>NC_090446.1:1059670565-1060270565 GCF_031143425.1 Pleurodeles waltl | reverse complement strand
GGTTCTTAAAATAAACTAAGAAAAGATATTTTTCTATATAAAAACCTATTGGCTGGATTTGTCTCTGAGTGTGTGTACCTCATTTATTGTCTATGTGTATGTACAACAAATGCTTAACACTACTCCTTGGATAAGCCTACTGCTCGACCACACTACCACAAAATAGAGCATTAGTATTATCTATTTTTACCACTATTTTACCTCTAAGGGGAACCCTTGGACTCTGTGCATGCTATTCCTTACTTTGAAATAGCACATACAGAGCCAACTTCCTACAGCTTTGGATTGCTTTTCACACTCATGACTGACTCGCTCTGGGCACCTCCGACCTCCATGTCAGCAGCTTGTTTGTCAGCACATTCCTCCGCTCTGGCAGCCATCAACACTTGCTCCAGACTAAGAGTTTCTCTCAGTATTCATCATCTGAATGAATTCGACAAGAATCCATCAATAGCTCTTAGCTGCATGGCTTCTTCATCGTTAAATTTATTGAACTTATAGTGTTTGATGAGTGCGTACTGTCTTTCCACAAATTAATTGATTGTTTCGCCAACTTTCTGATGATCTTGACTGAAAACGTATCATTAATAATCAACATTTGATACTGGATTGAACTTGAGATTCAACCCATTCTTTATCTGACAGTACGTGACTTCTTCGTCAGTTCTCAGCATTTTCTTTATGACTTCTTTCATAGCATCAACAGCAATATTTTTTAGATATTTGATAATCTTTCTGTTATCACTCTCTTCAAGTGGCTCAATGAAATTTTCAAATGTCTCCATCAAGCAGTCCATCTATTGCGAATATTTTGCTTTTGGCGGTATCAAAAGGTGGTGGTGGTTTCAGAAAAGCTGCAGTGTCATGTGGTTCCTATTTTGGTAATAAGACATGCATGTTTTAGGACGGCAGCACCACTGCGTGTGATTGACTGAGCAGGTCCTACAAATTCTGAGAGCTGTCGCCCTGATTCCTGTCTAGCTCACAGTGCCTCACCTAAATCTAGGAAGTAAAGGTGATTTGTGGCAACCTAAAAATGACACTCTAGGAAGTCGTGGTGAACAGATCATACCCCTTTCACCCAGTTACAAAAGACTCACAAATGCCAAGGCAGGATAAGAGATGCAAGATGGATTTCAATACATTTATTGAAGCAATTGCATCTGATTATAAAAACCGTGGGCTGCCATAATAAGGCAGATGAAAAATAAAACAGTGGTTATCATTATGATTAAGGAAAAAAGATAAACAAGCCCACCATCTTTGTATGATCCTAAAAGCCTAAAGAATTCCTAAATACACCCTATGTCTAAAATCTGAGAGCATAGAGATGATAACCCTTCTGCCTATCCAATGTGGTGTTTATATAATGAATCCTGCAGTGTTCTAAGAACAGGCCTCAAGTGTTAAGATGTCTAAAAAAAGGGACTGGCTCCTGATCTCCTGGAGCGGCAATAAAAGTTAGAATATCACGTACCGAACATGACAGCCTTGAACAGGGCACAAAGTGAAATGCGTGCAAAGGACTGATAAAATGTACAGCGCTAACAACTATGGGCCTGATTTACAACTCCCATAGGACATAATGGGATTTAGATTTTGATGGACTGGATATCTGAGCGACCACCTGGTAGGTTTGGTGGTATGCCGCTTCAGGTATTGGAGAACTCAGTAAGCACAACCCCAGTGCTTCTTCTTAGGCCTCCCTGCCTTGTGCTGAGGTCATAATGCTCCGCTTACCAAGACTCTGGTAAGAGTAACAGCCGTATGCTACCTTTTTTTTTTATAAACCATTTTTATTGATTTTTGATACCATATATTTGATAGAAGTGAACATTAAGCAATTGACACACAGACGTTTCATTAGATATTTGAATATGCAACTCCAATAACCATTGGGTCCCCAGTAATACATTCTCATTATATCCATAATCGGCTTCTGGAGTTCCTTCAGACTATACACACATTAGTCTAATTGACTCAACCATTTGTCCCACACTCGGTTGTATTTCAGAGGACATCCCATGATCTCCTAAACCACCTGTTCCTGTTGTGCACACCAGTTCACCCCTCGTCGCCTCGTTGACAGTGAGGCACAGAAGGGGTACATCCAGCGTGCAGCTATGTTTCGCTTAGCCACCAGGAGTGCCGTGCCCAGAATTGATCTTTCGGCTCTCGTGCCCCCAGAACCCTCCATCACGCCAAGCAGTATCAGTATAGGAGAGTGTGGTACTTCCCATACCAAGGTCTGTGTTAGTTCCTGTGTCACTCCAATCCAATACAGTGTAATTAACAGGCATGCCCACACCATATCAAAGAAGTCTGCTGGCTCATTGCCACATTTAGGGCAGGAGGGGTCAGGACTCAGGCCTGGTTGGTGCATTCAAAATGTTGTGAGGTAGGCAGTGTGTAGGCAATAAGTCTGGACGAGCCAGAACCTGGAGAAGAAAGCGAGCTCCCATGGGGCCATCAGAGCATCACACCAGTCCTCTTTCTCCATGGGGCCTAGCCACCCTTTCCATCAGATCCTCAGATGCTCCAAAGTATCAGCGAGTTGAGAATCAGTGTGCAATATATTTGGGATACACCCCCACGCCCTAGGCTCCTCATACGAAGTTTTGCTTCCAAGGGACTGAATTCGGGCAATGGTTCTGACAGTGAGATATGGGGTTAGAGAGCATGCGTCAGCTGAAGTACCTGCAGAATTGAGAGTCTGTGAGGGTGCATATGCTCTTGAGGTCTTGAAAGAAGCGGATCTGCATCCCTGACCATATGTCTCCAAGTCAGGGAATGCCTATCTGGTCCCAGGCTCCGAACCTCTTAAAAGTCGCCACCTCCCCCAAACTGGTACCGTGCCAGAGAGGAGTCTGATGTATGTCTATTTCCCATCATGTGTGTTGGAGAGCTGCTCTCCGGGTCAGGAAAGCAACTTTGGTTACCAGAGGTATAGATTCGGGCACCGGAGATCCATAGAGCATGGGCTGTAGACGCAGGAAACCCAGTATGGATAGTTCCAGTCTATAGGCCGGGTCAGCCCACCCTCTACTCGATTACAAGCCAGAGACAATGCTGTAGTGGGAAACTCTTAATGGGGCCGGCGGGGAGGTAGCCTGTATGGCGGCAACCTCACCTTCGGACCGTCCGCCAAACTCATAATGAACCCCTATGTGTCCTCACACAGTAATAAATCACACAGCATCACATACAATGTTTGTTTCGATTGAAATATGGGGTATCTTAATTTAAGGACAACATATATAATATACTTAAAACAGGTGCTCCATATTGAAACAGGGAACAGCGCAGTAAAATTAAATCAGCACATTATATACAGAATTAAACGGGGCTTAAAACAAAGGGGTTTTGGTTATAAGGGGTTGGCTGTGTGAAGCGGTGGTTGGATTAATGCATAGTAATGAATATTACTTAACATTAAAAAACCATAGAAATTCACTGAAAAAAACAAAGGTTACCAGGACGTTATAGCTAGGAAGTAGAATTTTTTAAAAACATAGAAATTTACTTAAACAACCAAAGGTTACAGGGACATTACAGTTAGGTTCACATTTTAGATGTACAAAACCATAGAAATTCACCTGTTATAGTTATCTCAAGTAACTATAACTTGTGCCCTAAGGTAACTATAACTTGCGTCCCCTCCATGCACAGTTTTTTCATCAAAAGTTTACAGCAAAAATGACATTGATATTATCAATGATTTTATCAAAGATGTCATGAGTGTCTTAATTTTGAGGGTAATTGGCAGTGCATGGTGAGGGCGCGAGTTATAGTTACCTTAGGAAACAAATTATAGTTACTTGAGAGAACTCTAACTATAACAAGTGAATTTCTATGGTTTTGTACATTTAAAATGTGAGCCTAACTATAACTTCTCTGTAATCCTATTTTTAAGTGAATTTCTATGTTGTTTAAATTCTATTTCCTAACAAAAAACGTCCCTTTAACCTTTGTTTTTTTCAGTGAATTTCTATGTTTTTTAACGTAACATTTTCTATTACTATATGTTAATCCAACCACCGCCGCACACAGCCTCTGGTAAATTTTGCAGTGATATTATCAATGATGTCATAGAAGATGTCAGGATTGATGTAATATGTGGGGTAATTAGCACTCCAAGGCAAGGGAATGAGTTATAGTTACTGTACAGCATGCATTATAGTTTCTTGTGATAAATATTACTATAACTGCTGAATTTCTATTTTTTTTAATTCTATTTCCTAAGTATAACATCCACGTAACCTTTGTTTTTTTCAGTGAATTTCTAGGGTTCTTTTAAATTCTATTTGCTAATTATAACATCCCTGTAACCTTTGTTTTTAAGAGAATTTCTAGTTTTTTTTTAAAAAGTAAAGTAATATTTAATTACCATAGGTTAATCCAAATGCTGCCGTGCACTGATTTCGGCAGTGCTTGGTGGTAAGTTCGCATCAGGGCTTGGTCTGCAGCTGGGACCTGCAGCCAACCTCCTACATACAGCCACCCCTCCTAAAGGCAGCCAACGTGGATGCCCCCTCCCCAGGCTGCATTTGGCCCCTGTAACCCCACCCCTAGTGGCCCAGCACATTTATTTCAGGGGTAGGGGGGCACAGGGACCCATCCCTGGGCTGCTGTAGGCCCTCAGGACACCATCCCCCAGGGACCAGCAATATATTCCAGGGTGAGGAGGGCACAAAGCCCTCCTCCCCAGGGCGATTCTGGGCTGGGTACCTTATTCCCTGGGCCCTGCCACCATATTAAATGGTGAGGGAGGCATGTGGCCCCCTTCCCTGGTCTTATTTTGACCCTAGGGTTCATCATCTCCTCGGGTGCGGCGTATTTTATGGGGGAGGGGGCATGTGCCCACCTCCCTAGGCAAATTATGGCCCCGGGGACCCCATCCCCCAGGGGCTGCCATCATGTTTATGGGGACAGGAGGCACACAGACTCCTTCCTTGGGCCCATCCCCAGGGGCCCGGCCAATGTCCAAAAGGGGAAGGGATCCCCATGGCTCCCTACCGGGCTGGTTTTGTCCCCTGAACCTCATCAGCCAGGGCCTGGCCAACAAAGGCTGGGTGCCCTAGTGCCCACCCAAGGCACCGACCACACTATGGGGGTCATTACAACATTGGCGGTAAAAGCCGCTTACCGCCATGCAGAAGACCACCAATACACCGCCGCGGAAATCCGCCACAGCTATTATGACCCACCTCTCGGAATCCGCCGAAATTCAGACACCCACACAAGTCCGCCACACCAAAGGTCAGTGATAAACTGGCGAAAACAAATCCTCCACCGTCACGCCAACAGAAACAAGCCCATGCTATCACGACCCACACAACATCCACGCACAAAACACCACACACCACTACACATCACCACACTCATCACCACACACACCACCCCACACATCACCTACACCACCCCATGGCACAGCAAAGACACCCCAGGTTCTCAGAGGAGGAGCTCAGGGTCATGGTGGAGGAAATCGTCCGGGTAGAGCCACAGCTATTTGGATCACAGGTGCAGCACACCTCCATAGCTAGGAAGATGGAGCTATGGCAAAGAATAGTCGACCGGGTCAACGCAGTGGGACAACACCCAAGAAATCGGGAGGACATCAGGAAGAGGTGGAACGACCTACGGGGGAAGGTGCGTTCCGTGGTCTCAAGACACAACATTGTGTAAAGGCAATAAAATTGGAGAGTGGACGACGGGACCGTGTTAAGACTCCAGGTGGGAAAACAACTGACATGGGTTCCAAGGGGATTGGAGAGTCAGCTGTGAC
The DNA here is from genome assembly GCF_031143425.1 of Pleurodeles waltl. Lineage (NCBI taxonomy): Eukaryota > Metazoa > Chordata > Amphibia > Caudata > Salamandridae > Pleurodeles > Pleurodeles waltl. The sequence continues at coordinate 1,060,264,780 of NC_090446.1, read as the reverse complement.
TCCACCAAAGGTGGTGAAGGGCCAGAGGAAGTCTGCCCAGCCTGTTGTGAGTGTCACGGCTGAGAAGTGCGCCATCATTTACGGCAGTCGAGACACAACCGCCAGCACCGTCGTTACTGGTCCAGAGACCACCGCCAGAGTCACAGCCCAGGAGGGCCCAAGTATCGTCACTGGTCAGGAGACCACCACCAGAGTCACAGGCCAGGAGGGCCCAAGTATCGTCACTGGTCAGGAGACCACCGCCAGAGTCACAGCCCAGGAGGGCCCCACTATCGTCACTGGTCAGGAGACCACTGCCAGAGTCACAGCCCAGGAGGGCCCCACTATCGTCACTGGTCAGGAGACCACCGCCAGAGTCACAGCCCAGGAGGGCCCCACTATCGTCACTGGTCAGGAGACCACCACCAGAGTCACAGCCCAGGAGGGCCCAAGTATCGTCACTGGTCAGGAGACCACCGCCAGAGTCACAGCCCAGGAGGGCCCCACTATCGTCACTGGTCAGGAGACCACCACCGGAGTCAGTGCCCTGGAGGGCTCCGGCTGCCACAGCCCCGCTGGGCAATGATGAAATGTCATGCCACACACCAATGTCCTTATCAGAACCGCCATGGCAAAGCACCGCTGAACAGGGCAAAGACCGCCATGTCAATGCACCGCTGAACAGTGCAAAGACCGCCATGGCAAAGCACAGCTGAACTGTCCTGAACCGCCATGGCAAAGCACCGCTGAACTGTCCTGAAGCGCTATGTCAAAGCACCGCTGAACAGGGCAAAGACCGCCATGGCAAAGCACCGCTGAACAGGGCAATGCACCGGGTAGGAATGAATGGCCCGCCACAACAGGCATCCTTATCCCAAGTGCAGCTGGGACAGTGACAGGACACGACCTTTCACGGGGAGACTCATCCAGTCTGGGCACCAGTCCCCCCCAGTACCAGTAGAGACCTGCATCAACTTGAGAGACTGTGGCTTTGCACTCCCCAGGATGGCAGAGTGGGCAACCCACCCACTGTAGAGACTTGAGAGACTGTGGCTTTGCACTCCCCAGGATGGCACAGTGGGCAACCCACCCACTGTAGAGACTTGAGAGACTGTGGCTTTGCACTCCCCAGGAGGGCATGAATAGGCATGGAGCCCCGTCGTGGATCTGGCTTTGCAGTCATCCGGCTGAGGTGCCCCCCCTTCCCTTCCCCCTGAGGTGCCTGTAGAATTTCTATCTGATGCCCCGGCAGTGTTCTCTCCGATTGTGGTCAGGTATCGTTTGTGGGCCTCGCCCATGTATTTTTGGACTGATGGTGCACGGACATTGTTATGTACATATCTGCACTACTTCTCGTCTTGTATATAATTCTGACTGATTTTCAAATATATATCTGTATATTTTTGTATGACATGTATATTGGCACATTACATTGTTTGATCGATTTTCGCTTTGTGTATTCATTCTTCCGGGGGGATTGTGGGTTGTTACTGTGATTTTTGTGAATGCATTGGTGTGTATGTTGTAATATGCGAGGGTGGGGGTGGGGGTGTTTGGTGTGTGTCCCCCTAACTTTTGCCTCCCCCATGTCGTAGGTGCAGTACTCACCGTTGTCTGCCGCGCCTACGTAGCTGTTGGTCGTAGAAGAGCAGAAACACAAGGGCAGGGAGTATTTGGAGTTCCGGCTCCATGGATTCCTCGTTCCTCGTGGGACATGTTAAGGTGAGCGTTTTCCCATAGCAAAAGCTGTTTCCGCCGGGTTGTAATAGTGTGGGCGGTACATTGTCTTCCGCCTGTCTGTTGGCGGTGACCGCCGCGCTGCTTGTCTGTACCGCCGTGGCGGGCGAAGTGTTAAAGTGGCTGTCTTTGTTGGCGGTTTCCGCCAGGGTCATAATTCCCTTTTTTTGTCCTCCGGACTGTTTGCGGTATTTCCGCTGCTTTAACACCGTCCGCCAGGGTTGTAATGATACAGCAGCCCTCCCAGTTCCCCTGTGTTCCTGTGCCTCCGTCCCCTGGACCGTGTGCCCACTACCACTGCCCCCAGGTCCCTGTTGTTGTTGGGGTGGTGGGTTAGCCTGGGTGCCCTGTAGTGGTGAACACATCGCTGATTGACCTGTCCTGGGTAGGGAGGTTTGGGCCCGCTGGGTGGGTGGGTGCTGTGCTGGTGTTACCAGAGGGTGGAAGGTCGGTGTTGGGCTGTGCCTGTGCAAGGGGAACCGACTGTCCCGAGGCCCACGATGGTCCGGGCTGGTCATCAGGATCCAGTAGGGCAGAGCTGCTCTCGTCACTGTGGGCCTCTTCTGGGGGTGGAGTGGTGTTGTCTGGACCCTCTGGTGTCGTGATGGTCCTTCGGGTTCCTGCAGGGGCATAAGAGCATGATTATTGCATGTGTGTGTGTGTAATGGTGTGCAATGGGTGGGTGTTTGTGTACCCCAGTGCATGCATTCCTGTGTGTGAGTCTGTGTGGTGATGGTTGGGGGGGTGTACTGGGTATGTGCAGTGGGCATGCTTTAGTGAGGGGTGTCCATGCTTAGTAGTGTCATGCAGGGCTTGGTGTTGGGATGGGTGGTTTGTGTCATGGGTACATTAGTGCGAAGTTGTAGTGATAGGGGAGGGGGTGAGGGAGGGGGTGTGTGATAGCATGCAGGTAGGGTGGGGGATATGATAGTTAAGATTTGACTTACCAGTGTCCCATCCTCCACCAACTCCTGCGAGGCCCTCAGGATGCAAGATGGTCAAGACTTGCTCCTCCCATGTTGTTAGTTGTGGGGGGGGGGGGTCCGCCGCCAGTCCGCTGTACCGCGATGTTGTGCCTGGAGACCGTTGAACGCACCTTCCCCCGTAGGTCGTTCCACCTCTTCCTGATGTCCTCCCTATTTCTTGGGTGCTGTCCCACGGCGTTCACCCTGTCCACTATTCTGCGCCATAACTCCATCTTCCTGGCTATTGATGTGTGCTGTACCTGTGAGCCAAATAGCTGTGGCTCTACCCGGACGATTTCCTCCACCATGACCCTGAGCTCCTCCTCTGAGAAGCGGGGGTGTCTTTGGCGTGCCATGGGGTGGTGTGGTTGATGTGTGGGGTGGTGTATGTGGTGATGAGTGTGGTGAGTGTAGTGGTGTGTGGTGTTTTGTGCGTAGATGTTGTGTGGGTGATGGTGTTGTGTGCCTCTGTGTAGTGGGGTTGTCTATTCTGTGCTCTCTCTCTGTCGCCTTTGTGTCTAATTTTTGGTCGTAGGGGTTTGTGGGTGATGTGGGTGTGTGTTTTATATTGTGTTGGGTGTGTGGGAGTGGTGTGTGTATGTGTATCAGGTGTGTGTATTGTGAACTGTCCAATGTGGCGGTGTTTTGGAGATGTGAGTGTATTTTGAGCGCGGCGGTGTGTACCGCCAATGGAATACCGCGGATGAAAGACCGCCGCGTGGATTCGTGGGTCGTAATAGCATGGGCGTGTTTCTGTTGGCGTGGAGGTGGAGGATTTGTTTCCGCCAGTTTATCACTGACCTTTGGTGTGGCGGTGTTGTGTGGGTGTCTGAATTTCGGCGGATTCCAAGATGTGTGTCATAATAGCTGTGGCGGAATGCCGCCGCCGCCGCGGTGTATTGGCGGTCTTCTGCACGGCGGTAAGCGCCTTTTACCGCCAATGTTGTAATGACCCCCTTAGTGTTTGCTCCCACTTGGCAGCAGTTTTGAAATTGCTATCGGCAAGCGACAGCAAACACAGGTTTGGCAGTGAAACCGTTATGTCCTGGAGGAGGGCACACAGGGACATAGCAAGAGCTGGCCCTGGGGGATAGGTTTCCCAGGCCATTAATGGCTCTGGGAAGGGGGCTGCACGGACCACATCCCATTTGAAATTCCAGCTAGGCCCCAGGGGATTGGGCCCTGGGGCAAAAATCAGCCCAGGGAGGGGGAGCCATGTGGCCCCCCCCATTACTTATGTGGCCAGACCCTAGAGGATGGGGATCACGTGGACAGAATCGGCCCAGGGCTGGGTTTGCACGCCCTCCTCACCCTTTTTGAATGCGGCCAGGCCCTGAGGGAAGGCATCCCCAGGGCTGAACATGGCTGCTGAGGGGGACCCCGTGCCTCTCTCCCAATTCTTCATAAACGCAGGGCCTCAGGGATGAGGTTCCTGGAGCCGAAATCTGTCAGAGGAGGGGGCCCATGTGCGCCGCCTCCCGCCAAATATATATGTCGTCTCTTAAACCCCCAGGGACCAGTCTCCACTCCAGGGACAAAAAGAAGCAAGCATGGGAGACTGCGCTTGTTTTTTTTTCAATTTTGCCTTCGATCCGCTGATCCTCTGTGAATTTGCAGCAAAATTAAAAAGCTAAATGTTGTTGGCCCCAGGCCGGGGTCCCTGTGCATCACCAGGCCTAAGGGGTCAGGGGATTCCTACCCTGCTCCCTTGTTTTTTTCACTTTTTTTCTTGGAACTATTTCAAGTCTCAAGATGGCTGTCGCCACTTCCTTGTTGAAATGATGGCAGTCAATCACAACACTGTTGTATGCATGTGGATCTGCAGATCCACTGTGGTTGCTCTACAGTGGATCCACGTCTCTAGATATACATAAACATTTTTTCTTTAATAACTCCAAAATCACTGAACAGATTTACACCAAATTACAAAAAGAGATCTTTCTGGACCTAGATTTAGGTTTCTGCCAAATTTGGTGCAATTCACTCTAGCGGTTCGTGCTGTAATCATGTCTAAAATCCCTCAGCGAAATTGTATGGGAAAACGTGTTTGGACCACCCCCCCCTCATTTTTCTCGGCATCTGTTCGACCAACCACCCCGAAACCTTCCAGACAGTAGCTGGAGTGAATGGCAAACTAGTTTAGAAAATGTTGTGAAGATTCATCAAACGGCGCCAAAGTTTTTAGCAAACCAAAAAACACTTTTCCTGTGGAAACTAGGTCTGAACTATAACTACCTACTGGCGACCACCAGTGGGTATTATGATATATGTTGTCCACCAATGAAAACATTCTTTAACTCACCCATTAAAAACAAAAGTCGTATGTGCTGTTGAGTGATTCTTTACTGCGCGATGACACACAGTCTGCCAACCTTAATTTATATTGAGAAATTAATTTGACAGAACCATTGTTTCTACATACGGTTAATTGACCCAGGTAACCCCATAGCACACTACTGCCCTTTGCCAGTATTAGGCAGATCTAGTGGAAAACATCACAGTTAGATGGTCACTTTGCAGGGCGCATGATTTAACATCATTTTCAATACTGCTAAAAGCCATTGAACTTTACATTGATTATGCAATCACAAAAGCACCCTTTGAACTCTCTGTTAATTATAGTGTATTCAGTGTATCACCTTGATTTTGTAACTCCTCAAACATAATATTAGTAAATGACATAAAGTATTCTCTGTCGTACTTTATAAAAAGCTCCACAACAATAATGAGGAGTGAGACTAATGATGAGTTCTTTTAGAAACGGAATTCCAAGGTGACTTTTCGCATGCTTATGATGTAAAAGCACACTACTCACCGTCCCCATACGATACTTTAGTCCTTGGTCTCTTGGTTTCACATTGTCTGCTAACAGTGGACATTGTGATATCTCAACACAAGAGTAATCACTTACTACTATCATTCATTCTAATGTTACTCAGTTTATCAATCTCAGAAAGATGAAAGGCTAAGTTGGCTCTCACAAGATTCAACCTCACAACATGCATGTCACATACACATGTCAGCATCATGCGATTTAACTCTCTGAGCCTTCAGTACAGTGCCAGATTTCCAAATAGGCAAAGTAGGCACCTGCCTATGGCGCCACTCCTTTTAGAGGCCCTGCGACAACGGATCAAAATAATATTGATTTGATCTTGAAAGAAAATTATAATCAATCTTTCTTAAATTGCGTCCAAAAGATAGAAAAAAATGAATCAGCTCAAGGAAAGGAAAACTTTACATTAAAGACTCTATCGATAAAATATTGTATTAATGTAATGTACCCATTAACAATTTATAGTACATTAACCATAGACATCAGAATCAAATAACAAAATCTCATCTTCTGTCAGCTGTCAGTTTGTAAAAAATTCTGTGCGAACTATGTACGTGCAATGTTTTCTTTTGTGTAATAAAATTGGCGTATTAAAATTGTTGGTTGGTAAAATTAAAAACGTATTAGTAGATAATTTGCGAGGGGGGGCCTACATTTCGCCTCGGTAGGGAGCTCCGCCGGGTTTCATCCGGCACTGCTTCAATAGAACTGTAGTCCACGCTAATCTTGCTGTGTACATTTCGTTATATAGATTTACCCTGACCCGCGGTTTACTGACCTCACTCACATTTTATAAATGTATTACAATAAACTAATATGCACGTTGAAGACCCCGCCGTTGTACACACCATCTAGTTTAATTTTGCTAAGCACTCTACTCTAAAAAATCCACATTGTTTTTTTCTTATATGCAAGACAATTTCAAGTTCGTTACAACTGCGACATGAAAGTGAGGTCCAGGCAAACATTCAGCTCTTCACCAGTTTGAGTGCTAGAGCCCGCATCGGTCGTTTCCAGCTGTACAACCTCTATAACATTCAGAGTTGTCGTCCATGCTCTGGTATCTAATATTCTGATCTCGACTGCCATGCTTTCCTCCTTGGAATACTGTTCTTCTCTCCTGCTTAGACGTCTTACTTGCTCTCTTGCCTCCCCCTTCATTCTCTCCTTAACCCCAGCATTAGGCTTCTTTTCCACAGCTTTCATTTCTTCCTCTCTGGCCCCACCTCATTGGATCCATTTCCATTTCTACCTTTCGCTTCATTTCCTTACTAACGTATTTAAATGTATTCAGTACCTACTAATCCTCAAATCTCATCACTTGCCTCCTTACATAGGCTCACCCCTAAACCTATTTCAGCCTCCCAGCTCCTGTCGTTACCTGTTGAACTCCGATTCTGTATTTAATTATTGTAGTATTTACCTCGTGTGCATTGTAATAACCCTTAAGTCATTTGCACTTCACCTCTATATCTTCTGATATGTATTCCCTCATCCATGCCTTTACCTCAACCACCTTTCCCACCATCTGCTCTGCTCAAGGCCTTCAGTCATGCACTTCAGACTCAGGGTGGAGGGTCTAATTGCCCATGTCTACAGAGCACACTGCTCACAACCATCAGCCATCCACAGCATGTAGTGCATAAATAGCATGCAGGGCTCTTCCTGTCAGTATCTTCATCCAACAAGCTAAGCTCAACCTTTGTCCATGCCCTACATCCAGTCCAAGTCCACAGAACCCATTATGTGTTGCCTTCGGTTGTGCACAGTGGGAAAAGCCAGCCGCAAGTGAACACTGGTGAGTAGGAGAAGGTGGGGCCCCTTGATCGACTGGTGCATTCAGATAGATTAGGGAAATTTGTGTCACAAGTCTGTCCCTGGTTATAGAGGACTCACTAAATGGTGCATCATGCAGCAGGAAGAGAAGTCACAAAGGATGGCAAGATCATTGCCAGTGTCTGTGGCATGAGTAGGGGCATACCAGGAAGTTCACGGGGAGACATAAGTAAGTGGACCTGGGGCAGTTAACAGGTTGAGGGAACAATTTATAAATTATTCCAGAACACAACACAACACAACACAACACAACACCAGATACAGGCCCTGGAGCCAAACCCAACCCTTCAAGAGCAGACTCCTAGTACCACCAAATAGGCGAGATGAGAACATCCAGCACTGCCCATGAATCTCAAACAGAGGTCTCAGGCACTTGACTCATCAATCCACATAATGCCTTAAACAGATTGCTCCGTATTGAAAACAAGGCTCCCAAGCAGTCTCATCTGAGAGAATGTGGCATACATAACCGTAAACACAAAACCATTAATCATTGTGATTACTTTTACTTGAGTGGATCAGTTCTCCAACGCAATAGGGGAACAGGTGGGCATAAAGAGGATGACCTGTTCTGAAGGGGTACACAGAGAAGGTACCAGGAGTGCACAGATATTAGACAGCGCCACTAAATGGATCATGAGCCCAAAGGAAGTAAAACAATCACATGTACTGTGTTAGAATATTGTCTTGTGAAGTAAATCTTCAAACCAAATTTGTTTCGCGATTCATCAGATTGAAACTCTAGACAGCAACCTTTGAATTGTTGCTCTGTGACACAATCTGCCTCATAAGTTGAGATTCACTGCATGGCGACTGGTCATAGCACTAGACCACACAAATAATATAACATATAGTTGAGTCTGATTCTCAGTGGGTGGAGATCTTAGGGCCCGAGGTTTACCATTTGTGTGGTCTGCGAACCTTGGAATGCTTCTGGTGACTTCACCAAAAGTTAGGACTTTGGGAACATTCTTTGACACCAACTTCACATTTGCTCCATACGCCAGTAATGTGACCGAGAGTATAAAGAGAGAGCTCTCTCTGCTCTGGAAAATTCTCCAACTCCTCCATTCTAACCACAGAATTGTGCTGGTGTGAGCCTCCACCCTGGCATCAAAGCCTTCCACCGGTTCCTGGTAGATGCAAGGATTAAATTCCAAGGTATGGTGTGGCATCCCAAAAAGTGAAGGTCCAACATACCTGTTTTATTTTACACCTTATCACAACCTCACCAGAAACTCTTTTCCAAGATCTGCCCATTGGATTATTCAATAGTCCTTCACGAGAATTAAATATTTGACGATCTCTTGGTGAGCAAGGACTGAGGGGTTGAAACACCCTTAGTCTCAGTCTAAGAGCTGAACCCAACCGCATGAATTCTAAGACATTCACTGCATTGACTGGATTTTTGCAATGATAGTAATTCTCTTTTTTTAGCATATAACTATTCAGTCCTTTATCCCATTGGATGTATCTCTTGTCTTCAAACTTGTTTTCTCATGGATTCTGAACTCAGCTCAGGTCTGCTCTACTGATCAACATGCAATATAATATCATTTGTTGAGACAAACAATATGTGTGTTTTGAATACAGAATAGGAGGCATTTTTTTTAGTAGAAGACAACAGCAATAGCGTGCAGTAAAACCACAATACAGACGCTTGTCTAGATGGTTTACATGTATGTTTTGTGTCCTTGAATACGTTATGGTTTATGCACTTGTTTAGAAAGAATAACTTACAACGACCTCCCATCTGGTGGTTGAGCTCATTCAGGTGTTATTAACCCAGTGCTTAATTTGAGCTGGTGGTTTCCGGTGTTCGGCAATAGCACTTGACAGCTGCCACATGATGGCGTTGTTTTTTGTAATTTAAAGATGAGCAGAACAACTGTTGTTTACTAATTCGATATACAGCTAATACCTGCCACCCAAGTCATTCTTGTAGCTTTGGGGGCCTTGAACAGTATGAATTGCCACACTTGTAACAGAGTGATTGTTAGGAGTTGTGTCAGTACAGCCATTGGCAGCGCTGACAGTGACCATGTGTGGTGCAAGCTGTGGTGCCCTCCTGGCGAGGGTCCTGGCACTTATGTTTTTTACAGATTAATCACTGTATTTATCTACTCAAATGAGAAGATCCCTATGATGAAGCATGCCACTACTATTTGTGGGCCAGATGTCTTCTCCAAATATACTAACATTTCTTCTACAAAGTAGAAGGTGGGTCCATAAATAAGGATTTCCCCAGTTAGAGGCCTTGTACACTTTTGTGTTTCTAGGATTCTGAAAGGGAGAACATATGATGGCCAACAAATTCTCTCTCGAACTCTGTTCCTGTGTAGATATGTAATTAAAAATGTACACAGTTTAGCACAGCTTCAGTAATTGTGTCTGATAGATTATGTGCAATGTGATTTGCACTTCACTTCAACAGTTTCTCGCTTCAAGCTAGAGAAGACTCAGAGGTGACTTGTCAAGATCACGCCCCAGAGGCCACTGTCACAGAGCTACAAGAAAAGTATGATTGTATTTGCTTAAACATCAAATGGATGTGCTATGAAACAGAAAACAATCAGGCCCTCTCAGACCATTTGTAACAGTGTTCTAAATAACACCATGTGCTGTCTGTGAAGAAGGGAAGACCTGCCAACTCACACAGTGCCACAGTGTGATACACAATATTGGCTCGCCTCACACTGTCTCCTGGTGTGATAGTGCCTACCGCCATGGATTTAGTGGAGGTACAAAACCCCACGAAATCCATGGCGGTATGCGGGGTCCTGATACCTCCGGTGGTCTAGTGACGGCCGCCGGGCTGGAGACCGAAGTCTCCAGCCCAGCGGTCATTACCACCCTGGCGGTCGGTGTGTGAAAGTGGTTGTTTTGCATGGCGGTAACCGCCATGGTCAAAATCCCATTTTTTTTTCTGCCGGCCTGCTGGCAGTATTACCGCCACTTTAACACAGACTGCCAGGGTTGTAAGCAACCGGATCCATGGCATTCTAAATCAACACTCCCTCTCCTATGCTGTCTGTGCTGTAGCTTGTGCCTGCAGATTGAAGAAAACCTCACCCACCTGGCACTTGAGCAGTAGCACATCTGCAAAGTTCACAAGAGTTCACCCTGGAGATTCAGCACACTGTTTCAGGGCGTAATTGTTTTTCATCTGCTCCATGTTTTTTTCCTGTTCTTGCCTCTCCCCGGAAGGTGGCAGGGCAATACCTCTTTTGCCCATGAACACCAGTCATGCATGCTGCCCATACATTGGGGCAGAGATAAAACCAAAGCCACCATAACGGGCCAAAGGAAAGCCCATCTTTGCCCGTCCATGCCTGAATGATACCAAACGCCAGGAAGCTTGGCCTTTTCAAAAGGGACCCGTAGGTGAGAGTTACATACTGCTCGCTCTATCTCACTCTTAGGAGCCCTTTTTTTATCTTTAGTGAAAAATACTTTAAGTCAGCGTTTCCCTGTGGGTCATGCTGAATTTCGGTACGTCAAAAGCAATGAAGATGCATTTAAATTCTGTGTTTATCATGCCACGTTTGCTGCGCTTCAAAGACAGAGATCAAACTTCAGGCTGTACCTTCTGACAAATTGCTTATGTTTTTTAAAGATGGAAATTTGTGTTTACAAACTACTCTCAGAAAGAAAAGTAAAGCGAATAATGTGACAATCTTGTCATTCTGTTGGAACACACGTTAGAATATATATACCAGTAAATGAACTGTACACATTCAGCAGTTAGGTAAGCAAAATTGAAGCCCAATGTAATTTTTTATGTGTGATGGACGCAAAGATTTTCATAAAATCGAAACAAATCAAGACACTTAACTTAGCGATTCACAAATTATAAATATTCACTGAAACCCGATTACCACATATTATCATTTCTGTGCAATAGAGTTTTATCAGTAAAACTCCATGACTATATACATTTAGTGGACATTTCAATGTAAAATATATTGCCTGTAAATGACTGTGGATTAACACGCAATGCTTTGATTACATTAAATTCACCCACCTCACGTCCATTAAAGCTGAGTGAGTCGTGAAAGTTTGTTGTTCTAAAAATTGGGTTGTGGTTCTAAAAAAATTGGGAAGCACTGCAGTAAGGGTACTCCTGTTACCATTGAAGGCCTTTTTTACTACTTGCACCGCAATTCCTCTTTCCTCCTGGACACTGGCCCTTAAGAAGCTACTACCATCTTGCGGTCAATTAAAAATTCCCAGCTGAGTCATGTGACTCCCATTGCCATACCACAGGGCAACAACATTATCAAGATCAATTATCTTCACAAAATGGATCGAGGGGATGCTATTGTCTTTGATCATAAATACCAATGTACAAAGCTATATACCATCTATACAAAGAGCTATATGTAGCAAAAACCTGGTTTCTGCCCCTGGGAATTCCAACATGGTCGACGACGTCGGGCTTTTCAGCCCAAAGGTAACCCGGCAGTTATTCGAAATGGATCGCCATTGGAAGCTGATGCAGCCAGAGAGTGTGACGTTACTGGAGAGAGGGATGCCGGAAGCTGGCAGCAGGGGGGGAAGCCACGAGGAACGTGGGTGAGAACTCTCTGTTTCAGGACTGTTTGCGGCCGTAAAGACAATAAAACCCTGCCAGACAAACAGCCACTCGGAGGAGCACACCACAACCGAGCTATGAATGCCATGAGCAAGGGGGCCAACAGGATAGACACAGGAGCAACAAGGAGAAGAGGCACTGAGGTCCTATCAGCCGCAGCTCATCCCCAGAGCCATATCTATAGGCAGGTACTCACTTCACACGCTTTTGCTTGTTTACAGGGCTGGTAGCAGGGTTTTGTTAGTCTGGAGATGGGTGTTTTCTACCTAGGGCACACCATAGGCACTTTTACCACTTGCTGTGCTCTGTAGTGTTGGGGGCAGTAGGGCCTAGGCCCTCATACTACTAAAGAAGGTGACACAGACATATAGTTATGGTTTGTGTAACTGGTTCAGGGCACGTGTGCCTGGCCCATTTTATTAGCAGGTTCATCAGACTGGCGACGCCTGTGATGGATGGGTGTGGGGTGAGTGTGGAAGCCAGCCCTCAGCAGAGTGGCTGGTGGAAACACTAGAACGTGTCCAGCAGGACACTACATCCCTCCCAAACTGTCTTGAAAAAGCAAACCTGTGGGAGAGAAAACATAAACAATAAAACAATCATTGAGGCCCTCATTACGACCCTGGCGGTCGGTGATAAAGTGGCTGTAATACCACCAAATTATGACCATGGCGGAAAGATCTCCAAAAGACAGCCAATGTACCACACCAACCGCCAGGGCAGAAACAACAGGCACCCCTCAGCAATAGCTGCCTACAGCCAGGCAGAAGTCAAAGTTCCGCCCACCATATTACAACACAATCCACCACCTTTTCCGGGGCGGTACCAATGACATCAAAAGGCTGGCAAAAACAGACCTCAGAAGTGCAAGGACTCATCTTTGGAGACACAGGGAAGAACCACCCCACCATGGAACCCGAACTGCATGTTTTTCCGATGATATTCTACGTCATGCTCCACCACGAACACCAATGAAGACGATGACGGTGAGTACAGCTGCCTATCACACAAGGGAGGGGGGGAGGAAAACAACAGTGACACACACACACGCACCACACATACCCCACACATCCACACCATACACAAAACCAGATGCACAATGAAACAAGTTAATCCCCCTAAATTGGCTGAAAATGCAAGGACAAAATGAATTTACCAAAGTGAATGTAATAAGATCAACACAGTATAAATAATAATTTAGGCAATGTAACAGATAATATACAAATGTACAGAACAAGGGACACTGCCCAGTCCTCATTTTGTGTGGGCCACATGCCTACAGGCCAAAGTCCAAGGCACCACTTGCCACCTGCATCAACACGGAGAGAACACTGCAAGGGCAACAGTTGGTAAATAGGCAGGCACCTCAGGGGGATAGGTGGGGGGCACCTCAACCGGGAGCTGAAACAAGACCACTGGTTCTGGAGGGGGTAACATGCCCTGTGCTTGGTCCTGGGGAGTGATAGGCCACAGTCTCTTGAGTGGGTGAATACCCCACTGGTTCTGGAGGGGGCAACATGCCCTGTGCTTCGTCCTGGGGAGTGCAAGACCACAGTCTCTCAAATGGGTGACTTGCCCACTGGTTCTGGAGGGGGCAACATGCACTGTGCTTGGTCCTGGGAAGTGATAAGCTGCAGTCTCTTGAGTGGGTGAATACCCCACTGGTTCTGGAGGGGGCAACATGCCCTGTGCTTGGTCCTGGGGAGTGCAAGAACACAGTCTCTCGAGTGGGTGACTTTCCAACTGGTTCTGGAGGGGGCAACATGTACCGTGCTTGGTCCTGGGAAGTGATAGGCCGCAGTCTCTCGAGTGGGAGAATACCCCACTGGTTCTGGAGGGGGCAACATGCCCTGTGCTTGGTCCTGGGGAGTGCAAGGCCACAGTCTCTTGAGTGGGTGTATTTCCCACTGGTTCTGGAGGGGGCAACATACCTTGTGCTAGGTCCTTGGGAGTGCAAGGCCACAGTCTCTTGAGTGGGTGTCTTTCCCACTGGTTCTGGAGTGTACAGGCCGCACAGCAGCCCATGGATGCAGGATTACATTGTGTCTGCCGGTGGTAACCGCTGCACTGTGTTGGTAGTCTTGGTGGTGGTGGAGACTCCAGCACATCCCTTGCACCCTCGGATGGATGCACTCTGGTGGTGCTGCTGGTGGTGGGATGCTCATGCACATCCCCTGCCTCCTGGGATGGATGCACTGTGGTGTTGCTGCTGGTGGTGGGAGACTCCTGCACATCCCTTGCACCCTCGGATGGTTGCACAACCATGCTTGGTGGTGGGGCTCCATCATAGCTGCTGGCCCAGGCTCCTTGCCCTTCTTGCCTGCTGGTTCAGGCCCTTTGCCTTTCCTGCCTTCTGGTGCAGGCTCCTAACCCGTCTTGCCTTCTGGTGCAGGCTCCTTGGCCTTCCTGCCTGCTGGTGCAGGCTCCTTGTCCTTTCGGGTGGCAGGTGCAGATGTCATGATTATCAGCCCAGCCTGTGGTGGTAACTGGAGAATCTGGGTTAGCTGACTAATAAATGTTGCGATACAAAACAAGAGAATGCAAGTATTCCAGAAATGACAGAGTCATTTAAAAATATCCTTTATTGACTTGCAAGTAATTGACTGTATTTCCTCTCTTCGGCAGAAGTGCCATGTGCTGACTTAATTAGAATACTCGTGGTGATTACGTAATCAGGTGAGTCCCATCTGTAAATACCAGCATAACTGCCTGACTTGTGCTTGTGATTCAGCTTCTCTCCTGGCAGCTGGTGATGAATGATAAGCACCTGAATCAGGGTAAGCCTCCTTTGGGAATTGTCAATGTAAGCTTTGTGATTTATGTGAGAGGCATCAGAGTTACAACTCTGTACTTACTTATAGACAGAGATTGTTGTGTGAAAACCAAAGGAACAATTTACTCAATTTATTTTGTGAAAACTAATAGAAATGTAAAGTCGAAGTTAATTTATAGAACAGATTGATTCTGAGATGTGATAACAGAGCTTTTTGAAAGGATGTTAAGTGTAAGTTAATTTACAGAAACTGAATATTTCTGAGATGTCATAAAAGTATTTTCTTTTTAAGAAGGTCAAGTCGAAGTTAATTAATAGAAACCTACTATTTCTGAGATGTGATAAAAGAGCCTTTTTGAAATGATATCAAGCTGAAGTTAATTTATAGAAACAGAATATTTCTGAGATGTGATAAAAGAGCATTTTTTGAAGAATGTCAGGCTCCTTGCCCTTCTTACCTGCTGGTGCAGGCTCCTTCCCCTTTAGGCTGGCTGGTGCAGGCTCCATCCCCTTCAGTAAATGTGTCCTGGATTCCTTTACACCACGAGTGGTTGCGGATGAAACTGGGCCCGTGGACTGTGTGGCTGAGGTGCTTGGCTGGGTTTGTGATACAGTGGCCAATCGTGCAGGATGGGAGGGAGGGGTAGGAAAGAGGTTAATGGTAGACAGGAACAGTTTTTTAGGGACATTGGGGCAGGAAGAGTGAGAAGGAATGAGAATGGAGGATGAGGGAGTGGTTGTTGGGGGTGTCTGTCTGCTGGATTTAGGTGCAGGTGCATGGGCTGTATGCTGTTGTGAGCTTGATGGCAGTTGGGTGTCTGAGTTCTTGCGTTTGTGTACTTTAGGAGGGGGAGACAGACACGGTGGGAGAGGACACAGGGGACGTGTGCTTGGATGTTGTGGAGGTGTCTGCCAGTGAGGTGTGTGTTCTGCTTGGTGTGGTGATGATGCTGGTAGTGGATGATGATGTAGTGCATGCAGGTGTGAGTGTGGACGTAACTAGGTGGAAGGTGGAGGAGGAGGAAGAGGGGGAGATAGTCGTAATAGCAGATGTTGTTGTGTCTGCAACTGGATGGTTTTTGTGTGAATGCGGTGGGATGAAGTGTGGTGCTTGTGTTTGCCTGTGACACTCTTGGGTGTTGTTTTGTGTGCATGCTCGTCTGTATGTGTGCCTGGGATGGGTTGGGGTTGAGGAGAATGGAACTGGGCAGTGGAAGTTGGAGGGGGGATGGTAGAAACAGGGACAATGGCTGCCATCAGAGAGGAGGCCAGAGCCTGAATCAATCTCTTTTGGGCCGCCAATCCAGTGTAAATGCCCTCCTGGAATGCATTAGATAGTTGTATCTCGGCTGCCAGCCCCTGGATGGCATTCATAATGGTTGACTGCCCTACATACAGAGATGGATCTCAGGAGGTCAATAGCCTCCTCACTCAGGGCAGCAGGGTTTACTGAGGCAGGGTCTGAGGTGCCTGGGGCGAAGGAGATGCCCACACTTCTGGGTAAACGGGCACAGGCAACTCTATGAGGGGCTGCTGGGAGACCTGTGATGGTACCGGGGGTGGCGGGTGTACCTGTAGCTAGGGTGGTCCCAGAAGTGTTTGCCACTACCAGCGAGCTTCCATCGAAGGAGGTATCTGTGTCTGAAGTGTCCCCTCCTGTCTCTGTCATGGTGCTCCCCTCGCCCTCCATCCCACTGGTGCCCTCAGCGTCGGAGGACTCTCCCTCCTGGGTCCTGTGGGATGCAGCTCCCTCCATCGCCGGTGCCTCTTCTCCTCCTCCAGATGATGCTAATGCACTTGAGGACAGGATGTCAAATCAAGAAAGGGGGGAGAGAGACAAAAGATACAATGGGTCAATGGCTGCACCAACACCACCGTTGGTGTACACAGCTCCCTCACACACAGGGAACAGGCCTACGCACTATGCATTGCACTACCAGTGATATTGCTAGCCACCAAAGCATGGGGAGGGTCACACACCGGCAAATGCAGAACACCTGGGACCCCCGCAGCCCTGACCAGTAGTGGATGCCTACGAGCTAGGTAGCAGGATTATTCCTTCAGAACCCTAGCCACCAAGGGACCTACGCTGCAATGTCAGGCCTGGCCTAGGGGCACCCACCCCACCAGCCATAAGTTGTAATGATGGGCACTGTACTCACCCCTTTGTGGCTGCTGTGATGGCCTGAAGCGCCCATCCAGCTCTGGATAGGTCACCGCCAGTATGCAGGCCACTCACCCCCTTTACACGATGCCTTCAGACACACCACTCCATACATCCTTCCCACATGCATCGTGCCCACAGTGTACTCACCTGTTGGTCTGGAGGCCCATACAGCAGTCCGTACTGAGGTAGGATCCCATCCACCAGTCTCTCCAACTCCTCTGAAGTGAAGGCTGGGGCCCTTTCCCCGGTCACACGGGCCATGGTAGGTTCCAGACACAGGTCACAGCAGCACGTGCAGTGTAGGTCTTCTCCTATGGAAGGTCAGGTAGCAAGTGAGGAATATGATAGAAAATGGCAGTCACTTCGGCGGTGGTGCATACCGTCACTGCCGGCGTAGATCACCATTGACCACTATACCCCATACGGCCCAATGTTAACCAATGAGGAGTTGCACAGTGGTTCCCGACCGCCTTCCGCAACGGCACACAACGTCAGCTGAATTACCTCACTTCCACCTGTCCCTCCACACAGGACAGGCGGATGCCATTTCGGGGGGGAGGGGAGGCAGGCCTCTGGAATAATGCTGCGTCACAAATGACATTAGCATATATTGGACAAATCACACTGACCCATTACATGTTTACAGAATGCAAAATACTGTTGTAGCTTCATTGTTCAGGTTGTAACCGGCTCCTCACTCTTTTGTCCCTTAGATTCCCACAGCTGTGGATGAATAGGAGATGGAGACATAACCCCGTGTACAGACCCCTGGTGGATTTGGCAACACTGGCGGACAGGCACATTATCCTCACCTATAGACTTGACAGGGCCACAATCACAGAGCTGTGTGCCCAATTGGAGCATGACCTGATATCTGCCATCCGTCACCCCACTGGGATCCCGCCTCTTGTGCAAGTGCTGTCAGTTCTTCATTTCCTGGCAACTGGCTCTTCCCAAGTGACAGTGGGCTTGGCAGCAGGACTGTCACAGCCAATGTTCTCAAACGTGCTGAGAAGAGTGTTGTCTACCCTGATAAAATACATGTGCAGCTACATTGTTTTCCTCCAGGTTGAGGATTTGGCCACAGTGAAGGCCAAGTTGTATGCAATGAGACATATCCCCAACATAATTTGGGTGATTGATGGAACACATGCTGCATTTGTCCCCCCCCCCCCCGGCAGAATGAACAGGTGTTCATGAATCGTAAGAGTTTCCACTTCATGAATGTTCAGATGGTGTGCTTGGCACACTAGCACATCTCACACATCGGTGCTAAGTATCCTGGGTCGGTGCATGATGCCCTTGTCCTGAGTAATAGCAGCATCCCAAATGTGATGGCCCAACTACAGAGGCACAGGGTGTGACTGATAGGTGAGCCATGGTGGTTCCCACCCAGTATATGTTGGTGTATGGGTATGGTGTGGGCCATATCAGATAGTGTGTGGCTAAATGTTGTCCCTCAATATTTGCAGGTGACTCTCGTTACCCAAACCTATCACGGCTGCTCACCCCTGTGAGGAATGCCAGGACAAGGACAGAAGAATGTTAGAATTAGGCACATGGGCAAACCAGAAGGATAATTAAAAGGACCTTTGGCCTCCTGGAGGCCAGGTTCTGGTGCCTCCATCTAACAGGTGGATCCCTGTGCTACTCACCCAAGAAGGTCTGCCAGATAGTAGTAGCATGCTGCATGTTGCATAGCCTGGCCCTCAGCCACCATGTCCCTTTTCTGCAGGAGGAGATGACTGGAGATGCCTGTGTGCCAGCAGTAGACCCTGTGGACAGTGAGGATGAGGAGGCAGAGGATGAGGACAACAGAACATCTGTGATCCGCCAATACTTCAAATGACACACAGGTAGGACAGTGTAACTTTACATTTCAGTGACTTTGGTTGTAATCTGTGTGCATGCTGATATTTCCCACTTCTATGTCCACTTACTGTTCCCTCTGGAAATTCATTTTGCAGATGTTGGTGACCTGACATATACTCCTGGTGTGATCACTACAGGCAGCTACAGGTCAATAATCTATGCTCATCCTATGTACAGTTAATTTGCAATGTTTTTACCTGTTTCAATGAATACACATTTAATATACATGATATACTCAAAATAGACTTTTTTCTATGGGTGTTTATTGAAGAGCTAACATATAGGGGTCAAGTGCAATGGGATAGGGTGATTATGGAGGAAAGTCCAGGGTATTGTTCCAGTCTGTTTGTAGCACAGGTGCAGTGTCCATGGGGACATAGGAAGGGAATCAATGGCAGTTCAAGGTAGACAGGGTGACTGAGTGGGACACAAGGGAGACAATCAGCAGAGTCTCATTTCTTTGCGGGGGTTTTGGCAAGTGTCTCTGGCTTCTGTCTGGGTTACAGGGAACGTTTGCGGGGTGGTTCACCTTCTGCAGGGGGAGGGGTGCTGGTGGCCTGTGAGTCTTGTGCTGGGGCCTCCTGTCCACCAGCGGCAGCAGAAGTGGAAGGCTGTTCAGATGTCTGGCTAGTGACAGTGGCCCGCTGGTTTGACACTGCCTCCCTCATAATGTTGGCCATGTCTGCCAGCACCCTTGCTACTGTATGGAGATCAGGGTGTTTTTGATGGCCAGCAAGTCCTCCCTGATCCCCTGATACTGTCTCTCCTGCAGCCACCTGTTCTCCTGCACGTTGTCCAGGATCTGGCCCACCATGTCCTGGGAATGTTGATAGGCTCCCAGGATCTCGGTGAGTGCCTCCTGGAGAGTCGGTTCCCTGGGCCTGAACTCTCCCCCTGGCACACAGCAGTCTTCCCAGTGTCCCTGTTGGCCTGTGCCTCTTTCCCCTGAACCGTGTGCCCACTGCCACTGACCCCAGGTCCCTGATTGTCTTGTGTGCGAGGTGTGACCTGGGGTCCCTGTAGAGGTGGTCACACTGCTGATTGACGTGTCCTGGGGACAGAGGTGTGGGTATGCTGGGTGGGTGCCTTGGTGGTGTTTCCTGATGGGGGAGGCTCTGTGGTGGTGTGTGACTGGCCCTGGGTAACCGGCTGTCCAAAGGTAGGGGATCAGGGGATGGGCCAGGTAGGTCATTCAGATCCTGAAGACCAGAGTTGCTGTCATCACTGTGGGCCTCTTCAGTTGGGGGACTGGATAGTGCTGGCACCTCCTCTCCGGTGACATTGGCTGGGGTGCCTGTGGGGATGTAAATGATCAGTTATGATTTATGTGTCAGACATATTGTACATCCGTGGCTTCCCCTCTATGCTTGGATTTGCCCTGCCAGCTTTCACTTGTGTATGTTAGTGTATGGTGGGTTTGTTAGTTCTCTATGGTGTGCATGCTTTAGTGATGAGTGTTCATGCAGAGCTGTGAGGGGTGTCCATGCATTGGTACAGCATGAAGGCCTTGGCATTGGGATAAGTGAGATGTGATGGTGGGGTGTGTGGGATGTAGTGGAGTGATGGGAGTGAGGGTGAGGGTATGTAATGGCATGAGGGTGATAATAGTAGAGAGTTGACTTACCAGAGTCCAGTCCTCCTCCGACTCTGGCCAGGCCCTCAGGATGCAGTGTTGCCAAGACTTGCCTCTCCCATGCTGTGAGTTGTGGGAGAGGAAGTGGGGGTCCACTGCCAGTCCTCTGTATAGCGAGCTCGTGTCTTGCTGCTATGGAATGTATCTTTCCCCGTAGGTTGTTCCACCTCTTCCTGATGTCATCCCTACTTCTGGAGTGCTGTCCCACGGTGATGACCCTGTCAACGATTCTCCGCCATAACTCCATCTTCCTGGCTATTGATATCTGCTGCACCTGTGCTCCAAATAGCTGTGGCTCTACCCTGACGATTTCCTCCACCATGACCCTTAGTTCCTCCTCTGTGAAACGGGGGGTATCTTTGTGGTGCCATGGGTGTTATGTGAGGTGTGTTGGTGAGAGTGTGTTGGGTAATGTGTTGGGGTGTGTGATGTGGAGTGTGTGAGTGGTGTATAGGTGTGAGTAGTGTGTGGCTTTAGTTGTGTCAGTGGTGTTGGTGTCTCTCTGGTGGCAATGGTTTGTAGTCGCAAAGGGTTGTGGGTAATGTAGGTGTGTGTTTTATAGTGGTGTGGGTGTGTGGTTGTGGTGTGTGTGTGTGGGTGTCAGGTGTTTGTTGTTTGAATTGGCCAATGTAAAGTTGTTTTGGCTGTGGGTGTCCATTGTGAGCACGTCGTTATGTACCGCCAATGGTTTACCACCATTAAATGTCCACTGTGGTGATTTGTGGGTCATAATGTGGTGGGTGTTGTTCTGTTGGGGTAATGGTGTGGGTTTTGATACCGCCACTTTATCACTGACCTTTGGGCTGGCGGATTTGTGTGTGTGGCTGTATTCTGTCAGATTGGTGTGTGTGTGTCATAATATGGTGAATGGATTTCCGCTGCCGTGGCGGTAAGTTGGTGGCCGTCAGTGTGGCGGTAAGTGGGATTTACCGCCAATGTCATAATGAGGGCCTGAGTCTCTTCAGGCAGTCCGCCGGACATGCTGCATGGAACAGGTACAGCTGGGCATTCTGTATCATGACACTCCTCCGTTGTTTAACCAGAAGGCTTTGGACACAAATAGCAATGCAGATGACGTCCTGATACTTCAGTCGCCTCTCCATGAAATCACAGTTCGCTTGGGGACTGTCAGTCCTGTCCCACCTGGGTTCGCAGTATTGGAGTCTATTTACACAGTTTGATGCTGGTGCATCAGGAGCAGTGGGAGTCCAATTTAAGGATCTCTGGAAGGTGTTCCGGCTCCAGGGATAGCACACCTCCAAAGGGTGCGGATGACCTGGATGAAGAAGCGTCATCCTTGAAGACCTTGGTGCACCTTACGTCCATTGATAGAGCAGCAGCAGGCTTCCCTTGTGTGCCAGAACTCCCTTGGTCAAGCGTCTTCTCGAGGCCATTTGGCAGGCTTCCAATGGACTGTGTGGACTGTGCCGGGCCTATTGCAGGCTAAGGGAAGGCGTCACTGAGGAAATGCCCACAGGACCACATCCCAGTCACGCATGAAGCCACAAGGGTGGTTGTTACAGGGTTGATGCGCTTGGGCTGTCAGGACTTAGGCACACTAGTAATTTTGCAACAGTCTTTGGGTGACCAGTCTCTGTCTGCAACCTCCGCGCTTCTCTGTGCCTGTCATGAAGCTGCCCCAGACACTTCTCTCGTGGCAGAATTCCTCTCTCACCAAATTCCCTGCAGGCCCTTGCCCCTGGATTGCTACGGGACCACATAGGCTTTGCTGGCCATAGGTAAGTCACACCAAGGGGGTCGCTGCGGAACACCCAACAAGGCCACGTCCAAGCCTTGTGCAACCCCAAGGGTGGATAATCCGAATGGTCTGCTCTTGTTGGCAGGTGTCCTGTTCACAGGGGCTCATGGCAGGTGTTCGGATGGTTAGACTCCCACAGTGCCAGGGTTGCTGACTTTGGCTCCACTCGGGTGGTACTGTGATCCTCAGGTGTTTTGGGTGATTCACCTCATGAAGGTGACGATCTTGTTACATCTTGTGGAAGATCAACAGGTGGCCACTTCCGGTTGTTGCCTGGTGTGTGCAGTTGGCAACAGGGATGCCATTGTGGTCAAGCAGCTGGTGACAGGTGGCAAGATGGTCGAGCCGGGAAGCATGGTCCCTGGACGCGGTTCACGCATGTTGTCAGCTTACAGTTGGTCCACCCGCGGAGTTTTCTCCTGTGACGTCTGTTCACCCCAATGGTTGGCTGGTGGTGATGGATGCCCTCAGTCATATCTCTTCTCCCTTTCGCTTGCACACCTGTGGTGGTGTTGTTTTTCTGTGTGACAGGTCTGTCACACCCTTCTTCTCTCTGGTTCTTCACGTTGTGGCATCGGGCCACATTCTTCTCTCCTCTTTTCCTCCTGGATGTGGCGTGGCGCCACAGGTTGCATGTTGCACCACATCGACTTTTCTCTGGCTCGTGGTGCACCTCAGCCAGTGCATCATGTGCTGTTGCAGCCTCTCGCAAGCTGAGTCCTGCCAGTGGACTTGATCCTTTCACGCCTCAGACCTTTCTCAGGCCTTGTCCGTTCCGGGATCTTCTTGGTGGTCCGCTCCATGACTGGTGGGTCACCGTTTTCTTCCTCCTGGTCTTCGCCTGGGGGCGCGGCGCTTGCATCTTGAGACTGCACTGTTGCAGAGCTTGTTCCTGAATCCATCTGAATGGCAGGCCTGGCGTTGCATCACTCTCTCTCAGGGCTCACTGTCTCTCGGGCTCCTGCCTGTGTTGTCAGGTTCACCTATGCAGCCGTCTGCGCACCTATGACATTGTCTCCTTCCTTTAGGGGCACCCTTTTGCTGGTTCCTTACACACTTCCTGTTGCTTCTGACAGTGGCGTCATTGGCTGGCGCCGGGAGTGTTCACTCTGCTGACTTGCGATGTTGTTCTTCACTGCTGGAGGCATGTGGCACTGTCTTCCTGTTGGTGGCGGCAGACAGCCGCTAGGGGTTGCACAGGCCCCGTGCTGTCCTTGTGCCGCATGTGGCACTTGCAGCCTTCTTAGGCTTTTGCTGCTTGGCTGGGACAGCTTTGGGCAGCAGCAGTCTCTCAGTCTTTTGTGCAGGGGTTGTTGTTTTCAGACCACAACAGTCTTTCTTCTGACTGAGGGCCTCATTGGTGCAGATGCCGGGGATTGCGGTGTCTGGTGGCCGGGCTGCAACTCACCTCTCCAGGTAAGTTCAATTAATTATTTATTTATTTATTTTCTCTGAGCCTCCTAGTTAGGGAGGCAGGCAGGCAACATTTACTATGTGTGTGGTGGAGGGGGGCTTCGACCAGCATCATCGACGCACCCGTCTGCAGGCTACAGCCCCACTGATGCTTATTACTGAATGGTCTGCAGGCTTCCATGTTGCCACGTGGGGCAACTTGTCACTTTCGCCACTCACGGTGGCCACACCTCAGTGTCTGTGCGGCAGGCCTCGGAGCTTTCGCTCCGGGTTTGGGAGGGGCACTCCCGACGTGACAGCTGCATACCTGTTCTCCCTCTTGCCTGGACATGGTTATCAGCAGGCGGGGCAGTGGAGCTGGACCGTCGCGGGCTGATCCACAGTACCGTTGCCCTCAAGGGGTTGACGGGGGCAAAGCTCTGTTGCATGGGATAGTCCATAGCGGGTGGGCCCTCTCGCAGTGCCGGAGACCTTCCCTCATGTGTGGCAGGCTGACCTGCTTTCAGTCTGTCACAATGCCAGCTCCGACTCACAGGAGCTGCAGTGGCACACTTCAGACAGTGTGGGTGTCTTATGCTGGCAGCTGCAGCTTAGCCCTCTTCTTCTCAGCTCTCATTCAACATGTCAGTGCAGTATGAGGCACACCGTAGCACAGGCCGTCCCATAGCTTTAAGAGTGCCTCCTCCCTCAGCGCTCTCTCCCTCACGCTGCCATTTACTTTTTCCCTACAACATGTAGGAGACGACCAGTCTCCTTTCTGCAAGGGGAGTTTGCCCTCGCTGTGGGGTACTTTGCTCACTTCCTCTGGCAGGCTATTGCGATGGTGACTACCATTCGTAACAACCCACTTAGGGCAGTGCGGCCGGTGGGGTCTAACCCACTCATCGCCATTGTAGTGTTGGGGGCCCTAGGCCCTCATGCTACTCAAGAAGGTGACACAGACACATAGTTAGGGTTCGTGCAACTGGCCCAGGGCACATGCACCAGGCCCTTCTTATTACCAGGGTCACCTAACTGGTGACGCCTATGATGGATAGGTGTGGAGTGAGTGTGGAAGCCAGCCCTCAGCAGAGTGCCTGATGGAAACATTGGAAAGTGTCAAGCAGGACACTACGGGCTCTTTGCTTTGGGCTATGTTCAGGGTGAAAGACAATAGATAAGCACAAGTCCCTGAGGAACTGAACTTGTTTACTCACAGTTGGGATAGGACTAGTTTAGGCTTCTATTGAACACATGACTCAGGAAGCTTTTATTTTTGCAGTCTCCCAAGGCCAAGAGTCACAAGGGCAGACGACCCAGGCCAGTTGATAGGACTACCAATTACACAGCAGGAAGAACAGACTTTTCTCCATACGTTATTAATATTGTTGGCCTGATACCTCAAGCAATACTTAATATTCCCTAGTCTAATAATAAAAGAGGTTTATACTTCACCCAGATCAAAGTTGTGTCTGACATTGTGTTTATAGTGGTGTCAGAAGTGGGATATATAGAATAGAGACGACACAGACTATTACAATGGAGGATATGATTAAACAACTAGCAGAGGGGCAAAGACACCTGCAACTCATGACGATAAACAGGCCTAGGTGGCACAGTAAGCCAGGGAGAGTATACAAACCGTCATGAAAACACAAGCATACCTCATTTCGGATACTCAACAAGCCCAGGATACAGCTATCCTAAAGCTCACTGATGCCCTTGCTATCACCAAAGAACACCCTAATGTATCTAATTCGGTCCTTCAAAAGTAGCAAGCCAGAGAGGATCCTGATTTCTATTTTACCAGTTTTGTAAGGGTTGAATCCACAGATACTTGGAATCAGTACCTTGTTGTCAGGAGAATTACAAACCACACATCAGGCTGCAAATCCTTCAGGCATGACCTCTTATAAAGAGACTTTAAAAAACTATTCTGGAACAGTCGGGTTGAAGCACTGAGTATTACAGTTCCCACTTCAGAAAATAAAAATGTACATCAAATGGTAACCCAAGGGTGTTATTCTGTTGTATCTAAGACTTGGGAAATCGATTGTTGAAGCTCAGCATACCACAGAGGAAATATTTGACAAAGTTTACATAGAGCAATTTCTAGACGCATTTCTAGGGTATACACAAAGTTGGATCAGACAGCATCCAAATGTTACGGTCTCTTTGACAATCAAAATAGCATGTGCTTACCATTGGTCACCTGAGTTTCGAGGAACCATCCTAAAACACCATATCCCTATGCCCTCCTTATGGAAGACCCAGGTGAAACCTGTTACACACCCTTGGTCAGAAAATAGAACCCCTATGAAGGTGACAGGGAAAGATCAAGGACAGGGACCTGAATGTTTTCAGTATGGCCAGTAGGGATACATAGCTAGGAATGGTTCTCAGAGAGCCCCTGAACCCCTGGATATCGGGTTCTCTGGGGAACACATCCTATCTATGGGAGGGTCACCACAAGCCTACCGATTGTCAGTCTTCCTCAATGGGCAACCCGTTAAGGATCTAGTGGATTTGCGGTGTCACTATTCAATAGTCCGACATGATTTGGTGGACCCATGACAACTAGCAAACCAGAGATTGGTCTCTATGGAGACAGTAAAACATACCCAGTGGCCTGAGTAAACATACAGTGGAAGTATAATATAGAGCCAATTATTAGGACAGACTACAATAAGTTCCATCAAATGTTACTTGAGACAGGAAAGGATGCAGCAAGACTAGAATGGTTACAAGTGGTAACCTTCCATGGAGAAGAGTTAGTTAGGGATAAGAAGGAGCAGAAACAGTGTAGATCTGAAAAATGCTTAAATAGGCAGATATAACTGTTAGTGAATCATGCTAATCTATCTTCAGGCCTTCCCTACACATGACAAGTGGGAACACCAATGCAGGTCAGAGCTGCACAGAGAGAGGATCCCAACTTAGCACAGGCCTGGGTTCAGGCTGCCACAGACAACAAAGATCAGGTAGGGCCTTTTTTTATACAAAGGGGTTGCTGTACAGGGCTGTAAATAAGGACGGGAAGAGGAAATCGTAGCTGGTTGCCCCTCTTCTGTTTTGTACCCAGGTTTTGCATCTGGGCCGTTGTCCTTTTAGGGGAAGTCACCAAGCCAGGGAGAAGGCAGTACCTATTATGGAGATTATACTGCCATGGGGTTTATTCTGACATTAGGAAGTTGTGTGCTGCATGCGAACGATGTCAGTAAGGTGTTAAGCACCCCTAAGAGCCCTTCTCATCATTGATGTTCCCTTTACTAGAGTACGGATGGACCTGGTTGCCCCTCTACCTCCATCATCAAAAGCATTCCAGTATAAACTGGCTTTTCTTGACTACGCAACCAGATACCCCGAGGCTGTTTTTTTAACCAGCATGTCCACTCCAGAAGTGGCATTATTAAATTATTTTCCAGGGTAGGGTTCCCCAAAGAACTTCTGACATACCAATGGACCACTTTCATGTTGAGCTGATGTCCCAGGTATGTACGATTTTTAACATACACCAAATCCGAAAATCAGTTTACCATACACAAACAGATGAACTAGTGGAGAGGTACAATCCAACCATTAAGACCATGTATATGAAACTCGTTTCATATAATGGAAGGGACTGGGACAAGAAGCTACCACTTGGTCTGTAAGCCATACGCAGCCACACACAGAGTCCCACTGGGTATTCTCCCTTTGAACTTGTGTTTGACAGGCAACCCAAAACCTTACTGAACACAAATGCTGAACACTGGGAGGAGGAGGAGGATAACAGTCATGAGTTACTGCAGTATGCGACTGGCCTCAGGGATAATGTCCATTCCTTGTGGGAAGAGGTTCGAATAAATCTAGAAAAGGCTCAAGGAAAACAAAAGAGAGACTATGATAAGCAGAGTAAAGTGTGGGAACCATAGACAGGGGATAAAGTTCTAGTGTTATTGCCATCATCTGATAATAAACTGCTCTCCCACTGGTCTGAGGCTTTTTGGTTCTGGAACAAATAACCACAGTAACCTACAAAATAGCAGTTCCCCTTAAGGGACACATGGGCCAAATCTACCACATAAGCTTCTTAAAACAGTGGGAAGAGCCAATATCTCAGAGGCTCCACTAGCTGCCGAAGAGACTGAGGTAACCAACATGTTGTAGGAAAGGAAATTAGAACCTCACATGGTGCGTGGTGTTTCACGATCATTCTAGTGCATAAACCAAATGGTTCCCTCCGATTTTGTATTGAGTTTCACCTTCTAAGTGCCATCTCGTAATTTGACACATATCCTATACCATGGATCGATGAGTTGATAGAGAAGTGAAGGAAAGCGGTATACATGTCCGCATTGGACCTCACAAAAGGGTATGGCAAATACACTCAGACAAAAATGCCAAAGAAAAAGCAGCATTCTCAACCCCTTTGGGTCCATATATTATTTTAAAGTCCTGCCATTCGGGTTACATGGGGCTCCAGCAACCTTCTGGCTACTTATTTACAAAACCCTACACCCACACCAACAGTATGCTGCAACATACTTAGATGATATTGTCATTGTTAGTTCATCCTGGCCTTTGCACCTACAAAATGTAAAAGCAAAAAAAAGAAAATCCCTGGTGCCTAGTGGTTTCTGGCCCCCTTGGGGGCAGATCGGCCTAATAAAAATAGGCCGATATGCCCCCCAGGGGAGCAGAAATGGCCTAAAGATAATTTCCCCCCCAGGGGAGCTACCCTTGCCTAAGGGGTCGCTCCCCACATATAGAAAAAAAAAAAAATCCCAGGTGCCTAGAGGTTTCTGCCCCCCCGGGCGGCAGATCAGCCTAATTACAATAGGCCGATCTGCCCCCAAGGGGGGCAGAAATGGCCTAAAACAAATTTGCCCCCCGCAGGGGAGCGACCCTTGCCTAAGGGGTCGCTCCCCTCGTGTGAAACTGACAATAACAACAAAAATCCCTGGTGTCTAGTGGTTTCTGTGGGGCTGATTGGCCTAATAAAATTAGGCCAATCTGCCCCCAAGGGGGCCAGAAACGGCCTACAATAAATTTTGCCCCCAGGGGACCTACTCTTGCCTAAGCGGTCGCTCCTCACATATAGAAAAAATAAAACAAACAAAAAAAAATGCCTGGTGTCTAGGGGTTTCTTCCCCCAGGGGAGGCAGAAACAGCCGTAAAATAATTTGCCCCCCTGGGGAGCGACCCTTGCCCACACAAAAAAAAACAAAAAAAAACTCCCTGGTGTCTAGTGGGCATTTCTGCTGCCCGATCTCATCGCGACCGGGCAGCAGAAATGCTGAGAAAGACATCAAAGGAAAGGAAAGGCCTTTCCTTTCCTTTGATGCCTCTCTCTGCCCCTCCAAGTGATCAGAGGAGAAATGTATTTGCATTTCTCCTCCAATCGGTGCTGGAAGCTTAACTTTCAGCGCAGATTGGCAAGCCTCTGATGCCACAGGGGGGTGGCGGGGCGGGGGTGGAAGGGGATGTGATTCCCCTTCCTCCCTGCCCTGGGAGTGTCGAGGCGAGGCTCATGGGGGGAGCGCTAGAACTCCCCCCATGAGCCTGTCCAAGGAAGGAAAGGTTACATCCTTGGCGCCTGAGCGCCGCGGCCAATGACGTAACCGTTACAGCCTTGGCTGCCAACAGGTTAAACATTTCAATTGGTTTTCCTCTTGAGTACCATGACCGTTATTTAAATGGGGAGTCTATAATCAACATAATATTAGTTTTTTTTATGTTTAGCTCAAGATAGCTTACGTATATTCATTAAAGGATTGATAAAATTCCTCAGAACTACAGGTGTTTGACTAAGTAATACCATATCATCAGCATATTGAATGTATTTCAAAGAAAGGTTGGACAGTTTAGGTGGATTTGAATAGGATGTCTCCAAAAAGATTTGGTGAACAGGGGGCAAGAATGCAGCTCAGTTGAAGGCCATTTGGTGTCTCAATTTGAGCAGTAAGAGATGTTTCATCTCCCAGCTTAACCCGCACCCAGGTAAAACCTATCATAAGATCCAGAAATGTTGCTGGCTCACCCCATGCTATTAACGTTTGCCACAATTTTTTCAGAGTGGTGGCAAAGGCCGCCTTTAAGTCTATGAAACAAATATAAAGCTTGCATTTCGTTGATATGTCAGACTTGGCCAGGAGGGTCAAGGTGAGCAAGTTGTTGGTGATCGACAGACCCTTACGAAAAACAGTTTGATTTCCATGGTATAAGATTGTCTGTAGCAGCCCAAGCTTCATGTTTCTCTAGCGTGCGATATGCAAATACGTTCGCCTCCAAGTCTGTTAAGGCAATTAAATGAGAACTTGCAAGTAATTCCGGAAGACCACTAGATTGCAAGATACCCCCTTGCCATTAATCTGGGAATGTGTCAGTCAGGATGGCTTCACTGTAGAGGAGCGTCAAGGCCCTTGACCACAGAAGCAATCCTGTCCCTCCAGTCCAGCCGCAGCACCAGCAAGGAAAGGAAGGGCGTGGTATAAACTGAGTACACCAACAACGAGATCTCTCCTGCATTTTCCAACACTTTGATCCTAAGAAATCAATTGAGGATAACTGCCAAGCATACGAGCAAGGGATTGTTTACATTTTGGACAAAGTAATTTCCCTCACTACTTTGAAATCAAGCTGTAGACCATCTGCACCCTGGTATAATGAATCTTTAAAAGAGCTCAAACAGGCATGTGCGAAGCTTGAAAGTACTGGATCCAGATCCTGAAATTTCATAAATAATACTAATTTGCCTAACGCTTCAACATGGAGGCCGCTCAACTTAATGCTGCCATTGCTGAGGCCTAAGACACTATAACTCCTATGAAAGCTGTACATCAAGCAGGAGATCTACTATGACTAAATGGTATGCACCAGAATTAAGGCAAAAAGAAAGACTCTGCAAACGACTTGAACGTACCTGTCATGATTTCAAGCTCGAGCCTGACAGAACGGCTTACAGAATAGCCTTTCGTGCCTATCACATGAATTTTCATAGGTCACGCCGGAGTTACCTCACAGAACGCATAGAGCAAAATAAACAGTTCTTAAGTGACATTTTAAAAATAGTAAAATAATTTATCACACCCACTCTCTGCCCCCAAACCATCCCTGAGTCACAAGCATTCTTCCATGATAAAATCAGAAACAGCTACACTGATTTTTCTACCCAACCCCCTCTTAAATTGCTCTCCTTCTCCACAGGCCTGCCAACTCCAATGCAATGTACTTCCTGGCTTGGTTTCAGCAGTTTAGTATGCCAGATGTGGAAACTGCAGTGAGTGCATAAGCATAAGCTCTCCGGATGACCTGTTCCGCCACATATGATCTCTGCTAACACTGGTGTTCTCAGTGCCCCTTTGATAGATCTGTTTATTACACCTGTTTCAGATGCTTATTCTGCTTGAAACCAGCTTGAAAACACCGTGAGGTTCTCCCAAAAATCCATGTGCTGATCCCTCCGTTCTTTATGAATATTGGCCCATATCACTCTTTTCCTATCCAGTTTAATTCCTGGATAAATGTGTTAATGTCAAGTTGATATCTTATGCAGAATGTAAAATTATTTTGTATCCATCTCATTCTGGATTTAGGGCTTGACACAGCAGCAAAGCTGCCTTGTTAGCAGCCTCTGTCAGGTGTAACTTGGATGAGTGCAGTAGACCTCATTCTTTTAGACCTCTCTGCAGGATTCCACAATGTGGCACACACCATACTTATCCAATGCATGCATGAGATAACTATCCATTATAAGGCCCTGCTGTGGTTCCAGACTTTTCTTATTGATAGAGCTCAATCCACCCATCGTTCCCATTCAAATCAGTCCTCCTTTCTATAAATAAGGGAGTCCTCCAAGGATCCTCTAGTACCCTGACACTCTCCAACATTTACATGACACAAGTGGCAGCCATTATAAGAACATGTTGCTTTGAAATCATCGTATGCTGGGGACACTCAGCTTATTAACTCCATCTTGGAGAACATTGAAGAGAAGAGACTCTGGACTGCATGCATACTAATGCTGTTGTAAATGACCCTTTCTGCAGGGTTTCCCCTTTCGTTTTGGCTTCTGACCTCCTGTTTTTGATCTAGTGCTGAATTGTGTTTTTGCTGGCTTTAGGGCTCTTGGCACTTTACCATTGCTGACCAGTGATAAAGTGCAAGTTCTCTCTGTCTAAATGGTATTGATGATTGGTGTATCCATGACTGGTGTATTTGAGTTACTAGTTAGTCCATAGTACAGTGCACAGTGTGTGCCTATGGCCTGTAAATCAAATGCTACTAGTGGGCCTGCAGCACTGATTGTGCGACCCACATGAGTTGCTCTGTAAATATGTCCCAGGCCTGCCACTGCAGTGTCTGTGTGCAGTTTTTACTGCCAGTTCAACTTGGCAAGTGCACCCGCTTGCCAAGCCCAAACCTTCTCTTTTATTACATGTAAGTCACCCCTAAAGTAGGCCCAAGGCTGCTCTATGGGCAAGTTGCAGTGTATTTAAAAGGTAGGACATGTTCTGGTATGTTTTACATGCCCTGATAGTGAAATACTGCTAAATTTGGTTTTCACTATTGCAAGACCTATCTTTCCCATAGGTTAACATGAGAATTGCCTTGAAATATCTTTAAGTGTAATTTCCATTGGGAGCAGATAGAAATGTGGAGTTTGGGGTCTCTGATTATTCGCAATTTAAAAATACATGTTCTGTTGAAGTTGGTGTTAAAAGTGTAAGTTTTAAAATTCCACTTTTAGGAAATGGGCATTTTCTTGCTTAACCATTCTGTGCCTCTACCTGGCTGTGGAATACACGCTTGAGTCAGGATGACAGTTGGTCTGTTAGTGAATTCACTCTTGACAATCACACAAAGGGAGCTGAGGTGTGCCCTGCATATCCTGATGGGTCTTCCTGGGCTAGAGTGGTGGGAGGAGTTGACACTTGCACCTGAATAGGGCTGTGCCTGTCCTTACACAAAGCAGTCTCCAACCCCCTGGAGTGTGTCCGGTGCCAGGGCAGGAAAGGCAGGGTCTTGTGCAATACAAAGACTATCCTTTGAAATTTGTTGAAGTTTACCTACTTCAAAGGTAGAAATGAGTATAAGTATTGTACCTCTGAGACCGCAACTTTAGAATACTTCTGGATTGAGGACATTCTACCAGGAAGAAGAGCTAGATGCTTTAGGAGGACCTGCCACTCTGCCTGTTGCTTTGCTGTGCTGGCATACTGCTTGCTGCTTTTGTCCTGCGAGTGAAAGGACTGGACTGGGCTTTATACATCCTGCTTCTAAAGGTTCTCCAAGGGCTTGCACTGAGCTTGGCTCCTGTTAGAAGTCTCAGGGACATCAAATACTTTATCTGTCAGCACCTGGGCTCTCTTGCTGAGAGCCCTGACTCACCAAGTGATGCTAAATCCAGCTCCTGGTCACTTGGGAGTGACTTCTGGTGTAACCAGGACGAAACCAAGTACATTGACTCCAGAGCGACTTCGGAACCGGTGCCACTGTCTGACTCAGTGCCGCTGCCTGCCCAGAGCCATGGTCCCCGCTGAGTGGAATGACTGCGACCGATGCCTAAAGCCCAACGCCACTGCAGCGCCTCCAAAGTCCCACCACAGCATGAGTCCTGAGTGCCATGTCCGCAACATCCAGGACACCCGACTCCGCTGCAGCATCTGTGGCCCGTGGTGTGATCACAACACCGCAAAGTAGACGCATTGCATCTTATCTTGACCTGCTAGTTTCATCAACCCCGTCAAATCGTAAGGAACCAACACCGCACCACTGACACCAGATCAACTCCTGTGCAGCCCTAAGGAACCAACGCCTCACCTCCGCTGCCTAGCAGTAAGGCACCGACACTTCACCTCCCCAGTAGCAGTAACGAACCGATGCCGCACCGGCTAAAGCGATGCCTCACCTCCCTAACTCAGTGAAATGTCTGTGCTTCCTCATTGTTTTCAAAGGTGCTGTGCCTTTGGTCTGTGCGACTCCGTGACCAGCCCGCACTCCCTTGCGAGAGACAGAAGTCATTGTTTTTGGTAAAATCAACACGATTTGGGCCCCGGATTAGTGTCCAAGAGAGCTCAGCTCCTCAGCTTACCCCACTAACATAGCTATGAACCTTTGGGATTATAATTCACAATTCCTTTTCAATGTTAGAGCAAGTTACCACAGTTTGTCGGACCTGCCATGGGATTCTTCGCATGATTGGCAAAATCTTTCAATGGCTTCCTCTGAATAGTCACAAAACTGTCATCCAATAACTTAAAACTACTCAGTTGGATTATGGCAATGCTCTTTATGTAGGCATTGCTGAATCTCTATTGAAAAGGCTTCACATGAATTAAAACGCCACAGCCCGTCTGGTGTTGGTTTTCCCTGCATTTTCCCTCAGGCACAACCTTCAAGTCTCTACTATAGCACTGCCACAGAGCTATCCATGCTGCAGAGCCTTACTAACTTTGTAACAGGGTATCCTTTTGCAGACCACATAGAATTCTCAGATCTTCCACCTTTGTTTTGGCCATACCCAAGTGTCTGCCTTTCCATATCAGGTGGTGTTGGAAAATGGATCCCTGTTGCAGTTACCCCCTACTTTTTGCCTGATATTGATGCTGACTTGACTGAGAAGTGTGCTGAGACCCTGCTAACCAGGCCCCAGAACCAGTGTTCTTTCACTAAAAATGTACCATTGTTTCCACAATTGGCACACCCCTGGCACACAGATAAGTCTTTGTAAATGTTACCAGTGGTACCAAGAGCCCGGTGACCAGGGAAGGTCCCTAAGGGCTGCAGCATATATTGTGCCACCCTAGGGGACCCCTCACCTAACACATGCACACTGCCTTTTTCTCCCCACCAACACGCACAATCTGCAATGGCAAAGTCAACATGGCATCCCCCTCAGGATGCCATGCACACAAAATACTGCCTGTGGCATAAGTAAGTCACCCCTCTAGCAGGCCTTACAGCCCTAAGGCACGGTGCACTATACCACAGGTGAGGGCATAGCTGCATGAGCAATATGCCCCTACAGTGTCTAAGTCCATTCTTAGACATTGTAAGTACAGGGTGCCCATATTAAGTACATGGTCTGGGAGTTTGTCAAAACGAACTCCACAGCTCCATAATGGCTACACTGAATACTAGGAAGTTTGGTATCAAAAGTCTCAGAATAATAAACCCACACTCATGCCAGTGCTGGATTTATTTTTAAAAAATGCACACAGAGGGCATCTTAGAGATGCCCCCTGTATTTTACCCAATCCTTCAGTGCAGGACTGACTGGTCTGTACCAGCCTGCCACTGAGACGAGTTTCTGACCCCATGGGGTGAGAGCCTTTGTGCTCTATGAGGCCACAAACAAAGCCTGCACTGGGTGAAGGTGCTTAACACCTCCCCCTGCAGGAACTGTAACACCTAGCAGTGAGCCTCAAAGGCTCAGGCTTTGTGTTACAATGCCCCAGGGCACTCCAGCTAGTGGAGATGCCCACCTCCTGGACACAGCCCCCTCTTTTAGCGGCAAGTCCAGAGGAGATAATGAGAAAAACAAGGAGGAGTCACCCACCAGTCAGGACAGCCCCTAAGGTGCTCTGAGCTGAGGTGACCCCTCCCTTTAGAAATCCTCCATCTTGGTCTTGGAGGATTCCCCCAATAGGAATAGGGATGTGCCCCCCTCCCTTCAGGGAGGAGGCAGAAGGAGGGTGTAGCCACCCTCAAGGACAGTAGCCATTGGCTACTGCCCCCAGACCTAAATACACCCCTAAATTAAGTATTTATGGGTGACCCTGAACCCAGGAAATCAGACTCCTGCAACCTACAACAAGAAGAAGGAATGCTGACCTGAAAGACCCGCAGAGACGACGGAGACGACAACTGACTTGGCCCCAACCCTACCGGCTTATCTCCAGACTCAAAGAACCTGCACAGGGACGCATCCTGCGGGACCAGCGACCTCTGAGGACTCAGAGGGCTGCCCTGCACCCAAAGGACCAAGAACCTCCAGAGGACAGCAGCTCTGTCCAGAAACAACAACAAAACAAGCAACTTTAAAAGAGACTCAGACTTCCCACCAGAAGCATGAGTCTTCACACTCTACAGCTGACACCCCGGCTCGAGTTCAGGACAAGCAACACCGCAGAGAGGACTCCCAGGCGACTCCAACGACGTGGACACCCTGATTCGACCTCCCTGCACCCCCACAGCGACGCCTGCAGAGAGGATCCAGAGGCTCCCCCTGACCGCGACTGCCTGGTAACAAAGGAACCCGACGCCTGGACCAAGCACTGCACCCGCAGCCCCCAGGACCGAGAGGAACCACCTACCAGTGCAGGAGTTACCAGCAGGCGGCCCCTATCCCAGCCCAGACGGTGGCTGGCCCGAGAAGCCCTCCTGTGCCCTGCCTGCATCACCAGAGTGACCCCCGGGTCCCTCCATTGCTTTCAATAGCAAACCTGATGGCTACTTTGCACACTGCACCCGGCACCCCTATGCCGCTGAGGGTGTGTTTTGTGTGCTTGTGTGTGTACCCCCCCCAGTGCTCTACAAGACCCCCTGGTCTCCTCCCCGAGGACGCAGGTACTTACCTGCTAGCAGACTGGAACCGGAGCACCCCTGTTCTCCATAGGCACCTATGTGTTTTGAGCCCTCCATTGACCTCTGCACGTGACCGGCCCTGTGTTGCTGGTTCTGTGGCTTTGGGGTTGCCTTGATCCCCTAACGGTGGGCTGCCTACGCCCAGGAGACTGACTTTGTAAGTGCTTTACTTACCTGAAAAACTAACCAATACTTACCTTCCCCAGGAACTGTTGATTTTTGTACTGTGTCCACTTTTAAAATAGTTATTAGCCATTTCAACCAAAACTGTGTGTACTACTGTTTTAAATCAGTGTCCTACTTACCTGTGTGAAGTACCTTGCATTTTATGTACTTACCTAAAATCTTGAATCTTGTGGTTCTAAAATAAATTAAGAAAATATATTTTTCTATATAAACAACTATTGGCCTTGAGTGTGTGTTCATCATTTATTGCCTGTGTGTGTACAACAAGTGCTTAACACTACCCTCTGATAAGCCTACTGCTCGACCACACTACCACAAAATAGAGCATTAGTATTATCTACTTTTGCCACTATCAACCTCTAAGGGGAACCCTTGGACTCTGTGCACACTATCTCTCACTTTGAGATAGCATATACAGAGCCAACTTCCTATAGGTGGCCATACCTTTTCATATCTTGCACCACTGGGGCACCCTTCTGCTGGATATACATTCTACGTCTAAATTCCTGAAGTTCAGGAAACTATTCAAAACTTGGCTTTATGAATCTCCCCCTTTCCTTTCAGTTCTAGTCTTTGGGCTGTTTCTGTTCCCTGGAGTACCGTTTTGGGGCGAGTTTAGCATTATAAAAACCCACATAACATAACATATATCATCACATCACATCAGTACAAATGAGGATGTGCCAGCACTCAGCCACATTTGTACTAGATAGTAGTGCCACCTGCAACATTGTCTGAGCATCCAAATTTCTGAAAATTGCTATCAAGCTCATGTTACTCCCTTCCAGTGTAAATGTTTTGCAGTGAGGAGCACGTAAGCCCGCTGGGAGATTTGAAATAATATTGACTTACGATTACAGGCCTTTGTGTGAAGAGGTTCACTTTTTGCAAGGAGAGTGAAAGAATGCACACTCACACAGACAATAAGATGGATTCTTTATTGAAGGGTAACCATCGATATCTCCAAACACCTTGACAGAATAACAGCTCCAGCACAACCAATCACCCCTCTGTCCTGCTCTGATCCACATATTCTAATACTTGCTAAGATTCTTAGATGTCAATTTAATTTTAATTATTCCAATTATAATGGCAGTGGCTGGTGCTCTTCCACGTAACAATACAAACAGATTTTCATTTGTAGTTGTATGTTCAGTGGTCTGATAAATTCCATTTTCTTTAAAACAACCTTTCAATCCAAACCAGCTGTCACCTATCACTTGCAAACAATCTACTAAAACTCTACTGAATCTGTCAACTAATTCCTTCTCTCTAGGATGACAAAGAGTGATTCTACGGTGCATAATACCATGTTCCTACAAAAATGTTGATATCTTTGAAATTATAGGTGATTCTCTTACCACAAACGACTTTTCACACTGCATAGACGTACAAATTCCTTACTTACCTCTCCAGATCTTGGTCCATTCAAGTCCTCCAGAAATCCATGGATGCCTTCCCCTTCATAGACATAATTCCCACATGCCCTTCGTGAAGCAATGCTATCACTCTGTTTTGCAGAGAATCAGGCAGAACCATCTGTTCAGTGTAGTATATCTATTCTCCTCAGACAACTCTGACCAAATGAGTTTGAATTTACCAAACAAAGCATCCTACACAAACTGCTTCCTTAATTTTTGTGTCAAATTGTTTCTTACACTTGTCAATTCATGGTTAACTGAAACCTTTTTTTCCATTTCACCACACTTATGACACCCCTAGTCTCCTGGTAAATACAATGTCACAAGTTAATATTCATGTAACCTGAACAACCATTTAGCCATGCATGGATTTGCCCTACTTGCACCTTAGGTAGTAATTATCATCTACTAATGGATTGTGATCATTCCTCACCTCAAAGTGTATGCCCCAGAAGTAGGTCTAGAAATATTGAATACTCCACCAACAGGCCAGGGCCTCCTTTTCTATAATGGAGTAGTTACCTTCTGCTCTCTTGTGTCCTCTAGAAGAAGCTTTCACCCTTTCCTCTCTATAGTTCAACTGCAATAACACCACCCCCACTCCATATGCACTGCGCCTGTCATCATGGGAGTCTGATACTGGAGATTAAATGGTTTTAAAATTGGTGTCTCCCCTTCACCCTTTTTTATGCTCACAAATGATTATTTGCACTTATTGGTCCACTTATAATGTCTCCCTTCAACAACACTCTCATGCGTCCAGTCTACTTGGCAAAATGATGTATGAATTTACTGTAGTACTCAGCTAAACCCAAAAAAGTATTTGAACTCATCCTTGTTTTTGGAGCTGACACATTCTTGATTGATTTAACAAATCCAACTTCAATTTTACACCATCCCCATTTATGCTGTGACCCAACGCTTAAATATTTCTACACTGATAATTACCTGCTTCCTTAAGTCCTTTAAAACCTGCCCAGGGCCCCTCTTATCATTGCTACATATATACATTTCATCCTAGAACATTTTTTTTATCCATTCCCAACATAGCTTTTTCCATCACATGCTGGAATACTGCCTAAGCAGGCGCCAGTCTGAACGGCATTCTTCAATATTTAAATACACTTTCAGGAATGATGAATAATGTCAGATATCTACAATCGGGATGCAAGACGACCTTTTGATAAGCTTTTGACAAATCTATAGAGGAAAAAACTTTATTTTCCCACCTTAATTACCTTTTCTAATAAACCTTGTTTCAAAACTATACAATGTATGACCCCCTTCAAATTACCTACTTTTCCTAAAAAAACAATGGGAATTCTGACTTCTACACATCCAAATTCAATACTTTCATTGCCACAACTTGGTCAGGGTGATTTGAATTTTAGGTAATTTCAAGATTCTTCTGCTCCCTCCATCCAAGCAACACTCCCCTTTCTTGACCAGTTATACCTTACACACGGCCTTCCTTCCTTTGAATTCCAGGATGGTGCTGAAACAACACACAGCCAGCAAACTGACACCAGAGTAACCTAGAGACGACACACCAGACTTCATCATACTCATTCCCCTTCAACTTTTTATTAGCATTCCAATCAATCAATGTGTATGGTAAACAAGAATCAGCCGACATGTCCATTTTAACTCCCATAAAAAGCACCCTGCACTTAGGAGAGTTATACTGCTCCACGGTACTTTCATTGTGACAGATTAGGGGAATCACCTGAGTGTTTCTCTCTCTCTTTCCGCTCCAATGCTGCCTGAACTCCTGAAAGGAAGGAAAGCGACAGCATGGAAACAGGACAACAGCAACCACGAGACAGAGATGACAGAAAAAAAGAAGGACTCACATGTTTATCTCTTCCTCAGGCTACTAGTGCAAGAGGGGAGAAGCCAACAAGGGAACTGCAGCGTCCCTTGAGAGAACACCAAGGACCACAAGCTGCTGAAGGGGAGATGAAGCAAGGAGAATGGTGGCCAGACGACTGCAGGTGCAGCACTGGATTCTAACTCAAGAACCTCTTGAGGAGACTGATTCCAGCAGAAGACAGAGGTAGACATTGCAGCCAGACCATCTTCCAATCTCCAAGTGGACCAGGAAAGCACCAGGCTCCCACCGCATGCCTGGAGAGGCATGGTTTTCTTAGGGTGGGAGAGATGAGACCCAACACCAACAAGAGGAAAACCTAGGCGAGGCAGAAGAAAAACACCAGAGTGAAAATTCCAGGACTGTAAACCATAGGAAAAATGGAACCTCTCCTAATAAAGAATTTGAAGAGAATACAAGATTCTTGTCTTGCTATCCAAAGGTCTACTAGTCTTTGATATCACCCACATATATCATTACCAGTTTCTTTCCCATTTATGTTTAGAATGAACATCTACTAATACTTCAATGTCATCACTGCCAATTTACTTAATCAACTGCACACTTATGGCAGGCCTCTATGTCTTTGTGTCTTCTTTCACAACGGCGTTGAAAACACAAGGGCAATTAGCCATTTTTTTGGCAACAATAACATGTTGTTTTGATTGCGAGATAGTTCACTTTGATTTACTTTTACTCTATGAATTACTTACAAAGCTACCGGTCTGCTTGGACTTCTTCCTGACCACATTTACTTCAACACAGTCACCGGACAGTCATTCACTGCGTCCTTTACTGCTAAAAAACTTTGTGTTTAGCACTTTTGAATAAGAGAAAGTGCTTTCTAATCTTTTGGCAATTTACTATGGCCTTACCTAACAACAGTTCCTTGACGAAACCTAATTGTTTTTAGAGGAAAAATTGGCAGTTCTATTTACAAGTTCATGTCTTACTGTTTCACCTTGTAAATCTTTAAACTTACATGTGGTGACTAACATGCGTAAACCCCCGATGATTTTCTCACTACTTTCCCGATGTAACTGAGCTCTTGCATTGTGTCTTTATGCCTCTGTGTTTAGTTTCTTTCCATAGTTCCTTGAAGTACATTAAGTGCTCTTTCATACAAAACCTCCTACTCTCGTGCCACTTCATCCTCTTCTGTTCTGCTAGTAAGAGATAAGTTCTCAAGTACTTTTCTGCCTTATGTGCTTAAGTTATGCTTTAGCATGTAAGGTTTTCTTTTACATAATTACTTATGGCTTAAAAGCGGGTCTTGAATACTTTTTATCAATCTTCCCAAGACATTGTTGGTTCTCCTGGAGTCTGTAGGAAGATGGGAGGTGCTACAACAGATTCCTTTATGCAATTGACTATTAATTTATAAGCAAATAAATAGGAAGAAGAAATAAAATAAACGAATTTAGAAACTAATAAAAACAATGACATAAGTAGTCACAGTTGTTCTTTTTTAGGCTCGCCATTTATTTATAATTGTTGTGAGTCCCTGTTTTCAAAAAATTTTCTTCATAGTTTGTTATTCACAATCCATTTTCAGTTTCCACAAATGTATACACAACCTTCAAGTGCTCCTTTCACTTTCTACTGTTCCAGGTGCATAACAATTTGTCTTACCTGTCAGTGAATATGCTAACTTGAGAGAGTTTAGGTAAACTGATAGCGTGAAGCTTGAATGTGTTGCCCTTACATGCTGTATATATAATGTACACGTTCAGGTGAGTTATTCAACACGGTTTTCCAGTGCCAAAAACATGAAGTGAAAAATTCTCAAATTGTGTACAAGTGTTGTGCTTTCCAAACCCTAGAAACACAACTATTTGGCCGGCTTCTTCAAAGAGGTCCAAAGGAACACCTCGGGACAGCCTATGGTACAGCACCCTCTCCCTGCTTCTTGTACATTAGAACAGTAACTGTTGCAGGTTTTGTTTCAGCCAGCATATTATAAGTGTAAAAGCATTAACGTAACCATGTTCTTCCTGATTACATTTCACATGCTTTACTTCATCTTGTTTTTTTGGTCAATGCTATCAAAAGCGTTCCCACTGTAATTAATGCTCTCTGTCAACAGATGTCTCAAATGTGGCATAGCACCAAAGGTGCTCCCTTTGTAACTGGGGAACAAGGTTTGGGAATCGATATCGGTTCGCCATCCTGTGATTCTGGGCAATTTACTTAATGTCCCTGTGCCCCCCAAAAAACAATCTGCACTTGTGTAATATAATTGGTGCTCCTGTAAAGTGCTTCGATGCCTGCTGGTCGAGATAACTGTATATAAAATTGAAAAATAACCGCAGTGATTGTGGAGAAGATTTTAAGTGTAAGTCGTCCAGCACCAAGAATTCACATTGATGTTGAGCTTGAAGTCGCTTTAAAATGTATACCCTGTCATCCTTTGTGGCATGGAAAGGTGTTTTCAGGTATGGTGTGGTGTCTGTCGGATTTCACCAGGAATTTCTACACATAGGCAAAAATGCGCCCACACTCTCTCCCTCTCTCTGTTTGGAAAGACTTAAAAAATGTTGGTCATTTCACAAAGTAATGTGCTTTATCTCACTTACTAGACCTCCAGATCCGCATTCCTCTCGCTTACCATATAATGGTATGTTTCAGCCACTGAAAACGTGGGATGAAAAAGTGTATTTACACCGATTAGCGCTTGTCACATTGATTAATAGCTTCCCCTACAGTTCCAACTTCTTAGTAACAGCTGCGAGGAGATGTTAGCCATCATGACTCAATTTTGCCCCATGTAAAGCTCCAGATCTGTTGTAAACGCTTTTCAGGAGAAGAACCATATTCATAAGATATACTCTCCCAGCTACTGATAAATGCGTCCCTACTTGTGCAACTACATTTATCATAATTTTGCCCTAGTTCTCCCCTGGGGCATCTTAAGGATGTTGTGGGGCCTGGGCCAAACATATTTTGTGAGCCTCTGTTCATAACAGATTTGTATTTATGATCCAGTTCCAGCTCTTTCTCACCCTCTTTGGCTAGGTCACTGCACAGGCACAACCCTCCAAATTTGTAATATGTTTACATCTGTTATTCAGGGACAGTGATGTGTGTTTTCAATACTTGTAACACAGCAGCAACTCACTAATGATGTTGCAAATAACCTCTGTGACACCCTCCCATTTCTCATAGGTGAGATCCTGTTTTGGTCTTAAAGAACCCTTTTTTATGGATGTTGCATGAAAGAAACACAACATTTCTCAGAAAATGTCAGTAACAGTCCCTCACAGTTTAGTGCCAACATCATGTCTCAATAAGATACAATGTACAACCCTCAATAAAATCCTTGTCACACACCAGCTAAGCAACCTATATGACACCTACAATACCATGATATCAGTAGAGCTATCACACCAACCAGTCCATGACAAGGTGACTTGGCCATATTGATACTGGGCGCCTATCCACAGCAACATAGTCAACCAACAAACAAGCTATGGGAAATATAGTTAACATTGATTACCACATATCACATACACAAACTCAACACATACTAACATTTTGACCTTATATGTACCAGGCAAGGGACCTTATTGTATAGTAAATACAAGACAGCATGTTGCATAGAAGCCATACCCACTTCATGTCACTGAGCCCACAACCTTCACAATGTATATTTACAAGCATGCAGCTACTCAAATTTACATATCCAAATTTGGAAGAGTCAGAACACATGTTACCTACACATGTACCAATAGTGATGTAGGAAAGGATGTTACCTACTCTGTAGACCAAGTCATCTAAGTCATTGACCTGCTGAAAACAGAGTATAGCATAATTATAAGGTCCTAAATATCTCCAGAGCATTTACCCACACACAACCACAGGTAATATAACTACTCTTTCAATACAATGGACACCTGTCATGTGCATGAAGGTGACATATAGTTTAACGTATAATTGTATTATTCCATCAAGAGCCCAATCACTATCCACATATCAGACATGACTGGCCTTGCATCTGTATGGGAAAAAATCTGGGAGACACAAACCACATCTGAGGCTACCATGGCAGGGACATACACCTTGATGCAA
Source organism: Pleurodeles waltl (assembly GCF_031143425.1). NCBI lineage: Eukaryota > Metazoa > Chordata > Amphibia > Caudata > Salamandridae > Pleurodeles > Pleurodeles waltl. The sequence continues at coordinate 1,060,221,122 of NC_090446.1, read as the reverse complement.
ACCAAATGCCTGACTATACATACCATTCCACTCACATGTCTATGTGAACTACTACACCTGCACCACAATGTAGTCAGTGCAAACAATAGGTTTTCATACAACAAGGACTCAAAACATATCCAAAATAGTAACAGAAAGTATGTTTAAAACTCCTTACAATGTGAATTTATGACAGACTCTTACAATGTACACATGATGTTGGCAAACTCCAGTTAAGACTGTAACTTTGTATAAGAAATCTTGGCCTAATTTATCATGCCTACAACATAATGGCTAAGGAAATGGTTGTGTTGCCATTTCCCACCTACCGAACACGAACATGGTACTAACATTCATAGCTCTGACATCAATGTATGTGATCCAATAGGAGTCTAGCAATACCTCCATGGTTACCTACATGTAGGATGTCCACTCAGATGACACATTAGAGTGGCCTATGTACTTCACTCACTTACCAGACCTTTTAACAGGTTTGAATACGTTTTGGAAGTATGGCATGTGAAATGTCAGATGGACATCACCACCTCACAGGATGCTGTCACCCATCAGAAATCTTATGAAAAGTAGGAATGACTTTAAATTGTCAGACTCTGTGTTGCACATAGACATTGATCAAGGGACATTGGAATGGACAGAGGGCAAAGACCTGGCCGACATACCATCCTAATATTGGTAGTATTGAGCTGTAGGTTGGAAGGAACAACCAGCAGGGTATGAAAAGCTATATAGTGGTACACATGTGACAGTCACTGTGCATCATTATAGGCTTCTGTACAGAGGGAACAACATAGGTGAGTAATATCTCACTATACACAATAGAATGTGCACACCTGTGTACCAATGTTAGGGACCGTACATCTATGTGTTCCTTGGAGATCTTTGACCCTTTGCACTTACCACATTGTCAAAGCTTAGAATCTTTCACATCATACACTAACCTGGTAAAGGGATGAAAATGTATTAAGTCTGTACTTACCCTCGTGTGGCTGCTGTGCTGCCTTCAAACCCCCATGCAACTCCCGGTAGGCCACCGCCAATATGAGGGCCATTAGTGGGGTCAAGGTCCGACGGGTACCCCTTCCTCCTTTGAACAACATCCCCAGCTGGGCCTATGCGGTATTAAGGGCCCAGTGTCTTAGGTCCTTCCACTGCTTCCTACAATGGGAGCTCCGCTGGCTATGGACCCCCAGGATCCGCACTTTGCTGGCAAAGGTATGCCAAATCTCCTTTTTCTGATCGGTGTTGACCTGCATGGATGACACAGACAAGAAGAGAATGTCATGTCTACATGCACTATACCAAAACAAGCAGGGTAAAAATACATTTAATGCAAGTAGCCTTACACAGACTGCCGACAACATTCCCTTCAATAAGGAATGAACATCTGCGGTCAATCCATGTGTGACGTTGAGACAGGCATATAACTTGCATATCCAGCACCAGGTGTCAGCTTGAAACATATGACCAGACCACATCTCCAAACATGGTATCTTCAATTATCACGTAATACAGTATGCAGGTTGGTCAGGGTACATACATCACACACTTTCTACTATGTCTCAAGACTCAGAATCTATCTATGCACATGTGCACATATCTATCTACCCACACATATTATCTCAATTCTTCATTCAACCACATTTCCTGAACATCATCATACACTCAACAATTCAAACATTGGTATTGCATTGCATTTACCTGCTCCTCTGGTGCACCAGAGAGCTGTTCATACAGGGGTAGGACCTCCTCCACAAGCTTGTCCAGCTCTTTCGGCGAGAAGGCAGGGGCTCTATCACCTGTAGGATATTGCATGATTTCTCCCAGAGGCAGTACATAGCAGCTCAGGCCATGCAGGTCTTGCTGGCAGCAGTGTCAGGAGTCAAGTGAGAGATGAAGTATGAGATGGCGGTCACATCTCCCACATACAAGACTGTCACTGCTGACAGGCATCCCCGTTGGCCCAAGACTGCCAAAGGCAGCAATATGTTCTAATGGCAATGTCCACCGTGTTGTATCAACCTACCGCCAGAATGACATCCACTGGCATAGTTAGGTTACTTCCTAATGTCTAGTACAGCAGGTCAGGCATCTGCCATTTTAAGGCTCATATATGAATGAAACAGTTTTAAAATTTGTGTCACAAGCTGTGAAACATATCAACGACATTGTGTTCACTGCTGGCTTTAAGCAAACATGTAGAAATGTGCATGTATTATGTACAGGATGTAAAATTTAGTTATGTTCATAGAATAGTATTGTCAGCAGAGTAATGACAATGTGAAAATGGTATAGGTGTACCAAATATGTACGACATGTGAAGAAAGTTAATGTCACCTAGACTGTCAGTGACATGTTTCTCCATGTTAAAAACATGATAGGGTTTATGGGATGTGAATGCAGTTATAAGCCATTATTTGCCTAGGTATGTGCTGTGTACAACGTATGTACTGTTTCATGTTTCACTATTTAGTATCATATGTGACATAGGTGTGATCATACTTATGCTGTACAGATTGAGTGATACACCTACATTCTAGTCTTCTCCCACCTAGTTACCCTGGCATGATAAGGGTGTGGCAACCTCCAGTGTACCGTCCACTAGCAGATCTGCAGACCATGGAGGAGCGACATGTTATTCAGATCTACCCCGTGGATAGGCATGCATTCATGGATCTCTGTCATCATTTGGAGCCAGATCTGATGACTCAACCAATCAATCAAATATTTTTAGAGCATGCTACTCACCCATATGGTCTCTAGGCGCTATGGGGTATGTCCTCCGAGTTCAGATGAAAAGCCAGGTCTTGAGATCCTTCCTGAATTGAGGTAGCGATGGTGACTGTCTGAGGTAAAGAGATAAGGTGTCTCAACCTTTTGCTGCCAGGTAGGTAAAAGATCTTCCTCCAGCCGAGTACTTCTTTATGCAGAGTAGTTTGGTGAGTGGCTGCTGGGAGGAGCGGAGAGGTCTGGAAAGGGAGTACCAGGTGATGCAGTGGTTGAGTTAGTTGGGTCTGATGTTGTGGAGGGCTCTGTAGAAGTGTACGAGGAGTTTGAAGTTGATCCTCTTCTCGACGGTGAGTCAGTGGAGGTCTTTCAGGTGTTCTGTGATGTGTTCTCAGCTGGGGAGTTTCAGGACAAGTCTGGCAGCATTGTTCTGAATTTGTTGCAGCTTGCTCAGGTTCTTCTTTGAGGTTCCGGCAAGGAGGGCATTGCTGCTATTTTAATTGTAGTAACACTGTTCTGCTTTTCTTAAAGGTAGAACTGTGCCTTCTGGGAGTTGTAGTGCTGTCAATCCCTGTACTACCAATGCCATACACAGACATTGTGTCCCCAGGTAAGTTTAGTTGTCATGAGGCATGTCCGAGAGGGGTATTTGGACATGTGTACACGGTTTGGTTGGTGGGTTAGTTGTTGAGGTGGGCAAAGATGATCAGTGAGAATGCAAGACAAAACTTTTTGGGGACATTAATGGTGTAGTGACTTACCAGACTCCACTCCCCCAGGTATTCCAGTCAGGCCCTCAGGATGCAGGATGTCCAAGACCTTCTCCTTCCATGATGCAAAGGTTGGGGGAAGGGGCGGGGGCCCACTGCCAGTCTTGACGACCACCAGCTGGTGCCTGGCGGCCATAAAAGGGACCTTCCCCCTAAGGTCGTTCCACCTCTTCCTGATGTCCTCCCTTGTGAGCGGATGGCTGCCAACAGAATTCACCCTTTTGACTATCCTTTGCCACCACTCCATTTTCCTTGCAATTGATGTTTGCTTGACTTGTGCTCCAAATAGGTGTGGCTCTACTCTGATGATTTCATCCACTATGACCCTCAATTTATCGTCAGTGAAACATGGATGTTTTTGTGGGGACATGGTAGTGGTGGATGAGACAGTGAGGTAGAAGAAATGGAAAGGAAAATAAATTGGTGATGAGTTGTGGGTGCTGTGATGTGAGTGTGTGACTGTTGGTGTCTATTGTGCAGGGTATTAATTTGTGTGTTGTGTGTGTTGTGCAGGTGTGGGATGAGTTCCAGGTGAAATGTGTAGTGGTGCCTATTGTATGCTTTGTAACACTTTTTTGTAGCTTCTATCTGGCTGTGTTTGGTGTTTTTGCTGCAAAGGATTGTGGGGAGTGAAGAGTGTGTCATGTGTGGGTTTTTTAAACTATCCAATGTGTTGTGGTGTATTACTCATGTGACTGCCGACCACCGCTATTCGCACTGCCATTGGTTTTCTGTCATGGAAGAATCGCTATCATGATTTGTGGATCGTAAAATGATTGGAGCTTTTTTGGTCGGCTGGCAGTGCTGGTGGTGGGACCACCTCTTTCCCGCCCTCCAATGTCATGGCGGTTTCAAAAATTTGGCTGGATTTTGGCAGACTTTGCTCTGTTACTTTTAATACACCAGTCGGATTACCGCCAACATGCCGGTCTTCTGGCAGCCGCCATCGCAGCGGTCTTGCCAGAAGACCGCCAAACTCGTAATGAGAGCCTTAGTCTTTCAGCTCAAGCAGGATCGGCTCGGGCATAGATGCGCGTGATCCGTTAAATGAAGGATTGTAAAAGTAAGAGAGAAACAACTGAATAAAGTAAAAATTCTGTACATGACTTGGGTTTCCAGTAAAGCAAATACACCTATTATTGTTCAAATGAAGATAACATCTCTGTCCATTACCGTAGCAGTAACCGCTGTCTGCATTTGGACAACCATAACAGGGTCTTCAGTCACTGTAGAAGGATCGCTTGTCAACAGTGAAAAAATCCACGCTGGCACAGGTAATAAAATTGATTATTTATGAAAGAGTAACCTGATATAACTTCAAAGACCCTGATAGATTAACAGCTACAGCATAATCCAGCATTCTTCTGTCCAGCTCCGATCCAAAATTGTAAGACATGCTATCATTCTTAGGTGTCAGCTCAATTCCCATAATGTCATCATGGCACTAAGAATGTACCAGAGAAGTCTCACCATCATCTTTATCAAGTAACTTCACTACACAATTAACAGGACCTGCAGCCATAACCTTCAACATGGCGTCCTCTTGAAAAGTTTAAGTATCTGATCTCCCAGCTTTGATGACTTTCTATCATTATTGCAGAGGATTAGGAAAGCTCAAAGAGCTTCAAGTCCCCCTGCATATCAATGAAGCAATCCATCTCTTGGCACAAACTCACCAACATGTGCCAGTACACTTTTACCTCAGGTGAATGAAGAAGAGCTCAATAGTCTGCTGACTCAAGATGTGACAGAACTTATGTTCTGTCCTCCAAGAGTGCCTCTCTGCAGCAGTGGCCAGACAGGTAGCACAAAAATCTTCATCTGTATCAAGAAGCAAATATCCAACACTGCCATTGAAAGACAGGGACACCTGGATTCACATCTTAATGAAATGATCAGTTACCTCACTGAGGCCATTGTATTCTCTAAGTTGGACTGCTTTCAGCTGGAGCTAGATGACACAAAAAGAGGCACATCACAACCTTTTGAACTCATTTGTCTCTACATGTGTAAGAGAAGGAGTTTTGGAGTGCCTTTGGAAGTGGACATTTTCCAAGAATGCAATAGGAGACCTGTCAGGAATGAGAGATGAGGCTCATAGACTTTGATTTCCGAAGTTCTGAAGAGTACGTCGACCAGGAAAGGACCATTATCCCTCCGAATATAGTTCCAGGCACCAACTACCTGTTAACTAGCTCTTGTCCTTCTCCCGAGAGGCTGTCTGAAAATAAACTCATCAGAGCCTCACAAGAAGATCCAACTGCAAGAAATCAGAAAAAAACATAACACAAAACTCACTAGAGGCATATTGCAAGTATGAGTAGGGTTTGTAGAAAGAGAAAAAATCTGGGACTAGATGTACATAGGAAAAGCGACTCGTAAATTGGTCGCAATCTGGTTTGTGATTGAAAAGTGGCATTATGCAAAGTACGAGAACCATTCACAAATCAAATTTTGTGATTTGACTCTTGCAATTAATTTATTTTTGTGACCTAAAATAGGGAATCACAATTATAGAATCCCTAATTGCAGTTTGCTGACAGTATGTTTGAGGTTGTCGCAATTAGCAACCAGTCACAAAAAGGCCCGTTTGCACATGCAGTTTAACACCAATTCAAACTATGTGGTAATTGTGTACAAACTATAAAAGCTGGCACAGAATACATCCGAGGTTTCCACAGTGACTGGTCTGTACATGATTGCAAGGAGGATGTGAATGCTGCGTTCTCGACAGAGGAGGAGTTGGAGACAAGAGAAGATTTTCAAAGTCAGACTCACCATTTTTCAACAAACAGAGGATGAAATATTTGACAAATACAGGATAAGTAGCGATGTCATATTAGAGATTATTACCCTTTTAATGGCACATCTAGAAAGCAGTACTCTGGCAGTAATTCTTTCCACACTCATGTTCAGGTGTTGTGGTTGCTACTTCTAGTTGCTTCTGTCAATTACCAAGGTTTGAGTGCTGTTGCAGGAGGGGTGTTTCAAAGTGTACTTTCACATTTTTCTGTGCATTTGCAGATGCCATGCTTCTCCATATCCACCGCCACATATGCCTACGCAGGAATGCTTAGGAAATGCAGTGTACCGGATTACAATTTTACAAGATTGCCAACTTTCACCATGTCATAGAGTGTATAGATGGGATACAAGTGCCTATATGTCCTCTTGCCCATCTTGAATATCTTTTGCAGACCAGGAAAAATTCACATTCTCTCAATATTCAAGTGGTATGCGATGTCCACCAAATAATAACTGATATTGTGCCACAGTATCCAGGAAGCACCCATGACTCCTTCATGTTTAGGAACAGCAGAACCTGGAGACGGCTGTAAAGAGTGGAGTTTGATTATGGATATTTATTGGGTACTGAAAATTTTAAACACAGATATGTTTTTGGTATTTCCTTGTTAAATTTATGTAGGCTCGCACTAGTGTCTGTGTTTTAGGTGATAGTGTGTATGCCCTATTTCCTAGAATTCTGACACCATACATTTATCCTCCCTCCGAAAATGAACGGCGATACAACAGTGCACAATGTCACACAAGGACTGTTATTGGACAGATTGGCCTACTGAAAGCTTGTTTCCGGTGCCTCTGTAAGAGTGGGGGTGCCTTACAATATATATCTGAATTTGCATATAAGATAATAACAATGTGTGGCATACTACACAATAGTGGCACCAAGAGAGGCCTACACATCGCTGTTTCAGAATCTTATTCAGAGGATTAAGAGCCGGAGTCACCAGTTCAGCAGCTAACAGATGAGTCGTGCACTGGAGCGGAGAAAAGGCATAAGCCAAATTGTCACACATTACTTTTCAAGGTAAGTCATAGCTGAATCTACGAGATTTAAATAATTGTACAACACGTTTTTGATGTTCCAAAGTAAATATACCTTTATTATCAGGTGTTTTGCTACTGTTCTGAAACAATCTGTAACTGTTATGTGAAAATGCAACATAATGTCAATATGGATCCCTGTTACATCACCAACATTAGTAAAGCACAGCAGTGTAGGCATGCACTCCCTGGTCGGTGCCCTTCAGTGCTTCTTGTGACTGCATCCAGAATGAGATGTTGGAGTAGCCAAAAAAAAAAGAAATCTGTGTGGCATGCTTGGAGACTGTACCTGACTAAAGTGATTGTCAGGGGTGGGGGCGGTTTTCGGGGAGGTGCCTAGGGAAAGAAGCATTAGAAGGAGGAGAATAAGGGCCAAGAGGTCGACCACTGGGTGGGCTAGGATGACCAGAGCCACGAGGACCAGGACAAGAAGAATCAGGTACAGAGAAATCTGATCTATGGACCAGCTTTACCAATGCCAGAGGGGACCTGGAATAAATAGACAATGAGGAACAGGGCAATGGAAAAACAGCACTAGAGTTACCAGGAGCAGGGTACCACTGGAATCAGGAGGGCCACGATGATGTGGAAAAGAGAGATCTGGTCCCAGTGGACAAGGGACTGGAGGAACAGAAGGACCAGAGGTAGAAGGAACAGAAGGAGGACATGGAGACCCTAGTTCAGTGTGACCAGGGGGGTTATAAAAGACATGAAAGTCTAGGTCCAGTGGGACCAGGATGAGAAGGTGAGGAGTGCCGGCCTCAGGAGTATCCTTAACCAGGGTGACAAGAACTACATGAACCAGGGTGACCCACAACATAGAAATTAGGAGGACCAGTGTCAGAGGGATGAGGAAGACCAGACTCAATAGAACCATTACTGGGATGGCTATATAAGAGGGGCCCGTGGCCAGATGGGCAAGACAAGGTAGAATAGTCAAACCAAGAGACCAGGAGGACTAGTAGGAGTAGGATGGGGGGGTGGAGGAGTGATAAGGAGGGCTAGGGAAACCAAAGCCAGTGGAACTAGCATCAGAAGACCATTAACGGCCAGACAAAAGACTACCAGATCTAAGACCAGGACTACTTGGACCATGGTGACCAGGATCAGAAGGATTAGGAATAGGCAAACCAAGGAACTAGATGCACCAGGGGAGCTGGACCACGAGGACTGATGGATGAGAATTAGGGTTGAAGGATGAAAATATCCAGGGCTGGGAAACAGGAAATCCAAGCTCTAAATGACTAGGGGCATAGGTATATGGAAATGACAACCAGTCAAATCAGGAACAGGAAGTTCTTAGACTAGCATGAACCAGAGGTGAAAGAACATCAGAACTAGAAAAGGCTAGAATGATCAGTAACAGGACAAGTTATTGCAGAGCCATGCAGGCAAGAAGCAGGAGGGCGAGGGCTAGGAGGATCAGGACCAGATTGAAGAGGACTAAGGATATCAGGCAAAAAAGGACAAGAAGGACCAGGATGACCAGGACCAAGACTAAGATAGCAGGTGGGTCAGGTCCAGGAATATCCAAACTATGAGGAACAGGGCCAAGAGGCTCGGGGACAATGGGCACAGAATCTTGGGAAGGACAAGGACCTTGAATAACATGAACTTAGCCAGGAGTGCCAGGTAGCTGAGACCAGGGACACAGCCAGAGTCAGAAGGAAACGTTTTAAGAGGATCAGGAAACAAATTACTAAGGGGACCAGGAATAACCGTTCAAAGAGGATCAGGACCTTGAGTACCAGGATCAAGAGGACCAGGGTGAGAGGTAAATGGAGGATCAGAAGATTCAGGACCAGGGACATCATGACCAATATGATGATCACAACTTGGCGGTCCAGGCCACAGGTCTAGGAGCAGGATGGTCAGACAGATGAGTAACAGGATAGCCAGGCCCAGGAGAACCAGTTAAAGGAGGACCATGTCAAGTATGTGTAGCAGCAGAAGGACAAGCAGCAGGAAGACCAGCACCAAGAGGATCAGGGCCGGAGACAAGATTCAGGCCAATGGGACCAGGGTCCAGACTAGGCAAGGACAATGAGGGGGTCAGCACCAAGAATACCAGGAGGAACAAAGCCAGGAAGATCAGGATTAGAGTAAGGAGGAGTAGAAGGATCAGCATGACCAGGAAAACTCCTAGGAGTGCCAGTGGTACCATGACCTTAGGACCAGGCCTAAGAGTACCAAGTGGAGTTGAAAGACCAGGGCCTGGGGGTAACAGGACCAAAGTGAGGAAGATCAGAAGGACCAAAACAGCCAGAGCCATGAAGACTAAGAGGACTGGAGCTGGATGTGCAGGAGGACCCGGACCAAAATGTTCAGGCTCAGAAGCACCAAAACAAAAAGAACCAGGACCAAAAGTGCCCAGACCATTTCGTGCAATGCCAGAAGGGTTATATAGGACAAGATACAGTGCCAGGAGGACAAGGATGATCCAAAGTCCTTGCGGACCTCTGGAGAATGCATTACCCCCTGGACTGACAATATACATTCCACTCTGCAGTGTACTCCAGAGCATCCCGACTGGACTATCTAATGACTAACCACAGGACAACATTTAGATTTGTGGTTTCACAACAGGAGGCCGTGGGGATATCTGACCACTCACCTCTGCCAGTGACACTTCAGGGATCATTCCCCAAGGGGAAAGCAATGCCACCTATTGACCCCTGGTACTTTAGAGACAAGACGAAGATGACACAACTTAGGAAAGAGGCAGGGCACTACTTGAAAGACAGTACAGGTACAGTCCCCATCCCTTGAAGGCTGTGGGAAGCTTTTAAACAGTTATTAGCGGCCAAGCAATTCCTATGATTGCTGGAACTCGAAATGAAAAGTGTGTGGCACTAGAAACGCTAGAGCAAGAAAGACAAATGCTAGAAACTGCGGTTTCGGAACAGGCAACCTCACAGCGAGACCATGAACTCTGACTCAAACTGAACAAGTTTCTGGCACTCTCAGAAGAATCAGCTAGAAAGCACGCATGATGTACACAAAGTCGACTGTATGAGGTCGGAAATAAAGCAGGTAGACTCCTTGCATGGCTGGAGAGACGTGACGTGGGAGAGTGGTGCTCCAAATATAAAATAGTAATGGGGATTGTCCCACTTCAGCGGAGGACATCGCGGAAGCCTTCACAACCTATTACGAGACTCTCTATACTACTTCCTTGGGGAGACACCAGAGGGATGTGACAAGTTTCCCAGGATATTCAAGTCCAAACCCTATCCGCTGAGAACAGATAAAACTTAGAGAGCAAACTCTTGTAAACTGAAATAATAGAAACCCTGAGATCCCTTCAGGGTGGGAAGGTGGTGGGCCTGAACAGCCTACCAGTCGAAATCCATAAGGGAATGGCACTGAAGGTGGGTAAACCCCTGCTGGCAATGTATAATGAGGTGCTGTCAGTGGACAAACTCCCCATGGACCAGATGATGCCGACTATTGTGGCTCTCCCAAAGAAATATAAGCCACCTAGGGAGTGTTCCCCCTGCCGTCCCATTTAATTCCTAAATGTGGAGGCTAAAGTACCTGCAAAGTCACTGGTGTTGTGCTTATGCAAAGTGATCACCTCAGTCATACACCCTGATCAATCGGGGTTTATGCCCCACAGGAGAACACGGCTCAATCTAAGCAGACTATATGAGGTACTCCACTCAAGAGGGATGGACAATCAAGAGCCCTTTGTAGTGCTATCGTTAGACGCATGAATGGCTTTTGATAGTATTAAATGGGACTTCCTGTTAGCACCTCAGTTGTGGTCCGAAATACTGAGCTTGGCTCCGCCTTCCGTAAGTGAACCTATTAGCAAGTGTTCAGGTTAACAGAGTCCTCTCTAGACAAATTGGTCTGGTTAAAGGTAGAAGGGAGGGATACCCACTGTCCCCCATATTGTTCACTCTAGGGGAGTGGAGGGAGAAAATGATTGGGATGACCAGATCTCTTTATATGCGGACGATGTCCTCTTGTACCTCAGTAACCCCGTCCAGTCAATTGACAGAGTACTACACATTTTCCACATTTTCAGAGATCACTCCGGCTATCGTATAAGCTGGGATAAATCATGTTTGTTTCTTCTGGCTGGGTGGGGGGGGGGTGCCCCGACTTCCGATGGGGATATCCCTGCCTATACATTCAGAGGGATTCACCTATCTTGGTATCTACATTACTAAAGATGCAACAAAAATGTTAAAAAGAAATCTGTACACATTACTTGACAGAATCCACTGCGATGTAGATCATTGGTGAAAGTTACCATTATCATTAATGGGTATAGCCGCCCTGTATAAATGCTGACTCTACTGCGTTTCTTATACGCACTACAAAAAACACCATTCCTCGCTCACTCTTCCAGATAATTGAACAAGAGGTCAGACTTCTGCTTTGGGATGGGGGGCTAGCAAGGATCGATTTGACCTAGCTTCATAGGGGAGTATAGGATGGGTGAATGATGATCCCGGACACTCTCAAATACTACTGGGCCTCCCAACTGGTGGTGATTAATGACTGGGTCTATGCAGACCACCAGAAACCTGCAATACGGGCTGAATGGGAGGTAATGGGAACCAGAGGATACCTTCCCGCACTGTACCAAAAAAAAGCAGGGAGAACACTGCCAGTCTATACCCACACAGTGGTTGACGTCTGGTGGACAGCGACGTGTTTCTTGGGCTGGGGCAAACCCCACTTTGAGACAGTGATCAATTATCTGAATTAAAGGGGCTAAGTGGTTTTACTGAGAAGAAACTGATAGGCATAGAGAAACTGGGGGACGTGTAGAGAGGAGACAGACCAAAGACTTCGAGGAATTGCAAGCAGAGTTTCAGCTCACTGACACAGACAAATAATGCATGCTCTCAGAGGCAATCTCCCACGGGATTTGCATATTGAAGAATTCTCACCCCTGGAGGGTAGACTCCTAGATGACCACAAAGGCCACATCACTAACATATAAAAAGATCATGAATAATGCCCGAAGGTCCTGTAACTGCTTAGAACACTGGCAGCAGAGGTGGGACACCTGACCGATGAGGAGAGGACAGAAGCACTGCAGAGCCCCAGAGAAATAGCTATTCGAGCAGGGTTCCACGTAATTAAATTACATGATTTAAACAGAGCATATTACGCCTTAACCCTGCTTTATAAAATAGGGAGGGCCCCAACCAAAGACTGCATCAGAGGGTGTGGCCAGGAGGGCACATTTCTATACACACTGTAGTCCTGTCCCATGATACAACCTAATTGGGAGGGAGTCACTGGTATGTTGACACAGGAGACAATATGGGGTCAATGGGACTCACACCAAGCAACTGAGATGACACCTGAATGACTCCAGAAAAAAAGCCAGAGAATGAACTGGAACTAGACGCAGAGGAGCTATTAATTTCTCAATGACCAGGGGAGGGGATACCTTGGGTGATTACAAAGGAATCGGATGCAACACTGTCTGCGATACTACAATATAGTATTCATACAATGTGTGATGGAACCATGAAACGTAATTGTGCTGTATTCACAAAAACGTGAATACAAATATTATTTATAAAAAATAAAGATGATCCCAAGCAGGAATACAAGAGCTAAGAGGGCAAGGCTCAAGAGGATCAGGACACAAGAGGCCAAGTAGACTAAAGAGACCAGCAGTACTGGGAACTGATGTTTTGGGAATCAGATGAACAGGGTGAGAAGGATCAGATGGACCTGATTAAATGGATGAGGGTAAGGTGAATCAGGAAGGAAAAGAAAGGGCTAGGAGAAGGGGTTCTGAAAGGAACAGGATGAGCAGAAGTACCAGAACCAAGATGATAAGGCATACAAATACCCAAACAAGGACCATAATCAAAAGGATCAAGTCTAGTGGCGAAACAAAACAGGAAGAGAACACAGACTGTGAGGACCAGGAATGGGAAGACCAGTGCTAGGCAAACCAGAGTGAGAGTGAAGAAGAGTAGGGGAAAAGGACCTGAAGAATAAAAAGGAGATGGCAAGCAACCAGAGCCAACAGGACAAGAGCTAAGAGGACCAGATCAATGAGGACCAGAGGCATCACAACCAACGGAAAAAGGAAGCTCAATACACAGTAACCCAGAGTAGCAGAACCTGGCATATCCGGACAAGTAGAACCAGGATGAGGATAAAAAGGAGGACCAAGGCAAGGACGACCATGATGATAGTAGCCACAATGACCTCGATGGCTGGCTAAGAACAGCTAAAAATAGGATGACCTGAACAACATGGAGCTTGCTGAAGTGGGCAAGTTAGTCCAATATGATAACGAGCAGAAGGACCAGGGCAAAGAGTATCAGGAAATTTTGGAGGTGGACCCGGAGAACTAGTCAGGTCAGGCATAGGTAACCTAGTGCCATTAAGATCAAATATCAAATAGGGAGGATTAAGTGGACTAGAGAAATCAAAATAAGCAGGACTAGGAACAGAGCTAGGAGGTCCAGAGATGTCAGAACCAAGGGACCAGGACCTGAAGCTCCAAGTGGAGCAGGAGAACTAAGAACCTGGTTAGTAGGACCAGGCTAGTAAGGATCAGGGGCACTATTACAGTCAGAACCATGAGGCTCAATGGGACCAGGCCAGGACCAAAGTGACCAGGCCCAGCCCAAGAGGACCTAATAAGGAGGACCAGGACCAGTGGAGGCAGTACCAGGTGGCCCACAAGGACCATGTCAAGGAGAATCAGGATGATCCAAACCAGAAAGACTAGGAGTACCAGCCCTTGGAAAACCAGGACAAAAGGGTTAGGTGGGTAAGGACCCTACAGTATCAGGGGGAGGATCAGTAGTACCAGGATCAGGAAGCCCAGGACCCCTAGGTTCAGAGAAGTAGAACCAGGGTGTCCAGAACTAGTTTAGACCAGGGCCGGGATGAGGAGCAGTAGAACCAAATCAACCCAGAAAAGAAGGACTTGGAACAGGACCAGGACTAGGAGGAGGACCAATGCGTAAAGGCACAGAAGGATCTGGAAGTGAGGGAAAAAGACGAGGAGCAGGAGTACACCTATGTGAGTCTAGACCACATGTATTAAGGTACCCCTTTGGTAAATGGTTCGTATTCATTTTTGTTAACTACCAACCCCTAGACATACCAACCTCTTCAGCCCATGTATAGAACTGGTAAGTATTTTCTGAAAAATCTGAACATGTAAATAGAATAAAAAGCCGGGACTGTTACACACTGACATCTGAGTGTAGAAGATGCGGTCTGATGCTGGCACAGTAGTTTGAGGGTGGATGTGAAGGCATAAAGACTGAAACTTGCCAGAGGAGTTTAAAGGTGGATGGGTGAAAGGAGTGTGGTCTGTGAAGGATGGCAGAAAGAGTTTGAGAAACTCAAATAGCTGGTTAATGACTAACAAATGGGTCAAAAGGTCTGTCTGGAAAATGAGTATTAAAGTGGAACCGATTGGTGAGTACATCACACGAATGAAGATAACAAAACATCTCTGTTTATTCAGTGTTTTCTTTCTTACAATATATTAACAAATGCAATTAATAAAAACTCACTCCGTGAGTTTCTTTTCTTGTGTGTCTTTTATGGCTGTATGTCTTTCTCTGAATTAATGGGAAAATTAATTCATATTCCAATGACATCCAGTTCAATTAATTATAGTCTCATTACTTTGCTTGTGGTTTTCTCGTCAGAATAGTTTGACTGATGGCCTGACAAAGCACGGGCTGTCGAAGGAAGGACTTTAAACCATCTTCCCTATTTAGAGTAAAACCTGACTGTAAAGGACAGGAAAAACCATAATGATCCCGTCAGCCTGGGAGACAATTCCCGTACATGGGACCATTCGTTTTTTTTTTTTTTTTCTTTTCTTTTTTAAACAATCTCTTGCTTTGAGAGTTTGTTTTTGAAAAACAAAAAATGTTTAAAGTCCACTAGCTGGCCATCTTCTCTGACTGTTCTGTCATTCAAATGTTTTGTGCATAGACAGGAACCACCGTGACAGCAGTTTCTGTCAGTATGGAGAATTGTCCAATAGTCATATTAACTAGGAAACATTCAAGCATTTGGGACATTTAGACCTATAAGTTAGCGCCAGCATCTAAGCCAGTTTTAGTACTAAGGACCTCATGTTACAAAACGTTTGTGACCACCAAAGTACTTATCATTATGTGCAGAACCCCTTTTATGAGTTGGAAATTGTTTTACACTAGTAAAATGACTTTGCAATTGCGTATGAACTGCAAATAGGAACAATCATGAAAAGGGTTTCCTCCCTCCCCTTTCCAATTCGGAAAATAATTTATAGATAGTTTGTGCATGCAATTGCTGTCATAAACCATTGATGAGCTAACAACCTCTGAGTTGGGGTGGTAACTAATTTGCAAATGGGAAGGCGTCCACAGGATGTTGGCAGCCTTTGGTGGGGCTGAGTGAGGGGGAAAGAAGTTTTCTAAAACCTGCCTGCCAAACAGTGCAAAATCTCTACTTTTCAGACAGTGACAGGGTAAATAGTGAGGTTTTTCTGCTGTTTCCATGGCTGCTAGCCAGACAGTGCAAAATCTTTACTATTTAGTGTAGGAAAGTACCATCTTGCCTGGCATGTTACCCCCATATTTCACTGTATATATGTTGTTTTAGTTGTATGTGTCACTGGGACCCTGCCAGCCAGGGCCCCAGTGCTCATAAGTGTGCCCTGTATGTTTTACCTGTGTTATGACTAACTGTCTCACTGAGGCTCTGCTAATCAGAACCTCAGTGGTTATGCTCTCTCATTTCTTTCCAAATTGTCACTAACAGGCTAATGACCAATTTTACCAATTTACATTGGCATACTGGAACACCCTTATAATTCCCTAGTATATGGTACTGAGGTACCCAGGGTATTGGGGTTCCAGGAGATCCCTATGGGCTGCAGCATTTCTTTTGCCACCCATAGGGAGCTCTGACAATTCTTACACAGGCATGCCACTGCAGCCTGAGTGAAATAACGTCCACGTTATTTCACAGCCATTTACCACTGCACTTAAGTAACTTATAAGTCACCTATATGTCTAACCTTTACCTGGTAAAGGTTGGGTGCTAAGTTACTTAGTGTGTGGGCACCCTGGCACTAGCCAAGGTGCTCCCACATTGTTCAGGGCAAATTCCCCGGACTTTGTGAGTGCGGGGACACCATTACACGCGTGCACTACACATAGGTCACTACCTATGTGTAGCTTCACAATGGTAACTCCGAACATGGCCATGTAACATGTCTAAGATCATGGAATTGCCCCCCCCCAATGCCATCCTGGTATTGGGGAGACAATCCCATGATTCCCCGGGTCTCTAGCACAGACCCGGGTACTGCCAAACTGCCTTTTCAGGGGTTTCACTGCAGCTGCTGCTGCTGCCAACCCCTCAGACAGGTTTCTGCCCTCCTGGGGTCCAGCCAGGCTTGGACCAGGAAGGCAGAACAAAGGACTTCCTCAGAGAGAGGGTGTTACACCCTCTCCCTTTGGAAAAAGGTGTTAAGGCAGGGGAGGAGTAGCCTCCCCCAGCCTCTGGAAATGCTTTGATGGGCACAGATGGTGCCCATTTCTGCATAAGCCAGTCTGCACCAGTTCAGGGATCCCTCAGCCCTGCTCTGGCGCGAAACTGGACAAAGGAAAGGGGAGTGACCACTCCCCTGACCTGCACCTCCCCTGGAAGGTGCCCAGAGCTCCTCCAGTGTGCTCCAGACCTCTGCCATCTTGGAAACAGAGGTGCTGCTGGCACACTGGACTGCTCTGAGTGGCCAGTGCCAGCAGGTGACGTCAGAGGCTCCTTCTGATAGGCTCCTTCAGGTGTTGCTAGCCTATCCTCTCTCCTAAGTAGCCAAACCTCCTTTTCTGGTTATTTAGGGTCTCTGTTTCTGGGAATTCCTGAGATAATGAATGCAAGAGCTCATCAGAGTTCCTCTGCATCTCTCTCTTCACCTTCTGCCAAGGAATCGACTGCTGACCGCGCTGGAAGCCTGCAAAACTGCAACAAAGTAGCAAAGACGACTACTGAGACCTTGTAACGCTGATCCTGCCACCTTCTCGACTGTTTTCCTGGTGGTGCATGCTGTGGGGGTAGTCTACCTCCTCTGTGCACTAGAAGCTCCGAAGAAATCTCCCGTGGGTCGACGGAATCTTCCCCCTGCAACCGCAGGCACCAAAGAACTGCATCACCGGTCCTCTGGGTCTCCTCTCAGCACGACGAGCGAGGTCCCTTGAACTCAGCAACTCTGTCCAAGTGACTCCCACAGTCCAGTGACTCTTCAGTCCAAGTTTGGTGGAGGTAAGTCCTTGCCTTCCCACGCCAGACTGCATTGCTGGGAACCGCGTCTTTTGCAGCTACTCCGGCTCCTGTGCACTTTTCCAGGATTTCCTTTGTGCACAGCCAAGCCTTGGTCCACGGCACTCTAACCTGCATTGCACGACCTCCTGAGTTGTCCTCCGACGGCGTGGGACTCTCTTGTGCAACTTCGGGTGAGCACCGTTTCACTCCACTTTGTAGTGCCTGTTCCGGCACTTCTGTGGGTGCTGCTTGCTTCTGAGAGGGCTCCTTGTCTTGCTGGGCGCCCCCTCTGTCCCCTCACGCAATTGGCGACATCCTGGTCCCTCCTGGGCCACAGCAGCATCCAAAAACCCTAACCGCGAGCTTTGCAGCTAGCAAGGCTTGTTTGCGGTCTTTCTGCAGGAAAACACTTCTGCACGACTCTTCACGACGTGGGACATCCATCCTCCAAAGGGGAAGTTTCTAGCCCTTGTCGTTCTTGCAGAATCCTCAGCTTCTACCATCCGGTGGCAGCTTCTTTGCACCCACAGCTGGCATTTCCTGGGCATCTGCCCACTCCAGACTTGATCGTGACTTTTGGACTTGGTCCCCTTGTTCCACAGGTACTCTCGTCTGGAAATCCATCGTTGTTGCATTGCTGGTGTTGGTCTTTCCTGCAGAATTCCCCTATCACGACTTCTGTGCTCTTTGGGGAACTTCAGTGCACTTTGCACTCACTTTTCAGGGTCTTGGGGTGGGCTATTTTTCTAACCCTCACTGTTTTCTTACAGTCCCAGCGACCCTCTACAAGGTCACATAGGTTTAGGGTCCATTCGTGGTTGGCATTCCACTTCTAGAGTATATGGTTTGTGTTGCCCCTATCCCTATGTGCCCCCATTGCATCCTATTGTAACTATACATTGTTTGCACTGTTTTCTATTGCTATACTGCATATATTTGGTCTTGTGTACATATATTGTGTGTATATTTGCTATCTTCATACTGAGGGTACTCACTGAGATACTTTGGCATATTGTCATAAAAATAAAGTACCTTTATTTTTAGTATATCTGTGTATTGTGTTTTCTTATGATATTGTGCAAGTGACACTAGTGGTACTGTAGGAGCTTCACTCGTCTCCTAGTTCAGCCTAAGCTGCTCTGCTAAGCTACCTTTTCTATCAGCCTAAGCTGCTAGACACCCCTCTACACTAATAAGGGATACCTGGGCCTGGTGCAAGGTGTAAGTACCCCTTGGTACTCACTACAAGCCAGTCCAGCCTCCTACATTTAGTCAGCAGCCAGGTTAATATTTTTTAATATTATTGTTAATAAAGTTTTCCTGCTATTTGTATGGCTGCCAGCTGGATAGTGCAGAAACTCTACTATATAATCAGTTGCTGGGTAAATTGTGATGTTTTTCTGCTCTTTGCATTTGCCAGCCGAACAGTTTAGAATCTTTACTGTTTAGCCAGCAGCTGGGTAAATAATGACATTTTTCTGCTATTTGCACTGCCAACCGCCAAACAGTGCAGAATCTACTCTTTAGCCAATGACCTGGTAAATAATTAAGATTTTCTGCTATTTGCACAGCTGCCACTGGATCAGTGGAGAATCTCTGCTACTTAGCCAGCAAGTTTTTCAACTATTTTCAAGGCTCCTGGCTAAACAGTAAATTATTTCAACTATTTAGCCAGCAGCCAAGTAAATAGTAGAAAACAATCACTATTTACCCAGTGGCGGGGTAAATAGCAGCTACCAAAAATATTGGGAAAGGCAGCACAAACCAGTATGTTTTACCTTCTGAATATAAATCTAAAAAGGCAAACACATAAAGAAATACGTTTAAAAGTCTTTGACAGCTATCATTTCAGAATGATCATTAGAACAAACAGAAGGATAATTGCCATCTTACGAAAGAATCCTGCCAATTTTACATAGATGCTTTTTTCACCGCACAGCGCCTGGCTGTTCCAATACAGCAAACATAAAGAAAAGGCCATAATGTTTTTTTGAAGAAAAGAGCCAACCCTAATTGTGGGACACCATGCACTGGGGACTTGGTGTAAGTTTTTACCCTCCAGTCGAGCTTCTTGGTTGGGCTTGATTGCAGGCATGTGTGAGTGCTAACTACATGTGTTCAAGATTGCTCAAGAAATGCATCAGTCACTAGTCACTGCGCCATGCTGCAGGTACCAAGATTTAATGTGGGGTAGCTTCCTCTGGGCTACATGTGAGTTAATATCCTGTGATGACTTCAAAGGTGTAAAGCTCTTATGACATAATGGCCCACATTACAATCCTTGCAGTAAATGCCGCCTACCGCCGTTCTGACGGCCGCCAACATACCGTGACCGCGGCGGTATTCCTCCACGGGTATTATGACTCACATTGAGAATTCAGCCACTATACAGACACCCACACAAGTCTGCCAGACCAAAGGTCAGTGATAAACTGGCGATAGCCAAACCCACACCGTTACGCCAACAGGAATGCGCCCACGGTATCACGACCCACGAATCACCACAGCGGTCTTTCAGTCGCGGTAAACCATTGGCGGTACATACCACTGTGCTCAAAATACACACACACTTACAAAACTACACCACATTGGACAATTCAAACTACACACACCTGACACACATACACACACCACACCCACACACCCAATCCAATATAAAACACGCACCCACATTACCCACAACCCCTTTTAGCGAAAAAAAAATAGCAAGCAGAGAGAGACAAGCCAGGAGCACCCACTTAATCAGAGGCACAGAACACCATCACCCATACACCATTCACGCCCATCACAGCATACACCACAACACATTACCCCACACATCACCCCACACATCCTCAAACATGTCACTCACACTACATCCATGGCACCCCAAGGACACCCCAGGTTTTCTGAGGAGGAGCTAATGGTAATGGTGGAGGAAATCATCCGGGTAGAGCCACAGCTATTCAGATCACAGGTGCAGTAGACGTCCATTGCAATGAAGATGGAGCTAAGGCGGAGGATCGTGGACAGGGTCAACGCCGTGGGACAGCACTCAAGAACCAGGGATGACATCAGGAAGAGGTGGAACGACCTACGGGGGAAGGTGCGTTCCGTGGTATCAAGACACCAGATAGCTGTACAGAGGACTGGCGGTGGACCCGCACCTCCTCCCCTACAACTAACAACATGGGAGGAGCAAGTATTGGCGATCATGCATCCTGAGGGCCTCGCAGGATTAGAAGGAGGACTGGACTCTGGTAAGTTAAATCTTAACTACTTCATCCCCCCACCCTACCTGCATGCCATTACAAACTCATACCCCTACCCTCCCCTCATCACTCCACCACCTCACATATACCCCACCATCACAACCCACCCATCCCAATACCAAGCCCTGCATTCAACAACAATGCATGGACACCCATCACAGACCTGCATGGACACCTAACACACCAGCATGCCCAGTAGAGAGACTCACCCAGCCCACAAAATCACCACTCACACAAGGCCAAGCCAACAGGGAAATCACAATCATAGAGGGAAATACACCCATGCACAATATGGCCCACGCAGATACATTAACAATGCAGGACCCATACTCGACATCACCGGAGAGGAGGTGCCAGCTACATCCAGTCCCCCCCCTGAAGAGGCCCACAGTGACAACAGCAGCTCTGCACGCCTGGATCAGGATGACCAACCAGGTCCATCAGGGACCTCTGGACAGTTGGTTCCCCTGCCTCAGTCCCAACCCACCACAGAGCCTTCTCCCTCAGGAAGCACCAGCACAGCACCCACCCAGAGGGCCCATGCCACTGTCCCCAGGACATGTCAATCAGCAGTGTGTCCACCACTACAGGGACCCCAGGCAACCCCACAATCACAGGACGATCAGGGACCTGGGGTCAGTGGCAGTGGGCACACAGTAGAGGGGACAGAGGCACAGGACAACAGGGAAGCTGGGAGGACTGCTGTGCGACAGGGGGAGGACAGGCCCAGGAACCCACTCTCCACGAGGCACTCTCCAACATCCTGGGAGCATACCACCATTCCCAGGAGACGATGGGCCAGACACTGGCCAAGTTGCAGGAGACCCAGCGGCTGCAGGAGGGACAGTACCTGGGGATCAGAGATGACCTAACAAAAATATACACCATCCTGGTCGCCATTGCAGGGGTGCTGGCTGACATGGGCAAGACCATGAGGGAGGCAGTGGCACAACAAAGGGCGCCTGACACTAGCCAAACCGAGAAACAGCCTTCCACTTCCGCTGGCGCTAGTGGACAGGAGTGCCAGCCACTGGAACAACAGGCCACCAGCACCCCATCGCATGCAGAAGGAAAACCACCCCACAAACGGTCCCTGTGATCCAGGCAGAAGGCAGAGAACATTGCCAAGGCCCCCACCAGGAAATAGGACTCTCCTGATAGTCACCCTTCTGTCCCACTCTGTTACCCTGTCCACCTTGAACTGCCATTGCTCCCCTTTCTATGCCCCCTTGGACAATGCAACTGTGATACCAAGAGACTTGGCTCTACCATGGACTTTTCTCCACCATCACCCCAGCCCCTTGTACATACCTCTATACTTATGAGCACCTAAATAAACACCCTTGAAACAAATACCAATCTGGAGTCAGTCTAATGATTCACAAATGTATAAGTACCACATTATCAAAGCATTGCAACGCAAATGTACAGTGAAATATACTACAGGATGACCTTTGGTGGGCAGCAGTACATATAGCAGGAGGCAGAATGGGGCACAGAGATCTGAAAATAGAGAATCCAAAGGGAACAGTCAGTGGCCAAAGACATAGGGAAAGAGGCTGCCTTGTACAATGTCCAACAGATAACTGAAATGTTAAGTGGAGTTACAGTGTCTTACCTGTGTGTCACTGGAAGTACTGCTGTATTGTATTTGTTCTGTTGTCCACATCTTCTTCCTCTGCCTCATCTTTGTCACTGTCCACAGGCTCCAACGCTGCCACAAGACCATCTCCAGGCACATCCTCCTGCAGAAAAGGCACTTTGCGTCTCAAGGCCAGGATGTGCAACATGAAGCATGCAGCATGCAGCATGTAACGATGATCTGGCACACCTGCTTGGGTGAGTGGTACAGGGATCCACCTGTCAGATGGAGGCACCAGAACCTGGCCTTCAGGAAGCCAAAGGTTCTTTCAATGATCCTCCTTGTACGCCCATGTGCCTCATTGTAACATTAATCTGCCCTTGTCCTGGGATTCCTCACCGGGGTCAGTAGCCATGAGAGGTTGGGTTAACCAGTCACCTGCAAATATTCGAGGGATACCTGTTAGACACACACTAACCCCTAGGGACAATCCCACACCCAGACATCAACATATACTGGGTGGGGACCTTTGGTTCACCTATTAGCAACACCTGGTGCCTCTGGAGTTGGCCCATCACATATGGGATGCTGCTATTCCTCAATATAAAGTTGTCATGCACAGAGCCAGAATATTTGGCATTCACCTGGGAGATGTACTGGTCCGCCAAACACACCATCTGCACATTCATCGAGTGATAGCTTTTTCTATTCCTGTAAACCTGTTCATTTCTCTGGGGGGGGGACAAATGCCACATGTGTACCATCAATGGCACCGATGATGTTGGGGATATGTCCCAGAGCATAAAAGTCAGCTTTCACTGTGCCCAAATCCTCCACCTGGGGGAACACGATGTAGCTGCGCATGTGTTTCAGCAGGGCAGACAACACTCTGGTCAACACATTAGAGAACATTGGCTGACACATCCCTGATACCATGGCCACTGTTGTTTGGAAGGAACCACTTGCCAGGAAATGGAGCACTGACAGGACCTGCACTAGAGTGGGGATTCCTGTGGGCTGCCGGATAGCTGACATCAGGTCTGGCTCCAATTGGGCACACAGTTCTTGGATTGTGGCACGATCAAGTCTGTATCTTATGATAATGTGTCTGTCCTCCATAGTCTCAAGGTCCACCAATGGGTCTGTACACCGGAGGATGCCACCAACTCATATTCTGCCTCAGCGGTTGAAGCCTATGGAAGAGAACGGTGAGCAGAGGGTCATATTCCCACATCTATTGCACTAATGTTGATTTATTTACTTTGCAGAAGCAGTATGTGAACTCAAGTCAGTTGATGTGCCAATGTCTGCTGTGACGCAGTTAGGTGCCATGCCATGTGCCCCCCTGAAACGGCAGCTGCCTGACCTGTGAAGAGGGACAAGTGGAAATGAGGTAATTGCACTGGCGTTGTGTGTACTGTCGCTGTATGTGGTCGATGATTGCCACGCAACTTTGTATTGGTTATTATTGGGCCCTATGTGTTCCACAAGCCAATGGCGAGGTACGCCGGTGGTGACGGTAGGCACCGCCGCGGACGTGACTGCCATTTTCTAACTATTCACTCACTTGCTACCTGACCTTCAACAGGAGAGGACCTACACTGCAAGTGTTGCTGTGACCCGTGTCTGGAAGCGACAATGGCTCATGTGTCTGGGGAAAGGGCCCCTGCCTTCACTGCTGAGGAGTTGGAGAAACTGGTGGATGGGGTCCTACCCCAGTACACATTACTCTATGGTACTCCAGACAGACAGGTGAGTACACTGTGAGCATGATGCGTGGGGCAAGTATGTATGGAGTGCTGTGGATGTAAGTCACATGTTGGGGGGTGCTGAGGTGTCCTGGCCAGAGTGCAGCATGTAAGGTGGTCAGTGTATGTGTGTCAGAGCATGGGTGGGAACTGGTGGGCAATGAGTCTGATGGTTTGGACGGGTGAGTAATTTCCTTTTCTGACGTCTTTTCCCTCCAGGTCAGCGCCCACCAGAAAAAGGGTATTTGGCGTGCCATCGCCAAGGAAGTGCGGACCCTGGGGGTCTTTCACAGGCGGAGCAACTGCCGCAAGAGATGGGAGGACCTGCGCCGCTGGTCAAAGAAGACGATGGAGGCCCAGCTGGGGCTGGCCTCCCAACGAGGAAGAGGTGCCCGGTGCACCATGACCCCCTGATGTTCCGCATCCTGGCGGTGGCCTATTCGGAGTTGGATGGGCGCTTGAGGGTATCTTGAAGCGGCCTGCGCGCGTTAGGAGGTACCTGGGTGGGGGATGTGGACTGTGGGTGCCCCTAGTCCAGGGCGATCATGGCAGGGTAGGTCCCTTGTTGGGCAGTCTCTGGAGCACTCCTACACCAATGGTGTAAGTGGCCATCTACTACTGGGCAGGGTCCTGTGGGTTTCTGGTGTGCAGATGCTGGCGTTAGGCATTGTACCCCATCGGCTGGTGACTATCTTAGTAACTGGTTGGGCATGGCCTAGTGCATAGGGCTGCTCCCTGTGTGTTGTGTATGCCAAGGTTGGTGTTGTTGCTGGCATTGACCAAGTGTATCCTCTGTCTCTCCACCCCCCCTTTTTGTTTTGTCACCCTCTCCTTGTGTGTATTAGCATCATCTGGCGGAGGAGCAGAGGCACCGGCGACGTAGGGAGCTGCATCCCACATGGGCCTGGTGGCTGAATCCACCGAGGGTGAAGGCACCAGTGGGACAAGGGGAGCACCACGACGGGGACAGGAGGAGAGACCACAGACAGCGACTCCTCCTCCGATGGAAGCTCCCTGGCAGTGGTGGACACCTCTGTGCCCATCCCAACAACAGGTACAGCTGCCACCCCCCACCAGCACCGCCCTCTCAGCAGCCACTCAGTGTGTTTCCCGTGCCCGCTTACCCAGGAGGGTAGGCATCTCCTTCGCCTCAGACCCTGCCCCAGTCAGCCCTGCTGCCCTCAGTGAGGAGGCTATTGACCTCCTGAGATCCCCCTCTGTTGGGCAGTCAACCATACTGAATGCCATCCAGGGTGTAGCAGGGCATTTGCAACAAACAAATGCATACCTGGAGGGCATTCACTCTGGCGTGGCGGCCCAACAAAGAGCATTTCAGGCTCTGGCCTCAGCACTGATGGCAGCCCTTGTCCCTGTGTCTAGCTTCCCCCTCCAACTTCCTCTACCAAGACCCAATCCCCTCAACCGCAGCCTATCCCAAGCAGTCCTTCAGACCTGCATTCACCCAAATTAACACACAAAAGTGGCTCAGGCAAACACAAGCACCACACTTCATCTCACAGGCACTCACACAAACACCACGCCCATGCAAACACACCTACATCCACTGCCTCCACTGTGTCCCCCTCCTCCTCATCATCTACCTCCCTCCCAGTAGCGTCTCCACTTACACCTGCATGCACTATATCTTCATCCACCACGCCCATCACAACACATCCCTCACGAGCAGTCACCACCCCCACAACCATGCACACGTCTCCTGTGTCCTCTCCCAGTGTGTCTGTGACCCCTCCTCCCAAAGTACACAAAAGCAAGCAGCCACCCACCCAACAGCCATCCACCTCACAACGGCATCCAGCCCATGCACCTTCACCCAAACTCAGCAGACAAACACCTCCTACAACCACTCCCTCTTCCTCCACTCCTAAACCCTCTCCATCTTCCATCTTCCTGTCCCAGTGTGTCTAAAAAACTGTTCCTGGCAAACATTGACCTGTTCCCTAAGCCTCCCCCCCGTCCTTCCCCTCGGCCAGGGTGTCCAGATCCCAGGCCAGAATCTCAGCCACCAAGTTGGCGGACGCTGTGGTACCTGCAACTCCCAGAGGATCAAAGGGGGCACCCGTCAGGCCAGCCAGTGTGCCACCGACCCCTGCAAAGGACCAAGCCATTCCACCACCTGCCAAGGTGAAGAAGGGGCCAGCATGCACCAAGGCCAAGGAGCACAACCCACCCAGCAAGGCCTCCTCCAAAACTCCAGCTGCCAGTGCCAAGGTCCCAGCAGCATCTGCCATGGTGAGGAAGGGGCAGAAAAGCCAAGGCAAGGCCCTTCAGGCCTCAGAGGCTCCAGATGAGGGCATGGTACCCACTGTCAGAACCGACAGCCCCGCCACCTGTACCGCAGCTAGCACCGCCGCAAGCACTGCCACCTGCACCACCACCTGCCCCCGCTGCCACCACAACTGTCAGCAGCAGCATTCCCAGTGAGCAGCCGTCCGAGGCTGCAGGAGACAGGCTGGTGCCTCCCTCCACCACTGGCAGCACCAGCACCTACACCACGGCCGGCACCTCCAGCCTCCCCACCGCAAGCACCGCCACTTGCACCACTGACAGTAGGACCACTACCAGCAGCAGCAGCCCCAGTGTGCGTCCGTCCGAGGCTGCAGGAGACAGCCTAGAGCCTCCCACCACCACTGGAAGCACCCCCACCAGCACCGGCAATACCACCAGTTTGCAGCCTTAGTCGCCGTAGGATGGAGTGTGGCCCTGCCTCCATGGAGTATCATGCTACGTCGTCCATGCAAATCTTGTGCATCAGACACCCAGATGAGAGACTGTGAACTGCCACACCCCAAGTGCTGCGTCACTGGGCACAAAGGCCCCTCCAGAACCAGTGGAGACATGCATCCACTCATCCTATCCTTGGCAGGATGAAGCAGACTGGGCACAAGGCCCCCTCCAGAACTAGTGGAGAAATGCATCCACTCACACTATCCTTGGTAGGATGAAGCAGACTGGGCACAAGGCCCCCTCCAGAACCAGTGGAGAAATGCATCCACTCACCCTATCATTGGCAGGATGAAGCAGACTGGGCACAAGGCCCCATCCAGAACCAGTGGAGAAATGCATCCACTCACCCTATCCTTGGCAGGATGTATCAGACTGGGCGCAAGGCCCCCTCCAGAACCAGTGGAGAAATGCATCCACTCACCCTATCCTTGGCAGGATGAAGCAGACTGGGTACAAAGCCCCCTCCGGAACCAGTGGAGAAGCCATGCACTTGAGAGACTTGAGAGACTGTGGCTTTGCACTCCCCAGGACCTAGCAGTGGGCAGCCAACCCACTTGAGAGACTGTGGCCTTGCACTCCCCAGGACCAAACATTGGCCAACCCACCCACTTGAGAGACTGTGGCCTTGCACTCCCAAGGACCAAGCAGTGGGCAACCCACCCACTTGAGAGACTGTGGCCTTGCACTCCCAAGGACCAAGCAGTGGGCAACCCACCCACTTGAGAGACTGTGGCCTTGCACTCCCCAGGACCAAGCAGTGGGCAACCCACCCACTTGAGAGACTGTGGCCTTGCACTCCCCAGAACCAAGCAGTGGGCACCCCAGCCACTTGAGGGACTTGAGAGACTGTGGCTTTGCACTCCCCAGGACCTATCAGTGGGCATGGAGCCCCCTCGAGGGGCAGTGGCATTATTCCATCTTCCGGCTGAGGTGCCCCCCCTTCCCCGTCCCCCTGAGGTGCCTGTGTGTTTTCGACCTGATGCCCCTGCAGTGTTCTCTCCGTATTGAGGTAGGAGTCAAGTGTTGGCTTGGCCCATGATTTGTGGCCCAGTGGGCCACGGACATTTGCAAAGGACAATGTACGGCCTTCTGTACATATTGTAAATATTTGTATATACTGTTTTTCTATTTGTTACGTATATCTGCATATTTCATAATATCACTGATTTAACTCAATTCCTTTTGTCCTTGCGTTCTTCCTGGGGGTAACGGGGTGTAAATGTACTGTTGTTGCATTTGTTTGTGTGTACGGTGTTGTTGGTGAGGGTGGGGGTGTTGCGTGTGTGTGTGTCACTCTCTTTTTCCTCCACCCCTCCGTGCTAGGTGCAGTACTCACCGTGGTCGTCGCCGCCGCCTTTATTATTCCTCGTGTATGACGAGGTAGACCACCATCAGCAGGACCTGCAGCAAGGGGCTCCATGGCGTCCTGGTTCTTCGTTGAGTGTCGAGAGGTGAGTGGTTTCCCTTCCAAGTCCTGTTTCCGCCGTGCTTTTGATGGCGTTGGTACTGCCCCGGAAAAACTGCCGGATTGGTGGGTTGTAATGGGGTGGGC
Source organism: Pleurodeles waltl (assembly GCF_031143425.1). Taxonomy (NCBI): domain Eukaryota; kingdom Metazoa; phylum Chordata; class Amphibia; order Caudata; family Salamandridae; genus Pleurodeles; species Pleurodeles waltl. The sequence goes on along the minus strand of NC_090446.1, from coordinate 1,060,192,635 downwards.
GGTACATTGTCTTCCGCCTGTCTGTTGGCGGTGACCGCCGCAGTGGTTGTTGCTACCGCTGTGGCGGTCGGAGTGTTTTAAGTGGCTGTCTATGTTGGCGGTTTCCGCAGTGATCATGATCCCATTTTTTTACCGCCGGCCTGTTAGCTGTATTACCGCCGCTTTAACACCGACCGCCAGGGTTGTAATGAGGGCTAATATTTGGTGACAACATTGTTATGCTAATTAGTTATTTTGAACTCTAAAAATTCCTACCTCTTTTTGATTACAGAGTGTTGGCAATTCTGCAGTAACCCTGAATTTAAGTCAAATATTTAATATGAACACAAACATGTACTAGCCATTCAAGGCATTTGTTAACTATGCTACCATGATTTTGTTGGCCTTTTATTCATTTTAAATTGGTTTTGATTTTTTTTTTCAATAATTTTCCTTGAAATCACTTCCCTTGTCTTCATTGATTTTAAAGCATTGTAGGAAGCTGGCTCTTTATATAGTATACCAAAATAAGGTATATTGTTCAAAGAGTGCAGGGGTTCCCTTATTAGTGGACAGGTGCTTGCTGTAGCGATCCCAAGGTGCTCTTTTAGTGGGTAGTGTGTTTGAGCAGTCTTAGGCTTATCAGAAGAGGTTTTAGATATCTGCAAATACACTCACAGCCAATAAATGAGACAAACCACTCAATAAGGAGATCCACACCAATTTACAAATATAACAAGTATCTTTATATATGTTTTGGCACCAGAATCAATACAATTAGGTAAGTACATTTTGCAAGAGAAATACTTTTAGGTTTCAAAGTCAACACTTTTTCAACATTTTTCAGACGCAGCAATGTTATCCTATGGAGGAAAAACAAGTACTGCATACAGGTATTGTACAGCGACTTACAGGCCCAATCTCCTGGACTCAAGGTAAGTATTGGGCAAGGGTCAAGGCCACACCAACAGGTCACACCAGACGGCACTGGGGTGGCCGGGTGCAGAGGTGTAGTACGGCGTTGAGTGCCCAGTGTTAGTCAATGGGGATCGGTCCAGCTGAAAAGGGGTTGCAGGTTTGGACTGGGAGTCCAGTCGATGTGAACCAACAAGTGGGTTCAAATTTTGCGATCCTCAGGGATGTGGGGGCACCTTGGGTTCTCTTCTTCACAGATCAGGGGCAACGGGTGCAGCGGTGTCCTGAGGCATCAGGTTTTCTCCACTGGGAGAACTCGTGGTTGAGGGGGCCTGTGGGTAGAGAGTGCAGGTGGTATAGTGAGTCTGCAGTGGGCAAGTCCAAGGTGGGCTTTGCCTTTGGAGGGCCGGTGGACCACACTGGCACCGTTGGCCCACTTAAGATCGGGCTATGCAACACGGGTTCAGTGATGCTTTTAGGTGTCAGGTTTTCAGCTTTCCAGAGTCCTAGCAGTTCAAATACTAAATAATGTTTGAAGAACGCATTTAAGGGAGAAACTGTCCCTTGGGCAGGTTTTGATTGGAGATCAAGGTTGGGAGATGAAGTAGCGTAGACTCAAAGAACACAACACTGACTACGGAGATTCCTGAATCAGACCAGGAACAAATATGTTATGAGCGTAACCATCCAGTGCGTGTGGGAAGGCCGAGAAAAGTATGGCTGTGCATAAAAAGACTAGGTTCTGCTAAGTCTGCAGGTCCACTGCAAGCAAGAAAAACAGCATTAAGCAAAGCTGAGGAGGAGGACAAAGGAATTCATATAGGGACCCTCAAATGATACAACAAAACGTTCACAAGATTTTGAGTAAAGAAGCCCATTTAAACAGAGTTATGGTGTGCTAGCCAACAAGATACCCATTTGAGTTGCGCTGTCAAAAAGTAGTGCTCATATTCCAGAGGGCAGAGGTCCCCAGAGTCCACCAGCAACTTCAAGATGGAAATGCAACTCTACTTTGACCACGCTCCCAAATTAAGTCAACAGTTTATCTAGTTACCTAAAGATGGAACAAGGGAGAAGAATAGGAAGTCTGGTGAAATAATATAAAATCTGAGGAAGCGCTAACATGTTAAGAAGCGCCACCCGAACTACCACTGCTAAATGAAGCGATGTCCAAATCGCCAACGGTGCATGCAATGAATGCATTGCCGGACCTAGGTTACCTTTATGTAGATCCTTAGCCGAATGAAAAATATTCACCCCCTAAATAACAAACAAAAAAAACTGCTTCCCACAGTAATTGTCCATCAAAGACAGGTAAATGAGACAAATAATTCAGAAATAAGAGAAAAAGTACACAACTTCAACCAGTTATCTTTAAGGCCAGACATCTGGGCAACGTCATCGCGTGTCTATCCTATATCAGCAAGATACTGCAGTGACATCCCTGTCAGAACCCCTTTAGCTGGCCACACGGCATACAGTTGTTATTGAGCCCAACCGTGGTGGTTGGGGCCTTTTACTCCTGATGTCACAGGGCATGACCTACAATGGATCCTGCTCAACTGGGTTAGGTACCCCTTATACACTTGACTTTCAGTGGTAGCTGTGGTTATGTAGTCCAGGCCCCTGTGGGGAGGGTGTGAATACAGGTCACTCAACACGACTGATAACTTAAAGTGCAAACAGTATGAAAAATAAATCATTGTCCTGCCAAATACTTGTTTTTGTAAGAAATGTAGTATTTTATGTCTAACTCTACACATGCAACGACGTATGACATTCAGAAGCAACAACACCATCCCCCTTGAGGGTGGGGGTCTAGTAGTTGTCGGGCTAATCCCTATTACACACTCCTTTGCTTAACATGTTCAGGGTTATTCCACATTTCTCTGGTGGTTGTGTCAGGGAATGCAAACTATTAGGCTTTACTCAAGAGTTCTCACTTTGACTCTAGGAATTTAGGCCCAGATTTATATCTGGGCAGGAGGTCTGCCAGTCTGCCATGGGGACAGAGTAAATTACTCCATGCCTATGGTGGAGAGACCATCCACCTAATTTACAAATAACTGCCAAGCAGGAGGTTATTTATAAAGGGATTGTAAGGAATCGCCATCACTGCAGTTCTGGTCAATGAATTTTACTGTTTGCTGCAGGGCTGCGTCAGAAGGATAAAGCCCTGCAGCAAACAATATATATTTATTTTCCTTTTCAAAACGAAAATCCCAAAACAGGATTTTCTTTTTGAAAATAAAAATTATAATGCTTCCCTCACCATGGGAGTTTTCTCCCATGGTGGGGGGAGCATTATTATGATTTTACAGTACCCTATCACCAGGTTTTACTTGCTGGTATGAAACAGTAAAACAATGAATATGGCCCTCATTATGACATTGGTGGTGAGTGTTAAAGCGGTGGTAATTACTGCCAAATTATGACCAGGGCGGTGATACCTCCCATATACAGCCAATGTACCACACCAACCGCCAGGGCGTTAACACCACTAACCACTGCGGTCGCCATCAACAGCCAGGCGGAAGACGAGGTACCTCCCACCATATTATGACATAGCAAACCACCAGGATTTCTGGGGTGGTACCACCTCCATCAAAAGCCTGGCAGAAACACTGCACAAAAGATGAAAGACTCACCTTCAGAGACACAGAGGATACAGCCGCCGCCATGGAACGGGAACTTCCAAGTCTTCCAGATGCTCTTCTACACCATGGCCCTCCTGGAACACCAATGCCGATAAAGATGACAGCGGTGAGTACAGCCACCTAGCACAAAAGGGAGGGAGGGAGGAAAAGGAGAGTGACACACACACATGCACAACACACACCATTCACACACACACCATACACAGAACCAGAGTAAAACAAATGTTACAGGACCCACATCAAATTAAAACAAGGACCACAAAGAGAATGAACGAACACTGTAATTTGATGCCAACAGCCACCATAATGTCTATTCGAAAGCAAATGCAGGCGTCAATGTCCAAAATGGGCCAATGGCCAGTCCAAAGTACAAAAGGGCCACCGGGCACAGTCCGAGGCCCAACTTGACTCCTGACACAATCTGGAATCCACTGTGCATCATGTTGGAAATGGGCAGGCACCTCAGGGGAAAGAGCGGGTTGGCGGGGCACCTCAGCTGAAGTGGGGAACATGCCCACTGGTTCTGGAGGGGGCTCCTTGCCCAACAGTTTCTGGAGGGTGGGCTACATGCCCTCTGCTGGTGGAGGTGTAACCCTATCTGCCTTTGCTGGTGGTGAGGGCTCCTTGCCCACTGCTGGTGGAGGTGTAACACTGCCTGCCTCGGCTGGAGGTGACAGCTCCTTTCCCACTGCTGGTGGAGTTGTAACCCTGGCTGCCTCTGCTGGAGGTGAGGGCTCCTTGTCTTCTGCTGGTGGAGGGGGCTTCTTGCCTTTCTTTGGTGATGGATCGGAAACCTCCCCTTTCTTTGGTGATGGAGTGGGAACCTTTACTTTCTTTAGTGGTAGAGTGGGAACCTTCCCTTTCTTTGGTGGTGGAGGTGGATCCATGTGTCCCCTCTTGTGACAGGTCCCCTTGGCCTTTGACATGTAACTTGTGTCCTTGCCTCCCGTACTAGGAGGTGCCTCCACTGTCCCCTTCTCCTGTCCCTTGGTTTTCACCACCCTACTCCCCCCTTTCTGAGGCGGAGGCATGCTCTCAGTAGGAGTGGCAGCCGTCACACTCTGGGGCCCCTTTTTTCAAGCAGCTGATGATTTGATGGGAGCAGTGGCAGACTGTTTGGCTGAGGTGCTGTGCTGGGTCGTTGGGACCCTGCTCTTACGTGGACAGTATGCATGTGTGAGGTGGATGGCTGTTGGGAGTCTCAGTGTGTGCGTTTGTGTCTCTTAGGAGGGGCAGACAGGGTAGGAGAGGACAAAGGGGACACGTGGATAGCTGTCATGGAGGTCTCTGCAAGTGAGGTGTGTGTGTGCTGCTTGATGTGGTGAGGGTGGTGGTGGCTGTTGAAGCAGTGCATGCAGGTGTGAGTGCGGATGTGTGTGTGTGAGGCAGGATGAGGGGGAGACAGTGGAGGCAGTGGATGTTGTTGTGTGTGCAACTGTCTGTATGTGTGCATGAGATGGGTTGGGGTTGAGGAGGCTGGGACTGGGAAGTGGTAGTTGGAGGGGGGATGGTAGGAACAGGTACACTGGCTGCCATCAGAGAGGAGGTCGGAGCCTAAAACAATCTCTGTAGGGCCGCCAACCCACCGTGGATGCACTCCAGGTAGGCATTGCATTGCTGCATCTGGGATGCCAGCCCCTGGATGGCATTCACTGTGGTTGACTGCCCTACAGAGATGGATCTCAGGAGGTCAATAGCCTTCTCATCGGGCCTGAGGTGCCTGGGACGAAGGAGATGCCCACCCTCCTGGGTGAGCGGGCACGGGCAAGTCGATGGATGGCTACTGGGAACTTCCATCAGAGGAGGAATCAGTCAGTGTTGTCATCTCCTGTCTCCGCCATGGTGCTCTCCTCACCCTCCACCAGATGATGGACAGGATGACAGAAGAAAATGGGGAGAGAGAGAAAGGGAGCACTGGGTCAATTACAGCACCAACACGACATATGGCATACACATTACCATTACACACAGGGTCAGGATTGAGCAATATGCATCGCAGTGGCATTCCATTGGCTAGGTACCACAGCAAGATGAGAGCCAACCACGCCAACCGCACCCCTCCTGGTACCCACTAAGCCCTGTCTGACATGGAATGCCACCTAGCTAGGTTACAAGATTTTGCTATACACCCATTTACCTTGAGCTGGACCATGCAGCAATGTCTGGGCTGGCATTAAGGGGCACCAACAAACTGAAACCCACCACCAGGATCCCATGCCAGCCAACAAAAACGGTTCTCACTCTCACTGTACTCACCCCTTTGTGGCTGCTGTGCTGCCCTCAAGCGCCCTTCCAGCTCTGGGTAGGCCCCACCAGTATGCGGGCCATAAGGGGGGGTCAGGTTCCGAAGGGCACCCTGCCCTCATTGGGAGGCCATCCCCAGCTGGGCCTCCACAGTGTTACTGGCCCGGTGTCTCAGGTCCTCCCACCTTTTCATGCAGTGGGTGCTCCACCTGCTTTAGACCCCCAGGGTCCGCATCTCTTTGGCGATTGCACGCCACAATCCCTTTTTCTGATTGGTGCTGACCTGCAGAGGTAATACAGACAGGAGGACACCATTAACCCTACAATCCAGCCTGTCACACATATGGCCCACAAAGACCATTTCCATCTCCATTGGCACACACATCGCCCAGAGCACTGCATGTACACTACCACCAGACATATCCCCCACCCAAATGACACACTGCCAGCACACACATCTGCATGCAACCTTGTTGCATGCATCGTCCCCATGGTGTACTCACCTGTTGGTCTGGAGGCCCATACACCTGTCCATACAGAGGTAGGACCCCATCCACCAGGCGCTTTAACTCCTCCGAAGTGAAGGCAGGGTCCCTTTCCCCTGTCACATGGGCCATGGCAGGATCCACACACAGGTCACAGCAGCACACGCAGTGTAGGCGTTGTCCTGTGGAAAGTCAGGAATCAATTGAGGTTATAGACAGCAAAAAGATGGTCACATCCGCGGCGGTGTACACCGTCACCGCCGCCGGTGATCCCCATTGGACACTGTACTCCATAGAGCACCATTTTAGCCAATGAGGAATAGCACGGCGGTGCAAGACCACCTTCCGCCATGACACACAACGCCGGTGGAGTTACATCACTTCCACCTATCCATACCTCCAGGACAGGCGCTTGCCATTTTATGGTGGTGGACAACAATCAGGAATTGGAAACCGCGTCATTGCTGTAAATTGTGCATACCTTGCCATTCACATTGTCCGATTACATACATGCTCAGTTACATTGTTCAGTTTGTGACACCCTTCTCACTCTTGTGTCCCTTAGATACCTACCACTGGAGAGGAATAGGAGGAGGAGACAACACCCCGTGTACAAACCCCTTGTGGACTTGGCTACACTGGAGGACAGGCACATAATGCTGACCTACAGACTGGATAGGGCCACAATCACAGAGCTGTGTACTTAATGGAGCCTGATCTGATATCAGCTATCCGTCATCCGACTGGGATCCTCCCTCTTGTGCAAGTTCTATTAGTGCTCTATTTCCTGGCAACTTGTTCTTTCCAAGTGACAGTGGGCTTGACAGCAGGAATGTCACAGCCAATGTTCTCAATAGTGCTGGCAAGGGTTTTGTCTGCCTTGCTCAAACACATGTGCAGCTACATAGCTTTCCCCCAAGTGGAAGATTTGGCCACTTTGAAGGCTGGATTCTATGCAATGGGGCATATTCCTAATATTATTGGAACGATTGACGGAACAGATATTGCATTTGTCACCCCCCGGCACAACGAACAGGTGTTCAAGAATCGGATGAGTTTCCACTCACTCAATGTGCAAATGCTGTGCCTGGCAGACCAGTGCATCTTCCACGTCACTTCCAAGTATCCTGGGTTGGTTCATGTCTTTGTCCTGAGGAATAGCTGCATCCCAAATGTGATGGCACAACTACAGAGGCACAGGGTGTGGCTAATAGACCTGGTCAGTGCATTGCTCTGCCTCCCGTGGCTCCACCCTGTAAGTAGAGCCCTTTTCCTGGCTCCTCTGAACTACTGACACGTCAGGAGTTCAAAGCCCTCGTCCACCCACAGGCTGATGCCTGCGCCTCATCCCTGGTGTCTAGTGGGAGAGCTCTGCTCTCTTACTAGGCTACCTTCTGCCTCTCTCCTCCTTTTGCTTTGCTTTGCTCTCTCCTCTGCTTCACTACTGTCCCTTGGTGCTCATTTTCCTCGTTTCTCTCTCACTCCACTCTCTCTCTCTTACTTTCACTCTCTCTCTCCCCTGCTGCTGATGCCCCCGTGGCCCACCCCCTTTTCAGCTCCACCCCCTTTTTCGCGCCATTTTTCATCCCCCCTCTCGCCTCTTAGCTGTCCTCTCCTCCCCCCCACCTCCCTACTTAATGGCGGCCGCTGGGTGCCGGGCAGTGGACGCGTGCATGAGGTGCGCCAATGGCGCGCCAAAGGCAAGCCTATCTGCACCCGTCTGCGCCTGGACCACACCCAGCGGCAGAACCCCTGGCTCCTGTCCCCCCACCGCCGCCATGCACATCTTCACTATGACAATGCCACCCTCCGCGCCCTAAACACTGGCCGCTCCCCTGCCTGCCTTCAAGCCTCCCGCAGACCACCCGCGGAACTTTCTCCTGCCAGAACTGCACCTTCACCAGTCTCCATGCCAATGACCCACTGTAGGAAGTTGGCTCTGTATGCACTATTTCAAAGAAAGGAATAGTATGCACAGAGTCCAAGGGTTCCCCTTAGAGGTAAGATAGTGGCAAAAAGAGATAATACTAATGCTCTATTTTGTGGTAGTGTGGTCGAGCAGTAGGCTTATCAAAGGAGTAGTGTTAAGCATTTGTTGTACATACACACAGGCAATAAATGAGGAACACACACTCAGAGACAATTCCAGGCCAATAGGTTTTTGTTATAGAAAAATATATTTTCTTAGTTTATTTTAAGAACCACAGGTTCAAATTCTACATGTAATATCTCATTTGAAAGGTATTGCAGGTAGGTACTCTAGAAACTTTGAACAATCACAATAGCATATATACGTTTTATATAAAACACATTTAGCTGTTTTAAAAGTGGAAACAGTGCAATTTTCACAGTTCCTGGGGGAGGTAAAATAATGTTAGTTCTTGCAGGTAAGTAAACCACCTACTGGGTTCAAATTGGGGTCCAAGGTAGCCCACCGTTGGGGGTTCAGAGCAACCCCAAAGTTACCACACCAGCAGCTCAGAGCCCGTCAGGTGCAGAGTTCAAAGTGGTGCCCAAAACGCATAGGCTTCAATGGAGAGAAGGGGGTGCCCCGGTTCCAGTCTGCCAGCAGGTAAGTACCCGTGTCTTCGGAGGGCAGACCAGGGGGGTTTTGTAGGGCACCGGGGGGGACACAAGTCCACACAGAAAGTACACCCTCAGCAGCGCGGGGGCGGCCGGGTGCTGTGTGCAAACAAGCGTCGGGTTTCCAATGGATTTCAATGGGAGACCAAGGGGTCTCTCCAGCGGTGCAGGCAGGCAAGGGGGGGGCTTCTCGGGGTAGCCACCACCTGGGCAAGGGAGAGGGCCTCCTGGGGGTCACTCCTGCACTGGAGTTCTGATCCTTCAGGTCCTGGGAGCTGCGGATGCAGGGTCTTTTCCAGCCGTCGGGATTTTGGATTCAGACAGTCGCGGTCAGGGGGGCCTTGGGATTCCCTCTGCAGGCGTCGCCGTGGGGGCCCAGGGGGGACAACTTTGGTTACTCACAGTCTTGGAGTCGCCTGGGGGTCCTCCCTGTAGCGTTGTTTCTCCACCAGTCGAGTCGGGGTCGCCGGGTGCAGTGTTGAAAGTCTCACGCTTCTTGCGGGGATTGCAGGGGTCTTTAAATCTGCTCCTCTGGAAACAAAGTTACAGTCTTTGTTGAACAGGGCCGCTGTCCTCGGGAGTTTCTTGGTCTTTTGGAAGCAGGGCAGTCCTCTGAGGATTCATAGGTCGCTGGTCCTGGGGAAAGCGTCGCTGGAGCAGGTTTCTTCTGAAGGAGGGAGACAGGCCGGTAGGGCTGGGGCCAAAGCAGTTGGTGTCTTCTTCTTCTCTGCAGGGGTTTTTCAGCTCAGCAGTCCTCTTCTTCGTAAGTTGCAGGAATCTGATTTCCTAGGTTCTGGGGAGCCCCTAAATACTGAATTTAGGGGTGTGTTTAGGTCTGGGAGGGCAGTAGCCAATGGCTACTGTCCTTGAGGGTGGGTACACCCTCTTTGTGCCTCCTCCCTGAGGGGAGGGGGCACATCCCTATTCCTATTGGGGGAATCCTCCTTCTACAAGATGGAGGATTTCTAAAAGTCAGAGTCACCTCAGCTCAGGACACCTTAGGGGCTATCCTGACTGGCCAGTGACTCCTCCTTGTTTTTCTCATTATCTCTCCTGGACTTGCCGCCAAAAGTGGGGGCTGGGTCCAGGGGGCGGGCATCTCCACTAGCTGGAGTGCCCTGGGGCATTGTAACACGAAGCTTGAGCCTTTGAAGCTCACTGCTAGGTGTTACAGTTCCTGCAGGGGGGAGGTGTGAAGCACCTCCACCCAGAGCAGGCTTTGTTTCTGTCCTCAGAGAGCACAAAGGCTCTCACCGCATGGGGTCAGAAGCTCGTCTCTCAGCAGCAGGCTGGCACAGACCAGTCAGTCCTGCACTGAACAATTGGGTAAAATACAGGGGGCATCTCTAAGATGCCCTCTGTGTGCATTTTTTAATAAATCCAACACTTGCATCAGTGTGGGTTTATTATTCTGAGAAGTTTGGTACCAAACTTCCCAGTATTCAGTGTAGCCATTATGGAGCTGTGGAGTTCGTTTTTGACAGACTCCCAGACCATATTCTCTTATGGCTACCCTGCACTTACAATGTCTAAGGTTTTGCTTAGACAGTGTAGGGGCATAGTGCTCATACACATATGCCCTCACCTGTGGTATAGTGCACCCTGCCTTAGGGCTGTAAGGCCTGCTAGAGGGGTGACTTACCTATGCCACAGGCAGTGTGAGGTTGGCATGGCACCCTGAGGGGAGTGCCATGTCGACTTAGTCATTTTCTCCCCACCAGCACACACAACCTGGCAAGCAGTGTGTCTGTGCTGAGTGAGGGGTCCCTAGGGTGGCATAAGACATGCTGCAGCCCTTAGAGACCTTCCCGGCATCAGGGCCCTTGGTACCAGGGGTACCAGTTACAAGGGACTTACCTGGATGCCAGGGTTGTGCCAATTGTGGAGACAATGGTACATTTTAGGTGAAAGAACACTGGTGCTGGGGCCTGGTTAGCAGGGTCCCAGCACACTTCTCAGTCAAGTCAGCATCAGTATCAGGCAAAAAGTGGGGGGTAACTGAAACAGGGAGACATTTCTTTACACAAGCCCCCCCCCAGCCCACAGGCCAGGAGACTCAGCCAAAGCTGGGAGAGTCTTCCTAGTCTGTCAGGCGAGGAAGAGTAGAGGAAATAGGCTTGTTTGTTGCAGGGCCTACTCTGCCTTACATCCTCCTGTCCAGGTCATTCCCTCTGGGGAACTGACCCACTTCCACAGTGATAGGACCTAGTCTGAATTGCCTCTTGTCTGTGTCTTTAATGTCTCCACCCATTCTCTCTATTTTGGGGTTAGAGGTATCCACCTCTGCTAATCTTATCTTAGCCAGGGTCACCCCTAGCTTACCCAAAGAGGTTACCCAGAGCTGGAGTAACCCCACCATGACCAACAGGGTCAGGGGGCCTAACTTGCTATTTGGCTTGGGGTCAGACCACCATGCCAAGGATAGTGCAGCCATAAAGGCTAACACCCAACAGAGGCCACTGACAGCGGTCAGTGCCCAGAACCACACCTTTAGCTCTTCACCTACAAGGGAAGGGGCTAACTTACAGGCTTCTTTGGGTTCAGGGTGCCTGTCTGCTGTATTAGAGTGGGGGGTTACCACATCTTGTAGTAAACACCCTTCTTCCACTCTTTCTTCTGTTAGCTGAGGAGCCACCCACTCAGGCTTAACAGTTGCCTAACTAGCCAGGACTTCTTGTGGGTCAGGTTGGACTTTAACAGTGCCATTTTTGGAGTTCTCCCCTACTGGAGCAGAATCTCCCTGGCTTGCTGGAACCTTGGCTAAAGGTTGTCCACCTTTCCTACTCTGTTTTCCTTTCTTTTTCTTCTGGGGCCTACTTGCAGTTACTGCAGGGGTAGCACCTCCAGAGGCCTTGGGAGAGGACTGGCCCTGGACCAGTTCCTCTCTTGTGCTCTGACTAACCTCTGGGTAGTCGTTTCCAAGGAGACAATCAAGGGGGAGGTCTGTACTGACTACCACCCTTCTCCAGCTAAAAGTCCCACCCACTTCTATGGGCACAAAAGCCACAGGCCTATCAGTGACCCTGTCTGGGCTAACTCTTACTCTGGCCATCTCACCTGGGATGTACTGGTTTGAGAACACCAGCCTGTCATGCACAATAGTGTGACTGGCACAAGTGTCTCTCAGGGCAGTGGCTGGGATTCCATTCACCAGTAGGTGGTGGAAGTGTCTACTTCCCTCTGGAATCTCCAACTCACCTGTTGGGCCCTTTTTCCAGTTGAAGGCTATGAAGACCTCCTCATCTGAGGAGTCATCCCCAATGGCTACACTGGTCACCCCTGGGATTTTGCTAGGGGGTTTGTTTTTGGGACAAGAAGTGTCCTTGGTGTGGTGCCCTGTCTGTCTACAGTTATGGCACCATGCCTTAGTGGCATACCAGTTCTTCCCTGGTACCCACCTTTGTTTTGGGTTGTGTCTCGGGGCCCACCCACCTCTTCTGGTTTTTGGGGGCCTACAGAGGACTCTTTTTCTTTGTTTCTAGTGTCACCCACTTTCTCCTGAGGAGGTTTTGTAACCCCTTTCTTTTGGTCACCCCCAGTGGAAGTTTTGGTTACCCTAGTCTTGACCCAGTGGTCTGCCTTCTTTCCCAATTCTTGGGGAGAAATTGGACAAAGGTCTACCAGATACTGATGCAACTTTTCATTGAAGCAGTTACTTAAAATGTGTTATTTCATAAACAAATTATAAAGCCCAACATAGTCATGCACTTCATTTCCAGTTACCCAACCATCCAGTGTTTTCACTGAGTAGTCTACAAAATCAACCCAGGTCTGGTTCGAGGATTTTTGAGCCCCCCTGAACCTAATCCTGTACTCCTCAGTGGAGAATCCAAAGCCCTCAATCAGGGTACCCTTCATGAGGTCATAGGATTCTGCATCTTTTCCAGAGAGTGTGAGGAGTCTATCCCTACACTTTCCAGTGAACATTTCCCAAAGGAGAACACCCCAGTGAGATCTGTTTACCTTTCTGGTTGCACAAGCCCTCTCAAAAGCTGTGAACCATTTGGTGATGTCATCACCATCTTCATATTTAGTCACAATCCCTTTAGGGATTTTCAACATGTCAGGAGAATCTCTGACCCTATTTAAGTTGCTGCCACCACTGATGGGACCTAGGCCCATCTCTTGTCTTTCCCTTTCTATGGCTAGGATCTGTCTTTCCAAAGCCAATCTTTTGGCTATCCTGGCTAGCAGGAGGTCCTCTTCACTGAGGCTATCCTCAGTGATTTCAGAGGTGCTGGCCCCTCCTGTGAGGGAAGCAGCATCTCTGACTATCACAGTTGGAATCAGGGATTGAGGGTCCCTGGGTTCCCTAGTTAGGACTGGAAGGGGGGAATTCTCTTCCATGTCACTAACATCATCCTCTGGGTTGTCATCCTCAGAGGGGTTGGCTTTTTCAAACTCTGCCAAATGCTCCTGGAGCTGTTGTTTGGAGGGTCTTGAGCCAATTGTGATTTTCTTTATTTTGCAGAGTGACCTTAGCTCCCTCATCTTAAGATGGAGGTAAGGTGTGAGGTCGAGTTCCATCACATTCACATCTGCATTAGACATTATGGTGGTCATTCTGACCCTGGCGGTTGAAAACCGCCAGGGCAGAGTGCCGCGGAAGCACCGCCAACAGGCTGGCGGTGCTTCATGGGCAATTCTGACCGCGGCGGTAAAGCCGTGGTCAGAAAAGGGCAGCCGGCGGTTTCCCGCCGGTTTACCCCTGCCCCAAAGAATCCTCCATGGCGGTGTTGCTCGCAGCACCGCCATGGGGATTCCGACCCCCTTCCCGCCATCCTGGTCCTGGCGGTAAAAACCGCCAGGAACAGGATGGCGGGAACGGGTGTCGTGGGGCCCCTGGGGGCCCCTGCACTGCCCATGCCACAGGCATGGGCAGTGCAGTGGCCCCCCTAACAGGGCCCCATAATGATTTTCAGTGTCTGCCTAGCAGACACTGAAAATCGCGACGGGTGCCACTGCACCCGTCGCACCACTTCAACTCCGCCGGCTCCATTTGGAGCCGGCTTCATTGTTGAAGGGGCTTTCCCGCTGGGCCGGTGGGCGGCCTTCTGGCGGTCGCCTGCCGGCCCAGCGGGAAAGTCAGAATGACCGCCGCGGTCATTTGATCGCGGTACGGTCTTCTGGCGGTTCCCGCCAGGCGGGCGGTTTCCGCCACCCGCCGGGGTCGGAATGACCCCCTATGTTTCTAAAAGTTGGAATACTTTTTAAGAATCTAAAACTAGTTCTAGAATCTAATTCAAACTTTCACAAAACTTTTACACTCTAAAAGAAATGCTAAACAGGGACTAACACAAGGCCCTAGCAGGACTTTTAAGAATTTAGAAAAATAGTTCAAATTGCAAAAATCAATTTCTAATGACAATTTTGGGAATTTGTCGTGTGATCAGGTATTGGCTGAGTAGTTCAGCAAATGCAAAGTCTTGTACCCCACCGCTGATCCACCAATGTAGGAAGTTGGCTCTGTATGCACTATTTCAAAGTAAGGAATAGTATGCACAGAGTCCAAGGGTTCCCCTTAGAGGTAAGATAGTGGCAAAAAGAGATAATACTAATGCTCTATTTTGTGGTAGTGTGGTCGAGCAGTAGGCTTATCAAAGGAGTAGTGTTAAGCATTTGTTGTACATACACACAGGCAATAAATGAGGAACACACACTCAGAGACAATTCCAGGCCAATAGGTTTTTGTTATAGAAAAATATATTTTCTTAGTTTATTTTAAGAACCACAGGTTCAAATTCTACATGTAATATCTCATTTGAAAGGTATTGCAGGTAAGTACTCTAGGAACTTTGAACAATCACAATAGCATATATACTTTTTACATAAAACACATTTAGCTGTTTTAAAAGTGGACACAGTGCAATTTTCACAGTTCCTGGGGGAGGTAAAATAATGTTAGTTCTTGCAGGTAAGTAAACCACCTATGGGGTTCAAATTGGGGTCCAAGGTAGCCCACCATTGGGGGTTCAGAGCAACCCCAAAGTTACCACACCAGCAGCTCAGGGCCGGTCAGGTGCAGAGTTCAAAGTGGTGCCCAAAACGCACAGGCTTCAATGGAGAGAAGGGGGTGCCCCGGTTCCAGTCTGCCAGCAGGTAAGTACCCGCGTCTTCGGAGGGCAGACCAGGGGGGTTTTGTAGGGCACTGGGGGGGACACAAGTCCACACAGAAAGTACACCCTCAGCAGCGCGGGGGCGGCCGGGTGCTGTGTGCAAACAAGCGTCGGGTTTCCAATGGATTTCAATGGGAGATCAAGGGGTCTCTCCAGCGGTGCAGGCAGGCAAGGGGGGGGCTCCTCGGGGTAGCCACCACCTGGGCAAGGGAGAGGGTCTCCTGGGGGTCACTCCTGCACTGGAGTTCCGATCCTTCCGGTCCTGGGGACTGCGGGTGCAGGGTCTTTTCCAGCCATCGGGATTTTGGATTCAGACAGTCGCGGTCAGGGGGGCCTTGGGATTCCCTCTGCAGGCGTCGCTGTGGGGGATCAGGGGGGACAACTTTGGTTACTCACAGTCTTGGAGTCGCCTGGGGGTCTTCCCTGTAGCGTTGTTTCTCCACCACTCGAGTCGGGGTCGCCGGGTGCAGTGTTGCAAGTCTCACGCTTCTTGCGGGGATTGCAGGGGTCTTTAAATCTGCTCCTCTGGAAACAAAGTTGCAGTCTTTGTTGAACAGGGCCGCTGTCCTCTGGAGTTTCTTGGTCTTTTGGAAGCAGGGCAGTCCTCTGAGGATTCAGAGGTCGCTGGTCCTGGGGAAAGCGTCGCTGGAGCAGGTTTCTTCTGAAGGAGGGAGACAGGCCGGTAGGGCTGGGGCCAAAGCAGTTGGTGTCTTCTTCTTCTCTGCAGGGGTTTTTCAGCTCAGCAGTCCTCTTCTTCGTAAGTTGCAGGAATCTGATTTCCTAGGTTCTGGGGAGCCCCTAAATACTGAATTTAGGGGTGTGTTTAGGTCTGGGAGGGCAGTAGCCAATGGCTACTGTCCTTGAGGGTGGGTACACCCTCTTTGTGCCTCCTCCCTGAGGGGAGGGGGGCACATCCCTATTCCTATTGGGGGAATCCTCCTTCTACAAGATGGAGGATTTCTAAAAGTCAGAGTCACCTCAACTCAGGACACCTTAGGGGCTGTCCTAACTGGCCAGTGACTCCTCCTTGTTTTTCTCATTATCTCTCCTGGACTTGCCGCCAAAAGTGGGGGCTGGGTCCAGGGGGCGGGCATCTCCACTAGCTGGAGTGCCCTGGGGCATTGTAACACGAAGCTTGAGCCTTTGAAGCTCACTGCTAGGTGTTACAGTTCCTGCAGGGGAAAGGTGTGAAGCACCTCCACCCAGAGCAGGCTTTGTTTCTGTCCTCAGAGAGCACAAAGGCTCTCACCGCATGGGGTCAGAAACTCGTCTCTCAGCAGCAGGCTGGCACAGACCAGTCAGTCCTGCACTGAACAATTGGGTAAAATACAGGGGGCATCGCTAAGATGCCCTCTGTGTGCATTTTTTAATAAATCCAACACTGGCATCAGTGTGGGTTTATTATTCTGAGAAGTTTGGTACCAAACTTCCCAGTATTCAGTGTAGCCATTATGGAGCTGTGGAGTTCGTTTTTGACAGACTCCCAGACCATATTCTCTTATGGCTACCCTGCACTTACAATGTCTAAGGTTTTGCTTAGACAGTGTAGGAGCATAGTGCTCATGCACATATGCCCTCACCTGTGGTATAGTGCACCCTGCCTTAGGGCTGTAAGGCCTGCTAGAGGGATGACTTACCTATGCCACAGGCAGTGTGAGGTTGGCATGGCACCCTGAGGGGAGTGCAATGTCGACTTAGTCATTTTCTCCCCACCAGCACACACAACCTGGCAAGCAGTGTGTCTGTGCTGAGTGAGGGGTCCCTAGGGTGGCATAAGACATGCTGCAGCCCTTAGAGACCTTCCTGGCATCAGGGCCCTTGGTACCAGGTGTACCAGTTACAAGGGACTTACCTGGATGCCAGGGTTGTGCCAATTGTGGAGACAATGGTACATTTTAGGTGAAAGAACACGGGTGCTGGGGCCTGGTTAGCAGGGTCCCAGCACACTTCTCAGTCAAGTCAGCATCAGTATCAGGCACAAAGTGGGGGGTAACTGCAACAGGGAGCCATTTCTTTACACCCACCCACCAAGGCAAGACGCAACCATCTCAGATGTATCCTCCTCAACACCTGCTCCGTCCACAAGCACGCAGTAGAGCTATTGAATCTACTCGACTCAGCCTCCCCAGATGTCGCCTTCCTGACTGAGACCTGGATGAACCCCTCCTCAGCACCTGACATCGCCATAGCCATCCCGATGGCTACAAGATCACCCATATGGACCGCTCCAACGAACCAGGTGGAGGCATCACCATCATCCACAAGAACACCCTCAGGATCACGGCCAACACTGAAGACACCCTCAACACTGCCGAACACCTGCACTTCCAAATCCACACTGACCCAAACACCACCCTCTAAGGGACCCTCATCTACAGGCCCCCCGGCCCATGACAGAAGTTCAGCGACTCCATTACCAACATCATCAGCACGCACACTCTCACATCCACTGACTACATACTCCTCGGAGACTTAAACTTCCACCTCGTCAACACCAACGACAACAACACGACCACCCTGCTCGAAAACATTTCCAACCTCTGCCTCAAACAGCTCGTCACGACACCAACCCACTCCGCAGGACACACACTCAACCCTATTTTCTCTGCCAGCAATCACATATCTTTCCGCCACACCACCGAACTCCACTGGTAAGACCCCTGCTGCATCCACTTCTCCTACAAGAAACCCACAACACACCACCACCCACAACAGATCCCCCACCGCAGTTGGAACAAGGTCACTGAAGACCAACTTATTGTGATCCTCTCCCAGAACCCACCCATCAACACCACCGACACTGATGCAGCTGCCTGCAACTACATGCAATGGTCAACACCCAATACTCTCGCCCCAATCAAGAATCCCTCCAACAGACGCACTGACAGAAAGGCCTTCTGGTTTACCACCGACCTCCACGAATCTAAGCAAAGCTGCTGAAGACTCTAAAGAAAGTGGCACCAAGATCAGACTCTGGACAACCTCACAGCCTTCAAAAACGCCATCCGCAGACACCACCAACTCATCCGAGCTGCCAAGAGAACCGACTTCAAAGACCGAATAAACAACAACGCACACAGCCACAAGGAGCTCTTCAATGTTGTGTAGGAACTCTCCAACCCCAGCTCCAACGCCAACGACATTCCGCCATCCCAAGACCTCTGCAACTCCTTAGCCTCCTACTTCCACCACAAGATTGCAGACATCCACAACAGCTTCAGCACCCAGACCCCCCCGGCAACCACCAACACCACAGATTCACCTCCGACCAACCTCCTGCTCTCCTGGACCCCCGTCAACGACAATGACACCATCAAAATCATGAACAGCATCCACTCCGGCTCTCCATATGACACCTGCCCTCAACACATCCTCAACAAAGCAAGCTCTGTCATCGCACCCCAACTACGTAAAATCATCAACAGCTCCTTCGTGTCCGCCACCTTCCCGGAGAACTGGGGTCCCCTGTACAGGTGGGCACACTGCTGATCGACGTGTCCTGGGGACAGAGGTGTGGGGAAGTTAGGTGGGTGCTGTGGTGTTGGATACTGAGGCAGGAGGCTCTGTGGTGGACTGAGATTGGGTTGGGGTGGCCGACTGACCAGTGGTCCTTGATGGGCCAGGAAGTGCATCCAGATCCAGAAGTCCTGAGTTACTGTCAACACTGAGGTATCTTCTGTTGGGGGACTGGATAGTTGTGGCACCTCCTCACCGCTGAGATTGGTTGGGGCACCTGTGGGGATGTAAGTTATGCTTCATGTCTGTGACATATTCTATATCCCTAGCTTCCCCTTTATCGTTGCTGTTGCCCTGCCACCTTTGTTTGTGTATGGTGATGTATTGTGGGATTGTTAGTTCTCCATGCTGTGCATGCATTGGTGGTGGGTGTACATGTAGAGCTGGGAGGGCTGTACATGCGTTGGGATGGCATGCAGGGCTTGGAATTGGGGTTAGCCAAATGTGTAGGTACACTGTGTGGGATGGAGTGGAGTGTTGGGAGTCAGGGTGAGGGGGTGAGGTGGCATGCAGGTATGGGGGTGATGGGTAGTAAATATTGACTCACCAGCGTCCAGTCCTCCGGCAACTCCAGTGAGTCCCTCAGGATGCAGTATTGCCAAGACTTGCTCCTCCCATGCTGTCAGCTGTGGGGGAGGAGTTAGGGGTCCATAGCCAGTCCTCTGGATAGCGAGTTGGTGCCTTGCTGTCATGGAGCGTACCTTCCTCCGTAGGTCGTTTACCCTCTTCCTGATGTCGTCCCTTGTTCTTGGATGCTGCCCCACGGTGTTCACCCTGTCCACGATTCTCCTCAATGGCTCCATCTTCCTTGAAATAGTGATTTGCTGTACCTGTGCTCCAAACAGCTGTGGCACCACCCTGACTATTTACTCCACCATGACCCGCAACTCCTCATCAGTGAAACAAGGGTGCCTTTGTAGGAACATGGGTGTTGTGTGGTGTGTGTTGTGCAGTGGGTGTTGTATAATGAGGTGGGGTGTAGGGTGCATGACGGATGGTTGGGTGTTAGTGGTGTGTGAAGTTGTTTCTGTGATTTTCATGGCTATCTCTTGGCTATTTTTCGTGTTCGTAAAGGGTTGTGGGTAATGTGGGTGTGTGTTTTATTGTGCTGTTGTGATGTGTGTATCAGTGTCAGTTGTGTGTTTATGGAATTGGTCAGTGTTGTGTTGTTTTGTATTTGGGTGGCCATTCTGACCGCACCAGTGTATACCGCCAATGGTTTACCACCATTGAATGTCCGCTGTGGTGATTCGTGGGTCATAATGTGGAGGGCGTTGTTTTGTTGGTGTGACAGCATGGGTGTTCGTACCGACACTTTACCACTTACCTTTGGACTGGCGGATATGTGTTTGTGGCAGTATTAGTGTGTGTGTGTCATAATATGGCGAACAGATGTTTGCCGCTGCAACAGTATGTTAGCGGCCTTCACCACGGCGATAAGCAGCATTTACCGCCAATGTCATAATGGCCCCCTATATGTCTGATCATCCAAATAGGGCCATCGGAGAAGTTTGGCCACGGCAGAGACAGAGTAGTTTCCGCTGTGGCTAAACTGAAGATCGAACCGTTAAATAGGGTGGGCAGATCTTGATATTGGCAATATGTATACTCCGTTGCCATTGTGATGGAGTATACATATTGCCAATATATAAATTGGACCCTTAGTCAAAAATTTCTTTGGTGCGACAACACCTTTAGCAGTGTGTCCCCGGGGGCCCAACTGGCCTAGTTCACATCTTACCCGCTCTCACAGTACGGAAGAATTCAGCGATACAGTGGGTGCCTTCAACGCTCACCAGTGAGTACTACTCAGTTCAGAGAATTCAGGCTGCTCGTGGCCCACAAGTCAGCACCCTGGAGTGCAGGCTCTCACTCCTGAGCAGCGCGCCCGGAGGTCTCTCAGATGTCGTAGCAGCTTCCTGCTTGTGAAGACTCAGTAAGTTGACTTTGCTTAAAGACTGGGGGTGTCGCCCGATGTGTCTATTAGATAAGGGGTGACTCGGTATTAGAGTATCCCGTTACAGGTTTTATTTGGGTTAGATTTACAAGGGTTTAATACTCTCCCTGTTTCACATCTTTGGGTTTCATTTTCTCTTGGGTGAGTGATGTCGGTTATCTATTCTTTGCGCCTTCTTTCTAGGTTCGGCATCTCTTTCCACGTCTGAAGCCCTGAGAAAGAACAAAGGCACAAGTAAGTCCTTTATTCTTAACAGTGCTCACTGGATTCTCTTTCTTTCTCTCACTCTAGTTTCTCTTTTTTTCTCACTTTAGCTTTTTCTTTTCTCTCAACCTTTCCTGTTATTCCCTTATTTAGGAGTCTTTTATAATTCAGCTTTCTTATCTAATTTCCCTTAATTCACATTTTCTTGTCTGTGGGAAGAGGAAGGAACAAAATACTCTTCTGCCCTTCTGACTCTTTCCCTGACAAGGATATATTACCCGGCTTCCTTCAACCTCAACAAAGCAGAACAAAACAATAACAAAAAATAATAATTATCCTTTTGGATTTTACATCCAGTTCTAGTTTAATTATTTAGGTTTTCTTTTATTTAAGGGTCTTTGTGGAATTTCCTATAGCGGAATTGGATTCTTGACTCTACTTATTTGTCCCCTTACTTTTTTCCATCTATTGCTCTCCAAGACTTCCCTTTAGATCGCACTTGTGCTAATCACACTCCTCTGGGATCGTGGCGAAAACGAGTTCCTTTGGCGAGTGGCTCTTTTGTAGTGTGATCTCTAACTCGGCCCTCTGCTTTCGTTGTTGCCATGGCCTGCCTCCGTTGCTTAAGCATTTTGTCCCCTGACAGCGGCGGTGTCTTCCCTCCTCTCAGTGGGAGCGTCTCTCCTTCGCACAGCGGCAGCGTCTTTCCTTGTAATGTTGGTGCTTCTCCTGTACTTTTGGCTCCTCTTCTATCCTCCTCGCCTCTAGTCCTTCTTCTCTTTTTAGCTCGCCTTCCTTATTCTGTAGAAAAAAAGTCCTTTATTTATATCTATTCTTTTCCTTCCCCTTGTTTGTAACTTTCCTCTCTGTTAATGATTATTTTTTGTTTTGTTTTAGGACATGGAAGAGGCACAGACCAGTAAGAGAGTGTAGGTAAGTACCCAGATTCACCGTTGTCCTCTCCTCGGTCCCCTGTGTGGCAGGGGGTATCCTTTCTTTAGCTCCCGTCTGGAACCAGTGAGGATGCAACGTCATCCACAACATCTCCAGCAGTGTTCTGCGAATTCCCTCGCAGTACAGGTCCAACCTGCAGATCGCAGCCTCAGTCTCTTCTTCAGGTGGCGGCCCTAATCCTTTGGCAGTTTATGAACCAGCAGCCCCTCCTGGCATAAGGGATTGCTGCATTATGTGGTTATATGGGCAAAGGCTCTTCCTGCACAAGCGCCCTGGCCCAGGTGGTCACAAGTCGTGGCTGTCTTTGAAGTGCTAACTTTACCAGTGGCCCCGTCTGGCATACAGGGTCACCGAAGCGTGGCTGTACAGTGGTAGCAAGACCCACATGGTGTTAAAGACACAGCTCAATCTACAGCGGCCCTCTCCTGGCATACTGAGTGCACCAAAAACAATCCTGCACATGGGCGAAGGTCCAGTTGGTGCACAGTAGAATATTCACACCTCGCACAGGGAGTCCTCAAATTCAAGCTCTCCACTGGACCTTACTCCCTCCAACGCTCTCCTTTTTTTCACAGGGCACACTGGTCTTTACAAGGAGGCCGATGCTGGTGCTCCAGGGCAGGTGGTGTTGGTTTCCCTGGGTGATGTCCTGTCACCGATCATTGAGACTAGCTTGTCCTGGCCCCCAGTCCTGGTCACAGGCGGAAGTCTTGCAGAGCTTCCCCTTCTTACACAGCCCGTTTGGCTGCTTGACTGATGACAAATCTTTGGGGACTCATACTACCTTTCTTAGAGTCCTTTGTCAGACACCAATTGTGATTTAGGGTCTTGGACCTTGATGTTTTATTTTGGGGTTCTGCTTCCTTTGAAGTGAGCACTTCTCTTTTTCTTCTTTCTTCATGAAAGATATATGTCAGAACAAGGACGACTCTGTAGCTGATTGTCCATTACGCAATTCATGGGAGTGACCAGAGTTCATACCTGGATGTCAGCCACAGTGATATGGGCATTAAAAGATTAATCTTAGACTCCGAACCCTACTCTTTTTTTTAATAACGAAATGTTATTGTTTGTTGTTTAGATACAATGCACACACAACATGTCTTAATACTGGCAACATTGAATCAACATATCAGTTTCACATAACATTCCTTGTCCATATGCATGATAAACAGCATTACATTAGTAAACCATTATAGCTCCACCTTTTCCCCCATACTTTATCATGCTTCTGTGGGCAACCTCGGGTGGCATAAATCGTTTTTCCTTGGTGCACACACCAATCTACCCCCTCCATCCCGCCATAGATGGAATTTTAGGTTGCTTCCGCATACTGGCAGTGGCTATTTTAGCTACGAAGCATTACAAACTAGAGACCAGCCCAAAGAAAAGGGTATCCCATTGGGGTCATCCCTTGGTGGCATGCTTCAACACTCCTATCTCTCTTATGATCCACATTGATGAGACTAAAACAGTGCTCCCAAGTAATTAGTCGGTCATAGCACACCCTGCTCCAAAGTGGAACGGGAAGAAACCCAATGATGAAGCATGCCAACAAGGGATAAGCCTGGTGGGTGAGGGTTTTTCTAATAAATAACATTTTCCTTCTTTCCCTCTCCATCCTGTGGCTTTTCCTTGGGCTGATCTCTAGTTTGTAATGCTACATAGGCTATAAGGAGGGCAGACATAGCCCAATCACCTCCTTCTCCCCTTTGTTTGTGTATATTTTAGCTATGAGGCAAGACACTGCTATAAAGGTCCGGTCTGCACAAGGGCCACCCAGTTCCTCCAGTAATCCCAGTATTGCTGTTTTGGGGCTCAGAGCCATAGGATGTTCCAACACCTCTGATATATCTTTACCAACCCCCTCCCAGATAGGCACTATCTGAGGACACCTCCAGATCACATGAAAGAAGTCTCCCTCTGGAAGGTTACATCTAGCGCAGCTTGGATGAGTCATGGGGGACATTCTCAATAATCATGCAGGGGTTATGCAAGTTGATTAAAGCAGTTGAACTATATCATGCGTAGGCTTGCCGAAATGGCCAGTACCCTGAGAGACAGAAGAGGGCCTGATTACGATTCCGGCGGGCGGCAGAGGCCGCCCGCCAGAATTCCGCCCTCCATAATACCGCTCCGCGGTCAGAAGACCGCGGAGGGTATTATGAGTTTTTCCCTGGGCTGGCGGGCGGTCTCCAAAAGACCGCCCGCCAGCCCAGGGAAAAACTCCCTTCCCACGAGGATGCCGGCTCGTAATAGAGCCGGCGGAGTGGGAAGGTGCGACGGGTGCTGTTGCACCCGTCGCGTATTTCACTGTCTGCAAGGCAGACAGTGAAATACATTTTGGGGCCCTCTTACGGGGGCCCCTGCAGTGCCCATGCCGTTGGCATGGGCACTGCAGGGGCCCCCAGGGGCCCCGCGACTCCCCCTCCCGCCTTCCGGTTCCCGGCGGGAGAACCGCCAGGAACTGGATGGCGGGAGGGGGAGGATTCCTTGGGGGCAGCAGGAAACCGGCGGGAGACCGCCGGTTTCCCTTCTCTGACCGCGGCTAAGCCGCCGCGGTCAGAATGCCCCGCGGGGCACCGCCGGCCTGTCGGCGGTGCCACCGCGTCCCGCGGCCCTGGCGGAAGTAATCCGCCAGGGTCGTAATGACCACCAGAGTTGCCTCCCGCCAGTCATTGTCAACCAGCTCCCCAACCCACTTTGTCCATTTCTGTCTCAGATAGCCCAAGCCAGCTGGGGTATTTGTAAGCAATGACCTGTAAATTTGGGATACTGCTTTTTTTCCCTGACTTCCCCGTTAGTATCTTAGCTTCCAGTGGATTATATTCAGAGAGATGAGTTTCTGGGGAAACATGAGCTCCGAGGGCATGTCACATCTGTAGTTAGAAGAGAAATTGTGTCTTGGCTAGTCCATATTGTTCTGTTAGATCTGGAAAAGACATAAGGCTTCCGCCTCTATATACGTCCCCCAAATAGGTAATCCCTATCAGATCCCAGCATTGGAAACCTTTAAGTGCTGTAAGCTGGTGTAGCCACTTTCCGTGCCACAGGGGTGTCATTCGAGTCAAACGCAGGTCCCATTTTATTAAGTGCGGGCAGCCCTCCAGCAAAGTATTGCAAACCGCGTACATGAGGGCATCTCTTCAGAAATGTTACCACTGTACAGCAGACCTAGAAGACCATTAAGACCCACTGAATAGATCTCAAGTTGGTAAGCGGGGTCATCCCAGCCCCCTGCAAACCAATTATTGACAGGCACTAGCTGTGCGGCTAGATAGTAAATGTATAAGCCTGGAATTCCCAAACCCCTCCTCAAAAGGAGACGTCTGCGTGGTATTGAAGGCTACTTTATGCCACCCCCGTTCCATATGAAATTCGTAATTTTAGATGTTAGTGATCAGAACCACTCCCGTGGTATATGATATGGGAAGTTCACCAAAACATAAAGGTAGCGGAGGAGCCACATCACTTTTAGAAGAGCGGTGCGCCCCATTGGGTTTAAGGGCAGACCCCTCCAAGGCTGTAGGTCCCGATCAAAGTCTGAAGTCAAGCCTCTGAAGTTTAGTTCCCATGCCAACTCAGGGATATGTGAGATATGAACCCCTAGATATTTGAAGGCATTCCCCTGCACCGGGAATTTGGGGCACCAACTGGACCCCTCTGCATCACCCTTTGCTTCCACCAGGGTTGACTTACTGGCATTGACAAGAAGCCCAGATATCTCCCCGTACATATCTAATAGCTCCAAGCACCTAAGACCCGAGGATGGTGGGTCACCCAAGAATACCAGGACATCGTCTGCTTATAAGGCCACTCTGTCTTCCAGTCCGTTCCCCCATCTCTAGCGCCACATTAGAGGGTCACTACGCAACAAGCACAGCAGGGGTTCTACAGCTAGGGTGAAGAGCAACGGGGAGAGGAGACATCCCTGGCACGTTCCCTCAGAATCGGAAATGGGGGGGACAGAACTACATACACCCGGACCTGGGCTGTTGGTCTTTGGTATAAGATGCAGATCATTTGTCAAAATCTCTTTCCCAACCCCATATGCAAAAGGACCACCTCCATGAATTCCCATGAGATCGTGTCAAATGCATTACAGAAATCACTGAGAAGCAGGGCCAGTTTACCACCCAGCTGTGGGCCTCTGGAAAGAGCCGCTTGGACCCGGCAGATGCAGTGCCCTGTGCTTCTACCTGGCATGAATCCACATTGATCTGGGTGGATGAGGTGAGACACTGTGCGGGTGAGACGTGCCACCAGTATTTTGGCATATATCTTTATATCAGTGTTAATGAGAGAGATTGACCAATACGATGCACATTGGTCGCAGGGCAGTCCATCCTTCGGAAGGACCACAATTGTGGCGCAGTCCAGTTCTGGAGGAAATGTCCCCTTTAGCAATGCCTTCTCGAGCTTTTTAGAAGATGAGGCACCAGAAGCAGGCGGAACATTTTATAGTACTCTATAGGGTAGCCATCTGGCCCTGCAGTTTTCCCCCGCTTAAGATCAGATATAGGTGCCTCTACTTCCTCTCTCATCAACGGTTGATCAAAGTCTTAGGCTAGGGAGGGTGGGATATTTGGTACTGGGATGTCCCACACAATGGAATCTCCCTCTGTTAAATGTGATGAGGGGCGCCTAGCATAGAGATCTTGGTAGAAGTTCACAAAGCTTTGAGCTATTGCAAACAACACCACCTGAGGATTCCTTGCCTAATCGCATATGGTTGGCACCACTTAGGCCAGTGCCGCTCGTGTTGCCAACCAGTAGAGCAACTAGCCGGGTTTGTCTCCGGCCTCATAAATTCTACTGGTGGAAGCCTGCCAGCATTGTTTTGCCTCTTCAAGAGATATTTGGCACAGCTCAGTCCATGCCCATACCAACTGACATTGTATCTCCTGTGTAACTGACTGTCGAGCTTGTCGCTCTAGCTCAAGTATCTTATTCTCAAGGTCTATGCACTTCTTCTGTTGCCGCTCTTGTCGTTGAATGTACCATTTGAGTATTTCCCTCATTCTGGGTTTGCATGCCGCCCAAAGTGTCATTTTAGAGTCCACTGAGCTCTCATTGCAGAGGAAGAAAGCCTTAAGTTCCCTCACTACAAACCGGGCACATTCAGGGGATTTTAGGTGCCATGCACTGAATCTCCAAGTCGGTCGCTGTGACGGTGGCACCATGCCCTTAGGAAGTATTTGAACCGATCACAGATTCATCGCATCTGTTTGCCGAGCCCTACTCTTTATGATTTCCTTATCAGCCCTATTTCCCTTCCTGAGGTGTGTCCAAGCCCCTTCCATGTGGTCTATCACAGAATTAAAGAGCAATCTTTTGAGATGTGAAGGGAATCTCTTCCTTGTCCCTCCAGTGTGTCCCAACTCACAGCAATGCAGCAATACACAAATCTCTCTGGCGTGATTCCTCTCCTCCTCATGTCTTCACCTGGCGGGCCTTGGTTTCCAAAAATGGAACCCAGGGTCCTCTATACAATGTACAGGGCAGGCATACTCACTCAGAATTCAGTACACTTTGGGTCCAGGACTGTTACCTCTATACATTGTGGTCTTACATGCAGACATGCATTCGGCACACACACTCGATCTGCATAAACTATTCAGCATTGAAGCTTTTTTATGTTTAACCAGGGAGTGTTTTTTACAGACATACAGTCTGCCAGTACACACACTCACTATGTGAATGCTGTACAACACTTCACCCATTATTGTATTGTACTTCACACAAGCACACATACACCCATCACATGTTTTCCCTGCACATGCATTGCACAGCACCACATCTTTCATGTAATGAATTCCTCTCAGGCATACACACACCCAGTACATGTACTAAGCATGCATGCACTGCACAGTACTGCTCCATCCTTGTTCTGTACCCTTCCCAGGCACACATACAACCAACGCAGTCACTACTTCTGTGCTGCACAGCACTACATATCTTAACTGATGTAGGGCAAGGGTGAGTTAAGACCACAGCAGTGGGTGAGTGAGTTTGTGGGCCTTACTCCAGGGACACAGGTTAAAAATGTCATGTTCACTACTACTGATCACTACACAGTATGCTGCTACCTGTACACTCGTGATGCTTATCTCCTGGTGAAGGCGGTAGCCTTGCTCCACTATGAGGTTAGAGCTTTGGGCACCTCTCCCAGTCCAACAAGATCGCAATCTGTGAGCCAGACTTATTTCATGGTGTTCAAGCATGATACGTGTTCACCTATGACAAAAAAAATCAGCATGAGGGATCCAGACAGCGGTACAGTTGGGCACTTAGGGTAGGGGTACATGTTGTTACCATGCAGAGGACCTCTCTATCCCAACAATCCTGAACATATAAATAAGGATATCGTTGGCATACAAAGACACCGCATGTGTCACTCGTCATAATGAAACGCCCCAGTGAGCCCCTTAAAGAGGCAACTGAGCAGCCAGAAGCCCATTAGCTAAGTCAAACAATAGGGGTTCTAGTGAACAACCCTGACGAGTGCCCATCCTAATTGTTCAGATATCAGGAATCCATTGTCCCGTCCTTATCCTTGCAAATGGCCTGGCATACAAAATATGGGCTTAATTATGCATGTATGGGCTAAGGCCGAAGCGTACTACTACCCTTTGTTTTTATCCCCAGTGTAAGGAACCCAAGCTAAATCCAGAAAAATACAAGCAGCTCGAGAAAACCTATCTTTCCCACCATGCATAAGATCCTATAATTTATGGAGATTTAAGGAGATATTATGAAACGTGAATAAGTGATGGCAACTCCGACATTAGCCACATTACTAGTATATTAGCCAAGCCTTGTTATCCATATTTAGGATAGACAGTGGGCAAAAGTAACCCATATCTGTGGGGTCCTTTCTTGGCCTCATTATCATTTAAATAAATGCCTCATCCATAGAAGCTGAGAGGGAGCCCACTCAAGAGCTGCCTCATAAGCAGCCAACAACCTAGGGGAAAGCTGTGATGAGAACATTTTCTAAAACTCAGATGAATGGTTCATCCGAACCTGAGACCTTACCATGTGGTAACTCCATTAATGCTCCTTAAATGTCCTGTGTTGTGATAGGTGAAGTCAACAGTCGAGGTTGCTGAATCTGGGCAAGGAAATCGTCAGCACCATCTCTAGGCGCCGTTATTAATGAATTATATAACTTCCTATAGTTGTCGAAGAAGGCAGTGTTAATGTCTGATTAGTTAAATACATCCATAGTCTTGAATAAGGTATTGTTGAGTGAAAGGGAGTGAGATCTTGTGGGCTTTCAAGGCGAGCAAGTAAATGACTTGTCCCTCTCGTTATATGCCCTGGTTAGATACGTAGAGCAGTCATGCCATTTGAGCTTATCATAAGGTGTGGATTTCAATGAGTGGACCTCCTTCACGCCCTCCTGTGCCACAAGGAGACCATTCTTGAGAGCCTGCATGGAAGTTTCTTGTTTCAACAGTTCTATATGAAGCACCTGTGTGTGTTTGTAATGCGTAGACCCCTTAAAAGCCTCCCATTCAGTCAAAGGGGAGGAGGATGTACTCTCATTTTCCCAAAAGAATGTGCTGGTATGGTTTTGCATTGTACGATGAAACACGGTGCCATAAATCATAAAGACCTGCAGACACCATGTAGCAGTAGGATACAGAATCTTACCCCAATGCAGTCACATATGCAATGGCTTATGAATGAAGAGTGATTTAGAGGAATTAGAGATAGAAGAGACGTGTATGAAGGGCAAATTAGCATATCAACCTATCTAGGTTAGAGTGCATCTTGTGCATGGGAGAGTGAAAGAGTATTCCTGACAGAGAGGGAAGTATAGTGTTTGACTTTGTCAGCGTTGAGGAATAAAGTGCACTTAGGACCACTGGAGAATCATCCAGTTTGCCCTTGAATAAAACATAGCACACATTGTTATAAGCATAACATCCATTTCAAAAGGGACAGCGGCCTTCATCCAAAGCAAGGTTCCCCTGGTGTGTGTGGAATAACCGGTATCATAGATCTGCCAATGCCATTAATGCTACAGTTTAGAGAGTTCTGCCTGAATTGAATGTGTCTCTTGCAGAAAGACAGATATCCCAGCGTGGTAATGTTGAGTATATTTTGTACCACTTCTAAACAGAGTTCATACCCCTAAAGTACCATGTTATCAACGTACATGAAGTAGCAAAAATTGATTAACAAGACAAAATCTTTGGGTGTGAACAAGATGATGAGAAAGGCTTGATGCTGAGCATAGTAGCGCTATAAAAATAGGATAAAGGAGTACAGACAGCTGTTGGGAAATTAACTAATCCCAACAACAGGTGGAGCACTGAACCAGTCACTTCAGCAGGGTCATATCAAACGTATCTGACCCATTAGATATCTAGATTCCAGAACAAAAAGCACCCCCCCTAGCTCAGAAGCAAGGAAACATAGCGGGGCATGAACCGTGTGCACCAAAAGCATGAAAAGCGCTGATGTACAAAGTAATCAGGAAGACAGCCCCACCATGCCGCGTACAGGGGGGCCCCAGGACGACCCTATCATCAGTGAGAGGAGGGTAGCTGTAAATATGGTAGTCATGTTTGCAGCAATATTAAAATGTACTGAAAAGAGTCAGAGCTATTAACATAGCAACACAATATATAAGGTAGATTGAAAACATGCAATTAGAAGCAATGAAACCCAAGCAAAAAGGATACTGAAATATAATAACAAATCAACAGTTGGTGGAGTAACAGATGCCAGCGGAGTGAGTCCTGGATCTTCAGAAATCCATGGGTGAGTCAACACCGAAGGTACTCAACTCTGTACCAAATAATTTAGGAGTAGCGGAAATATCTTGTATATCAGCCACAGTATCCACCACCATTGACACTCATTACGGATCTGGAGAGGTGAATGATCCCTGCAATGTGATTTGTGGGCCACAAAACAAAAGTGCATATTTCAACCCTAAAGATTGGCGCTTGCACTTCACCTGTAGAAATGATGAGTTTTTTACGCTGAACAGCCAGCGTATAATCCGGGAACAGCAAAACTCTTCAGTTTTCAACTCTGATATCCTCTTTCTGTTGTGCTGCAGTCAGGACAGTGTTTCCATCTTGGAAGTTGAGAGTTTTAGCCACTGTATTTATTTCAAACATGGCCTCCCTGTCTTTGTTTACTTTAATTATTAGTCAGGGGTCACTAAGGCAGTTTTAGAACACATTTTAAAGTGTTTTCTTGTTATATTTACTATTTAAAGTATGTACTGATACTGGTAAAAACGACTTACTTTGGGTGATTTTCACAATTTGTATACTAACAGGAACATTCAAATAGTGGCCATGCTGGTATAAAACCAGTGTCAATGTTTTCTACTGTTAATAAGGTGACTGGATGGAGCGAGCGCTGTGAGTCCCAAAGGAGGAGGGCCCTAGGCATTTACAAATTACAGGAAAATCCACACAGGAAAATCCACGCATGACAAGATTCAAAGTCCAAACCATGAAGGTTTATTTAAAATGCTATTATCATTACAGAATCCAAAAGGTAATGGTCAGTCAATTTAAATTAGCATCAATATCATAAATCAAGAGAAAACCCCAAGTCAAATAACTTGTTGGGATAAAGTATACTCACTAAAAATAGGAGAAAAGCTCTCTCAAGAATGTTCAGAAATAAATAACAGTCTGACATAGAGACTGGAAGGATATGGCACACATCCCCAAAACAGCACATTATGTAGGTTTTAGAGAGAAGAAAACCACACTCTTTTTACTAATAATAGTTACATGAGAAAAAATAATCAACAGTACAGACATTGTACTCTGTAAAACAGACTTACTCCAGAAATCCTCCTAATATTATTAGGCAATGAGCACCTTTAACCTACATAGATGTGGAAATGACATTGCGCTACTGAACAATAACTTTGAGAAATGGAATGAAACACAGTTTAACCAGCAAGAAACGTCAGCTTTGAACATTGAAACACTACACAAGAATCTCCAACAGCCTTCCTGTGGAGTATGTTAGCTGTTACAGCACAAATAAGCAGTACCATTGATTGCAGATCATTTCATATATTTTATGGAAAAAAGGAAAAACACAGAATGAGTGAAATCATGCATGCAGTGCAAGTTTTACAAGCCATGTTTCTTCAGTTATCAGTGAGGCCCAATAAATACGTTTTGCGGCCTACTTATGCTAATGTAAGTACACAAAAATTAACATTAATCTTTATTGATACATCTTTGCTCACACTAGCCAGGTAACAATTCTACTCTGAAGAATTTCATCTATCCCATGATGTGCTGTGACACATAGTATAGTTTATTAAGTCAATAATAATAATAATAACTATGATGTTTTTTTTATTTCTGGATAAGTCCTTGTTGATGGATAAAGTGGTGGTATGTTATGTCTTGGTTGGTTTGGTCCTGATTCTCCTGCACTCTACCCTTCTATTGGTCCTGCCTACTCTGAGCATCACAACTCATGATAAAAGGAGAGCACATTCCAGAGGGGGTGGAGCGTAACAATCCAACTGTGTGTGTGTGTGTATGAGTCTGTTTACACGTTTCCTTATCCTTCACAGGAATCAAAACTCTTCTCCGAGTTTGCTGGACCTTAGGACCCAGTAAAGAGTGTGGTTAACCATACACAATTATTTCAAGTCCACCCCAACAAATTTAAACACCAAGATCATTGTGGCCACAGAAGAAAACCTTCAATCAGTAAAGGTTTCAAGGCTTTATTTTACAGCCACTATGCTAAAGTCACATAAACTGTGCGTAAAATCAAATTATAAAGATAAATCACACCATTGGTGGCAAAACAAGTTTAATCTACTTAGCATAAACACCATTAAGCATTCAAGAAGAATAAGACATATCATTAAAGTTATAATCTGAACAATAGAAACAGATCTCAAATCAGACTGTGTTGACATTTGACAAATCAAATTAAACAGAGATCAAGAATCGAACATGAGTTATCTCCACAACTAACCACATTTGGACATGCATGTGTGGGAACAGACTGACACATGCGGACAAAAGACAAAAGGAAACAAAAAATATTTTTAGTACAATCTATCTTGTCTAAGAGAAACTAACTAGAAAAATAAAATAGGTAGGTGTCAGCATGCTAGCTTCTATTAGGAAAAGGACATGTCAGGGGAAATAATATTAACAGTGGGATATACCTCCCTTCGGGTCAGCAGTCAAGGTATCTTTATCAGCAAAGCATGTAGATCAGCAAAGTCCTTGAGAAGCAGCATCAGGGTAAGTGCAGAACACAAGTTGCACAGAGAACAGTTCTCAGGGACAACCAGAGGACAACTAACTGAAACTTCCGAAGTCCATCTCTATAGTAAAATAAAATACACAGATGTCTCTTTAGTGGTCCCACATCATGCAAAAGGGGCAATATCCAATCAGAGTCTAAACACAAATCCAAGTTGAAACATTGCAAAATTTTCTCAGGTCTGATCTGAAGTCATCTTCTTCTTCCATGTGAATCCAACAGTCAATTACAATTTTCTATCAATTTGCAACAAGAGGAATTCTTCCCAGATTATACGATGGACTTGTCTTCTTCCCATGTGAAAACACATTGAAAGCACGTCAATAGAAACAATTTATTTCACCTTTAGTCCACTGGCCCAAATGCTCCAGAACAAGTCTTGTAAAGTTAACCAAAGGAGCCCTTTACTATTTATAAAAACAACCTAATAGAAAAATTCATGTTAGCGAAAGAAGAATGATTCATCACTTTTACATGACAGCAAATACGAGGTCTTCAGGTCTAGTTATGCTAACACAAGAAATATAGTGCATTAATATTTTAGTTAATAAAACACACATAAAATGCAAACTTGTAAATTCAGCATTAATAATATATCATCAGAATAAATAAAACATTTCTTTATGAAATGCAAACTTGTTAAGGCATCAGGTTAGATATGACAGAGAAGTGCATCTATTTTTATGCGCCCGTCTACCGGAACTCATAAATCACACATTAAACATTACAAAATCAAATTTGTTTGACAACTAGCAATTACTCTAATGTTTACGCTCGGGCAGATGCTGCCAACGAGCCCAGACATATGAGATATTTTACTCAGGGGGTCGTTGTCACTGCGCTGACATAGTTTCAAGAATATTAGATGGTCCTCTTTGTTGATTTCACTTAAGAATTAAATTTTTTTCATATCTGTAGTTTACGGGGCAAATACGCGCATTGCATTTCTACTTACATTTTTAGTTTTCATCAAATGTTTTTAATTCCTTGGAGACTGGGCCAACACAGCCGTCTTCATGTACTTCTTAGTTGTGACAATATTTGACATTCTACAGTTTGCGTTCCCATTTAACATTTTCAGTTTTGATTTAATGTTTTCAATTTGTTTGAGATAGGATTCACCATGAGGCTTCTGAGTCACAATTTGGATGTGTTTACCAACTCTTTTGGTAAAACTTTAGATAAATTTAGTGTTTGGTGTTCACCTTGGACCACTTGATGTCAGTAGTATCTTTCCATATTAGACGTTTTTTGGTAAGAGAACAGGAATTTTTTTAAGACTAAGGCATCCATTGTTGACAGTTTGTGTCTTTCACACTTTGTGACTCTTTCACTAATTTGCATTATTGTTTGCAGTATACTAGCTTAGACTATTTACTTATTACTTTTTTTCTTTCGCTCTATTTTCTATTGAATTAGGACACAGACTTACCAAGGTTTGGATGTTTGCCCTTCCATTTATTTCAATACTAGGCCTTTTCATTCAACTTGATGGAAGTATTGGAAGTATTTCAGGTATACATAGACATGTAACATGGTCTTTTATGACAGTATGAGGTTAGATTTACATGACATTAATGTGCCCTTATATATTAGTACAACAATTTTCTACGCATTGTATGCCTGCTTGAGATATCTTTTAACAGGGACTCACAGTTATAATAACTTGTTAGTACTTGTAACTAAACAGGTCCTTAAGAGTTACCTATCAGCATTAGTGACGTCTATGGAGTTCTATGGAACTTGTGTGGTCAGGTTGTCTCTCTCCTTAGTATCTTAACATTAACAGCCACAGTCCACATATCACACTTAGGGATCCACTTACTATCTTTCCTTTGGGGTTTAACAAACCAGTATTGGTTTCACTTTGGTAACTTTCACCTTATGATTCTTTCTGGAAATTCTTATTTCAGGGAATAAATATACTAAAATTTTCAAGGGTACGCTTTAATTTTCCTTGTTCACTTCACTATCTTTAATTATTTACTCTCTTTCTCTTCTCTCTTTCGGTAGTAAGTTTATTATACTGTAGTAAGCTGGCCTGGTGGGTGGTGGGTACCTACAGTACTTACACCAGGTCCAGGTATCCCCTATCAGTGAAGTGGAGGGAGTGTCTAGAAGCCAGGCTCTCTAGAGGTAGCTGTGGATGAGCAGCCAAGGCTTATCTAGGAGACATGCAAAGCTCATGCAAAAGCACTGTAGTCACATAGCACTTACACACATGAAAGAAAACACTCAGTTGTACAAAAATAAAGGTAATTATTTTTGGTCACACAATATCACAAAATACTAGAAGGGCAACCCTCCAATAGGAGGTAAGTAAGTGTAACAGTGTAATACACTAATACACTAGAAAAGGTTAGAAAACAGTACAAATGTAGATAACCAATAGTGACCCTGGGGGGAGCCCAAACCATAAACTAAAAAAATGGAATGCGAACACAAGACCCCCACCTAGGTAAGTGGAATATGTAGAGGGAAGCTGGGAGTACTAGAAAACCACAGAGGTAAGTAACCCAATACCCCCCAGCGACCAGGAAAGCCGGAGTAAATCACTGGAATTTCCCCAACCCACCCAAAAGGAAGAAAAAGAAAAAAAGAAGACTCCCAGGCAAGACTGCAAGAAACTAGCGGTGTATTCCTGCAGAGGAAGACCTGTGGAGAGAGGGGACCAAGTCCAAGAGTCACAGTGGAGTCCAGGAGGAATAGGAGATACTACCCACCGAGCTCTACTTGCAGGAGTTGGTCGACGGGGATGAAGAACAGGTCAACACTGCAGCTCCTGGTGCCGTAGAAGAGTTCTTGAGGAATACAGAAGATACCCCACGCTGGAATGAAGATTGAAGATGGGTTACGGTCCAGGAATTCCACCAACAAGCCCTGGCAAAGGCAAATTCACGGTTAGTAGAAAAGTAGAGCTGCCGGGGGCCAGCAAGGCCTAGGAGGAGTCAGAGGGGGCCCTCAGCAACAGAGAGAGCCCACGGGAGCAGAGGGAGCACCCACAGGAGTCCCACAAGACGGGGATACAGAAGTCGCAGAAGGAGCCCACGCAGCACTACAGAAAGGGATCCCACACCACAGGAGAACCACGCAGAGGGCTGTGCGTCGCAGAAAGGAGTGCTGGAGGCTGGAGCTACATGTCGCCTGAAGCCTTGGCAGCTGCAAGAGACGCGGTGTAGGGGGTATTGTCCTACGTGGGAAGGCAAGGGCTTACCGCCACCAAGGTTGGACAGCTGGCAGAGAGGACCAAGAGGAATACTCCGGACCACCACCCGGGATGCAGGATTCACGCAGCTCAGGATGACAGGAGATCCACGCAGCCTGTCGTTGTTGCAGCAGGGGAGTGACTCCATCACTCCAAGGGAGATTCCTTCTTCCTTCTCATGCAGACTGAAGACTTGTCGCCCTCAGAGGATGCACAGCCGGGGAAATGTTGCTGGAGCTGGAAGGAGCCATGGAAACAATGTTGCTAGAAGAGTCTTCTTCGTGGAGGCAGATTGTCAGTTCCTGGAGGGTCCAGTCGCGGTTCTAGTGGCTAGAAGTCAAAGTGGAGGTTGCAGAGGAGTCCTGCTGGAATCTTGCAAGCCGAATCTGAGGGCCCACCCAAGAGAGAGAAACCCTAAATAGCCCTGGAAGGGGGAATGGTTACCTAGCCAGGTGACCACTTCTCAGGAGGAGGCTCTGACATCACCTGCCTGGCCTGGCCACTCAGATGCTTCCAGAGGTCCCTGCCAACCTTGGATTTAAGATGGCAGAACCCAGGGACCCTCTGGAAGAGCTCTGCATACCACCCCTGGGTTGGACAGGGGAATGGTCACTCCACTTTCCATTGTCCAGTTTTGTGCCAGAGCAGGGACTGAGGGTCCCTGAACTGGTGTGGACTGATTTATGCACAGAGGGCACCAAATGTGCCCTTCAAAGCATACCAGTGGATTGGGGAGGCTACCCCTCCCAAGCCAGTCACACCTATTTCCAAAGGGAGAGGTTGTTACCTCCCTCTCTCAAGGGAAATACTTTGTTCTGCCTTGCTGGGCATGATCAGATCAAGCAACAGGAGGGCAGAAACCTGTCTGAGGGGTGGCAGCATCTTGGGTTGCTCAGAAAACCCTGTACGCTTGGTGGTAGCAATGCTGGGGGTCCTCTAAGAAGCCCCCAGGAGTGCA
The DNA here is from genome assembly GCF_031143425.1 of Pleurodeles waltl. Classification (NCBI taxonomy): domain Eukaryota; kingdom Metazoa; phylum Chordata; class Amphibia; order Caudata; family Salamandridae; genus Pleurodeles; species Pleurodeles waltl. The sequence goes on along the minus strand of NC_090446.1, from coordinate 1,060,155,576 downwards.
TGGAATCATACTTCCAATACTTGCAACAGTATTGTGGAATGATTCTTACATGTTTGATACCAAGAAAAAAAGAGGATCAGCAACCACAGCAACCATGAATGAATCAGATGAATTTAGTGGCTGCCACAGCTCACTATAGCAAGTTGTGATGGCTTTCTCTCTAGTCCTAGATATACGTAATCATTGCTAGTCATCCTGATGAGCACAGGTTGAGCCCTGAAGACGTCTTGTGGAGATAAGCTAATCCGACACACTGCAGTGCCCCAGTTGTAGTCTCCCACAAAAAAGAAGATTGCAAACTGTGTATTTCCCACGTATGAGGGTGCGTTTATGCATGCAAAGATTAATATTGTTTAAAGCATCCACCACCACTACCAAATAATAATCTCAACAAGCAACACAACAAAATACTCAACAACCTTGCGAGCACAGTCCTTTTGTTTGATATACTCTTGACACCCTCCTCAGTGGCTGCACTCTGGAAAGTATGGGTGACACTGTTTGAAGGCTACATAAAAGCTACAAAAGAAAGATATTCTGGTTCAAGAGATCTGACCTCTTAAATATTGTGGGAGAGGAAGTTCACATATTGTTCATGACACTAACTCTGGTGAAGATGATGACTATGAAGCTTCACCATCTGCCTCAAACTCACAGTTTGGAGAGAAGGCACATTCAGACTATGACCAATTACTTCTACCACACACAAAGCTAGGGCCACAGGAAACTATAGATATCTTCCATTGATGCCTTAGATCCCTAACTAGCATGTGCAAACATCACAGTGTTGAGGAGGAGCTGAAATCACAGGTTATCCGAGGGTCCGATCCCCATTCCTCCATAAAGAGATTCTGAGAACTGCTAAGATACTGCTGTCCACTATGCAAAGGTGAGGCCATGAATTAGCTGACACAAGTGCAACCCACATTGAATTATCACTCACTTCCTAAACTATCAAAACTGAACAGAGAGAGAGCAAAGAAGAAGCACATGCCACTTGATGAAAACTGCCAACCATGAAGGTCTGTCCAGATATGTGGGTACTGTGACACCGTAACGCACCATGGACCAACATGTCCAGCCAGATGGAAAATCTGCTCAGTGTGTGGAAATTCAGATCACTTCACTAAAGTCTGTAGGTCAGTATAAACAGCATTAGGGCAATCACATCAAACAGTGAAGAAAAGTTAACCCCATAGTGAGGACAATGTATTCTGAAGCAGGAAGAGGAGAACAGGTAGCAGAATATGATCGTTTTGTCTCCTCTGACCAAGAAGACATCACTTCATCTCTGCCCCAGGAAGCCTTACTCAAGATACCACAAAGAAGCAACAGTGTAACTGCCTAAGCATTCATGGGAACATAATGAATTGTTTGACGGATACTGGCACCACAGTGTGTTATGCTGATGGTAGAAAATCAAAAAACTGTGTTTACTGCTCAAGGTGAACACAGCAACAAAGAAAATGTATGTATATGGAAGTGTCACCCCCCATTGATATAGTTGATGTATTCATTGCTAGAGTGCTCACCACAATGACTCTATTCTGGCACAATTCTTTATAACTGGAGCCAAGGTCATCATGCTCATCAGCTGCAGTGTGGCTGAGTCACTGAAGATGACAAAATATGATTGCTCTTGCATTTCATGTAGAACAACAGTACGTCTTGCAACTGCTAGAAGAATTTGCAGAATTATTGTCAAGTTGCACATCGACCACATCATACAATGAGTGGCACTTTGCCATTAAAGGATCTTGTTTAACAAATGGGCTCAAGATAAATGTGAGATGGAGCAATTTGAGACTATAGGAATCATCAAAAAGTAGATGGCCTAAACCTGTGGGTCTCCCATATAGTGATAGCAAGCTGAAGCAACCCAGAGCTTTTTCTTATTTATGTAGACGTGCAACTATTGAATAGAGCAATCAAAGGAGAATGCCATCTGTCGCCCACAGTTGATGATATAGTCACTGAAATAAACAGCTCCAAATGTTTTTTGAAAATCGATCTACAGTCTTTGTGCCATCAGATTAAGCTCAGGAAAGAATCTAGATACATAACTACATTTTCAAGACATATATGGGTCTGTTTTGCTATCACAGACTGAATTTTGCAACCTCTAGTGCTGCAGAAGTCTTTCAAAATTGCATACAAAAATGCTGACAAGGCTGTGTAAGTACTAAATGTCAGCAACAATGTTCTAGTCTTTGCCACCACTATTGAGCACAATCGTCTCAGAGCCCTGCTAAAGAGGGTAAGACAGAGTGGCCTCACGCTGCATTGCGAGAAATGTGTATTTCTCAAAAACAACATTCAGTTCTTTGTCAGTTCTTAGACAGATGGGTATCACCTGACTCAAAGAAAGTTCAAGACATCCGGAACGCCTGCCCTCTCACCCATGAGTCAGAAGTTAGAAACTTCATAGGAATGATCTTATGTTGTGGAATGTTCATGTGAAATCTTACCACCTTAACCTAGCAATTACATGTCCTACTTTAAATGCAATATTCATGGGCATGTGGGTCAAAAGAACAACAAGCCTTTGATGACAGAAAAGCCACATTGTTTGCGGAAACAACAATGAGGTATGATGACCCCTCCAAATAAACTGAACATGGATGTCAGTCCCACGGGGTTGAGAGCTGTCTTAATGCAATGGCAATTCAATGACGGGCTGGGCCCTTTTGGCTACACCAGCCGAGCTATCACTGAAACAGAGCAAAGATATTCCCAGAGAGAAAGGGAGGCCACTGCAGTGCTGTGGGGATGCCAGTATTTATGGCACCCTGTTTGTGCATGAACCATAAACCCCTGGTACCTCTCTTCCAAGGATCTAATGTCAAGCCTCCCCTTGAATTGAAAAATGGATCTTGCAACTCCAAGAATACTCACTCGAGGTCATCTTTCAGCCTGGCTTGGACAACCCAGCAGACTATCTGTCCTCCAACTGTCCTCCCATTATTGAGCCGCAACCACCACCAAACAAGAGACTGCAAGAGAAACAGAAGAGTATGTGCACCTCACAATTGACTGTGCCAGGCTAATGCCATTAACATTAGATACAATATGTCAGGCATCCCAAGCCTATGAGTGCTTCCAACTAGACCGATGAGCCATCCTCAAGGATGGGTGACAGCCTCATATGAAGGAGCAACTAAGCAGAATGCCTGAAGCCCAGAGACAGAAACAAGCACTGCACCACGTTCGCCATGAGCTATCTCTATCAGAAGAGGTGTTGATAATGAAAGGTGGTTGCACTGTTGTCTCTTTCACAACTAATTCCCAGTCTTCTGCATACAGCCCATTACACTCACCATGGAGTCGTTAAAACCAAGATGAGGCTCTGGCAAAAGGTCTGGTTCCCTGACCTTGAGAAACTGTTGAGAAATCTATGGGAGACTGTCTGAAATGTCAAGCAATAGGGCAAGCAGAAACTTCTGCATCCAACATATCAGAGGACAGCCTAGAACACCATGTGCCCAGCTGATTGCTGATTTTGTCTTCCTATCTTGGGGTCTTCATCTCCTTGTCGTGATTGATGACTTCAGCAAGTAACTCAAAGTGCAGATAGTCAAGTCCATTCCATCCAATGAGGTAATATCAAAGCTAGAAAAAATATTTTCCATGCAAGGCCTTCCGCAGGAGGTCAGGAAGGAAACCAGTTCACCATTCCAGGACATCGCCTTGTACTTCTAGTCTTTCAATGCAAAGCACCAAGAGATCACACCCGGTGGGCTCAGGCATGCGGGGAGGTTAAAAGATTTATAAGGACTCTCAATAAAGTCAGGTATTTGCATTGCTGAGTTGGGAAATTTATATGTAGAGTGGGCTACATACCAATCCTCACAAGACTATCACAACACGCCCCATATCCTGACCAAAACCTCCCCTGGCACTATGTTGGGAGTGCAACACATTCCTCATAACGGATCCCACCATTAGAGAGTCCTGAAGTGGTTTAGAATCTGAGGCAGCACAGCAATGATGCTGCCAGTCGTCAGCGTGCTAAGCCCTCGCTGCTCAAAATAGGTCACCTGGTGCTGCTACAGACTCGCCTAGAAGGAGGAAAATTCAAAGCCTGGTTTGGGACCAAGCCATGGTGATTAACTGCTATTAAGGGCACCATGGTTACTGCACGTCAAGTGAACCAGAGTGTCACACAAAATGTCTTGCATTTTAAAAGAGTCTCAAACTGTGCAGAATAACATGGAGATAGCCTTATGGATTCCAGTTACCTACTACTGGCTCCCTTTGATAACCCCAACCCTGGTGACCCCAGAAGTCCTGAGCGACCCTGGAGGTGTCCTTGGAGACAGAGAGGAGGCTTGCATCGACCACTGAAACTGACCTTGCACACCTGCATCATGCTGCTGCAGGACGCTAGCCCAATCCTCAACCTTGAACGATATGAACTCTATGAACTATAAACTGGCTGTACAGAGTCATAAAGGCAGTCTGTATAATATGGCTGTCTTTTTCTCTCTCTCTCTCTCTCCATCTCTTTGTCCCCTTTTCTCTATTTCTTTCTTTTTTCCTCTTGTGGTTTTGGACATATGCAGTATTTGAATACATATGTTTTGTCACTAAAGTTTGGAATGAATGTTATATTGCGGTTCTGACTCCCCTGTGCTCCGCGCTGCTGTTGGTCTTTTCCAAATTGTGTATCATGACTCATATAAATAGAGAAGCGCACACTCCAGAGGGGGCCAACTCAACTCTGTGTGAACTTGTCCTTCTTATACTGAACTGCGTTACTATTTTGCTTGTACTTGTTGGAGTGTAGTTATTATAATCAAAAATTTACATGGAATGTTTGCAAATTAATGTATAATTATATTGCATAGAAAATGTTTTAATGTGCTTTTAACATATGCGCTTGAAATGTGCCCACGGGGAGTGGCCACCAATGTATACGATGATAAATGAAGTTGACTAATAATGAATTGTTGAGGTACTAATGTGTGGTTTTGTATTAGCGTTAAGAGTTATATGTTAAGATTTTGCTAGAGTGGCCACCAATGTATACGATGATAAATGAAGTTGACTAATAATGAATTGTTGAGGTACTAATGTGTGGTTTTGTATTAGCGTTAAGAGTTATATGTTAAGATTTTGCAAAAATTAATTACTAGGCCTTAGTTAGCATGAGTCGGGCCTAGCTGCCGGTCTCATATTAAATGTGTTTTTCTAACGTGCAATGTGCTGACTTGCTGAAGGACATGTAGCCGTACTTTTCCAGAAGCTAGAAGATGTGTGTAACCGTAGTAAATTCTTTCTCATGAGACCCGACTTGCTCAAGGAGACATTCTTTCTGAATGCAACAGTGTAAACTTGCAACAGGTACAAGGTCGCCTGAACTGGTAAAGACAATGGGACTACTGACTGAGCCTGCGAGAATAAAAGTTTGTACCTGACATTGTTGGAGTGTAGTTATTATAATCAAAAATTAACATGGAATGTTTGCAAATTAATGTATAATGATATTGCATAGAAAATGTATTAATGTGCTTTTAACATATGTGCTTGAAATGTGCCAATGAGGAGTGGCCACCAATGTATATGATGATAAATGAAGTTGACTAATAATGAATTATTGATGTACTAATGTGTGGTTTTGTATTAGCGTTAAGAGTTATATGTTAAGATTTTCCTAAAATGAATTACTAGGCCTTAGTTAGCATGAGTCGGGGCCTGGCTGCCGGTCTCATATTAAATGTGTTTTTCTAACGTGCAATGTGCTGACTTGCTGAAGGACATGTAGCCGTACTTTTCCAGAAGAAAATGTGTGTAACCGTAGTAAATTCTTTGTCATGAGACCCGACTTGCTCAAGGAGACATTCTTGCTGAATGCAACAGTGTAAACTTGCAACAGGTACAAGGTCGCCTGAACTGGTAAAGACAATGGGACTACTGACTGAGCCTGCAAGAATAAAAGTTTGTACCTGACATTCTACCCATTGGAGACGTCAATTACAGGGGCCAATGAACTACGTGAGAACTGTACTAAAGTGAAAATCCTAGTGAGGTGACAAACCAATTACTGGTTGGAGATAATGATGCACCAAAATTTGCCCAATTGGAAATTAGGAGACTGTACAACAAGATTAATGTAACACCGTGTCACAAGGAGAAATCTGCCATTACGTGCCATTCTTTGCTAGCATCTAGCCACTTTGTCACTCTGTCTCAAAGACTTTGCTATTTGACTCTTCAAACCATCCTTACCCTTGCCTTGCCCGTTCTATACTTTTCCTCCTTATGAGGGAAGTGTTCCTTATTACCTGTCTTGCTGAACTTTGCTGAGTTTCCTGGCTGATGGCGTATCAACTTATGCCCTGAGGACGAAGACTGACTTGGTATGCTGACCCATAACGGAGGGTAACTATATGATGATGAAATTGTAATTATCTGCTTGCCTTTTCTTTCTAGGTACCAACTGCTTCTTTTGCTAGAGACCATAGACAGATGTTTTCTAAATTTGTGTTGCTAAATTGTTTTGCATGAAGCCCAACATGCTAATGCTAATTCGAGGATAGTTAAGGGGTTCACTAAGACGAAGCAAATAGACAAAGGACTTAATCGATGTTTTGTTGAATAATATGCAATGATACTCTGCTAAGATTAGTCCATGTTGACGTCGTGCTTTGTTCTAATGTTTATGATCTTTGCTTTGATGAAATCTTATTCGAGTTGCCATATTGTGACATTGTTGATGTGTTTTCTGGTATTGAGACTAATAAACTTGTTAGTAGAGTGTAACCAATAGGGAATAAATATCATAAATCTTACAAAATTTTGTGTGGTTATTCATGACTGAGAGGTCATGGGGTGTTTCGGTTTTCATTAATGTCACTAACAAATTTGATTGATTTGTTATTGTGACTATTGATGAGGTTATTGATCTATTGATTGACATGCTGATTAATTATCTCGTTTTAAGGTGTCTCCAATCAGGGTCAAAAGATTCATTGGCCTAAAACGAGTCCCAAATTAAGTAAATTACCTAAAATGGGACATGTTATCATAATTCAGACTGTGAGGAAACACAAATACAAGGAATTCCAACAATGCAGAGCTCTTAGTCTAAGTAATGAATTAATTAAGGCACTTCTTAAGGTTTGTACAGGGAAGGCATATATGTTGAATGTCAAATGCAGCACACAAGTGCACTTCCAAAAATAATCACAGCAGTAGAATAATAATGATAATAGAAACAAACAATGAAAATACATTATTTCAATCATGGATGATATATATAAATATAGGTATTATATATTCATACACAATGCAAATCTGAAAATAATTAAAAAGGCATCACCATGGGGCGAGGTAAAGACATCATCTCTTTGTCAACTTTAATCCGGGAACCCAGACGACTGCCGAAAGAGAGAACTACCCTCAATTGAAATGAACCAGGCAAAGGCGTCCTCCTGGAATGATCTAACCCCAGTCATCAGGTTTCCCTCTTAAATACCTTACACAAGCTGGAGAGGAGAATTCTAGAAACTCCCCCTTCCCATATTGTAAGTTGTTGTTCAAACGTTGGCTGTATCAGTCCGTGTTGAAAGAGCACATTAGAGATTTGGACACATCCCAAGGTGCGCTTCCAAGACTGAACTGTTCTCTGCCATACCATAAACATTCTCTTCTGGTACATCTTATCATCTGTGCTCTTCACTCCCCCATGTTATGTACCTGCCCTTGGTGAGAAAGCACGAAGAGTGAAAACATGAGCAAAAAACATGCTGCATAAGTTGTGCGTGGAAAAATACTTGCACCACCAATGTGACGGTATTTAAAGCTAAGTTAACCACAAAATGGAGTTAGTGGTCAAGATGGAGCAGAGGTTGAATACAGATATCATTACAGTTAGGCCCACCACCTCCTGCAAGGCACAATAGTGGTACTGTTTCACCATTGTAGCGTCCTCCTCCTCAGCCTGGGTACTCGTACATAAAAGAAATACAAATATAAAAAATACAGTATATAGATTGCAACTTCTCTATAAGTTGTTGTGGAGCTCAGACTAATTGCCAAGATTGTGTCCTCTGAGGCTGTGAAGAAAGAGAAGAAACATTCATGACTGGCACTGGTGATGTTGGGACAGATGGAGATAAAGGGGTCTCTACAGTCTCAATTGAACCCGTTTCATCTCTGAAGTCAGGAACTGGTGAATGAGGAGGCAGTCAAAAGACTCCCAGGGTCAAAATGACCCCCAATGACTTTTGCACGTCGATGCTTGTCAGCATATGCTTTCATCTTTTGCTTACGACACACGTCTGTTTGCTGAAGTTCACAATATTTTGTGGGCCATTGTGGTAACTTGGTCGTCATAGCTCTCCTGAACATCAGGGTCACAGGACTTTCACCTATTGTTGAATGAGGGGTTGACTTGTACACTTGAAGAGTAGTTTGGAGAGTTGACTTCAGATTAAGCTTCTCTGATTTAGCATGCTGGGCAGTCTTTTTGAGGGTGCTCACAAAATGTTTGACAACACCATTTGCTCGTGGCCAAAGAGGTGTACATTTCTCATGCTTCAACTTGAGATGATTAAGAAAGGCTCTGAATTCTTTTCTATTGAAAGAGAGGCCATATTCAGATTTCAGAATTGAAGGACATCCCATATCACAAAAAGATTACTCTTTCTTGAGTAATGGATGAGAGATCTTCTACTAGTGGAAGACAGGAGTATTCATTGGGAATCACAACCAGGTGCTATCTATTGTCAAGAGGACCAAAGAAATCAACAGCAACTCTCTCCAATACATGTTTTGGTAAATCCGACATGTTCGAGGTACGGTGAGTAATTTTGGGAGATAAACAAATACACAAATGACAGGCCTTCAGCTCTTTTTCAAATCTCTAGTCAAGATGAAGAAACCAAACTCTCTCTTGTAGTGCTCATTTAGCAGCAGCAATTCCACAATGTCCTTCATGGGCCACTTCAATTACTTGTTGTTGCATACTCTCTTGTATGACAATTCTTGAACCACGTAAAACAATACCTTCTTAAGAGATGGACAGTTCGTCTTTCACATTTTTGAAGTTCTGATATTCACTGTCACGTGTGAGAGGTGCACTGTTTCCAGGACTGATGTGCAATCATGTCTTTCAGTATCAGCATGTCACTGTCCTTATTGGTTGCAGTAATAATTTGTTCCACAGAAATGGCAGTAGAGGTGCTGGACTTTACAATAAAGTTAATGTAGGCTTCAGCCACTCTGGAAGGGTATCATGTCACTATATTGGCACTATAGAAAAGTAGTCAGCAGGGTTTTAATCTTTCCCTGGTCGATGCCTAATTGTGGGGTCATATTCCTGCAGTCGCAAACCCCAATGTTCAATTCTAGGAGGCATCTTAGCTTTTGGAGTGCCAAAGATGGTAAGCAATGCTTGATGATTGGTTACAAGAGTGAAAGGTTTTCCATATAAGAATACGTGGAGATGTTCAAAAGCCCACACCACTGCTAAATGTTCCTTCTCAGGTTGTGAATAGGCATGTTCAGTTTGTGATAAACTTCTGCTTGCATATGCCACAATATGCATTTGGGTGTTCACTGTGTTGGGCAAGGATCGTGTCCATCCCGACCGGGCTTGCATCAACTACAACCTCTATATGAAGCTTTGGATCAAAGGAACCCATTTCAGAGGCATTCTCAATTGCATTTTTGCTTTTCTTAAAACTTTGAGCACGTTCATGTGAACAGTAGAATGAAGCATTTATTTTTGTTACATCTCTCGAGGGAGCACTGACTGTGGTAAAGTCAAGTATGTATCTGGGACAGTAAGTTCTTCTGCTGACGATACACTGAAACTTAAGCGTTAATATCTGAACAAACCAATGTGTGTAGAAAAAGTAGTTACGTACCTCCAATTTTCTTTGAGTTCCAACTGATGATATCCTTTGTTCAGATAAAGGTTATAGAATAGTTTGCCACCATTTATCTATGTGAATCATGTCAGCAATGTGCGGACCTGGATGTCGTACTCTTTCAATTGCCTTGTTGCCTTGACACATATCAACACAGATGCATACAGGTGCTTCACTGTCCTTTTTGGGCACTACCACTATAGGCAAAACCCATGGAGTTGGACCAGTAGATCGCTCAATTATATCATGCTTCAGCAAGGTCTCAAGCTCCTTCTCAACTTATTCTTGTAGATGAAATGCAATTCATCTATGTCTGTAGCAACAGGACGAATGTCCTCATTGATATGTAGTTTCAATTTCACAGTCTTACGTTTTTACAACCCATGAAACAAAGACAGGAACTGACTTGCTGTTTCGTGAGAATTCATGTTGTAGTTCACATATATCAGTCCCATATCAGCAGCAGTATTGAAACTGTATAAACAGGCACTTGACACATCACCTTGAAGAACATGAATAGGTGCATGTACTTTTGTCTTTTTATGTCTCAGTGTTGCTACGAATGAACCTTGACTTTCTAATGAAGGAAATGAAGAGGGTTTATTAAATCTCTCCTCAGGCATAATTTACAGTTTATCAATGCACCATTGAATAAAAGGTATGGAGCAACCGTTTACTTTCAGTGTGAATTGGAGAATATTTGACTGACTTGTAATTTTATTCATCAATTTGTCTTGGACTCTAATTCTTCTTTGCATGCGGCCAGTCTAATATGCACATGTTTTTCTGAGGTAAATATTGACATGGGACATCCGTCTTCCTCACTATCGTTTGGCAATGAAGATGAAGAACTCTTGGATGAAGACTTAGATGACAATGGACTTCGTTTGGTGTCGATTTGGCTAAGCTGATGTTGCTGCTTGGCCTTGTGGGTATGTGTAGAACATTACTTCTGGAATGTTCTTTGTCCATTTTGTTTTCTCATTGTGATGTACTTAGCTCTTCCTTTGCCTTGCAAACTGTTACAAAATGTTTCTCCTTCCCACAGGCTTTTCATAATTGTCCAATGGTGGGACATGTACCTTTATGTGGAAACTAGAATCCACATCTAAAGCACAGTTTATTTTTCTTCTGAGACATCACTTTGTTGTATAGCTATTTTAGCCAGGTTTTAGACATGTTGTTTTAGCTAACTAGGCCTGCCGCTGTGCACTTCAAACCTATTACATTTTAAACTGCATTGCTTTATTTTTCTAGCAATAGCTTCATTTGCGGGGCTGTTTTATTTCTCTCTATCTTATTATTCTTTTGACTAGGAAAGCATTGTGTTCTTAGTAGGACATGTTGTTCACTTTGTGCTTTTTTCAAGCCTACAACCAGATAGGGTTGCCGACAAACGTGGAATGCTGTGTCTCCAGCATTCACAGAAATACACTCATATGTGGAGACCATTTTTTAGAATGTCAGCTGTTTTATTATACAAACACCACTTAGTCACAGACACGTTAGAGGGAGATTCCAGCTAGAGGACTACGACTGCATGCTGAGTGCTGCAAGCTTCGCTACAGCTACTTGCTTAGACGTCTGAGCCCTGGACCAGTGTCTCTTTAGATCTCAGGCCTCTTCTTCAGGTTTTAGGGATGATGTTCTCCAAGGGCGAAACCCGAAGGGCAGATTAGGCGTAGTATGCTGTGCTCATACTTAGCATGGGTGAGGGGCTATAGATCCACTCCCCTGTTGAGACAGCATAGTAGGACTGTTTTTGTGTTTTACACATGCCTGTTCCTGTTGTCTTTTATTATCCTTATTATTGCTATGTGTGGGAAAATGGCTCCTTGTTGCAGTTACCCCCCGCCCACTTTTTGCCTGATATTGATGCTGATTTGACTGAGAGTGTGCTGGGACCCTGCTAACCAGGCCCCAGCACCAGTGTTCTTTCACTAAAAATGTACCATTTTTTCCACAGTTGGCACACCCCTGACACACAGATAATTCCCTTGTAAAAGGTGCCAGTGATAGCAAAGGCCCTGTGACCAGGGAAGGTCCCTAAGGGCTGCAGCATGTGTTGTGCCACCCTAAGGGACCCCTCACCTAACACATGCACACTGCCATTGCAGATTGTGTGTGTTGGTGGGGAGAAAAGGAAGAGTGTACATGGCATCCCCCTCGGGTGCCATGCACACAAAACACTGCCTGTGGCATAGGAAAGTAAGCAGGTCCTAAATCCCTAAGGCAGGGTGACATTGTAAGTACAGTGTGGCCATATTAAATATATGGTCTGGGAGTTTGTCAAAATGAACTCCACAGTTCCATAATGGCAACACTGAATACTGGGAAGTTTGGTATCAAACTTCTCAGAATAGTAAACCCACACTTATGCCAGTGTTTCTTATTATTAAGAATGCACACAGAGGGCATCTTAGAGATGCCTCCTGTATTTTACCCAATCCTACAGTGCAGTACTGACTGGTCTGTGCCAGCCTGCCACTGAGAGACGAGTTTCTGACCCCCTGCGGTGACAGCCTGTAACGAAATGGCTCCCTGTTGCAGTTACCCCCCACTTTTTGCCTGATACTGATGCTGACTTGACTGAGAAGTGTGCTGGGACCCTGCTAACTAGGCCCCAGCACCAGTGTTCTTTCACCTAAAATGTACCATTGTCTCCACAATTGGCACAACCCTGGCACCCAGGTAAGTCCCTTGTAACTGGTACCCCTGGTACCAAGGGCCCTGATGCCTGGGAAGGTCTCTAAGGGCTGCAGCATGACTTATGCCACCCTAGGGACCCCTCACTCAGCACAGACACACTGCTTGCCAGGTTGTGTGTGCTGGTGGGGAGAAAATGACTAAGTCGACATGGCACTCCCCTCAGGGTGCCATGCCAACTTAACACTGCCTGTGGCATAGGTAAGTCACCCCTCTAGCAGGCCTTACAGCCCTAAGGCAGGGTGCACTATACCACAGATGAGGGCATATGTGCATGAGCACTATGCCCCTACAGTGTCTAAGCAAAACCTTAGACATTGTAAGTGCAGGGTAGCCATAAGAGTATATGGTCTGGGAGTCTGTCAAAAACAAACTCCACAGCTCCATAATGGCTACACTGAATACTGGGAAGTTTAGTATCAAACTTCTCAGAATAATAAACCCACACTGATGCCAGTGTTGGATTTATTAAAAAAATGCACACAGAGGGCATCTTAGAGATGCCCCGTGTATTTTACCCAATTGTTCAGTGCAGGACTGACTGGTCTCTGCCAGCCTGCTGCTGAGAGACGAGTTTCTGACCCCATGCGGTGAGAGCCTTTGTGCTCTCTGAGGACAGAAACAAAGCCTGCTCTGGGTGGAGGTGCTTCACACCTCCCCCCTGCAGGAACTGTAACACCTAGCAGTGAGCTTCAAAGGCTCAAGCTTCGTGTTACAATGCCCCAGGACACTCCAGCTAGTGGAGATGCCCGCCCCCTGGACACAGCCCCCACTTTTGGCGGCAAGTCCAGGAGAGATAATGAGAAAAACAAGGAGGAGTCACTGGCCAGTCAGGACAGCCCCCAAGGTGTCCTGAGCTGAGGTGACTCTGACTTTTAGAAATCCTCCATCTTGCAGATGGAGGATTCACCCAATAGGGATAGGAATGTGACCCCCTCCCCTCAGGGAGGAGGCACAAAGAGGGTGTACCCACCCTCAGGGCTAGTAGCCATTGGCTACTAACCCCCCAGACCTAAAAACGCCCTTAAATTTAGTATTTAAGGGCTTCCCTGAACCTAAGAATTTAGATTCCTGAAACTACAAGAAGAAGAGGACTGCTGAGCTGAAAAACCCCTGCAGAAGAAGAACAGAAGACACCAACTGCTTTGGCCCCAGTCCTACCGGCCTGTCTCCTGCCTTCCAAAGAAACCTGCTCCAGCGACGCTTTCCAAAGGACCAGCGACCTCTGAATCCTCAGAGGACTGCCCTGCTTCAAGAAAGACAAGAAACCCCCGAGGACAGCGGCCCTGCTCCAAAAAGACTGCAACTTTGTTTCAAAGGAGCAGATTTAAAGACCTCTGCAACTTCCCGCAAAAAGCGTGAGACTTGCAACACTGCACCCGGCGACCCCGACTCGACTGGTGGAGAACCAACACCTCAGGGAGGACCCTCCGGCGACTCCAAGACCGTGAGTAACCAAAGTTGTCCCCCCTGAGCCCCCACAGCGACGCCTGCAGAGGGAATCCCGAGGCTACCCCTGACCGCGACTGCCTGAACTCTAATTTCCCGACGGCTGGAAAAGACCCTGCACCCGCAGCCCCCAGCACCTGAAGGATCGGAACTCCAGGGCAGGAGTGACCCCCAGGAGGCCCTCTCCCTTGTCCAGGTGGTGGCTACCCCGAGGAGCCCCCCCTTGCCTGCCTGCATCGCTGAAGAGACCCCTTGGTCTCTCATAGGAAACTATTGAAAACCCGACGCGTGTTTACACACTGCACCCGGCCGCCCCCGCGCTGCTGAGGGTGTACTTTCTGTGTGGACTTGTGTCCCCCCCGGTGCCCTACAAAACCCCCCTGGTCTGCCCTCCGAAGACGCGAGTACTTACCTGCTGGCAGACTGGAACCGGGAAAAAGAAAAATGGCAGGTAGGGATAAATTTAATACTAATTTGTAAGAACAGTCCTTAATTCTACCTCAGGAAATTAGTCAAAAATGCAGCCAAGAGAGCGTGGTTCACTCCGAGAGAAACACTACTGATCCCAAAAATAAAACCAAAAGAGGTCCCCCTCACTTGTGTAATTACATATAGCCCCAAGGCAAATAAAATACGGTCCATCATTGAACGCAATTGGAAGATCATGAGCGAGTTGAATATAGACAAACCATTGTTTTCATTTAAAAAGGCACGCAGTCTAAAAGATCAATGGGTTAAGGCAGCACAGACACAAACTGAAAGTAAGAGAGATTTGAGGTCCTTGTTACAACTACCAGCAATTCAAGGGCACTACAGATGTTTGAAATGTTTGGCCTGTCAATATACACAAGACACTAAAGAGGTTAAAATAAATGGAAGAACACATGTACAAAATGATTTCACTAATTGTAATACTAAAAATGTGATCTATTGTATTATGTGCCCATGCGGTAAAGCATATATTGGACAGACCACACAATTGATAAAAAACAGGATTCTTCAACATCGCTCTAGGATTAAATGCGGAGTTAAAGGAGCTCCATTAGTTGAACACTTTCAGGACTGCAGACATACAGCTGAGGATATATGGTGGACAGTTCTAGTGGCAATACAACCAAAACCGGATGGATTAACAACTACAAAGAAACTACAAAAGATGGAAGCAAGATTTATTGAGCGATTCCATACAGCTAGAACTGGTCTGAATGATGATGATGAAATGTGGGCTCTTATTAAGTGAGACTTGACATTCACCTAAAAAAAACACCCCCAAATTGATCTGTATTTATATAACAACAATGACCGTGTTTAGCATTTATCAGAACAATAATTAAAAGAGGAGGTTTGTGTTGAAATGTAGTTGGGGTGAAACGACGCTTTTGGTGTAATGACATCTTTCTGAAACAACACTGGTATGTAATGACATATTTCCAGGTGACATACAGGCACTTGTAGATAAAGTATGTAGTGTTGTTTGGGTACCTCTGACTGTATATTATTTTAATTGTTCCAGAGGTATAAGGGGATTCAGCCTTACATTGTCAGTAACGAGTGTGGGTAATGAGCAAGCACTTGTAAGATGGCCCAAGTAATCACAATTAGTATGTTAGCGTTTGAGTGTACATATAATTGGGTGTGATACACACACCAGGGATCGACAATCTGCTCAAGCAAATGCCTCTTCTAGCTAGTCCAATTAGGTAATGCTTTAAATAGATGATAAAATATGGCCAGTGAAACGTGGACGATCATGTACAAATACTTGGAAGATGGCCGAATTAATAGTAATAATAGATCAGCGACCGCACAGTCATGACCGCTGATAAGAGATAGAAGAGGTAAGGTGATTTAATCCTGTTTAGTAATTGACATCTTTAGTTAGTTAGGCTAGTATTTGTTGTTGATATTTTTTAAAAAACATGATGAACAATAGGTCTTTAGGTTTTGAGACAAAAGGTAGCATCGGAATACTCACTTAAAAAGGCACATGTTTTCCTGTTTTAAGATGGCCGCCGCAATTACAACGGGTGGCTACTTGTGACTAGCAAGAAGTCAGATGTCTTAAATCGAATAATGATTGGCTTGGTTACTTTAGACGCCAGCGCGCATGTACCGTGTGACGTCGCGTAGCAACGTTTTAGAAACGGCAGATGCGCCCGATATTAGACTTGCGGACTCGACAATAATCACGAGCACACGCCGCATTCGATAAAAGACGGTAAATAACTCTATAGGTTGTTACTTAGGTGCTTTAACGGCCTATTATACAAGCCTTCAGCCACTAACTGAGAATAGAGCTCTGCAACTACTAATGCGAGATTATTTTTCTCGATCAGTAAATCGATTCAAGGCACACGGATTGGATTTCAAACAGCAACCGATTCTGCTGATCTAAAGACAGCGGACGTGATGAGATGCACCATGTCCCTTCTATAATGAAGGTAAAATAGTTAAGCTGTTTAGAACACCAATAGGGTAGACATTAGGTACTTTTTACAATTTACTTTTTACAATTAGTCTGACAAAAAGTGAGGCAGAGTTAGATACAAACGTATCAGGTTTTGGCTGTTTAAATCGGTTATCTATATATATACATATATATTTGCCCAGTTTTTTATCAAAAATATATTTTTTTAAAGAATGGAGGTAATACTGTCATAAATAGAGCATTATTTAATATCAGTTTATCTGATGGCATGTAATATACATCTGTATGTGTTTATTTAATGTATATATAAATGTATTTCTGATATAGGTATGTTTGATTGTCTTTTTAGAACTATGATTGCCCTTCTTCAGTCCTGATGAGGCCATAAATGAGCTGGCCGAAACGCGTTGACCTTTAAGTACTGCAAGCGGATTGGGCTTGTTAATTTTTGGACTATATCATTAAAAAATATTTTTTTGAGATGCACACTATCACGCTTGTGTGAAAGAAATACACTAGGCTTAGATAGTTTAGTGCACGTAAAGCCCATTGTCTTAGCAAGTAAAAGTGGATCACATTAGGAGTAACATAATAGTGACCACATCCTTAATATGTAGGGCATTACCTCAAGTTGTTTTCGTTTTTTCTTTTTTCTTTATTGTTAAAAATTTTATATGTAAATTATTGTAGATGTATTGTGAATAATTTATTTTGCTTTGTACACGTATTGATGTAATATGTTTTCAGTTGTGTATGATATCTCCTTAGATCCTTTTTGCTATAATAAAAAAATATTCTTTTGGAAATAAACATGAAAAAGAAATAAATTCAGGAGTAACAGAATTAAGGACTGTTCTTACAAATTAGTATTAAATTTATCCCTACCTGCCATTTTTCTTTTTCACGTTGTATTTACCCTAGGTAGGTTAGGGTTATAGGGTTTCCCCTAGTTTTGCGGCAGACTGGAACCGGGGCACCCCCTTCTCTCCATTGAAGCCTATGTGTTTTGGGCACCTCTTTGAACTCTGCACCTGACCGGCCCTGAGCTGCTGGTGTGGTGACTTTGGGGTTGCTCTGAACCCCCAACGGTGGGCTACCTTGGACCCCAATCTCAACCCCGTAGGTGGTTTACTTACCTGCTAAAACTAACAATACTTTACCTCCCCCAGGAACTGTGAAAATTGCACTGTGTCCACTTTTAAAACAGCGAAATGTATTTTATGTAAAAAGTATATATGCTATTGTGATTGTTTAAAGTTCCTAGAGTACTTACCTGCAATACCTTTCAAATGAGATATTACATGTAGAATTTGAACCTGTGGTTCTTAAAATAAACTAAGAAAAGATATTTTTCTATAACAAAAACCTATTGGCCTGGAATTGTCTCCGAGTGTGTGTTCCTCATTTATTGCCTGTGTGTATGTACAACAAATGCTTAACACTACCCCTTTGATAAGCCTACTGCTCGACCACACTACCACAAAATAGAGCATTAGTATTATCTCTTTTTGCCACTATCTTACCTCTAAGGGGAACCCTTGGACTCTGTGCATACTATTCCTTACTTTGAAATAGTGCATACAGAGCCAACTTCCTACATTGGTGGATCAGCGGTGGGGTACAAGACTTTGCATTTGCTGGACTACTCAGCCAATACCTGATCACACAACAAATTCCAAAAAAAATGTCATTAGAAATTGATTTTTGCAATTTGAGCTATTTTTCTAAATTCTTAAAAGACCTGCTAGGGCCTTGTGTTAGATCCTGTTTAGCATTTCTTTTAGAGTTTAAAAGTTTGTGAAAGTTTGAATTAGAACCTAGAACTAGTTTTAGATTCTTAAAAAGTATTCCAACTTTTAGAAGCATAATGTCTAGTACAGATGCGAATGTGATGGAACTCGACATCACCCCTTACCTCCATCTTAAGATGAGGGAGCTAAGGTCACTCTGTAAAATAAAGAAAATAACAATGGGCCCCAGACCTTCCAAAATACAGCTCCAGGAGCTTTTGGCAGAGTTTGAAAGAGCCAACCCCTCTGAGGATGGCAACACAGAGGATGAAGATAGTGACTTGGAGGAAAATTCCCCCCTACCAGTCCTAACTAGGGAGAACAGGGCCTCTCAAGCCCTGTCTCCAAATATAGTAGTCAGAGATGCTGCTTCCCTCACAGGAGGGACCAACATCTCTGAAATCACTGAGGATAACTCCAGTGAAGAGGACATCCAGCTAGCCAGGATGGCCAAAAGATTGGCTTTGGAAAGACAGATCCTAGCCATAGAAAGGGAAAGACAAGAGATGGGCCTAGGTCCCATCAATGGTGGCAGCAACATAAATAGGGTCAGAGATTCTCCTGACATGTTGAAAATCCCTAAAGGGATTGTAACTAAATATGAAGATGGTGATGACATCACCAAATGGTTCACAGCTTTTGAGAGGGCTTGTGTAACCAGAAAAGTAAGCAAATCTCACTGGGGTGCTCTCCTTTGGGAAATGTTCACTGGAAAGTGTAGGGATAGACTCCTCACACTCTCTGGAAATGATGCAGAATCTTATGACCTCATGAAGGGTACCCTGATTGAGGGCTTTGGATTCTCCACTGAGGAGTACAGGATTAGATTCAGGGGGGCTCAAAAATCCTCGAGCCAGACCTGGGTTGATTTTGTAGACTACTCAGTAAAAACACTGGATGGTTGGGTAACTGGAAATGAAGTGCATGACTATGTTGGGCTTTATAATTTGTTTATGAAAGAACACATTTTAAGTAACTGCTTCAATGAAAAGTTGCATCAGTATCTGGTAGACCTAGGTCCAATTTCTCCCCAAGAATTGGGAAAGAAGGCAGACCACTGGGTCAAGACTAGGGTAACCAAAACTTCCACTGTGGGTGACCAAAAGAAAGGGGTTACAAAACCTCCTCAGGAGAAAGTGGGTGACACTAGAAACAAAGAAAAAGAGTCCTCTGTAGGCCCCCAAAAACCAGACCAGGTGGGTGGGCCCCGAGACACAACCCAAAACAAAGGTGGGTACCAGGGTAAGAACTGGGATGCCACTAAGGCATGGTGCCATAACTGTAGACAGACAGGGCACCACACCAAGGACACTTCTTGTCCCAAAAACAAACCCCCTAGCAAAATCCCAGGGGTGACCAGTGTAGCCATTGGGGATGACTCCTCAGATGAGGAGGTCTTCATAGCCTTCAACTGGAAAAGGGGCCCAACAGGTGAGTTAGAGATTCCAGAGGGAAGTAGACACTTCCACCACCTACTGGTGAATGGAATCCCAGCCACTGCCCTGAGAGACACTTGTGCCAGTCACACTATTGTGCATGTCAGGCTGGTGTTCTCAAACCAGTACATCCCAGGTGAGATGGCCAGAGTAAGAGTTAGCCCAGACAGGGTCACTGATAGGCCTGTGGCTTTTGTGCCCATAGAAGTGGGTGGGACTTTTAGCTGGAGAAGGGTGGTAGTCAGTACAGACCTCCCCCTTGATTGTCTCCTTGGAAATGACTACCCAGAGGTTAGTCAGAGCCCAAGAGAGGAACTGGTCCAGTGCCAGTCCTCTCCCAAGGATTCTGGAGGTGCTGCCTCTGCAGTAACTGCAAGCAGGCCCCATAAGAAAAAGAAAAGAAAACAGAGTAGGAAAGGTGGACAACCTTTAGCCAAGGTTCCAGCAAATCAAGGAGATTCTGCTCCAGTAGGGGAGAACTCCAAAAATGGCACTGTTAAAGTCCAACGTGACCCACAAGAAGTCCTGGCTAGTCAGGCAACTGTTAAACCTGAGTGGGTGGCTCCTCAGCTAACAGAAGAAAGAGTGGAAGAAGGGTGTTTACTACAAGATGTGGTAACCCCCCACTCTAATACAGCAGACAGGCACCCTGAACCCAAAGAAGCCTGTAAGTTAGCCCCTTCCCTTGTAGGTGAAGAGCTAAAGGTGTGGTTCTGGGCACTGACAGCTGTCAGTGGCCTCTGCTGGGTGTTAGCCTTTATGGCTGCACTATCCTTGGCATGGTGGTCAGACCCCATGCCAAATAGCAAGTTAGGCCCCCTGACCCTCTTGGTCATGGTGGGGTTACTCCAGCTCTGGGTAACCTCTTTGGGTAAGCTAGGGGTGACCCTGGCTAAAATAAGATTAGCAGAGGTGGATACCTCTAACCCCAAAATAGAGAGAATGGGTGAAGACATTAAAAGCACAGACAAGCGGCAGTTCAGATTAGGTCCTATCACTGTGGAAGTGGGTCAGTTCCCCAGAGGGAATGACCTGAACAGGAGGATGTAAGGCAGAGTAGGCCCTGCAACAAACCAGCCTATTTCCTCTACTCTTCCTCGCCTGACAGACTAGGAAGACTCTCCCAGCTTTGGCTGAGTCTCCTGGCCTGTGGGCTGGGGGGGGCTTGTGTAAAGAAATGGCTCCCTGTTGCAGTTACCCCCCACTTTTTGCCTGATACTGATGCTGACTTGACTGAGAAGTGTGCTGGGACCCTGCTAACCAGGCCCCAGCACCAGTGTTCTTTCACCTAAAATGTACCATTGTCTCCACAATTGGTACAACCCTGGCACCCAGGTAAGTCCCTTGTAACTGGTACCCCTGGTACCAAGGGCCCTGATGCCAGGGAAGGTCTCTAAGGGCTGCAGCATGACTTATGCCACCCTAGGGACCCCTCACTCAGCACAGACACACTGCTTGCCAGGTTGTGTGTGCTGGTGGGGAGAAAATGACTAAGTCGACATGGCACTCCCCTCAGGGTGCCATGCCAACCTAACACTGCCTGTGGCATAGGTAAGTCACCCCTCTAGCAGGCCTTACAGCCCTAAGGCAGGGTGCACTATACCACAGGTGAGGGCATATGTGCATGAGCACTATGCCCCTACAGTGTCTAAGCAAAACCTTAGACATTGTAAGTGCAGGGTAGCCATAAGAGTATATGGTCTGAGAGTCTGTCAAAAACGAACTCCACAGCTCCATAATGGCTACACTGAATACTGGGAAGTTTAGTATCAAACTTCTCAGAATAATAAACCCACACTGATGCCAGTGTTGGATTTATTAAAAAATGCACACAGAGGGCATCTTAGAGATGCCCCCTGTATTTTACCCAATTGTTCAGTGCAGGACTGACTGGTCTCTGCCAGCCTGCTGCTGAAAGACGAGTTTCTGACCCCATGCGGTGAGAGCCTTTGTGCTCTCTGAGGACAGAAACAAAGCCTGCTCTGGGTGGAGGTGCTTCACACCTCCCCCCTGCAGGAACTGTAACACCTAGCAGTGAGCTTCAAAGGCTCAAGCTTCGTGTTACAATGCCCCAGGACACTCCAGCTAGTGGAGATGCCCGCCCCCTGGACACAGCCCCCACTTTTGGCGGCAAGTCCAGGAGAGATAATGAGAAAAACAAGGAGGAGTCACTGGCCAGTCAGGACAGCCCCCAAGGTGTCCTGAGCTGAGGTGACTCTGACTTTTAGAAATCCTCCATCTTGCAGATGGAGGATTCACCCAATAGGGATAGGAATGTGACCCCCTCCCCTTGGGAGGAGGCACAAAGAGGGTGTACCCACCCTCAGGGCTAGTAGCCATTGGCTACTAACCCCCCAGACCTAAACACGCCCTTAAATTTAGTATTTAAGGGCTTCCCTGAACCTAAGAATTTAGATTCCTGAAACTACAAGAAGAAGAGGACTGCTGAGCTGAAAAACCCCTGCAGAAGAAGAACTGAAGACACCAACTGCTTTGGCCCCAGTCCTACCTGCCTGTCTCCTGCCTTCCAAAGAAACCTGCTCCAGCGACGCTTTCCAAAGGACCAGCGACCTCTGAATCCTCAGAGGACTGCCCTGCTTCAAGAAAGACAAGAAACTCCTGAGGACAGCGGCCCTGCTCCAAAAAGACTGCAACTTTGTTTCAAAGGAGCAGATTTAAAGACCCCTGCAACTCCCCGCAAGAAGCGTGAGACTTGCAACACTGCACCCGGCGACCCCGACTCGACTGGTGGAGAACCAACACCTCAGGGAGGACCCTCCGGCGACTCCAAGACCATGAGTAACCAAAGTTGTCCCCCCTGAGCCCCCACAGCGATGCCTTCAGAGGGAATCCCGAGGCTCCCCCTGACCGCGACTGCCTGAACTCTAATTTCCAGACGGCTGGAAAAGACCCTGCACCCGCAGCCCCCAGCACCTGAAGGATCGGAACTCCAGGGCAGGAGTGACCCCCAGGAGGCCCTCTCCCTTGTCCAGGTGGTGGCTACCCCGAGGTGCGCCCCCCTTGCCTGCCTGCATCGCTGAAGAGACCCCTTGGTCTCTCATAGGAAACTATTGAAAACCCGACGCGTGTTTACACACTGCACCCGGCCGCCCCCGCGCTGCTGAGGGTGTACTTTCTGTGTGGACTTGTGTCCCCCCCGGTGCCCTACAAAACCCCCCTGGTCTGCCCTCCGAAGACGCGGGTAATTACCTGCTGGCAGACTGGAACCGGGGCACCCCCTTCTCTCCATTGAAGCCTATGTGTTTTGGGCACCTCTTTGAACTCTGCACCTGACCGGCCCTGAGCTGCTGGTGTGGTGACTTTAGGGTTGCTCTGAACCCCCAACGGTGGGCTACCTTGGACCCCAATCTCAACCCCGTAGGTGGTTTACTTACCTGCTAAAACTAACAATACTTTAGCTCCCCCAGGAACTGTGAAAATTGCACTGTGTCCACTTTTAAAACAGCGAAATGCATTTTATGTAAAAAGTATATCTGCTATTGTGATTGTTTAAAGTTCCTAGAGTACTTACCTGCAATACCTTTCAAATTAGATATTACATGTAGAATTTGAACCTGTGGTTCTTAAAATAAACTAAGAAAAGATATTTTTCTATAACAAAAACCTATTGGCCTGGAATTGTCTCCGAGTGTGTGTTCCTCATTTATTGCCTGTGTGTATGTACAACAAATGCTTAACACTACTCCTTTGATAAGCCTACTGCTCGACCACACTACCACAAAACAGAGCATTAGTATTATCTCTTTTTGCCACTATCTTACCTCTAAGGGGAACCCTTGGACTCTGTGCATACTATTCCTTACTTTGAAATAGTGCATACAGAGCCAACTTCCTACACAGCCTTTGTGCTCTCTGGGCCCAAAAACAAAGCCTGCACTGGGAGAAGGTGCTTCACACCTGCCCCCTGCAGGAACTGTAACACCTAGCAGTGAGCCTCAAAGGCTCAGGCTTCCTGTTACAACGCCCCTGGGCACTCCAGCTAGTGGAGATGCCCGCCCCCCGACAAGCCCCCACTTTTGGTGGCAAGTCCAGGGGAGATAATGAGAAAAACAAGGAGGAGTCACCCCCTCAGCCAAGACCACCCCTAAGGTGTCCAGAGCTGAAGTGACCCCCTCCTTAAGAAATCCTCCATCTTGCTTTTGGAGGATTTAGTCCAATAGAGGTAGGGATGTGCGCCCCTCCCCAAAGGGAGGAGGCATAAGGAGGGTGTAACCACTCTCATGGACAGTAGTCATTGGTTAATGCCCTCTAGCCCTAACGCACCCCTAAATTTAGTATTTAGTGGTGACCCTGAACCCAGGAAATCAGATTCCTGATGACCTACAAAGAAGGACTGCCTAGCTGAAAAACCCTGCAGAGAAGAAGGAAGATGACAACTGCTTTGGCCCCAGCACTACCGGCCTGTCTTCAATTTCAGAGAACCTGCACCAGCGACGTATCCTGCAGGCCCAGCGACCTCTGCCAACTCAGAGGACTGCCCTGCAACTAAAAGGATCAACAACTCCTGTGGACAACGGATCTGTCCAACCAAAAAAAGAAGAAACCACCGTTAAAGGGAATCTCACCTCACTCCAGAAGCGTGAGTCCCCACCACTCTGCACCCGACGTCCCTGGCCCATGTCCAGAGAAACCAACAACCCAGAAGACTATGATGATGTGTCCGCCCTGGGCTGACCTCTCTGCACCCCCACGACGACGTCTGCAGAGGGAATCCCGAGGCCCCCCCTTGACCGTGACTGCCCGGGACGAAATATCCAACGCCTGGAGAAGCACTGCACCTGCAGCCCCGAGGCCTGTGAGAAACCTACCACCGGTGCAGCAGTGACCAGCAGGTGGCCCTCACCCTTTCTCAGTCAGTGGCTGGCCCGAGAAGTTCCCCTGTGCACTGCCTGCAACGTCTGAGTGACCTCCTGGTCCCTCCATTGAAACGTATTACAAACCCGACACCCTGTTAACCCACTGCATCCGGCCGCCCCTGTGCCGCTGAGGGTGTGTTTTGTTTGCCTACTTGGAGCCCCCCCAGTGCTTTACTAAACACCCCTGGTCTGCCCCCTGTGGACGCGAGTACTTACCTGCCAGCAGACCGGAACCGGAGCACCCCCTGTCTCCGTAGGCACCCATGTTATTTTGGCTCCTCTTTGACCTCTGCACCTGACAGGCCCTGTGCTGCTAGTGCTGAGTGTTTGGGGTTGAACCCCCAATGATGGGCTATCTATGCCCCAGAGACTGAAGTTGTAAGTGCTTTACTTACCGTATTAACCAAACTGTACTTACCTCCCCCAGGAACTGTTGAATTTTGCACTGTGTCCACTTTAAAAATAGCTTATTGCCATTTTATGAAAAACTGTGTACATTACTGTATTGGTTCAAAGTTCTAACTATACCTATGCACAGTACCTTACATTTAATGTACTTACCTGCAATTTGAATCGTGTGGTTCTAAAATAAATTAAGAAAATAATATTTTTCTATATAAAAACCTATTGGCCTGGAAATAAGCCACTGAGTGTGTGTTCTCATAAATTGCTTGAGTGTGTATAACAAATGCTTAACACTACCCTCTGACAAGCCTAACTGTTCAACCACACTACCACAAATAGAGCATTAGTATTATCTATTATTGCCTCTGTCAAGCCTCTTGGGGAACCTCTGGAGTCTGTGCACACTGTGCTCCTCATTATGACCTAGGCCTCCAAAAGACTGTTGCCGTGGCTACCTACCGTCCGCCATATTATGACTGTAGCCGGAATTCTGCCAGAAGGATGGTGGAATTTCGGCTAAGGTCATGGCGGCGGACGGCGGTAAGGTGGTGCTGCTGCCAGCAGCAATGCCACGCCAGTAGAACGCTGACGACCATATCATGACACATGATACGGCCTGGCCGTGTTCCGCTGGCGGACGCTGCTGCTGGCAGCAGCGTTGCATCCTGTCTCCTGCCAGAGGAACCCCTGCAAGCAGGCAAGTCGGGTTCTCCGACAGCAGAGGGGAGTGGGGGTATTGTGTGTGTGCATGTGTGTGACTGTTTTTGTATGCGTGCATGCGGGTGTGAGGTGTGTAGAATGCGTGTGTGCAGGAATGGGTGTGAGTGTACGTGTATGTTGTGTTATGTGAATGCGTGTGTGCTTGCATGTTTGTCTGTGTGTGTTGCTGTGTGTGTGTGTGTGTATGAATGTATGCATGCGTGGGTGAATGTGGGTATGCGTGTGTGTATGAGTGTGTATGTCTGTTTGTGTAGGTTTGTGTAAGGCGGGGTGGCGAGTGGGAGGGGTGTGGGGGAAGACTCTGGGAGGGGGCAGGAAAGACCCCTATCAGTGACGGGGAAGGAATTCCCTGGTACTGATAGTGCCTACCGCCATGGTTTTCGTGGCAGTAAGATTGCCACGAAAATCATGGCGGTAGGCGGGGTCAAAATCCCGAGGATGGGATTGTGACAGCCGCCTGGCTGGAGACTGAAGTCTCCAGCCCGGCGGCTTTTACCGCCATGGTGGACGGAGTGGTACATTGGCGGTTTGGCTTGAGCCTGTTGGCAGTACCTTTCTCCAAAATAACGCCGACCGCCAGGGTCATAATGAAGGCCTATATCTCATTTTGATATAGTATATACAGAGTCAACTTCCTACACTATGCACTTGTTTTTATCCAAAATGCTAATATTTTAATAAATGCTTATTGAAATATATTCTGCCTCCGTTGTCTTTGCCTGAGTGAGATCTTGGTAACTGAGAGAAAGGGATGTGATCTGATGTACCACGATTCCCTGGGGAGTCTATCTTGCCATGAGCCCGGTTGCCACAATCATCTCGGTCAGAGATGGGGCGCTGCTAGTTAGCCGGAATCCCTGGATTAGGTCAACAGGTGTCATCTGGTGTGGTATTTTGTACTCAGTACCCACAACCCAGGTGATCCTATCGCCCAAATCCAGTAGCCTCATTACCCTAATGAGAACCTATGCGACAACTTTGTGCCCTTTAGCTTTGTGTTTCTGTTTACTTTTCATGTTCATAATTGACTCAGTCGGAGCTCTTCTGGCCTTCATGTCAGCAGCTTGGTGATCAGCACGTTCCTCAGCTCTGATAGCCATGAGAGCTTGCTCCAGACTAAGGGTTTCTCTCAGCATTTGTTATCTGAATGAATCTGACAGACATCCGTCAATAATTTGAAGATGTATGGCTACTTCATCATTGAATTCATTGAACTTTCAGTGTTTGACAAGCCTATCAATTCTCTCTGTAAATTCATGGATTGTTTCACTAACTTTCTGTTGTTCTTGACTGAAAATACATATTTTTTAATCGACATTTACATTGGATTGAACTTGTTCACTGCAGTTTCTTTATTACCTTTTTCACTCCTTCACCAGCAAGATATTTTAGGTATTTTGCAATCTTTCTGTTGTAATTTTCTTCCAGTGCATCAATTTCTATCCAGGCAGTCCATCGGTCACCAATATTTTGCTTTTTGGTGGTACCGAAAGGCGAAGGTGGTTTCAAGAATGCGGCGTGCCATATTTTATGCACTTTCCAGTAGCCATTAAAAAATGTATCTATCCCGACAGCCACTCACAGCCTTTCAGTCAATCTGAAGTAAATCACCAGCCTCATAAGCACAACTCTGAGCCTCATTACGAGCTTGGCGGAGGGGATTACTCCGTCCCAAACGTGCCGGATATCCCACCCGCCGTATTACAAGTTCCATTATATCATATGGAACTTGTAAAACGGCAGGCGGGATATCCGGCACATTTAGGACAGAGTAATCCCCTCTGCCAAGGTTGTAATCAGGCCCACTGTGCTTTGTCTTGGGTTACGATGCCTCGTGCTGAGATTGTATGGCTTGCATTCTTTAGGTCTTCCTGGTAAGCTTGCTTGTACTTCTGATATACCTGATTATCACCACCTCTAATGTTTCCCTGCATTTATCTGCTTCTCCTCGCAGCATTCTCTTGCATCTGGCTTTTGCTGTTCACTGTATTTTCCGTACTTGGTTGTTGCTGCCTGTAGCTTTTCTCTGTACCTGGTTGTCACTGCCTTTAGCGTTGTACAGTTTGATTTTGTAGCTCAGAGTCACGTAGTGGCGCAGTACTTCTTTCATGGCTTTACTAGCAAGTTTCTGGTCAACAATTCATAAACTTCTCAATAAGGCTTTTGTTATTTTCAATAACTTCACACTGGCTGGAGTGGTGCTTTGACTCAACATATGCCAAATGTCGATCTATGTTTCGACTGAGGCACGGGTGGAACGCACAAGCAGTTTGCTGGACCACGGCAAACTCTCTAAGTGAGCAATGTCGATCTTCGAGTTATGTATCCCCTATCTCGTCATCAGTTGTAGTGTCCTCCTCAGCCTGGGTACTCGTAATTGACTGTGCCACACACGGAGCTTGGTCTTGCACGTCTTCATTGTTCTGTGTGTCACTTCAAACTCAACATTCTAACAGGAAGTCAATTCACCACACCCAACACTTATTGCACAGTTCTGCGGAGTCCATCAGGAACCAAAAGGGTCCTGTCATCGCTAACACACAAGACACTACAGCAATGTTTAACAAAGGTATTATTTTGTAGGTTTGAACAGCAAACAATTAGTTTTATTGCTGGGCTGTTAGCAAAGGAAAGAGGTTGATATTGTTACCCAAGGAACATCAATATATCCGGATTGATTGCAGTGTATGGTTATTGAGTCATACTGATCTAAAAGGCTCTGTAGCTTTTATGCATGTCAACAAACACAATTTAGGTAAGAGACTCACGATTTTTTAAATTTTTATAAAAATGTATTCCTTGTTTTTTTTTCAGAAGCTCCCACCTTCCAGTGTTGAAATATTGGCAATTATGGACTTTTACAGCCTTGTAAAGTGTCACTCATTGAGGGTTAAAGTAATGCAAATTTGTTAATTTTCTCGTCTCACCTCACTTGACTCATTTGTCATGCAAAGGTACTTTCTTAAACACAGCCTAGTTACTACAGTCTGTCAAGCAGGCCTGGGTCAGCTTGCAAGACTTAACTTTTCTGTGCTGAATCCCTGTGAGCGTTTAGCTGCTGCCACTACCTTGGCTCGAGGAGAGGTGTTGTGAAGGAAACAGGTGGTTTTCTAAGCTGCGCGGTCAGCATTCAGGTGGTCATTCTCCAGTTCAAGTCTATTATCTATTCCCTGCCTGCCCGCCCTGTCTGCGTTTCCACAGCTCCCTGCCTCAGCATGTACAATGGAGCCTCAGCTGCCAGAATTAAAACCAACAAGATCCAGTGCCTGTTTCCCCAGCTGCATTGACACCAGAAAGACTTATACTGCACTGAGCACGCAGTGATAAAGAAACAAGATTCGTATTGTCTTGCAGATTAGCAGTTTTAAATTGCTATAGAGTAAAATGTAAAACTTTTTCAGTACATAAAAGGTAGCCCATTCTGTTCACGGCATCACCCACATGACATAAGGGACATGGTGGTGTTGGAGGGGGTGCTGTTATTTGTAAAAACCCAGTGCACAAATGGTTGAAAAATAGACAAGTGAATGTTTTTCAAAGAGATGGAAATCCGATATAAGTATGTGGGACTGGAACTGTGGCATCAGCAGCACCCTGGTCGTCGGAGAGAGGCAGACTGCAGAGTGAGCTGAGTTCTGTATGAGGATATATAAATCTAATTAAAACATTGGAATGTTGGCAGCTCCATTGAAAACAATGGAATGCTCTGGGCTTTTACTGGCCTGTAAAAGCCCACAGCGCCAACATTCCAATCTTCTTTGTTCACAGCAGCAGCTGTGAACAAAGTCTCACAGAGCCTGAGTTACGTGAAGCCTTTGTTTTAATTAGGAGAACATTCTGCCCTCTAATGGCAGAATGTTCTAATAGCCTTAGAACCCGCCGTAGCGGGCTCTACCGGCTATTAAAGGCCCTCTCCTTTGTTAAAGGCTTTCGCCTTCGGCTCGGGCCTTTAACACAGAAGCTGGCCTTTAATAGTCGGTAGAGCCCGATACAGCGGGTTCTAAGGCTATAGAAGGCTCACTGAGAGTCCATTTAGCTCCCACAGCCAGGGGAAGTCCAGCTTCTGTGCTGATATTAAAGTTGCCACCTGGCCAATTTTCTCCCTGCACCATCAGTATTTTAATGCCCCAGCCGGTACAAAAATAAGCAAAAACTCCTAGAGCTGATATGTTTATCCTTTACATGAGCATAATTCAAATATCAAATATAAATAGAAAACACTTTTAAATGTATTTTGGAGCTTCGTTCACGATTCCTGACTAATAATTAAAGTTAACAAAGGCAGAAAAGTAATGTTACAAATGAATCCTTGTGCTTTTTGGTTAATCTCCTATCTGGTATCATGACCAGACCTTTGCAGACTCAAAGCGATAACACATGAGCAGTATTTGTCTCTTGGAAAGGTGGCAACCCTAGCTGATATGGAGCCCAGCACAGGTGTCATAGGGTGTTTTTGTATTTTGTTTGCTGCAGCGGTCACCCTAACATTCACCATTGTTGATTCTGTTACTACACTGAAATAAGTATTGCACACATTCAACAAGTTTAGGTTTGCCAGGCAATCCAAAACAACAAGTCCCACATTGCAATGTGCTTTTGTTTCAAAAAGCTAGCATTGGCTGAAGGTATTACACATGAAGATGGGGCAAAGCCTATTACTGCTGACAGCAGCTTGATCTCGCCTTGCCATGACATAATTCTGCTGGTCAGCAAAGGCCATCTCCTTTCAGTGCAGCACAAAAAGTAAGTCTTCAATTTCCCGAATGGATTCATGCAGTTTCAAGGTCATCCTAATGAACACGCTTCAGGTATTGAACTAAGCACGTAAGCATATTGAAAGCATGGAAGAGCCACACATAAGCAGTCTAAAAACAAGGAAATGTCACAAGGAAGCGTTCTAAACTTGGCAGCTATAGTTTTTGTCTTGTGTTATTTTATGGTTTTATTTGGTGTAAATGGTTGCTGATTATGCTAAAAGAGAGAAGATAAGGCATAAGGTCCGCCCTCTGAGTTCTTAACAGAACTGAAAACGTTCAGTGCAAAAGCCGTGAAATTTGACATTCTCAGATTCGATTCCAGCATCATGGCGCCCATCGCTGCCTTTTCGATGAGACTTTCGGAGTGAACCATAGGTGTTCCAGCTTTACGCTCTGTGCCCACGTGCTGCTTGTCGTATGACCCTTCCTGGGTGTCATCCTCTCTCGGATTTGCGTCATGCAGACGACATATGACAGACTCTAACTTGGGAACCTAGGTCCGACCCGCCCCCTTGCTATATGGCGGGAAAACAGAACTGTCACTCGGCCCAGCTAGGAGGAAGTAAACACCGCCGTAGAGGGGTGCCTCGGCGCGCGCTTTCCGCTCTCGCGAGACCGTTTTCGGCGGCGCTTCTTGACTTTTCTAAAGTTTTAGTAGAAAAAGTAACCGGGAAAGATCGCGCAGCCCCTGGCGTTGTAAATACCTGAATGGAGCGAGGTTCGGGAGCGTGAAAAGGAGAAGCAGAGCTCCTAGGAAGAGAGACTTCGTCCTGGTAGACTGGCGGATCCTTGCATGGAAATATGGTTCGCATATATATCTGTTCGTCTCAGTGAGAAGAGGAAGGGGGGGTAGCTGATGGGACTAGCGCCCACCACCGGAACGAACCGCAGACTACCGTCTGTAGGCTAGGCCTACATCCGCAGCACCCCCAGCCTGATGGGCAGACGCCGGTGTTATTGCAGGAGGACATTTTTCTATTAATCGGGGAGGTCACTCGGAGCCCCTACGTTACCGAGGTATCGGGTCAAGCTCTCTCCGCCTCCCTCTGCGCAGTAGTGCACCCCTATGGCTCTCGTAGTGGCAGCCCCCTCCCTCTGACCCTTCACGCTTGCTGCTGCTTGGGCATGGTGGGGATACTGACAATGGCATCCCCGGTGGAGGACTTCGGCATCCAGGTGAGATTGTTTGTGTCTTTCTCTCGTTCTTGAATGTGATTAGTCAGTTGTTTGTAGTTGTGACGATTACGTGCTTCTGTTGCTTTCTTGTGAGACTGTACACTTCTGAAGTTGTTCGCCGAGAAACACTGGTTAATAGTCTTTTGCTTCCGAGGCCCCATTACACCGCATCGTCTAGCGCAGCGCAGTATTATTTCCCCAAAACTGTCATTAATAGTTTTAACTGTTAAGTGGCGCCTCAGGTTGACTGCAAGAGCCTATATAATCTCTTTGTCGGTTGCAAGTATACAATGTCCTGCTGATACTCTGTACATAGCAAACGAGACATGCTTTGCATCGCAACCTCTGTGCAAATAATGTAAAGACGTGCACGTACTGTGTTGCTGCAGTTCACGAAGGCGTCGTTTATATAGTGTTTCTTCTAGATCCGACCATGCATTCGCCGATGCCATTTGGGAG
The DNA here is from genome assembly GCF_031143425.1 of Pleurodeles waltl. Classification (NCBI taxonomy): domain Eukaryota; kingdom Metazoa; phylum Chordata; class Amphibia; order Caudata; family Salamandridae; genus Pleurodeles; species Pleurodeles waltl. The sequence goes on along the minus strand of NC_090446.1, from coordinate 1,060,123,498 downwards.
TAGCATTGACAACATTCACACTTCCTGGTAAGAAGCATCTCCCGTACGTTAGGTAGTCATGTAGATGTTTTGATTACAACAGGTTTTTCATTGTACATTTGATATCAATGTAGCTTCTCATTTGAATAAAAACGTTTCAGGTGTGATGATGTGAAACTTAAGTTAATGGATTGGTTCCTCTGTTTTTTCTGGAGAACTTCTTTCAGAGATTTTTGTAGCCGAGGTTGACCTATCGGTGCTTTCGAAGTTGTTACTTTCATAGTTTGACCTTGAGGATATTGTTAGAGAAAGGTTACCGATTTCTGGGTTAGTTGCATAATGAGTTTATGCAAATAGCATGTCTTTTTCGTTGACATATTTGTGTATGTGTAATAGTGGTTAGTAGTGAAATAATCCACCCAGGACTGGATATTGTATATATTGAGATTTATTATATCCAGTTAAGTCATCTACAACTGAATAGTTCTATTGAGAGATTTTATAGAGTATTTGGAGAGTGATTGCAGTTGCAGTAATCTGAGGTGGGACAAAAAATGGAGGGATGGGGAGGAGTTGTGGTCCAGTGTATATCCTCCCAAGCAATATGTAAAAAAATAAGATACACTGTTCCAAGTAGAAAGGAAGAGAGGATACTATGGTAGGGGTCCTAAAATTTAGGAGCAAAAAACCTCACACATCCGAAGGGATGTCATGCTTCATCATCGGAGCTTGCTACTCGTCAGACCGGCACTGCAATGTCTGACGGGCACCACCCCGAATGGGGGGCTCTTTGCTGGAGATCTTTTGAAAAAATTATGCCGTAACCCCAAAAGTGAGTAAGCAAAAAAAGGAGATCGAGAATCGTGATTAAAATTGGCTCTCGACGGCTACACCTGGGTAACAAATTTATTGGACCAGATGAGAGGAAAAGGGCAAGGTTAAAAACAATTGTGAGAGTGAACCAGATACAATGATCAATCACTCTATGTCAAAGAACGAATGAGGGTGGGGAATTACCAAACCATCCCTATCAAGGGTCAACATGTTTCGCATCCTGGTGGTCCATACGGATCCAGTGATGCTTTGTCAGGACCTAATTAGCTATATGTATCTCCTAAACGTAAGGTCGTTTAGATTACTATTCACCCAAAAAAATTATCATGAAAAAATAGTATCCAATCACTTACATTAATACGGAACTATTATTCCTAACTGTCGCACTGAAAATGAAGGTACATAGGTTTACTCAAACAGAAGAGTCAATATGTAATACCAAAGCAAGAAAAAAGAGTGGTAAAGGACAATCGTGCTCCGCAGTGTGTGTCAATTGGTGCAACGTACAAAACATTCACATAAAAACCATCAAAGCTTACCATCCCAATTTAGGGAGCGAGCTTCCTAGGACCACACAGACCGGTGGTCAGGCGCAAAGTCAATCTAGAGAAAAAGTGCCAGACAAGTAATGCAAAATGTACAATAATTAATTGTCGATGAAATAATTGATTAAAAAATTACAGAGGTAAAAAATCAACAGTTCGTATCTACATTATAGCAGGAACTAATATTCATGGTAAAATGTCTGTCTCTAAAAAGAAAAACAGGTGTGCTTTCATAAAGAGATGCAGCCAAAATCATGTTATTGAAATCGTAGTTCAGGATTTAAATGAAACAGGATATAGGGAAGACGGCAAATGAAAAACCGGCCTCGATCTTAATAATCAGTGGTGGCTCATATTCGATAGATAGCAGGTAAACAGTAAGATATGAAAAGTAGGGAGCGGGCGGGGAATGAACACGTGTGTCAAAACCCACTCGTCACAAAATGCCCACTCAAAGGTAAAGAGTATGTGCGGCGAACCTCGGCCTGTCAATGCTAGGCACGGGTCGCTCCAAGCACCCCATAAGTAAAAGAGTAAAGTCTTACTTGTGCAAGTTGCCGCCACCGCTGGTACACCTACCCGGGTCCGTGTTCCCTGCATGGTAATGGGAACTGCGGGCACGTCCATAATAAGCAACGTATCCCGGAACTAGGGGAAAATACTTCCGGGGCTCGTAGAGAGTCGTAGCGTAATGAGTGCCAGGAGAAAAACGGAGAAAGGTAAAAAGTGAAAACGGACTTTCTAATCGAAGGTCCGGACGGGTGATTAAAAGAAAGAAAAAAAAAAAAAGGGATCAAAAACAATACAGAGTCCGTCATGGCTGATGAAAGAATGAATCATCAACCCGAGCTCATGTTATTTGAGGGGCGAATTACCCATGTGCCATTTAAAAAATAAAAGGGACGTGAAGGACAAGGGAAACCAATATGAGCCAGTGATAAAAAGGGTGAAAAAACCATGTAAATTATACAAAAAGACAGACAAGAACCAAAAACAGAAAAACACATTCAGTTACTTAGTCAAAATAGTCCAAGGGATATCATCATTTAATCCCTTGATGTGAGTCCGTAATTTGAACACCCACCGTTGCTCAAGTTCAAACAATGAGTTGTTAATGTTGTGAGGGCTAGTTTGTAAAACAACCCACCACATGTCATCTGGACTGTGTCTCACCTCAAGGAAGTGAAGACTCAATTTGGTAGTGGCGCAGCCACATCTGATGTTGCTACGGTGTTCATTAATTCGAAGCTTCACCGCCCTAGTGGTCATTCCCACGTATTGTAATCCACAAGGGCAAGTGATCATGTACATACAGTTACGAGTATTACAATTGGTATGTTTGACCAATTGCCAAGTGCCTATAGGTTCCAGATCAAGTGATTTGAGTCGTTTCGTAAAGGCACAGACGTTGCAATTACTGCTTGGGAAATGGCCAACCACGGGGGGAGACCCCAGAGTGAAAGTTGTCGGGATGTTGGGGAGGTGGGACGTGGTCTGGTATGGACAAGTAAGTCCTTAACGTTAGTGGTTCGTTTGAAGGCAAAAAGGGGTTTCGGAATCTGTTCACCTCCACTGCATAGTATAGACCACCTCTTATTCACAATTTTTTAAAGAGAATTGGAGAGCGGGGTAAAGGTAGACACACTGGTCAGTTTAGTGTCTGAGGTACGAGGGGTGGCAGATAGCAAAGTGTCTCTGTTACAGGATTTTGCCCGTTTGTATGCTGCATTAACCACAGAGTTTGGGTAGTGGCGGTTGTCAAGTTTTTTGGACAAATCTCTAGCTTGAGAGTTGATCATAAGGTTAGTACTATTACGTCGTAGTCGAAGGAACTGACCGTAAGGTAGATTGTCTCTTAATGCCCTAGGATGGTGACTCTCGTACAGTAAGAGGCTGTTACGGTCAGTGCTTTTCTGATAGGTATGAGTATACAGTTTGCCACCCTCTATGCTGATCATCAAGTCCAGAAAAGGTAACTGTGTGGTAGAAGAGAACGAAGTGAACCTCAGAAACGGGTTCAATGTATTCATCCAAGTGGTAAATAGGTCAACCTCATCAAGGGACCCCTGCCACACTATCAAGACATCGTTGATATACCTGCACCAGAGTTTAATATTGGCCTGGAAAGGGTTGGTGTCCGGCAAGATGAACCGCGATTCTAAATCGAACATATATAGGCAGGCAAGACTCTGGGCAAAGGTGCTGCCCATTGAGGTCCCGCGGATCTGGTGAAAAAGAAGATCCTCAAATTGGAAGGAATTTTCTTTTAAGGCAAGTGCAGCACAGTGCATAATAAAGTGCACCGGGGTAGATAATGATTGACTTACAGACAGGAGAGCGGTCTCAACTACTTGCAACGTGGCTTCTTGTGGGATATTAGTATATAAGGACTTGACATCCATCGTAATTAAAGCATGGACCTGCACAGTTGAATTGATGGTATCTATCAAGTTGAGAACGTCTTTAGTATCCTTGAGATAGGTGGCGGATGTCTGGACAATAGGTTGAAGGAAATGGTTGCAGAACACGGAAAGGGGTTCAAGGATAGAACCTATTCCTGAAACTATTGGGCGGCCTGGAGGGGGTACCTTGCCCTTGTGAATCTTTGGAAGGCAGTAGAAGTAGGGAATACGTGGATTCGGAGTATCCAGGAATTCAGCTTCTTTGTGTGAAATCCATGCATTACCTACAGCCTCCCCTATCATACCACGTATTTCGGTTTGTAGCCTCTCCGTAGGGTCGGTGTTGATGGGGTTGTAGTAAGTTGAATCACCAAGTAGGCGTAGGCATTCCTGTCTATAATCAGATGTATCCAGTACGACTGTGGCTCCACCTTTATCTGCAGGTTTGATAACAATTTTGGTGTTGGATGCCAATGCTCTCAGGGCATTTCTTTCAATAGTGGAAATGTTTGGGTTGTAAAGAAGATAAGTCACTTAGTCCTGCCAGTACTTCACATGGCATCGAGGTGGCAGGGGGCATGAATTTGGATGTTTTTTTGAGACCCGTGTCCACGGGTTGCTCAGTGTTAGGTCTGTCACTAAAAAAAGTACCGTAATCTGATCTTTCTGAAAAAATGGGACTTCTCACAATGGAGGCGAAAAGGATCCTCTTTTGGTGTAGGTACGAAACCTAGTCCTTTGTTCAGGACCAGGGCCTCAGTAGGAGAAAGTGGTCTAGATGAAAGATTGACCACTAAAGATGATTCAGTGGATTCTTCCCCTGACTGCGGGTCACCATTTGTGGTTCGTCCGGAGCCCAGTGTACCCTCCTGCCTCTTCCTCTTCCCCTGCCCCGGCCGCGGCGTAAAAAAGACAGGTATGGTAACAAGGGACGTGGTTGGTAGAACGGGAAGGGTTGCTGCCATGCTAAGGGTTGTCCAGGAGGGTACTGGGGATAGTGATAATATGGATGTGATCCATCATCATCCGTACTCCAGCCATCAGATGAGGAACTATTGCTGTATTTACGCGGTTTCTTTGTTGATGTAGAGGATTCATCTTAAGAGACAGAGTGTGTCTCCGCGGTAAAGTCATCTGTGATGTACGGGTAGACTTTTTCTCGGCTGAACCTTGAAATATCTTTCTGTAGCTTCGTGATTTTCTGTTGTTTTAAGAACTCCTTGGTCTCGTTGAGTTCAGAATTAATTTCTGCTAGTCAACTTTTAAAAGAGGCCAGTGAAACTGTTGTTTTGAGTGTGCACTCCATGAGCGTGATCTGAACCTGAATGGATTCAGCCAAACGTTTAGATGTGTTAATGGTGAGCACCAGCCAGTCCCTGGTGCATTTCCATGCAATCTGGGCCCAGTCTTTTCTAAAAGCTAGGTCTTGAGGAAAAATCCTGGGCATGTTAGAGACAAGTAGACCGTTGGGGGCTATATTAAGAGTTATCTGAGGTGGGTACACTCTGCCAAAATAGTAGTCTGTGCCCCTGAATCCACCATTACGGTTACTGAGTTACCATCTATGATGGCTTCACACACTGGCCCTTTCATGGATTTACATATATTTTTTTTTTTACATACACTTCAGGTAAAGCCACTGTCTGCAACACATTTGAAAATCTTTTCGTACATTCTTGTACCTCCCGATCCAACTCCTCAGTGTATACACTACTAATTTTTATTTTACTAATGTGATGGCAAGAACCACATCAAAAACAAATCTTCCACCCCCACTCCCCAGACTTGGGGCCCTTTCTTAGGCTTTTGTGGTTTGCTATTAATGACACAAATCATATCCTCTTCTATGACGCAGTTGACTGTCCTACCTGACCTGATAATACTTTTGATATAACAATGGCCCTCTCAATGCTGTTAGCAATATCAATAGTTTTTCTCTACAGTGACATTTAGTAGCCAACACACTTAGAGTAGCTATTTGCTCTTCTACTGTTTCATCAGAAGATTGTTTACACATGGCAAAGTTAAATCTTTCCAGCAAAATACTTGTCATCGGAGTACAATGTTTTAAATTTTTTAAAATATATTTTGTTTTTTTATTTTCTATACCTTCTGAAAAAAAAGTTCTAAGGCACATTGTCCCCCCAGGTGTGCCAGAATAGGTGGTAAATTGTCAAGCACGTCCCGCAATCCCCCCATGTCTCTATTCCATCAACTCTCTACATCTCCCTCCCAGCCCTGTATATCAACATTCCATACCTTGCCCCCTCTATATACCTCATTTCACTGTCTGCCTCACATCTGTCACTACCACATCTGTCTACTCTACATTTCTCTCACAACCCGACCTCTGTTACCTCACCCGTTTTTCACTATCTCACTGCTTAACACCTTCATTGTTTCTCCCCTTGTTCATACTACCCCACTACTTGCACAACCTCACTCATTTTCATGACTGCTTTCTATACTTCAAACTTTTGTCCATCATACTCATTCTCACAGTAGTCTGTCAGCTCACTGTTACTTCACCTCTTTCTACATTTGTGCTTCCCCACCACAGCCTTTAAATCTGTGTAAACCCTACCTTTTTTGTTCTACCTCACTTTTCCTTATCTTTCTTGCTACCCTTAACTCCTCTACATTTCGCATTCCCTCAGTACTGTCTTCAGCTGACCTGTCTTTCTGTACCTCCTTTAATTTTGTACATCTCTGCTTTTCATCTCCGTTCGTCTCATACCTCTCCGCCTTCCTTTACATTTCTGTAACTTACCTTTTCTTTCTGGCTTAACTTCTCTTCCTCTCTTCACTGCTGGTGTATCACACTCATTCTTTCTCTATTTACCTCTCAATATCTCTGCCCCCTCCATAGCTCTTCCTCTTTCTATCTTGGCATATCTTTGTGGAACATCACTTTTATCCCTTTACCATAATTCACTCCCTACCTCACTTCCCTTGCTCTTTCTCTACCTTTTGTCTCCCTGTACCTCACATCTCTTGCTACAGCATTCTCTTTAACTCTCTTTTCTTACCCTGTCTGCTCAATCTCTATTTCACTTGCTTAGCAGAGTCATGGTCACTGTCTCAACCGAGACCTGTAAGTATGGAGAAGTTGAAGGACAGGGCAAGGGAGAGAATTAAGGAGAAAATGATCAGATTTCACCGATGAAGTTGTGAAAAACCTCTGAGCAGTCTTTGATTTTCGCTATTGCAGTGAGAATGCTAGTGGTGAAGGGGAGTTATTTGTGATAATGAATATCCAGCAATTAAAGGTATAATGTAAAGTGTATGTTATTTTAATATTATGCACCAAATATCAATAAAGGCACCATTACTCTGACTTTCCCACTATAGAAGTTACCAACTGGATCAGTAATTGACTTTAAGCCCACGTAAAATACTACGGTTGCCAGGCAATACAAAGATACAGGTCCAAACTAAAAAAATAAATTGCTTTCTTCAATGCTTGATCAGGTTTTCTTTTGGTACTATTTGGGTGACTGATGCTGGGCAGCTTGAGCTTCAAACTGTTTTTGCATGCTCCAGCTTTTGAAAGTTTGATATATAATTCAATATTGTTTGACATCTCTGTGGCTTAAATGAGCTGAAAATCTGTAATGAATTCAAAGCTCTGAAAGGGGGTTCCCAAAAAATCCTTAGGTGGCACTGAAACTGAATATTAAGTCGTGCATAAAGAAATCTGACTCCATGGTGAAGGTTTGTAGCCTTTGAAATTGTGATCTAAATACTTAATGTAACTCAACTGGTCCATCGACTGAGTGTTTCCAGACAAAGTGAAAGCAATTGGTGACCCCTTAGGATGGCTGGTCACATACAACTCATTCGTTTTAAGTGGTTCAGGGGGAAGTATTGCAGTCCGTTAGGATTGGTTAAGATACTGAGTTGTCATGATGAGTTTGAGCTTGGCCTGCTCTAGTACTTAAGAGAACTTTGACAGCCTAGGGATAATGCCCACAAACAAGACAGGTAGCCTTAGCCAGCGTTTCACTTGTAGTGTGTTTTTATTTTTTTTAAAAACAAATTTCTAAAGGTATTGCAACCATTTTATTGCCTTCGAGCACCTTAAACCCATACATGTCTGGCACCCCTGGACTAGAGGCAATTGACATTATTTTTTTGGGTGGGGGAGGAATCTAAATATCTGACAAGTGTCATGTTCAATGTGTTGTGACAGCAAGAAAGATCTGTCTTGCATCAAAAGATTCCTGGATCATACAGAATTAGACTATAGGCCAGATGTATCATTATTTTGAATAGCGATTGCCTAGTAGTGATTGCCTAGTTGCGATTTTTGGCGAATCGCAATTAGGTTATCACTATTTAAATGTATGAAACTCCAGAAGTTTCATTTAGCGTTTCCCAGAGGCTCGCAAATCGACCTGCCTCATTAATATTCATGAGGTAGGTCCCAATTAGTGAGCCAATAGGAAATGCTACAATCACAGAGATTGTGGCCTGCTGGGCTCAGCAGACCACCATTTCTGTGATTGTTTTCTAATAAAGCAAAAAAATGTTTTTAATTTTTTTTTTTTTTTAGCCTTGACAAATCTAAACTAGTATTGGCAAACCCAAAAGACTGATAGCCAAATCAAGACCTATTGGCTTTGCCAAAGCTTGTTCATTACGTCTTTGGGCTGCAGGTTAAATATTGATGCAGGATTTGCAGTAGTACATGGTTCTGAGGCTAACAAATGTTTTTTTTTTTTTTTGTGGGAAACAAATAGGTGCAAATGCCCTGCCAGTAAAAGGTTACAATCATGGTTACATTAAAAAAAAAAAAAAAAAATCCATCACGCAGTTCATGTGCATCAATTAATTTTTTTTCAGGTTTGCAACAGCTAGACAGGATTATTTTGGGTAATAGGTATTGAATGGTCAAATGTTTTATGTTTTGATTTAAAAAGTTCCTTATAACCTTCATTAAGTAACGTACACAATTCTTCATAATACTAATCAGAGCGAAATAGAATGAGGCTTTCTAACTTCAGTCATAAGGACATGTGCACTTTTAAATTGTGTAATGAACAGATGTACTTCATTAGCCAGTAGCAAAAATGTGGATGAAAAATTTGTCCTACTGCAGAAGTAAATTGTTTTGAATCTCTTTATTTTACTTAAGCAACTTTTCATTTTTTTTTTTTCTAGCTTTACCATAATGTTTCTTTTTTTCTTTTTTTGGGTCAAACTTAATTTTCTGATTACGAACATGCAGTTTAAATTTTAAATGCTTATTTAAAGGTATGGTAAAATCCTTTTGTAAGTTGGCTTTATGTTGAGAGAGGTTTTTTTTTGTGAGCGCTGTAGTTTAGTTTGTTCACCGGTTGCTTTAAAATTCTGTAGAGACGACTACAAATTGTAACAGTAACATTGTAAATTCTTGATTGCCGCTAAGTTCCTGTTACAAAATAGCTTCTTAGAAAACGTCGGTGTCACCAACTTTGACTGCAAATGTTTGAAAGCAATTTATATGCAAAGAAGGCATTATTTTTTTTTAATCATTGATTGCTTTTTGTTTTCAATTTGTTCCCAGCCATGCAAAAAGCCACGCAAAGATGATGATCTTCCAGTCAAAACAATAACAAACTATTTTTCACCATTGGTGAAAAGTGTTGATAGAGTGTTCTCCCCGCCAAAATCCAATAGCATCAAGGATTATTTCAAAAGCACTCCACCTAAAAAGGACACTAATCTACCGCAAAACGATGGGAAAATCAGTGAACATGTGAAGCCTTTTGATAATCTTAAAACATCTCAGTCACCAGTAACAACTCCACAGGTGCAATTAAGGCGAAGAAAGAAGGTGACTTTAGAACCCATATTGAGTGATTTAAACCCAGGTGAACATCAGTCAGCAATTGAAATCAGTACTGACAAAGTCAGTCCAAGTCAGGACCCTGAAACGACCTGTACGAGTGTTGGCTTTATGGGTAGTGACACTGCTGCCCTTCTAGCTCAAATTTGTAATGAAAGTGAACTGTCAGGAGTTGGGCAACAGTTTGAGCTGAGCAGTGACATATCGGACTTTCCATGCAGAAGCAACGCATTACAAAACTCTCTAAAATATGACAGGAGGTCGAGGAAAAGAAAGTTCAACAATGATGAGACCACTCCAGGTATCTCTGCAAAAAATCTAGAGCACAAACTGACAAAAGAGGTGAAACAAAAACCTGATAGTTTACACATACTGTCGTCTTCGTTTGTTCAAAACAAAAGCACTTTAACAGATTCAAGCTTGGAAGTTAACATAGATGAAACCTCCAGGTTAAACAATGATAGTGTTGTAACAGTTTCATTTGAAGATTTTTTAAAAAGCCAAAGTGAAACGGACTATTGTTCTGTAGCTCAGGATTCGGTGCTTGAAAATCTTGCTCAGAGTAATGACGCGGATAGAAGTGGTAGTGGAACTGAGAGAAGTGAAAACAACCCATTGTCTACTAAAAAAATGACTGTTCTTGTGCAGGTTCATTCCTCTCCTCCAAAATCTCCTAGTAAAATGAAACACAAAAAAACTGAAAAAAAGATAGCTTCAATTTTTTTGAAGAAAAATAATGAATTAAAAACAGAATTTGAATCTCTCACCGGTGATGAACAGGCTCAACAAATGCTACTGAAAAGAAAGTCGAATGTTGTTATTGAAGAGGAAGATTTGGAATTGGCAGTGCTGGAAGTTAGTGGTTCAGAGTCAGTAAAACCGAAGAGCACTGTAGAAGAAAGAAAACAGTTTATGAAAGCTTTTAGGCAACCCTCTTTAGATGCTGGAAAAACTGCCCAAAAGAAAGCTGCTGGCAAGCCCGTTGAAATCAACAACACATCTTTAACCGAGGATACAAGTGTTGATGAAGGGAACATTGCACATGCACAAAAATGCAAGAAAAAACCCCCCAAAACTTCTAAAGTTGTTTCTGAGAACACTGTTCTGCCGCCACCTGAAACATTTGAGAAAAATGTTAAAAGTAAAGTGTTAAAGAAAAGAAGAAAACCAGTCGAGATATCCAATGAAGCAGAAACTGCAGAAAGACCACAGAATACTTCTAAAAGCCAGCAAAAAGAAATTGACACAGACCTTGTGGATGACGGTTCAAACGAAAACATATCTTCAGTTATAGAGAAGAGTAGAGTTGTTTTGAGGAGGAGTTCACGGCAACGGACCCCAGACACATCCCAAAGTGAGACACCAACTAAGATACAAATTGATGTGTCTGAGACTCTACCAACAAATGGCCCATTGCAAGTCTCAACGCCTAAAGTGAGCAATATTCAACATTCTGCCTTTAAAAATATGTTTGATGGTCCGTCACAAGTTTCTACACCAAAGCTTAACAGGCGATCTTTGAGAAAAAATAACATGTACAAGTCTGAGATGATCATATCTTCTGAAATCCAAAGTCCAATAAGGTAACTGTTTTTTATTAGGACCGTGAGTGCAGTTGTGTTTTTTTTTTTTTTTTTTTTGTAGTACGTTGCTAGAGTGGATGAATGTTAAGCATCGATCTGAGTTCAAAGAAAAGGTTGTAATTATGACCTTACTATTGTATATCATTTTTCAGTTACTAGAATGAAAACCGTTGTGTATTACATTAATAAGCTTTTTTTTAGTTCTCAGGATTGTTTGAGAAATGATTGACCTTTTTTCTTTAAGTGTGTGTTTTGATTCAACTGTGTGAGAAATGATCAGTATTCTTGTCCTACATGTTCGTTCTTAACCATGGTGATCTTCTCTTCTCACTTGGTCCATTTTGTCATGCAAAATACATCACTTTTTTTTTTTTTTTTAAATAATCCTGCACATTTATTTTTACCTTTGTAGTCTTCCCTGTATGTATTGTCATACCAAAACACTTCAATGTGATCTGGACCATTTAACATCCTTTACAAAAAAGTGTACCTGTTCTCCATACATGAGCAAAATTATGTTTTTCTATTGGTACTTATTACTCTTTTGCAAAGCATTTCTTCAAAAGCTTTGACCAGTCGGACTAACATTTTCACGAAGTCTGGTACTATCTAAGAAGGTTCAAATGTTTCTCATTGCAGAATTTGCAGTATTTTCACTTAGGTAGCCAGATCCTGAAAATGTATACCTTTTAGGTTTTTATGTATGTTTTCATACTTCATGGATCGTAGAGTATGCTTTCACACAACTATGCTGTTTCCCTGATCTGTTGCTAAATATTTCAAATGATCGCTTATTTGAATAGTTAGAAATGAAATGTATTAATGCTTGCCTGTTTATTAATTTAGAATGCGGTTTACGCGGCTAGTTGTGAACAGACGTAAAAATGGTTCTGAAACTGGAGAAGATTCTGAATTTACCCCAAGAAGTAAGAAGGTAATTATAAAAGAAAAATATTTGAACATATTTGTACTTCTGAAGTAGAGCCTCTAATTCCCCCCAGGGGGAAGGAGCCTCTGAAAATATTCTGCATTGATGCCTGCATAAGGTGCATAGTTTTGGCAAAGCTCTCAATTCTTCCTCACTCAGACTTAAAACCTTCTGTCTTTCCCCCTACACATCCTTTTCATTCTTTCATCTGTAGCCATCAAAAATGTCTCCTGAGATGAAACCAACTTGCCTAGATCACATTTGTAAAATATGTGAGACTGAATGTCACCACTGCCACCTTACTTGCTGCACTAGTAACTCTCCGTCCAGAGTAACTTATATTACATCTCTAACCCACAGCCAGGTCCCCTTAGACCATGTAATTCTGTCCTCTACCGTTTGTAGCACATTTTTCCTCTCTGGCTTAGTGTAAATGTTTATTTCCTGGAGTAGTTTGGTTAGAATGAGACTACGCATTTTTATCTGATGTGTTCTATTTGAATCTTAATTGAGTTATTTGTGTATTGATGTATATGTAATTAACAAGGTATCTGTTATGTATTTTTTTAAAATTGTATTTTATTTTAAAACTGCTGTACAGCATCCCGTAGCATTATAAAAAGGCTTGTGGTTTAACAAACATGTAACAAATTCTTGACTACAATAAATGCCAGACTGCAGATAACAGAATGAATAATGTGAATATCAGGATCCTCCTTTTTCTTCAGGGCTAGAAAATCCTGATTCATTTGACAAGCTCTGTACTATGGAGGCATGGTGTTTTCATTATGTCTCTTCAATCAACCCCTTGCACCAGAGAATCCATGAGAATCTGCATTCCTTACATTTTTAAGGAGGCATGCACCACCAAATCCTTTATTTGGTGGAGCTTTATTTTCATTTTCCACCAGAAACCGTGGTATGTACTTGAATAAAACTCTCATACCTTATTAACTCTGGAAACTCTGTACTGTGAGAGTTGTTGGGATGGCAGAGAGGAAGTATATCAGACATTCTTTATATTGGGTCTTTATATTGGGTCTGCAGCCTACAATCTGTGCAATGGTATTGTGATAGTTGTCCTACCGTGCTCTCTTGATAGTCGACTACATCGGTGTCCCTCTGGCTTTGCAGTTTTTTGCCTACTTACCATCCTGAGGTGTGAAACTGAGTGCGATAAACTTTCACAGGGTTTTCAATCAGCAGCTGACATTGACTCCAAACTGTCACTTGACTAATTTCTTTTATGTATGAGTTGGCCTATTTCACTCAGTTTTGGTTAGCACTTCTGTGCTTCTCTCTACCAAGACTAGTATTCAGACATATTCACTATCTTACAGCAGAGGTGTTAATTTGAAACTGTGATACTCTTGACTATGTCACCTGCCCTGTCTGGTGAGTGATCAACCTTGATGTGTTCCTTTCAAATGCAAACAGGAAGCCAATCGCTATCGGATTTAGTATTGTTTTTCTCTTCTTTTTTTTCTCTTTTAAATGGCAACCTTGGGCACTCGTTCTGTTATATTCCCAACACCTAAGGGACCAGTCTTCCCTAAACAGAACTCCGTAATAAGCCATCTGTGTGAATATAGACAAATCCCTTGTAGGATATACATACTGCCGGTCCTCTCAGCTCCTTTGCTAGAGCACCCCTCTCTTGTATTTTCCATACAGAATTTAAATGGTAAGAGCACACGTCTGCATACTGATTACTTCTGATTGCAAAGCAATGGCCTACAAATGCTTTTGTTTTTCTTTAATGTGACGAAAGTCTGACTTTGTTTACACTGGATTTGGTAGTTACCCAGCCACTGAGTTTTTCCCTTATTCTTTTGCATAAAATGGTTCATAGTTCTAGCAGTATTGCCATACCTATCTAGCCACCCCTCTTTTCTTACTGCTTTAATGTGTTCTTAGTGCTGCTTTTTCCCCTTGCATTTTGTGAAATACAAAGCAACCATTGCTAACTCAAATCTTTATTTACAATAGTTGGAGATGCATTTCCTTGAGCGGTATTGTCACCCTGGATAAGAGAGGTCTTGAGTTCTTGGCTTCATCTCTATGTTCTACTTGGGCTCGAAATTCAGTAGCCCAGTTGGGGTGGAGCTCAAATGTGCTTGACTGGTGATTGGGTCAGTTGGAAGTCTGTAGGGTATGACTGGGCCAATTTCTGTGAAGGACTTGACAAAGAGGTATGTAGGCTTATGTTGTAAAACCCTACTGTATACAGAAACATAGTTACATGTGGCTGCTAACTTGCAAAGCTACAAACAACGCATCTTTGCAACTATTACTATTTTATGCATAAGTCTAGGCAGGTTGCATGATGGTCCTACGATGCCTTAACTTGTAAATCATGCCAAGAAGTGTACCAACAGATGTAAGTTAGTAATATTCAAGAAGAAAACGGCAGCACAGAGACCATGTTCATCTGGCCTTAGATGATACTTTTTAGGTAAGATCCAGGCAGATTCAAATGCCTCGAAATTTTGTTCAGAAGCAACCTTGAGTGGCAATGTACAAGTCAGACACTGTAAAGGTATTGCACTTCAAGTTGTTGCCTAATTCGAAGAATTGGGCCTTCATCTGTTCTGAAGCTCAGTCAAACTCGAGTAAGCTTCAGAACCAGGCAGTTTATTTGACCTTGATAAGCATTGACAACAATGGTCTTGGGTTCATTCAACGTATTGTAACTATATGAATAGTGATGGCCTGCCAATGTGTCTTCTAGCGTTCTAGGATACATCTTCATAAATAGCCTGTAGTACCTAAAAAATGTGGCTTAAAACATAGCAGTACCGATAAATAGTGACAACTTAATATTTTGGGCAAGAATAAAACCATCAAATCTTCAATCCGCTGCTTTGGAAAATTGAAGAATTTATCCTGTGAGGTAAAAAGAAAATATCCAAGAAAGGCAAGCCTAATCAAGCACATGCTAGATGTTGAGAACACTTTGCCATGCATTTTGTAGCACCTCCTGGTACTACCACTTGTTCCTAACAGATTACATAGAATTGCAGACCGAAAGCACCCAGTTCATCCTAAGTATCTAGCCTCAAGCTGACTATTGGTAACTAGCATATGCAGAGGATTTCAATTGAAAATTGTGTATGCATATTAAAATATTTGCAGGGCGTGAGTTCGCTGGGCAAGCCAAGCCCACCCTGTGGGCTCGGTGAAGCTGGATGTCCATATTTGGGGACTCTAAAAAATCTGGGCGAAGAGGGCTTTGAAGTAAGCGGTTAGGTTGTTCCCCTCTGCAATTGTTGCTGCCCCCATATATGGATGATGTAATGTCTCAATCTATTTTTGAGATCTTCTCTGTGTTCCTGGAGGACAATATGCTGTTCTTTCAAGCAAATGATCTCTTGTTGGAGCTGGTTGATCTCTTCGTCTCTGCTGGTTGCGTTATCTTCCAGAGTGGAAACTGTCCCCTGCCTCAGCTAAATCGGCTCGATTTTCAGGTCTTAGGAGGGATTGCGTTTCCCTGTTTGAGGGAAGCAAATAGGGCTTCTAGGAAGGCCTGGGGCATCGGGCCCCTCTGTATCATTGTTTCTTATTGGTGAGTCTTGGTGTGTGTGTGGCGTGCATCCGTCTCCTGTGGCTCTAATGAGCATCTCCTTGAGTGAGCGATCCTTCTTATTTCTTACTGATGCCTTGGTGGGATTCATTTGGCGCTTGTTGTGTTCAAGTGGTGAATGGGGGACCGACAATCTTGGGCCTTTTCAATCTACAGGGGGTGTCCCTTTTTAGTGAGCCCCAGTGAGTTTAGGGGGTGTGTCTCATGTTGGCAAAGTGTGTCAAGAACCCGTGTACGTCTGCTGGTACTGAGGGTTGTCGTTCACCTAAGGGAGGGGGGGGGGGAGGGGGACTCTGGAGGAGGGAAGGGAATTCAGGCAGGGCCTGTGTAGGAACTGTGGTGTTTTGGGCTTTGCGGGTCACCAAGAGCCAGGTATCCATGGTCGTGGGCAGGGGAGAGCACCACCGTTGCTAGAGAAGGGGGCCCACAGGTGTGCAAGTTCCCCGCTACGTCTCACGGGTCAGCTAGGAGCGAGCCGCCTCTGCTCCATCTCCCCAGAGGGTGGGCAATGGAAAGCCCTGCTGTCCTCAGGGATCACCACGTGCAGTTCTTTGTAGGCCAATCAGTGCCCTCCTCAGAAAACTTGTGGCAGGGCAGTGGTATGGCCGCACGCCAGGGAATATACTGTGTTTGCCAGTTTCAGCAGGCACGCTAGGTAAGCCTACCTTGTGGTTTGTGTGTGAGGGCTGTCCTTAGGCTGCATTCGAGCTTTGCTCCGCTGTAAGCCTCTGAGAGCAGGCCCGCCTGCGGTAGTCTGAGGGCAGGCCTGCACTGGTGAGGTGTGGATGAGGTGATTCCTAGTAATTGTCTGGGAGAGCTCCTGGGGCGCTGCACTTTTAATTGGCTGTGTGTAGAAGTATTCAGGGGGTGCCCACACTGCTCCGGGGGCCCCCTTGCAAGTCTCCCTCCTCTCACTGCAAAGTGATTGCGCCCCAGGCCATGACGCTGAAGAATCAGACCTCAGGCCTTTACTTTGGCGCCACTTGCTCTGGTGCTGGGGCGTGACCCGGAGGACTGCCAGGAGGGCACTGGGGCCACTGCACAGCTATTAACCCAGGAGTGTCATGTGGGGCCTGAGCTGCTCTGATGATCTCGTGTGTCCGGGTTCTTGCTGGGGACGATGATGGCCGGACATGCCCTCTGCCCAAGTCCAGTGTCGAGGGGTCGGTCCCTGATATCTCACAGTGGCGGCGCCGCTTATAGTGATGCCTGGATCTGGGAATTCTGTGTGGTCTGGTTAGGGTGTTGTGCATAGGCCTTAGCGAGGCTCAGGCGGCGGCCTCTAGCTCGCCAGCTGTTCCGCCTCAGTCATGTCCGCCATGTTGTGTGGAGGGCTGCCGCAGAGCATGCTTCAGCACTGATCTCGGGTCCAGCCGATCTTCAGCAGGCGCTCTTGTTGAAGGAATTAGCCGCTCGCCATCTTGGCCACGCATTTCCCCCCCCCTCCAAGATTCCAACATATGAGGTGGAAAGTGGTCAACATAAACAGGGGCAGTCCCTATGTGGAATTTGTCAACCTAAAGGTAACATTTTATATGGTCACAAGAGGAAAGTTCTGGTGTAACCTAGGGCTCCCATCTCATCTTCGGGACATTAGAGTGAGGCTGCACACCAACAACTATGCCCAAATCAGATGGGAACCTAATGGGTAACAACAGAACAAATAAAAGTTGATAAGGGGGTTCCCCAAGGGGGTGTTTTGGCCCCAACATTATTTCTCCTCTTCATAAATGGTTGTGCAGACTTCCTTCTGGACTGTGAAAATGACTCTCCAGTCCAAGGTGGTTTGACAACAACAGTTTTTTGTGCTAATCCTGACCTAGATATTAACACCAGTAATCCATCCACACAGGCACTTCACAGGGGGTCACCAAGTGGTAGCAGCTATGGTCTACGGGGCATAGTTCTGGGGGCTTGGTAGCATTGATTCATTGGGGGTTGCAGAAAATAAGTCCTTAAGAAGGGTACCCAAACTCCCTCAAAGCAAACTACTGGTTTTTAAGTTAGATCTTGGTATGCAAGCTATTACCTCAGGAATAAGACTTAAACCAATGTTATACTGAATGAGAATTTGGTCGACCACTGAGCTGGAACCTTAGAGAGCCTGCCTTAGAAATATTCTAGATTAGACATTTTAGATTCACTCTTTTTAGTGAAAATATGTAGACTATTTAATTGCCTAGAATGAATATATAGATGTTTGTATTTTTCCATTTCTAAAGCACTTTATGATATGAGATTTTATCATGTAGATGTACGTGAAACTCAACATTTTTAAAGTGATGTGTTGCTGAATCGATCTTAAATATGTGACTGTGTATATGTACATAGTTGGATATTGCAAATTGATTATGTTGCTTTTAAGGTCTTTGAACAAAATAAAGTGCTTTAATTGGCATTGCTAAGGCAACATTCCAGTCCATGGCTTTCTGCCATCTATGCTACACAAGTCGGGATCAATCCATATGCAAATGAAACCTAGTTCTGTTTCAATAGAAAATCTAGCCCAAATTGCCAGGCCTCACCAAGTATCTTTTAGATTCGACACGGACAACCTCAGGCTAGTTTCAACTTTGTATTCAAGTCCAGAACCACCCCCATCAAACACTATTTAATAACGCAATCCCAAACCTAAACAACAAATGGTCCCTCATGCAAGAAAAATAAAACTCTTTTCTTAAAACTGCTATCTACCCCCCCCCCCCCACCTTTAAATAAATAAATCCTAAAATCTGTATGGTCTGTGTTTCCCATCTGTTATGAATCTACCCGTTGATGAAAATAAAGTCTCATCTCTGCCATGGGCTCATATAACCCCCTGCCTAGAATTTTATCAGTGATCAGAAGCGAAGCAGGTATTCTGTCTGGATCACTTCCTGAATTCTTTTCAGAGCAAAACCCCATGTCAAATAACTATCTCAGTCTCCCTACCAAAGCAGAGCACCCATCCACCAATTTTTTTTATTTTTATTAAGACCGTATCCCATTGGGCTCATCAATACCCACTCGGTGTGGAAACAATTAAAATGTATCACCTCATCTCTGAATGCGGCTTCCACATACCAGGCCTAAGACATTGTTTCATGTCAAATCTTTCATCATACATAAAATGTATCACTTGTGTCGAATTCTTTGTTTCAGAAAAAGTGGCCAAATAGGTGTAGACACGCTAATTTTCTGCACTTTACATCTTACCATTTTTAATGTGTGGTCACAAAATGCACCGTTAACTGGACTACTGACCACAGGACACAATTAACATTTTTTGGATGACATTCTCAACCTTCGCTTGAACCTGCAGACTTTACTACCAAACAAATTGTCAATTTCATCAATAAGGATAGATGGGTATAACTTTGGCCATATAGCAGAATTGATTGAAAAATCAAAATGCCCGATATTCACGCTAGTTATTAATGGATCAATACACATAGAGGTTACATTCTTGATATGATATTCACACACAATAATGAAATTAATAATGCTCTGTAGACCCAGCCCCCAATCTGGTCTTGTTCTGTCCATCATTCCATCTTCATTGCTTGAAAATGTTGTATCTGTAAGGCCTGCGTAAGAGTCAACTACCTATACTAGGAACTACAACAGACCTTATGGCCACCGGATAACTCTGAGGCTCTTGGAGACAATCTACTATAGTATCTGTATTGAACAAGGTGTAGAAACAAAAAAGGAAACCCCAAAAAGAACCCAAAGCCTTCAAATAACTCTTCAATTTGGAATTATCCAAATTGAAAAGGCAATGCAGAAACTATCCTAAAGCCATTTTTTTAGCAAAATTTTTATCTTGCCAAACACCGACTCCACCAGAGGGAACATTTTCAATATCTGTAGGAAATTGACCCACCCCACTGAGCAAGCAGACGACAGAGGACCTCTTGCTCTGTCTTGAATTAAAGATTTATGATTCAGTTCCACCCCCCACTCAGTTACTTAACCACCCATCCACCTTAAACCACTGCAGACATCCTTAACCACCTTTTAACCTGTAATCTTGGAGGTGATAACCAAATTTCCTTAAAAAGATCAGAGCTTTAATCTTCATTAGTATCCATGTATGGGTACTTGGCGTGAGCACTGTTTATCTCCTGACCACTGTCAAGGGCATGTCTTGTACGCAATAGTTTTAATCTCTTCTTGAAACGTAAGAACACCTGATCACTTTCAGGCTACCGGAAAGTGAAGAAGTGCGTTCAGGATAGGTATTGTGACAGAGGGGAAAAAAATATACTTGAAGTAATAAAAAAAAAAAAAAACTTCCACCAAGCCAGGTCAAACAGGACGAGCAGAGAAGATTATTCGAGGAAAATAGAGAGAATCCAACATGTCCATTAAGCAAGCAGCAGGCAAAACTATAACTGCAACAGTTTGGAACTACTTTGTACTCCTTGAATTGACCCGATTCAGGAAGTGAACCTTTGGAGAAACAGGAAGTAAAAAATCAGTATCTTGAGTCTGGCCGTTTAAGGTATTAAATAAAAATATAAGTAATTACATTGCCCAAAGCATTTTTCTGGCAAGAAAACTAAATGCAACCAATTTTTTAATGTAGGAAAGTACCCTCTTTTTGGCATGGTTACCTCCACTTTTTGTTTGACTGTTTACTGGGATTCTGCTAACCAGGACCCAAGTAACTGTGCTCTCTCCCTCTGGATTTAGTTGTCCCTAATTTTTTACATCCCACAATTGGCATACTGGTGCACCATATAAGCCCCTAGTTTATGCTACCTAGCTACCCAGGGCATTGTGGCACCAGGGGTTCTCCATGGGCTGCAGCATGTATTATGCTGCCCATGGGAGCAAAGCGTGTCTGCAGGCCTGCCACTGCAGCATGTGTGAATGGGTGCATGCACCCTTTTCACTATAGGTCACTGCAAGTTATCTCTATGGCAGGCCCTCCTAGCCCTGAGGGAAGGGTGCAAGTACCTATGTATGAATGCACCCCCTGCATGAGCAGAGCTGCCCCCACAAATTCCAGCTCCCTTGTTCTGGACTTCGTTAGTGCAGGGAAGCCATTTTAGCAGTTGATGTGTGTAGAAAAGTACCCTCTTTCTTGGCATGGTTACGCCCATTTTCTGCCTGTTGTTAATGTGTTTGACTGTGTTCAATGGGATCCTGCCAACTAGGACCCCAGTGATTATGCTCTCTTCCTCCTAACTTGGTCACTTGTACCACTTTCGCCCCGCATTTGGCATACTGGTGCCCCCATGTAAGTCCCTAGTACATGGTACAGAGGTACCCAGGGCATTGGGGCACAAGGGGATCCCTATGGGCTGCAGCGTGTGCTACCTCTGTCCAGCTACATAATGGTAACCCCAAACTTAGGCATGTTTAGTATCAAACATGTCGGAATTATACCCCAATACTGTTATAGGTTTTGGTTGTATGATTCCGTGCACTCTGGGGGCTCCTTAAATGACCCTCTGGTTTGTTCATACCAGTTTGCAGGGTTTTTCCCGGCAGCCGCGATGCGGACATCCTACCAGCGGTTTTCTGCCCTCTTGCTGCTTGAACAGCTCAAGCCCAGGAAGGCAGAACAAAGGATTTCTTTTCGGAGAGGGTGGCAACCCCCTCTCCATTTTGGAAATAGGTGTTACATGGCTTGGGAAGGATAGCCTTCCCAATCCACTGGTATGCTTTGAAGGGCACATTTGGTGCCCTTCTTGCATAAATCAGTCTTCACCAGTTCAGTGACCTCCAGTCCCTGCTCTGGCGTGGAACTGGACAATGGAAAGGGGAGTAACCAGTCCTCTGTCCAGAGCTCCTCTAGGTGGCCACTTGATTCTCTGATCTTGAATCCAAGGTGGGCAGAGGCCTCTGGGGGCATCTGAGTGGCCAGGTCGGGCAGGTGATATCACAGCCCCCTCCTGATAGGTGGTCACCTTGCTCGGTAACCAATCCCCCTTTCTGGGCTATTTAGGGTCTACCTCTTGGGTGGGTCCTCAAATAAGACGTGCAAGATTCCAGCAGGACTCCTCTGTAACATGTACTTCAACTTCTGGCCACTGGAACCGCAACTGGACTTCACAGGAACCTTAAATATGCAGCTCCAGTGACGACTTCGCTTTGCAACATTGTTTCACCGGCTCCTTCCAGCAACTGCAACAGTTTCCTGGATGTGCATCCTCTGAGGACGCCAAGTCTTCAGTCTGCATTGAGAAGCAAGATGCAATGCATCCTCCGGCACCAACTGCAACGATGACCGGCTCCGTGGGTCCTCTCTCCCGCATCTCTGTGTGGATCCTGCAACACAGATAGTGGTCCTGAGTGGTCCCCTCTACCAGCTGTCCAACTTCGGAAGTGGTGAGTCCTTGCAGTGCACTGCAACTCTAGCAAGGCTTGTTGGCTCTTTTTCCGAGGGATCTTTAGGCTCCGTGTAGCCCCGGCCTCCAGCACTCTTCCCTGCAACGCGTGATCTCTTGCCTGCTGTTCTAGCAACGTGGGACTCTTCCGGGTGTGCCGAGTGGGCCTCGCTGTGACTCTTGTGCCTGCTGCCTGTGAGTTGCCTGTTGGGTGTCTGCATCCACAACTTATTGCTCTCCTGGCTGCTTGGGACTCCCCTCCTTGGGTTGAGTCCTCTCAGACCTCCCTGGCCCCTCCCTGGCAGCTCTGCAAATTCTCTTCTGCAACTTTTGTTTTTGTCAAGGCTTTCTGGCGGTTTTTCCACACTACTGACGGACTGCAACTCTTCTTCCGACGTTGGACATCGACTGCATCACTTCTGAAACACTTTTTGTGCCCCTGTGCTGCATAACCGACGACATGTCTTCACCGTTGACCTGGTCCTTCATCTTCAGAAGGGTGAATAGTGGCTCCTGATCCTACTGGACACTCAGGCTGGAACTGGACTTGGTCCCCTTCATTTGCAGGTCCTCTTCTGTCCGGATCCATCTTCTATTTCTTGCAATCTTGCTTGGGTCGTGCACAGTCCTTTTCCAAAGCTTCACTATGGGTTTGGGGAAAAAACAGGTACTTATCTCTTATCTCATGGTCGCTCGGGGGCACTCTGGTACTTACCTTTTGGAGATTCCTAGTTCCTCCAGCTCCCCTCTACAGATTTCACGTACCTGGGTGGGGTTCCCTCATTCCCATTCAATATTTTTTCAGTATATGGTTTGGGCTCCCCCCAGGGTCACTATTGTCTAATGTTGTTTCACTGTTTTCTATTGCTTTCTATGCTCTTTCCTGACAACTAAGGTGTATATAATAGTGTTTACTCACCTGCTACTAGAGTATTGCCAATATAGTAATTTAGTATTTGTGTCACCAAAATAAAGTACCTTTATGTTTGTAACACTGTATGGTTCTTTCATGTGTGTAAGTGCTATTGCATGAGCTTTGCATGTCTCCTAGATGAGCCTTGGCTGCTCATCCACAGCTACCTCTAAAGAGCCTGGCTTCCTAGATACTGACTACACCTCACTAATAGGGGGGAGATACCTGGACCTGGTGTAGGGTGATAATACCATAGGTACTCGCAACACACCAGGCCAGCTTCCTACATTCTAAACATACAAAGTATTTGTGTCTCCGTGTTCTGAAAATGCATATTAACCTGCAGTGCAACAGAGATGCTGCAGGCATTTGTCTCCTGGTGGATGGTGTTTCAGAGATGCCACCTCCACGAACTAGGGTTGCCCCAGAATGCACTTTACGGTGCGGCATCTGAAGAGGAAGAAGCCCCCAGGGGGAGAATGCAGCGGTATGGAGTAAAGGCTTTGCATGTATGCGAGTCTCACAGCTGACCTGACCCAAGTTCATAAATCTTTCTTTTGTCAAGCTTGGTCCCTGACCAATTGAAACGCACAAGCCTCTCCCAATTACAATAACAATACTACAGCAGCCACAGCTCTGGCCTGCTGTTGACTGATTTCCTACCTAGCATACTTGAGCAAAATCCCAGAAGAGTACTAATAGACAAACTACAAAAATATGTTGAATATTAGCAGAAATTGCATAAACTTGGGTCAGATAGTCAGGGGAAGTGTATGGTTAAAATTGCAAAAACTGACTTCGGAAAGGAACTTCTCATTACAGTTGAAAGCCAGTGACCTGTTCTTCGTGACATTTCTGCTGTGGCTTAAGACACCCTGGACCAGGGGTACTCACTGTACTCTCTCTGGGATGCTTTAAGAGCCTGTCTGCCCTCGTATGTACCCTGTGTGCCTGGCCTTTTCATGTATTCAGTGACATACATTGGCACTTAACGTTTCACTGAGCTAACCTCTGCAGTCGGAGACTGCTTTCGTTTACATTGTTACTGCTATTAAGAGCCTTTAGCACAGAAGGTGGCATGCATTTCACAGTTTTAGAAGCATATTTATGTTTGGAAAAACTAACAAGGAGGAATGTGAACACCTATAAAAGCAGTCCTTAACCAGCAGAGGAAGAACTCTACATCAGAATTGGACTGGTATACAATCTTTACATTAATCAGATTGAGTTAACAGACATCTTGGACTAGTGACAAAAATAAGTCAGCCAATTTTATTCCCTGAAATAAACTGTTGACTGCAGGAATCTATAATCAACAAATAAGGGATATGTTGGAGGTT
Organism: Pleurodeles waltl; assembly: GCF_031143425.1. Classification (NCBI taxonomy): domain Eukaryota; kingdom Metazoa; phylum Chordata; class Amphibia; order Caudata; family Salamandridae; genus Pleurodeles; species Pleurodeles waltl. The sequence goes on along the minus strand of NC_090446.1, from coordinate 1,060,099,241 downwards.
TGATATTTGCACACAGCTTTATAGTTACAAAACTCCGAGTATAGACAGAATTTGAGACTAAATATTATGTAACAGTACTTTAATAGTCCGGGACAGTGGCTGCCTAGGTAGTTATTATCTTTCAAGTATCCATAATTTCACAAAGAAGCTATGAATAGATCAGAATTCTGTACGAAGAAATCTAACATGGTAGCCTTTACTGGGAATTAAGTTTGTTTGTCTTTGGTACTCGTTTCCTTTAAAGAACGTGTTTTGATGTTCTTGCATAAGGGCAGATAAAAGAACAAAGGCATCAGAAGAGCATGATTTGCTCCAGATAAACAATTTCATGCAGTAGGAGTATGTACCAAGACTGCAGCACAGATCTATTTATTTCAGGGTTGTTACATTCCCACTAAACTAACCTTTAGTGAGTGAACTATGACACTGGGTGTTTTCTTTCTGGTGGCTAAAATCTAGTTTGTTTGGTTTGTCCTGTTTACATATCCCCCATTGCCATTTTTTTATGTTTTTAAAAGTCAATTGCCCGAGCGTACACAATCCGATGAGGTGGAGGGCTAAAACACCAAGCCTTCTGACTCCCAAGGTTGCAGCTTTCTCTCTGGGCCTCAAGCGGGATGAGTGGTTTTAATACCATTAGCCAGGGACTGCTGTCACCAGAGCAGAGAAATAAAACATTGTTGGAAGCCTGCTTAGATTTCTAATGGTGATTACTACCAATATATTGTGGCCAAGTTGTAAATCCATAATTCAGTGTTAAGTCTTTTAATACAATGGCTAAAACCTTCCCACTAGACCACATCTAAAGGGTAGGAGCTGTTTTTTTTTTTTTTTTTTTTTTTTTTTTTTTTTATTCATTTATTTTTAGCTGCCCCCCTCAATGATCTCCTGGGGCTCCTACCCAGTTCTTTCCATAGAATTTACTGCACCAGTTGAACCTATTTTTAAATGCGTCCAGAGTTGGCACATTAGAGAATAAAATAAAAATTTAGTTGCGCCTAAGGTACTATTTTGTGTCAGTTCCATATCCAAGTTATTGGCTTTGTACATTCAGTATTCCAAAAAGTAGTTCTAGCAAGCACTTCACAGGCGACGGAGATAACCTATTATTTACAACTTTTTTTTTTTTTCTTCAAACTTATTTATTATGATCAGTGTGTTACACAAGGCAAAAATAATATAGTACAGGTGTTTCCTGTATCGTACTGTAGCGATCACTTTCAATACAAAACCAAGGCTGTGAATGTGGGTGACATCAAAGCCCAGGAGTGTAACATCCTATAGTAATATCTTCAAACAACAATAGCACTTCCAAGTGTAACTAGCAGCAGCAGTGTGCAGGCAGTGAAACCAAATTTCCATTCACCAGTGCTCCCACCCCCAATATCTCCAAAGACCAGTGCAGTAGGGGGCAACTGATCAATTGACCATGTAAGCAGGGGGGTGGTGGTAATACCCCTGTGACACCCTGGTGAGGGAAGGGGCAGAGGAGGAGAGCCCACTTACCACTGTCCCGCCTGTGGTCCGCGCTGCATCCCAGTCGTCTAGTCTGCCACCAGGGTGGACTCGTCTGAACCCTGGGAGACTTCCAGAGAGGTTCTCACTTGCAAATTCAGAGCAGCAAGACTATCTAACATATCTGCCCACCAGTCTAAATCCTGTTCCACATGTTCATCAGTGGGCAACATCCGCAACCACCTCCTCTGCTACACCCCATTTCTGAGCCTCCGGTGCACTGGGTTTTGTCCAATGGATAGCCACCTGATGCTTAGCTGGCACTAGACCCAGGAAAGCAAACCAGTAGCTCATCTTGGCCATGCGCTGGGGTGTCTGGTGTACTCCAAATAGACGGTGTGTGACGGCGGACTCTAACAGCAGGTTTGTGACCTCCTGCAAAACCTCCAGTGCTGGCTCCCAAAACTAGTCCAACGCAATCCTATGTCCTATGAAGGAAAGATGCTGGTATAAACCTGCACCTTTCGCAAGAAGCAGACCTAGCTATTGATTCTGTGTAGCCTTTGTGGTGTCAGATAAGCGTGATGTAATTAGTAGAATTTAGTTAGTTTGAATCGTGCATTACTCGCCACTACATTGACCTGGGCTAGTGCTCATTTCCAGGCCTCAATCAGTGAGCGGCTCGGGCAGAGCAGTGGTTTATCCTGCATGACTCACTGACAAGTCGATCTGGCAATTGACTCTTGAGGGGCCTGTAAAAGTGAGATCAGCCTCGAGATCAACCTGAGGTCCACTATCAACTGCAGCGTCTGGGATTCCGCCGGCTTCTGGGGAAACAGTCCATATTTTACGGCACATGCGAGACGCCTTCGAGTACTGTAAAAACTGGCTGCTGTTAAAACTATACAGGTACTGTTTCTCTTGGAACGTCATGAGCGTTCGTTTTGGAACGTCATGAGCGGAACGTTTTGTGGCCAGAGTTCAATTGTAAAACAATAATGCATACCATACCGATTCGTTATGTGGAGGTGATGCCCTAAACACGCCCCTTCCTAATTGCATCTTGACAATTTGTTGTTTTGTTTCTTGTAAAAGTCACGGTTGTGACTGCAAACAGCCCGACTCTGTGAATCGGGTGATTTGCAACTACAAAAATACTTTGTACACTTGGACCCAAATATCCCCTTGCCTAATTAAAAGAAAAAAAAAGTGACAAACACAAATCTGAACTTGAGTAATTCAGTCTGGTGCCAAAGTAAAGTGCTCTAATGCATCTGAGCCACGGTTGTGCCATATAAAACTGCAAAAAATAGCAATATATAGTAGTAGCACTCAACATTGCAATCCTGGCCCAATCAAGTAGTATAAATGCACCTGCCATCCGCTCCATGCAGCAGCTGGATTTAGTTAAGCATGTTGTACTGACACTCATCCATGACATTAAACATATTGTGTAGCAATTCACATATTTCCAATTATTGTGTGACACACCTAAGACTTCTAAGTACTCTAAATAGAAAAGATATTTAAGCACTATGGAAAGATGAACATCACGTTCTTAAGACATCAGATTATTTTGCCTGTTCATGTTATTGAACTTCTTAAACACCTAACGAATGTTATTCAGACTAAATGCCAAATATATTTAGTCCAATATCCTTTGCCATGATTTATCAATGAGGTCTCTAGATACCATATTATGTATCCCCTAACAATGGGCACATGTGTGCCCTCTAATAATCAGTTGTTTGAATACTTAATGGTGTTTATTTCTGGACAAAAACATGTGCCAGAGTCTTACCGTTTTCTTTAAAGGTCTGTGAGTCTTCTCTATGCTAAGTGCTATGGGCTCCCTGTCCAGTTGTGTAGGAGGATCTGTCACTTGGGACAGCATGTATGTGGAACATCGCAATTAAGTGTATGAGAAGACATCTGTACATAGGACAGTAAGCTCTAGTTACCTTGTGAAAACTCCTCTACAGATCTCAGCCGAGCTCATCTGTTAAATTGCTCTGAATTTCGGTGCTGAGGCTTCTTACATGGACTTAAAGCTGAATCTCAGAACCTTTGTTGAACGACCTAGAACATCTTGCAGTCAGCCTATAAAGCTATTTGCCTATGTATCAAATACACTTGTAGTATCTGAGGCTGTATTGTGCGGTGACAGACTGAAACCATCACGAGACAGCAGTTAAAACCTGCAGTAAGGCCCCACCAGCAGTAGTAATAAAGGTATTCTCTGAATTCTTCTGTCAGCCAAATGCAACTCCTGATAGTCAAAGGTCATCTTCTGGCAGAAAGGATCCCCTTCAAACTGAACATCAAAGCATTATGTAGGCAGAACCCCACTACAGCTACAAAGCCAGGCTGTGACCACATAAGAAAAAGAAGACTGCACCCTGTGGCTCTTAGCGTTTTTTTTTCTCCTTTACTTACATCCATGCTGCGCATCAGGTTAAACAAAACAATGACCGAGCTAGTAGCATTTTTTTGGAGGTGAGACCTATTAGCTTTGCCAGTGCTTGTTTCTGTAACTGTGTTTTTGTCTTCTGCTTGCCAGTTGAAAGGCCACACATGTAGAAATGCTCAATGTAAATGAGATGAGATGTGACCCAGCAGTGCTTGCTTTGTAACAAGGGGACAAGGCTCATGTTCCGGCCTCGGCTCAGCATTGTATGAGTCTGGGCAAATAACTTCATCTTCATGTAGATAAAAAGTGTCATGTAATGCGGGCATTATATCAGACTGCGAAAATTATTCAGATCACGTTGTCTCCCATTTGTGTCTGCAGAGTGACCCCCCCCCCCCATATTATTGTTGCCTTTTACATTATGTAACAACTTTTTTTTGTTTGTTCTTTTAGTATCTCTGATGAGGAAGATAAGCAATTACTTCCCGTAGCAGAGCTGCCCCTCAACCAACATACTTATTGAAAGATTCTTAAGACACCAGAACTATCTATACAGATTAATCTTCTGTTACAGACTGTCTTGTTAGGGTGAACCTTAAATCCTTAAGAGCTCTGCGCTCATTGAACTGCGGCATTAGTATGAATTTGCAAGCCCTTTAAACCTCTCACGGTTTTAAGATTGAAGAGGTAATCATTGAAGGCACCAATTAGGTGAACCTTGTAAGGAAAAGTTGGAGAGGATGCTTCACAGCAACACTCTGTCATGTGAACTTGTGATTTCCAAATGCAAACCTTTTCCTGCCTTGGTCGAGCTGTGAGGGCAAATGTAGTTAGCTAGTCACATTTGATACAACTATGAAGGCATGCAGACGGGTACGTTTTGAGTGGAACAACACATTCAGCTGACATAGTGAAGGAAGCACTGCTTCTGCAAAGCATTTAGTTTCTTTAGTTTATGGAGGAAATGTATTTTTGTCTTGTAGAAAGTTTGTTAAATGAACAATGGTAGGTGTTGTGTGTCATCTATGGAGGATGAGACCATCACACTAGTCCCTGTGGCAGTGAACTGGTCCATCTTGGTTTGCTGGGTGCCGAGTTTGAGGCTCAGTAAGGGTGGTTGCTACTTCTTTGTGATATGGGAGATAGCCGCCACAACTGCCAACAGATCTCCAGTGTCCTGATTATCTCCCTTAGGCTGTCAAAGAACTGAGAGCTCAACATAATATTGCTTTTAACATCTAAGATTGGATAAAAGAACGTTTCTGTTACCTAAGTGGAGAAAAACCTTAACTCTGCAAAGTTCAGACATCACCACTCCTCTTTAATTGGGCCACTGGCCGGGGTACATTCCCTCCGTCTGACAGCAGGTTAATAATCGGGAAATTGCTTTTGATTAAAATCTCTTTAGCTTGTTAAGTTGATTCTTTGGTTAATTATGGACATATACAACTAGCCAGGTTCCACAAAATACTCACTCTTCGGTAAACGTCATCAGAATTATTGAAAATGTTATGTGAGGATTAGACTTTTCCTGTATCATTTATCCAGGCCTCTCAAAGAAGATCATAGACTATAATAAATATGCTTGATTATGTACCTGACCACCGGCCAAGCTAGCACCGAGAGCACTCTGTTGCCCCCTTTGGGTTTTCATGATTAAATGTATAACTTTCTGTATTATGCATAAGTTATAATACCCTGAATTACTAACTACCTGTAGCTCCCACCCTAAATCATTTCTAGGAGGAATGTTCTGTCACCATCATTGAATGCTTTTTCAATTTCAAGATCTGTAGGAGCCATTTTTTTTCAGTGTTATGTTTTAAACTTTCAACCTGGCTTGATTCCCAGCTGTGGGCATAGCTTCAATTCTTTCAAAATTAGATCATACAACAGAAATCTTCCATGTCCCTGATGAAAGAATGTCTGATAGGGGTATTCTTCTCACCCTTTGTGACTCCCTATTGCCTGTACTTTATCTAGTTTTTATTATGTTTCCTTTTTTGTATATCTCACTGCTCTGAAATAAGTTTAAGACAACAAGTAGCACTTTACAAACACTCCAAAATGAACATTATATAAAGTAGAACAGAGATTATATTCTTTTTCTGAAACTGTTAATTATTTGGCACTAAAGATGATACTCTTTTTGTTTCTCCTCTGTTGCTACTATTTTATTCACTTTTTGTCGTTTCATGGACCCTATTTTTGTAAATATAAAATAAAAGTTAGGAAACATCTATTTTTTAAAATCTTTTTTTATTTTATTTTTATTATTAAGCTTGATCTGGTCTTTCCCTGGCCCTCACATACTTCCTTTGAGTTTTGTGGCTTGATCTTGAGTATCCCTTTTCTCTAGAAATTCTTATTTATCGGGGGTTAGCATTTAAATGTTTGTTGGTTTTGATCTTAGGTACCTGGCTCTTCGAAAAAGGTGTCTGAAGCAAAGAAACTGGTGAAGAAAGCAAAAAATATACAACACAATATATCGAAGACTACTCTTGAAACCCAGCCCCCTACAAGGCGTTCTTCTAGACAACAAGCACTTTCGGAAAGGAACTCTTACCAAGAAACCGAGGTATAGTCTGTCTAACCCATTTCATTCTGACTTCCTTTTTCTTTTGTTACAGATTGGGGATCTGTTTTTAGCAACATGAGTATGCTAATAGCAGTCTGATTCAAGTATAAAGTTGTGCTAATACTAGTTATCGCTTCCTGAATTTGAATGTTTTGATTGTTCATATTATCGTTGGTGTATTACTTCTATATTTGAGCAACATGGCAGACGCACACCTGTGATGCGCTATATAAACTTTTAGTTCCTGCCCTCTCAAAAAAGGACACATTACTGTAGCTCAGCTTTTGTGTCCCCTTCATTAATTACATTTTAGAGTTTGTCCTTGTAAGGCTGGAATTTGTCACCTTGTGCTGGGCAGTTAAACAGTTGTTTAGCTGGTGTGTCCTTTAGCAAAGTAGATTGTGTCCCTTCATGCTGGCTACTCTGTTGGTTGTGCAGTGTGATCAGTGACCTATGACCTGTCCTTGCTAAGCCTCCTGCTTGATGTCCTAAATTAAAGCCCTCATCCTGGTCACTGGATGTCCATGCCTGTGGTGGCCCCAGGCAGCACAAACAAAAGTACGTTTTATTTGAGCTTAGAACCATGCTAGTCTTTCCCGGCCTCCACCACAGTCCTTGGAGGTTAACATGAGTGGGCTGAGATTTGTTAAACTCAATGTGATTCTCAAGTTGTCAGAGGAGTTGTTCACATTGATCATAGCTTAGTAATTTGAGTACGTAGTGCATCTAAGTCATTATATTTAAAAATCTCATTACATGATATTTCTTAATTTTGGGAGAAAGGAACTGATGTAGCCCCAGTGGTATTTGAAATTTGTCACCAGAAACCCTGCAAGCGTATCTCTGCTGGTGGTGCTTTATCTTATTGATATAACCGCATATTGTACACTGTTGGGACAGAAAAGTCCCTAGCATGGTGACTGATGTGCACCCCTGCCCTGAGTGCTCCAGGTGCAAAAAGATCTGGATTCCTGGTGCTGATTTTGGTTACCATGGATGAAAAAAGATCATGGATGTATGCCACAACATACGCCTGTCTCCTACAGATTGCAGTCTTAATGGGACTGGGAGAGACTCCCAAAGATCTACCCTCATAGTGGTGAAATCCTACAGCTTTCCCTAGGTAGCACAGAAGTATTGGTGGCAACATACAGTGTAGTGGTCACTAGGAGTGAATATGCCTTTCGCCTTTGTCACTTGAGTGAGGCCTACAGGCTCACTTGTGTAAAGTTCAGCTGCTGTGCCTTAACTCACCTTTGGCTTATATTAAGTTAGTATGCAGTGCATTTGGTTGTATGTGTGTTCTGGGTGAATGGTATGAGTGGTACAGGACATGGAAGAATCTGGGATTTTATTTTGGGAGACCAGAGGAAGTTAGAGGAATCAACTTTTCGTCCATATTTGTAAATTGCTCCACTCCTGAGAGCTACTTGGGGCACACAGTGTACGGAGGAAGAGCCAGGCTCTTGAGTACACTTCAAAGGGTGCTCTTTGATTCTGAGAGAAGTCATATGAAAGGGTAATGGGCTCATCACAGAACGGAGCATGATTCTTGTCTGATGAAAGAATCATAAGGAGTAGGACTGGGGACCGGGGGGGTTTGGGGGGGCTACCTTTTAATGCACGTACCACTGTGGCAGACATCCAGGTGGGAACCTCTGGTCTCTCCCATGGCCTGTGTTTGGCTCTTGCTGTGACAGACTGCTTTCTGGTGGAAGAACGGCAGTGGAGATGGCACTTCAAAAGGAAGTAGGCCCCCAACACCATCTTCAGACTCAAGCCCTGAATCGCACTTTGTGTCTGGAAATAAACTATAAGAGAAGCTCGAGGCCCCCAAAATGGGCTGCCAGCCTCCCAGCTGAGTGAGGGGACCTCACCCAGGGAAATTCGAGACAGCCTGTCCTGGAACACAATTGCCTGCCTGCTTGCCAAGACTAGTATGCCTTGTGAGGAAGATGAGTGCTTGGAGGGAGTGAGATCCAGTGGGTGGGATCCTGGTAAGTGGATCCTGGTAACAAGGGGTGAGGTCACAGCAGCTGCACCGATCGGGCTGTCGCTGATGTGCAGGTTTAAGTTGCCGACCCCATATATCAGACAAGGCTGCAGTGAAGATTGCATTACTGCTGTGCTGATCGGGCCATAGCCTGTGTGCGGAGACAATTTGGTTATCTTGTACGCCAGAGGGGCTGCTGTGGCCAGTAAATTACTGCTATGCTAATTGGCCATTGCGCGAGTGTGGATCCAGAGGTCAGAGGATGCTGCTATGAAGAACAAGGAGTGGTGCCTGGTTCCGCGACATTGAGAGAAAAGGAGGAAATGATGACCTGTGTGTGTCTAAGACCCGACTAAGTTTTGGTATTGGAGCGATCAACCCCTACATGTAAGAAGGGTCAGAGAAAGTTATCATCTCATCTGAGGAATTGCCGTGGACAGCCAGCCTCCGTCAGTGCTAAGCTGTGAGTGCTACCTATTGTCAGCAGTTGCTACAGTCCTACACGAAGTCCAAGAGTGAAACACTCTTGGGGACAGTTAGCACAATCCCTGCAGGAGCCGGTAAGACTGATTGCCTAAGGGCCCATGGGAACTTCTGTTTGTGATTTAGTGTAAATCCGCTCAGTAGTTTTTGAGCAGTTCTTAAATAATAATAATAATAATAATAAAAATAAATAAATGTGTGTATCTAGGGACACGGAGCCTTTGTGGATCCGACAGATGTCTTCCTAAGATCTCATTGGCTGCCACCACGGGAACCAGGAAGTAGTGGCATCCATCTTAGGACTCGGCCCTCCTCCCCAACTATAAATACTAAAAGGAGGTGGGTAGTGATATCCTGACCACTTAGGCATGGTTAAAAGAACCATGCCTGATGCCAAAATGTCTTGTTCAACCCCCTCCCACACCCCGATTGTTCTGCCAACTCACGGATGATCCTCCACATATCTAGGCAAATTTTGTAAAAATAAAGTGGGGGTAGCGTCTTGCTGCCTTTTTAATAAAGGGAAAAGGGGTGCGTAGTCGCCCTCACTGAGTCTATTTAGGCCCTGGAGACCCCATCCCCTGGGGCTGAATTGTAAATAAAAAAGGATGGGTAGACTATTGGGCGGCCCTCTCCTAGAGCCTTGGGCTGTCACTCTTAGTAAAAGGGAGAGGGAGTGGGGGGCCATGTGCCCCTCCCTTCACTGAGCCTTTGCAGTTCTTGGGGACCCTATCCCTTCCGGGGCCAGCTCAAGTAGTGTGTTCCATAGAGTCCACCTCCGGGACACAGCAGTTTTCCCCGCCCGCACTACAGCAGGCAGGGAAATATGTTTGGTACCATCTGGTGGGAGCATTTTAATATCGCTTGTCAAACGAGAACAAACATACTAGTCTGCTCCCAGTCAGCGGGAGTGTGAGCAGGAAAACAGAACAGAAATTCCTCTGGGCCAGAGGGAGCATGCAAAGTTATCTGCTCCCTCCGGGCGGTGAGCAATGGCAGCTCCTGCTCCATGCGGGGTAATGGCTGGGGCCACTGGTACCTGGAGGGCTAACCCTAAAGTGGTGATTGATGGGTGCCCCTGGTGGGCACCTGGCAATAAAGTGGAAACGCCCCAGGGGATGGGGTTCCCGGGACTATAATAGGTTTGAGCTTAGCTTAAAAAAAAATATATATATATATCCACCTAGTTTGCGCCAGTTGAATCTGCAGTCCAACCTGCCACAGCCTCTGGAGTTGAAAGACTGTTTAAAAAAAATAATAATCCAGCATTGATACACCACCCTAAAGCCTCTTCAATTACAGAAAGCCATACATAGCTATTGGTGTCTTTGATCCCTGGCCTCTAGTGTCGTCCTGCTGAGAGCACGGCACTTACAGTATTACTCATTTTATTGACACCCCTTTCCAATACAAAAAGGCTGTACACACAACTGGCAATGAACCACATAAATGCCCTGCAATTGCAGTACTGCCTCCTTGGTAGAATTCAGACAGTGTTTTCAGTTCTAAACTGCAGCACCTCTGTAATTGCAATATAGAGTCCACATCTCTGACAGTGTAGCTCAGCCAGGCTCTACTGTACTCTGCCTTTCTATTAAAGAGGTACCCACTTTGAAATACATTTGTATCCTGACCCATTCATTTGTGTGATAAGCCTACAACGTATCTAGATACTTTAGCCCTCCTGTTTTTGCAAACAGGGACCCACACATAGTTTCTATCAAATCAATGGTATTGGTTGCTGTTCACACAGCTCAGCCCTTCCAACTTTGTTGTCTTTTTGCCCTCATCCATTGTAGTGAAACACAGATTGGCCAAGAAACGAGTTGGCAATTTGAGGTCGATGTACAATTTAACAAAGCTATTGGTATTGGGAAGGAAGAGCTAAGGTACAAGATGGCTAAAAGTTCTGCTTTGGGCTGTCAGTATTGAAAACTGGATTTGGGTTTGTGTGCCAGATAGCTGCAATGGTTAATCATGTCCCTATACATCAAAAAAGGAATACTGACAGCATAAAAGCATACTGTCTTTAAACAAAAAAAAAAAAAAAAAAAAAGTGACTGGAAACAAAAGCCTTTAGCTAGTGGTTCAGTTTTGAATTAGCCAAATTGAAGAACCAGTGGTGAAACCTTGAAAGTTGATGGCATAATTTGCTTTTAAAGGCTGATAACTGCAGACACCTGCTCCTTCATTTAATTGTGAGAATCTGCTGTGTAAAGAGTGGTTGCTGCCATCAATACATCAGTCACTATAGAAGCTTGCTTATAGTCACCACTTACAATTGAGACTGGCATTAGCAGCATTCCTAGTACACTTTGACTTTTAGCATACTATTTTCATCTTCCAAAGAGGATATAGGGTGTACTTGCTCCAATTTATTTTAAAGTTGGAATCGTAGTCCAAGATGCAAAAAAATATCGATGAAGTCTGTTATTTACAGAGATTCGATCTGGTACATGTAGTGGCATTGACCCTGTTTTTTCAAAATAATTTTTGGAAGCAGAACATTGTTCGACCTACAGGGAGGGTCCAACACTATCAATTAATTATACTCCCTTATACTATTTTGTTCTGCAAATTGATCCGTCAGAACCATTTAATGATGTGATGTATTTAACCCAGGTACAGAGGAACACCGGGTAACCCCATACGATACTGCAAAAAACAAGTTGGTGTAGGAAGTCTCCAGAAACCAAGTTGGGTGGTTTCTTTCTTACGTTAGTCAAGGTCTTCAAAACGGATGGGTAGTTAAAGCATCTTACACTGAAGGGAGATTAATGAAGGCAGTTGATTTGCTTTACATAGAATATTAACTCTGCACATCACTTCAGTATCCTTGAACGAGACCAGTTATACTGTAAGGGCTGGCGTGGTCGCTGAGAAACCTTTGCAGATGTACACAAACGGTACAAATTGCAGTTAGATGATGACTGTGAAAATAAGTATCTCTTATTATTTTAATCTTTGAAAGAAGGGATTTTTGGTTTTAGGTGATGATATGATTGCAACACATCTAAGCTGTGGTGTTCCTTGGTTTCCTCTACAGGACTGTATGTTCGTAGAATCGGACTCTGAAAATCGTCCTGCATCAAAGAGGAAACCAGAGAAAAAGAAATTGAGGAGTTTGAATGACGTGCTTGGAAAAAATCGGAAAATTAAGACTATCTCCAGTTCTAATGGTATGTGGTAAAGATTGTTTTTCATTTTTTTTTTTTTGGGGTGATATTAGTTTGATAGTAGTCACTGAAATGGGCTAATACTTTAACTTGTAAGTGTAGTGTAGGAAGCTGGCATAGTGTGTGGTGAACACCTAGGGTGTTACACCGTATAGTGGGTCCAGGCAAACCCCTATTAGTGAGTGTTAGTGTCTAGACAGCCAGCTCTCTAGGGTAGCTGTGGTGAGCAGCCAAGACTTATCTAGAAGGCATGGGTGAAGCACTCGCAATACCACAGTCTCACCGTAACTTATCACACATGAAACGAACAACACAATGTTGCAAAAATGAAAGTACAGGGAGTGCAGAATTATTAGGCAAATGAGTATTTTGACCACATCATCCTCTTTATGCATGTTGTCTTACTCCAAGCTGTATAGGCTCGAAAGCCTACTACCAATTAAGCATATTAGGTGATGTGCATCTCTGTGATGAGAAGGGGTGTGGTCTAATGACATCAACACCCTATATCAGGTGTGCATAATTATTAGGCCACTTCCTTTCCTTTGGCAAAATGGGTCAAAAGAAGGACTTGACAGGCTCAGAAAAGTCAAAAATAGTGAGATATCTTGCAGAGGGATGCAGCACTCTTAAAATTGCAAAGCTTCTGAAGCGTGATCATCGAACAATCAAGCGTTTCATTCAAAATAGTCAACAGGGTCGCAAGAAGCGTGTGGAAAAACCAAGGCGCAAAATAACTGCCCATGAACTGAGAAAAGTCGAGCGTGCAGCTGCCACGATGCCACTTGCCACCAGTTTGGCCATATTTCAGAGCTGCAACATCACTGGAGTGCCCAAAAGCACAAGGTGTGCAATACTCAGAGACATGGCCAAGGTAAGAAAGGCTGAAAGACGACCACCACTGAACAAGACACACAAGCTGAAACGTCAAGACTGGGCCAAGAAATATCTCAAGACTGATTTTTCTAAGGTTTTATGGACTGATGAAATGAGAGTGAGTCTTGATGGGCCAGATGGATGGGCCCGTGGCTGGATTGGTAAAGGGCAGAGAGCTCCAGTCCGACTCAGACGCCAGCAAGGTGGAGGTGGAGTACTGGTTTGGGCTGGTATCATCAAAGATGAGCTTGTGGGGCCTTTTCGGGTTGAGGATGGAGTCAAGCTCAACTCCCAGTCCTACTGCCAGTTCCTGGAAGACACCTTCTTCAAGCAGTGGTACAGGAAGAAGTCTGCATCCTTCAAGAAAAACATGATTTTCATGCAGGACAATGCTCCATCACACGCGTCCAAGTACTCCACAGCGTGGCTGGCAAGAAAGGGTATAAAAGAAGGAAATCTAATGACATGGCCTCCTTGTTCACCTGATCTGAACCCCATTGAGAACCTGTGGTCCATCATCAAATGTGAGATTTACAAGGAGGGGAAAACAGTACACCTCTCTGAACAGTGTCTGGGAGGCTGTGGTTGCTGCTGCACGCAATGTTGATGGTGAACAGATCAAAACACTGACCGAATCCATGGATGGCAGGCTTTTGAGTGTCCTTGCAAAGAAATGTGGCTATATTGGTCACTGATTTGTTTTTGTTTTGTTTTTGAATGTCAGAAATGTATATTTGTGAATGTTGAGATGTTATATTGGTTTCACTGGTAATAATAAATAATTGAAATGGGTATATATTTTTTTTTTGTTAAGTTGCCTAATAATTATGCACAGTAATAGTCACCTGCACACACAGATATCCCCCTAACATAGCTAAAACTAAAAACAAACTAAAAACTACTTCCAAAAATATTTAGCTTTGATATTGAGTTTTTTGGGTTCATTGAGAACATGGTTGTTGTTCAATAATAAAATTAATCCTCAAAAATACAACTTGCCTAATAATTCTGCACTCCCTGTATTTATTATAGGCACCAAACAGGACTACCATTGGTAGACCTCCTTTTGGAGGTATGAACACACCAGATGTACACAGGTAAGTAATTAGGAAAAGCATAAATGAGCAAGGGCCCTTTTGGGGAGGGGGAGCGGAAGGCATATATAAAAAAAAAATGGGATAAGAACAGCCCCCCCCCCCCCCCCACACACACAAAAAAAAAAAAAAACACAACAGAGTGTAGGGAATAGTTAGACAAATGCTGGGGAAGAGTGGAACCCCAAAAGGTAAGTACCTAAACATTCTACAGCAGCTGGGTGCCCTCCTGGAGGGGACAGAGTCCAGTCCATGCAGGAGGGTCCAGGTGGAGCAGGAGCTGATGCCCAAACTTTTGTAGCTGAAGATCCAAGTCGACAGTGATGGGTGAAGTCCAGCTGCGCGGTACAGGAGCTGCAGAGGAGTCCCTGAAGTCACTTACGAGCTGGCCCTCGACTGTCGCTGGATTACAGATGGGTCGGTGGTCAGGATGGCCACCAACAAACACGAGCAAATGCAGGAGAGGAGCAGATGAATGTTTTGCAGAGCTGTGGAGGGCCTGCAAGGTTCTGGGGACTCGACCCTTCAAGGGGAGTCCAGGCTGACCCTCCGATTACAGGAGAGCCAGCAGAAGCAATGGAGCCCCCACAACCAACCCACTGGCAGCAGGCACAGTAAGTCTCAGTGAGGCCCAGTCAGCACACTTGGAGAGGAGTCCCACATCTCTGGAGCAGCAGAGAGGAGACTGTCCTTGCAGAGGTAGAGTGCTTGGGCTACTTGGAGCCTGAAGATCCCATGGAGGAGGAGTCAACAAGCCTTGGTTGTTGCACAGGGATTCTGTCCCAGTGGCAGAAACAAGGGCTTACTGTTTCCCACGTTGGACAGAAAGCAGAGAGGACCCAGGGTATCCCTGTGTTGGAGAATCTTCGCAGGTCTGGAGGATAGAACATCCCTCCAGCTGGATGTCGTTACCTTAGGTTCCTGCAGATGTTGGGGGAGTGACTCCTTCACTCCTAGGAAGATTCCTTCTTGCTCTTTTGGTGCAGCTGAAGTCTTAACGATGCCAGAGGATGCACAGCCATGGAAATGTTGCAGATTGCTGACAGGAGCTGCGGAAACAATGTTGCAAGGAGAGGTCTTCTCAGATGTTGCAGTCTTCTTTAGTTCCTGTTTTGCGCAGCAGCCTTTCCTGAGGCCAGGAGCATAAGATGTCTTTGCAGGGGGGTCCTGGTGGAGTTTTGCACAACGAATCTGGGGACCCACCCACAAGGGAGTCCCTAAAAAGGGGGTTTGGCCACTTTGGAGTGACCACCTATCAGTAGGGGGTCTCTGTCATATTTTCAAGATGGCAGAACCAAGTGGCCACGTGGAGGAGCTCTGGACACAACCCTAGGGGTGGAGTTGGACAAGGAAGTGGACACTTCCCTTTCCTATGTGTATTTTCTATGTGTATTTCGCACCAGAGCAGGGACCCGTGGTCCCTGGACTTGTGCAAACCGGATTATGCACCAAATGTGCCCTTTCAAAGCAGCCTGGTGGTGTGGGGAAGGCTACTCCTTCCCAGCACAGTAACACCTATTTTCAAAGGCAGGCCTCAAATCATAAAAATGTTACTAGACCTGCAGGTCAAGTAACCTAAATAATCTAATCGACCTAACTGTAATGTACTTGACCCGTAAACGGGTCTCAAATTGTGTGATCCTGGGCAAATAGTTTAGTCGCCTTTTTCTTCATTATCACACATCATTGCACCTTCAACTATGTGAGCTCAGCATGTCTGCAGTACAAAAAAAAACCCTCTTTTGTTTGAAGTAAACTAAAGTTTGCTGCATGTATCACAAGAATCTAGCCCACATACCCATGACGTCTAGCCCACATAACCCAGGACTTCTTTTAGTTTACTAACAACATTGCCATCAGGGCAGGAGCGTTACTCAGTTTGTTTAAACACTGTTTTAATCAATATAATAGTAAACCATGATGTGGTAACATATATTATCTACACACAGTAATTTTCCATGAAATGTCCAAAAACCTCTTCACTAACTTGCAGCTTTACTAATAAAACTATATAGTGTATTAACAATCTGTGAAAATTGGGTTCCAGAAAACACATCCTTTCCATGTCAACACTAAAGTATTCTGACTTTTTTTCATCCTGTTAAAATATTGTTTTCATCACACAAATATAAAAAAGGGGCTTTCACAACTACTGAAATATATTTTGAAATGTTTGCATAGTTAAATTAGTCATTTTAAATATTGTGTGTTTAGATAAAACCGGATACCCTATATCCTTTTATTTTACATTCTAAGCAGCAGGTCTCCCAGTTCACCTTTCAAAGTCTTGGAACTTTGCAGCCAGAAGGAACATTTATTGTAAGAAAAACTGACTTTTGACCTCTCTCTGTGAACACAGAGCAAATGTGACATAAGAACACTATTTAAAGGCATCCTTTATTGCCTCTCCACTTTTCAACTGAACACCTGTTTCATATAGGAAATCCTTTGGTTTGCTGTCCCCTGCTCGAGCTGGTCAAGCAGCAGGAGGGCAGAATTGTGCCTGAGGGGCTGCAGCAGGGCGGGATGACCGTAGACCCTGTAAAACAGATAGGAGAAGAACTAGGGGATCCACTGCGGAACCCCCAGAGTGCTTGGAATCATGCCACCAATACTGGAATCAGTATTACGATATGATTCCGAGATGTTCGATATTAAACATGCCCAGGTTCAGAGATACCATTATGTAGCTGGCCCACCGGTAGTGACTAGTGGCCAATACATAGCTAAAATGGCATACCCGCACTTATGAAGTCCAGGGAATTGGAACTGGAGTTCGTAGGGGCACCTCTGCTTGTGCAGGGATGCCCACACACAGGGACCTGCCCCATGCCCTTTGGGCTGTAAGGGCCTACGATAGAAATGACTTACAGTGACCTGGTGTAGTGACCAGCAGTGAAAGGGTGCATGCACCTTTTCACGCAGGCTGCAATAGCAGGCCTGCAGACACAGTTTGTATGGGCTCCCATGGGTGGCATGCTGCAGCCCATTGGGGACCCTTAGTGTACCAGTGCCCTGGGTACTCCAGTACAACCTACCAGGGATTTACAGGGGTACACTAGTATGACAGTTGTGGGGTGAAAGAAGTACCAAGACAACCAAATTTAGAGGCGAGAGCACAATCACTGGGGTCCTGATTAGAAGGATCCCAGTGAAAACCGTGTAAGCACAATGACATCCGGCAAAAATGTAGGGGTAACCATGCCAGAAAGAGGGGTCTTTCCTACATGTAGTATCAAAGTTCTGCCATACTTGTTATCTGAAGACATTTACTTGAATTTTCGAGCACTGCTTGATTCTCAGAAGTACAGGAAATTGTGAATCCGCTCTTACTTCCCAAAGATGAATATTCCTTGTTTGTGATATTGTGCACGAAGAAAGGTGAAGAAAATAATTTTTATCTAATCATGTTCTATTATTTTTGAAGGACCACCTAAGGCTTTTGTTTGTGGGAAAAAAGTGAAACATCTAACAGGATCTATTGCAGTTGATGATGATAGCAGGTCAGTGCAGCAGATTGATGCTTATTTTCTAATGATTTTAGTTCGTGAAATATGAAAAATACATTGTTTGCGTAACTAGTCAAGGGCTAGTGATATAAATTGTCTATTGCCCATATTATGCCCTATTTTTTTTATGTACAACAGTATTACTGTTTATTAGTTGTTTTTTTTTGCCTAATGTTTGTTCAATCGGAAGACCTATCCTTGGTAAAGCCAATTATTACAATGTCCATTGTTTGGTTTTATTGACATTTTTTGCTAAAAGAAACAGTTTGACCATTTTACTTTGTTTGTGTGTGTATATATATATATATATATATATATGTGTGCGTGCGCGCTCTCTCTCTCTCTCTCTCTCTCTCTCTCTCTCTCTCTCTCTCTCTCTCTCTCTCTCTCTCTCTCTCTCTCTCTCTCTCTCTCTCTCTCTCATATCTTTGTGTTTTTTTTTTTTTAAGGGAAGTGGAGAATTGCTGTACTATTTTTGTGCGGGCACAAGCTTTGAGTACACCTATGTAGAGATCTGGTGTGAAGGGGGGGTTTCTAGGTATCCAAGTGATGTCTTGTAGATGTTGCTGATTCCTGGTTTTATTTACATTTTTTGCTAAAAGAAACAATTTGACCCTTTTACTTCATGATTGTGTGGTTTTTTTTATTTATTATTATTATTATTATTTTTTTTTTTTATTGTGGCATATGTCGAGCAGTTATTCAATAACTGTGACATTGCCTTGTAAAACATGATCTGCCTGACTTTAGTTATATTTGGAATACTCAAAACGGGTAATAATGTGCAGACTTTTTTAGATAGCTACATTTTGATCTTTTTCTCATCACAAAATATATTTGTTATCCTAGGTTGATTTATCCTTTGTCATTTCAGTGGATTTTGCTTATGTTTGAACATTTCTCTGTCTTCAGTGCATAGTGGTGTGGTTTTACTCCATAATGCAATTGCTGTTTCTTTCCCCCTGTTCTGTGTAGCTTGGAGGATGGCCCCCCATTTCTGATCAAGAGATTTCTTTAACTAACCATTTTAAAATGTTGTTGTTAGATTACACAAGCAGTATAGATATTAATAATTCAAATGTCTTAAATTTTTTTTGAATACGTGTGACGTTTCAAACAAAAAAATGGGCTTGTAGTACAGTCCGCGAGTTATCAGGAGGTTGTTTGCAAAGAATGATGTGGGTGTTCTATTGCTTTTGCACATTTGATAAGATGTTTTTCTAGGTGTTCTGCTACCTTTATGTGGTTAATTATGTGCAGAGGTGGAAAAGGGCAACAGAGTTTTATTTTTATTAAATGTGTAATGTATCATTTTTCAGATTTTACTATTTTGTAGAAATCACTTACCAGTTGTAAGCCAATTCCTGGGGCATTTCTGTAATTTCATAACAATTATTAATTCTGTTTAAAGTAAAGATGCATCTGAAAATTCTCAAGATGGCGAACAGTTCAAAGCAAAGCGTGAATTTCTGATGAGTGGCTTGCCAGATTCACTAAAAAGACATATAGCCAAGACGACTGCAGCACTAGAAGCGTACTCTGCAGCAAGTTCATGTTACCAAACTGTCACTCACGTACAACAAAAAGAGGATTGTGAGTATTTACCGTGCATCTGTGGAAGATTGTATGAAATGAAAAATCATGTAACTACAAAGGGCAGTAAGTAAAGGAATTTGGCGAGTTAAACATTGACTTACTGTTGCGTTCGCATTAACGTTAAATGTTTGGAGTGGGAGGGGGGTGTGTGTGTGTGTGTGTGCGCGCGCACACGTACCTGAGGGGTGCTGTGGTGTTGCTGAGAATGAGGTCCTGTGCATAGGTCTGCTCATATTGCAGAGAGGAATGTAAAGTTTGTTAGAGCTGTGATTTTTAAGCTAGTATCTGTTGTATCGGTTCTTCAGTATTAAAGCTTCTTTGTACATAATCTTCATGCTCCTTGTGTTGGTGCTTCACAAAGCTATGAATGAATCATAAAAAACGTATCAAATTAAAAAACAAAATTCTAGTATTGTCTGGTGAACTTAATTTTTTTTCATATGTATTTGTTTTTTATGTAAGTCAAAGATGGCACAAAGCTGATTCTTTCACTGCTTCCTTGGCCCCTGTACTGTAAAAATGCCTGGAAGCAAAAGAGGGCAGTTAATAATCGGCCATAAATCCATAGTCTTATTATTGGGGTTCACTTATTTTGTGTATTACCTGTTTTTTCATGCTCGTAATGTTCATGTAACTGTCAACTGAGGGAGACTTGGCTTAAACAACATATGTTTTAGCAGCAGCTTTGAAATAGAATATGTGCTGCAACTGCATCCGCAGCCCTACCAATATTCAAATGACCGTAGAAATTCTACGGCAAGACATTGAGCTGGTATATGCTGTGCTTTAGAGCGGAAAGCCCCACATAGTGTACAGTTTTCACACGGATGACTGCCCAAATAATAATCATAATTCTTGTGAGGATTACACATGTTAAAATGTGCACTTGTGCTTACTAATAATCCTGTCCAGAATATGAAATGACTGCTTAGCACTAGATCAAGAAATCAAGTATTGTGTTAATTTGTTGACATGTCAGTGATAACAAGTGTGCTCAATCAATCGCTTACACAAGTTTAAACTCTTGATGCGGTCTTGTATCTCCTAATAATAAAGCACATTTATCTACTACTACTCAAAGCTGTGTTACAAAAATAAACTTGTGCTTAAAGTACATTTTTTTTTCACCATGTCATCTCCCAGGTTTGGAAAATGTGGAATATATATATATATATATATATATATATATATATATATATATATATATATATATATATATATATATAATATGTTTTTAAAATGCACCCCCTTGTGTTCTTTAGAGCGAAAAAAGAACTGAGCATATGGACGCTACACTTAAAGGGCTCAAACTGCCTGCTAATTTGGAGTGACTTGCCAGGTTCCCTTTCAGCATAAATTTTCCTTAGCTGTGCTTATGTTCCTGTGTTTTTTTTTTTGGGGGGGGGGAAAGGAACAGTCCTGTTTAATGCCAACTGTGAATGTTTACTTATTTGTAAACGTTTTAGGAAAGACCTTTCTCTAGAGAATTGTTCCCTGTTCCTCAAATGCATGGGGATACGCTCTCGTCATATAATGAAGAAATGCATAATGTAGCTCTAAGACGACAAATAACGTTTCATTCCTCTTGGATTCCGAGATGTAAGTGTGGCCTTTCTGAAATAACATCTGTCTGTCACATGTATTCTCAATTGGCAGTACCAATGTCTTTTTAAAACTGGTCTACAGTAATGATATCTTTGTGTTTTTTTTTATTTTTATGGGAAGGGAAGTGGAGAATTGCTGTGCTATTTCTGTGCGGGCACAAGCTTTGAGTACACCTATATAGAGATCTGGTGTGAGGACGTGGGGGGGTTTCTAGGTATCCAAGTGATGTCTTGTAGATGTTGCTGATTCCTGCTCTGCAAGGTCAGCAGGTTAGTTACTGGGTTGTGTAGTATTTGAATCTTTTAATTTTATGGTAGTAGGTGGTGTAAGTGATGAGAAGTCCTCCTGAAGATGTAGTGGAGGGTGGGAAACTCTTATTGAAAATAACTTTTGCTGAACTGTTTAGCTTTCTTTGGAATACTGTGTGATTTCATCACTCTGTAATGTAAATGTGTTTGTTTCTGTTTGCAGGTGTTCTCATGTGGTCACTGCCATGGCCTTTAAACCCTTTTCTGATCGAGAGTAAACAGTTTAATGAGGATGTGAGGGATGTCTCAAAACATATCATTTCACTTGGAATGTTCACAGATGCAAATTCAAAACATAAAGTTATTTCTGGAAATATGGTATGTACTGATGTGTAATTCAATTTTATTTGAATTCGGTAAAAAATATATATATTTTTTTCTTCAATTTTTTTTTGATACTGTGAAATTTGAAAATACATGCCTAACCCAAATGGTACATCAATAACTATGTGTGCCTTACAAATTAATTCAATTGTGCTTAACAAAGCGACCTAAGGATAGTTTCATAAGATTATTCTGTAAAATAATGTGCATTCAGTTCATCAGTTAATCTTTTTCAGGGAGCATCCACAATGTACACTCCAACTTTATGAATGTGTACCAGTGTACCCATTGCTAGTATGAACTTGTTAAGACATGAGGTGTAAGATGCATTCATAGGTTCTACACTGGTCTCAAACCAAAAACGAAGAGAAAAGACACTGAATATAGCAAAACTAGATGATTCATTATCAAAATAAGATGATTAATTATAACTGAGAATGATGAGGAACTTTATATTTAAACTCTGAAATCTAAACACCCTTTCCACGTTTTATCAAAATGTTTTTTTGTTGAGGGTCTCTCCATAAAAGGTGGTTTTTCACTCGTTGCACTTGACTAGCATAGTTTTTATTAAGAAAAAATGAAATTAAGCGGTAAATAATATGTTAACTATTTGTGTATAGTTAATTGTTCATATAATTACCATAGTATTTCTGTGTTGTCTAGTTTGCCTCACTTTGGGGCACTTCACTGATTCAGTGCTATAAAAAAATATTTAAAAAAAGGCAAAGGATTATTTAAGATATCTTAAAGTGTGTCCAGACTGATGTAAATCAGTAGTGGGAATGGATGAATATTCCTAATAGTACAAAATAGCAGAGATTCCAAAATTATGGTGACACTTTTTTGTGATGTATTCTGCGGACTGGGTTAAAAATTGTGAAGGAAAGTAGGCCCTTGCCATCCTAGTGTGGCATTCACCATTATCTGATCCTCCCACCTAGCACTGTGGAGCTTCCTTTTGCGTTGTCTGGGATTTGTATGTCATAGAAATGCCACAAGTGTTGATGGATTTCAGGCAGACTGTAGGAGTGGTTAGAGGTGTGTTTTTTGGTCAAATGGCATGTTTGGTTTGGGATGAGTGAAGTGTTGTCTGTTACACCTTGACCATCAAGGATATGCTTTGACTATTTCTTCGTGTTTCAGTCTCAGTCCTGATTTATAATGTGTGAGTGCACACACTTTACACCAGTGTCCTTGATGCTGCAGGCCAGAGCAGGGCGGAGGAGGATGGGAAGATGGAGGCTCAGAGACCTGATTCTCTGACATTCCAGCAAAAGAACAGATTGTGGACTCTATAAAACATTATCTGCAGGGGAATTACAAGGGAGGGATAATGCCTAGAATATTTTGGAATTCATTCAATGTAATGGTTAGAGGGCATCTGATCTCACTAGCGGCCAAAACCAAAAAAGGCTGGAAGAAAACTAGTGTAGATCCAGAAGGGCATCTCAGGGGACTAGTTAGGGTATATTGGAGAAGTGAGGCAAAGCTGACATTGCGTCAGTGGTTTGCGGTCACAGCTGTGAGCTATAGACATGGAAAAGGTTGATTACAGTTCGATCTATTACGAAGCTGGAAGGCTTGTAACTGGTACACTAAGGGCTAAGGTGGCCAGACAGGGTATCCTCTATTAAGACTAAGATGGCACAAGGGTCCACAACGATGTTGACATACGGTAGGCATTACTAAGCAGACCTATATGTTGCTGAGGCAGTGGCAGAAGGTGAGATCATGGATTACCTGGAGCGGGCACATGTCGCACACCTCACAGGAGCTCAGGCAGCTCTGTTAGATAAAACTATTGCTTTGGAAGAAGTGATCAGTGGCACTTCTTGTCTTAAAATCAATAAAGCCCAGATGGGTTCACATCCCTGTTTTTAGATGTCCTTCTGTCCATTGATAGCGCATATGCTAGTCCGCCTATTTATCTCCTTTGGGACAAGTCACCCATTCCAGCAACTGTGAGAGAATTGCCAATGGTGGTTCTTCCCAAGCCGGGGAAAGATCTGTTTGTCTGTCCCTCCCTTCGACCAGTACAACACTTGAGTTTAGACTTGACATTTGCCATACTTATTTTATGTGTCAGGCTGATCCCGCATACACAAACCCTCCTTGACCCTGGGCCAGGCTGGACATTTTAGATAAGATAGGAGGTCATGGAAGGAGACTCTACTACTGTCAGTTGACACAGTAAAAACTCTTGATGGAGGATATTGTCGATACCTCCAGAGGTTACTAGATGCCTGTGGCTTAGTGCCTAGGGTTTGCACATGGGTGCTCAATAGCCTATAGGATACCAGTCGGCAGAGTGATTGTTAAAGGTGAGACATCTGGGTAGTTCCCAATAGAAAGTGGCCCTAGGCAGGGGTGCTCATGTCCCTGCTCCTGTTTGCGCTTTGTATGGAGCCAGGGGCAAATAGGAATCAGAGCATAAGTTTTATTTATACATATAGATGATGAATTGTTCACCTTGACACAACTGAACAGGTCACAACCATCCTTGCTAGTTGAAATGAATAACTTTGGAAAAATCTCAGGACTTAAAATTAATTTAGAAAAATCCCATATCGTCAGTCTTTCCAGCTCAGTTGCAAATAAATGAGAAATACAAGAAAGGTTCCCTCTTGCATTGACACATAAGTACATTACAAACCTGGGGAATAAATATCTATAGCATAGTGTGGAAAAAAAATAGCTCAGGCAAACTATGGGTATTTACTGCATACTCTAAAGGCAAATTTGCGTTCTAGAGGGTTGCCCTGGATGGGGTTCATTGCAGCCATCAAGATATTGCTTCCAATTTTCCTTTATTTAGCACCAATCCTCCCATGCTGAATTACTTTGTGTGAGAATGGGGGTGTGGGTGGAGAGGAGGCTAGAACTGCCATTAACACTATGGTGGTCATAAGAGTTGTTGCGTAAGTTCTCATTATCCTAATGAGGCTACTGGATTTGGGCTGCAGAATCGCAAAGATTGTGGGGTACTAAGTACAATTCCACACCATGTGATGCCTGTCGGCCTAATCTGGGTTTTCCGGCTAACTAGCAGTGCCTCATCTGTTTAAAAACTATTGAATGGCTTGCATAAGTCTTCCATTCACCACCGCTAAGAAAGACCTCTTTCATGCCACTGAAGTAAGAAAAGGGAAGCTCCCACACCTCGTGTGTATATATAAACCTCTCACCCTTTCATACCTGCCTACTGGAGTATGTTTCAAGCAGGATGTGAATTGAAATGTTGAAATTGGCCAATACATGGGGTTATAAATATGCCTTTCAGCAGATGGTATTTCAGCCACAGTAAAAGGCAACTTTTGTAATTTCTCGGTTTAGCATGACATAAGTTGCTTCCTTCTCCGCCATTATTCGTTGCTGTTGCATTAAATTAAATGTTAAAAATATGTCCCTTGCGCTAACGTGTTGCCAGGGAATGCAACCTGCTTTCAGTGTTTGTAGTGTCCAGCCTAACTGCATAATGGATCTTAGCTGACTCTGTCCATGGTGTAATGATGATATGTCACTCTGTACTATATCTTTTTCAGAGGATACAATGTTATTTAAAGTGTACATCTGATCGGAAAAGGTGTTAATACCATTATCTACAACGGCTAATGCCTTCTGTAAGTTTTCCTGATCAATTTGCCTTAACCCGCAGTCGCTTCTTGTTGGGAAACTTTCAAAATCTCATTATATACTGCATATAAGAAGCATTTTCTGCATTGTCTTCTGGGTCCTAACAGGAAATCCTGCAAATCTGTATCATTAGACAGGAGACTGAGGTGTTCTACAACAGCATCTAGTGAGGAACGTTTCAGCCATTGCTGGCATAATTTCCCTACACTGTATGTTGTCGCTATACCCAAGTGTTCTGAGGACGCATAGCAGGAGTCTGGCCTATCTGTTAGAAAAGCTCCAGTGGAGTTTACAAAACGTGAATGGCACCCATTGGTGTCTACAGGCCCCCAATAACTACCCACCAGGACGTGAAAGTGATGTGTTAAATGTTCCATTCTGGACCCACTCATCGAGGTGATCTTCAGATGCATTTATATACTTTTGCCATTTGTAAAAAAAAAAAAAAAAAAAAAAAAAAAGGCAGGAATAATGGGTGCATTCAGTTCCTTAATTTTTGCAATTCCTAAACAACTAGTCTGTATTAGGCGTACTCTAAATAAAGCTTCCTTTCCACTTTTCCAGTCTATTGACTTCAACCAGTATTCATAACCTTCCGTAGCCAACCAGGAAACAAAGGAATCAGAATAAATTAATTGTCTGTCAATAAAATATGTTGACTTTCCATCACAGGCAATTTGAAATACTATGACTCACCATGTTTAACATTGTGCCCTGAGAAATATGCACATTTTTCAGTATACGTTTTGGAACTCCCCACTGGTGGAATCGGACAGTGTTCCCACTGCGTATAATTAAAAATTGTCTTTGGGGTACTTGCTCTGTGAATGAAATGATGTCCATAATAATTATAACAACAAATCTCCATAATTTTCTTTGGCTTGATACACATCTTCATTTTCAAATACTGTAAATCAGACAACATAGAATCAACTGTTTTCACTTCCCAATCTTCAGAATCTACTCGGGGTGTAATTACATCGTTCATGGAAACTTTGAATACATATGTGTAGGAAAGTACCCTCTTTCTTGGCATGGTTACCCCCATTTTCTGCCTGTTGTCAGTGTGTTTGACTGGTCACTGGGATCCTGCTAACCAGGGACCCCAGTGATGTATGGTCTCTCCCTTCTAACTTGGTAACTTGTAGCATTTTCACCCCACATTTGGCATACTGGTTTCCCATGTAAGTCCCTAGGATATGTTACACAGGTACCCAAGGCATTGGGGTACCAGGGGCTCCCCATGGGCTGCAGCATGTATTATGCCACCCATGGGTAGCCCATGCAAAGTATTCTGCTGGCCTGCCATTGCAGCCTGCTTGAAAAGAGTGCACGCACCCCTTTTCACCTTGGGTCCCTGTACCAGGGCATTGTAAGTCACCCCTATGGCAGGCCCTCCTAGCCCAGAGGGCAGGGTTGCAAGTACCTGTGTGTGAGGGCACCCCTGCACTAGCAGAGGTGTCCCCATGAACTCCTGTGCCATTTTTATGGACTTCGTGAGTGCTGGGGCATAATTTCACACGTGTACTGGACAGAAGTAACTATCTATGTCCAGCTACAGAATGGTAACTCCGAACCTAGGCATGATTGGTATCAACCATGTCTGAATTATACCTCAATACTGTTGCCAGTATTGGTTGTATGATTCCATGCACTCGGGGGGCTCCTTAGAGGACCCCCAGCATTGCTCCTACCAGTCTTCCAGGCAGCCCAAGCTGCTGCCACCCCTCAGACAGGTTTCTGCCTTCATGCTGCTTGAACAGCTCAAACCCAGGAAGGCAGAAGAAAGACTTCCCTTGGCGGGGGAGGGGGTATTCTCCCTCTCCCTCTGGAAATAGATGTTACATGGTTTGGGAGTGGTAGCCTTCTTAAACCACTGGTATGCTTTGAAGGGCACATTTGGTGCCTTCTGTGCATAAACCAGTCTACAACGGTACAGGGACCCTCAGTCCATGCTCTGGCATGAAACTGGACAATGGAAAGGGGAGCGACCACTCCCTGTCCATCACACCCCGGGGGTGGTGCTCAGAGCTCCTCCAGAGGGTCCCTGGGTTCTGCCATCTTGAATCCAAGGTTGGCAGGGAACTCGGGGAGCATCTGATTGGACAGGCTAGGCAGGTGACGTTGGAGACCCTTCCTGATAGGTGGTCTCCTGGTTAGGTGGTCAGTCCCCCTTTCAGGGCGACTTAGGGTCACTCCCTTGGGTGGGTCCTCCGATTCAATGCGCAGTACTCCTCTGCAACGTTTACTTCGACTTCTGCCCACTGGACCCACCACTGAACTTCACAGGAACCTGCGATCTGTAGCCACAGTGACAACTCTGCTCTGCAACTTTGATTCTCATGCTGCTTCCAGCAACTGCAACATTTCCCCGCCTGTGCGTCCTTTGAGGGCGGCAAGTCTTCAGACTGCACTAAGAAGCAAGAAGAAATCTCCCTTGGAGTGAAGGAGTCACTCCACTGCACCCGCAGGCATCTACTGCAGCGACGACTGGCTGCGTGGATCTCCTCTCGT
Organism: Pleurodeles waltl; assembly: GCF_031143425.1. Taxonomy (NCBI): domain Eukaryota; kingdom Metazoa; phylum Chordata; class Amphibia; order Caudata; family Salamandridae; genus Pleurodeles; species Pleurodeles waltl. The sequence continues at coordinate 1,060,071,684 of NC_090446.1, read as the reverse complement.
CCTGAGCTGCGTTGATCCTACATCACGGGTGGTGGTCCTGAGTAGTCCTCTTGGTCCTCTCTGCCAGCTCTCCAATCTTGGTGGAGGTAAGCCCTTGCCTTCCCATGCAGGACAGTACCCCCGTGCACTGCGTCTCTCGCAGCAGTCAAGGCTAGTTTGTATCTCCTTCAAGGGATTTTCAGGCAACATATAGCTCCAGCCCTCAGTACTGCTTCTTGTGACTCACAGCCCTCTGCGTGGTTCTCTTGCAGCGTAGGATCCCCTTTTGTAGTGCTGCGTGGGCTCCTTCTGCGACTTCTGTGTCCATGTCCTGTGGGACTCCTGTGGGTGCTGCCTCTGCGGGCTTTCTCTGTCGCTGAGGGCCCCACCTGACTCCCCCACCCCCTCCAGAAACCTTTCTCTGGTTCCAGGGCTGTAGTGCTGACCTGATCTTCATCACCGTCAACCAACTCCTGCAATTAGAGCTGGGTGGGTAGTAGCTCCTACTCCTCCTGGACTCCACTGTGACTCTTGGACTTGGTCCCCTCTCTCCACAGGGCTTCCTCTCCAGGAATCCACTGCTGGTCTCTTGCTGTCTTGTTTGGGTGTCTTCTTTTCTTTTTCTTCCTTTTGGGTGGTTTGGAGAAATTCCAGTGATTTACTCCTCCTTTCCTGGTCGCTGGAGAGTACTGTTTCTTACCTCTGTGGTTTTCTAAAACTCCCAGCTCCCCTCTACACATTACACTTACCTAGGTTGGGGTCCTGTGTTGGCCTTCCATTTTTTTAGTGTATGATTTGGGCCCCCCCTAGGGTCACTATTGTTTATTTACAATTGAACTGTTTTCTAACCCTTTCTATGCCTCTTACTGTTTGGTAGTGGATATAATTAGTGTATTATTTATCTCCTATAGGAGGGTTGCCCTTCTAGTACTTAGAGGCATTGTGTGACCAAAAATAAAGTGTCTTTATTTTTGTACAAATGAGTGTTTTCTTTCATGTGTGTAAGTTCTGTGGTTTTGCACGAGCTTTGCATTTCTCCTAGATAAGCCTTGGCTGCTCATCCACAGCTACCTCTAGAGAGCCTGGCTTCTAGACACTGCCTACACTTCACTAATAGGGGATACCTGGAACTGGTATAAGGTGCGATTACCTTAGGTACCCACCACACACCATACCAGCTTCCTGTAATATGGAATTTGAATGATCTATGTCGGGCCATAAATATATATATATATATATATATATATCTATCTCTATATATATATATATATATATATATATATATCTATCTCTATATATATATATCTATCTCTATATATATATATATATATCTATCTCTATATATATATATCTATCTCTATATATATATATATATATATATATATATATCTATCTCTATATATATATATATCTCTATATATATATATATCTCTATATATATATATATCTCTATATATATATATATATCTCTATATATATATATATATCTCTATATATATATATATCTCTATATATATATATATCTCTATATATATATCTCTCTATATATATCAAATAATACGTTATACCAAACAATCCCATCAGGAATTAATATGGCAGAAATGTTCACTAGAGACCACTTTGTGCGAAGAAAAATTAGTTTTTATACCTCATCCACCAGTTCACCTATAGAGCATTCAGGAAGGTAATGAGCATGAATAAGAAGGAAGAAAACGATGACCAACCCAACCCAATCCAAAGGACAAAGGCAAGTACAGCCATAGAGATTTCCATGGAAAAATGAAATGGTTAATTTGAAGCCAAATTATCAGCTTACATGCTCTTGACAGTTTTGTTGTAGTAGAGGCAGATGAGCCAGTGAAAGTGTCATTGTCAGCAAAATATCCAGAAACGGTGTGTGCAAAAACTGGGGCCGTGTTTGGAAGAGGAGAACTTGCAGAAAACTCCATTGGTGGTTCGTAATAGACTATGCCATCTGTTTGTGTAGAATTTGAATAAAATTGATTAATATTATTGGTGTTATCTGCAATGTGTATTCTAACATGCTGATGTCCCAGTGTATGTACAACATACACTTGACTGTCTGACTTGCTGTGATGTTCAGACTGCACCAATGCAGCAGTCTGAGTGCCACATGACCACGGCTGTCATGCCACAGTCAGACTGCCAGCACCTCCAGGATTAGTTGTCCCCGTGGTTTTATGGTTGTGGCGGTTCTAATCCACCAGGGCAGCGCTGCAAGCAGCTCTGCCCTGGGGATTACGTCTTCATTCTCCACCAGCGATTTCATGGTGGTAACAAGGCTGGCTGAGAACGGGTGCAGGGGGACCCAGGGAGGGGGCAACATCCACATCAGAAATTCGACGGACGGGCAAAACTGTCCGCCAAACTCTTAATCAGCCCCTTTGTTTATGGACCCTAATGAAGGAGGGCCAGGGATACCTACAGGGACTACTACAGTGCAGTGGATTTGAGGTTTGTTCTGGAGTGGATTAGGAAGGAGAACGAGAAGCATTGGTGCTTCATGGACAAAGCATTAGATGGGAGTCATATTTGGAAGGCAATCTGGCTACCTTCAAATGTGAGACCATGGGCATACGATAGTCGCCAATCGTGAGGATCACCATGGCAGTCTGGTGCTCCATGATTTTCAAAAAATCTCGTCAACCTATTCTTTACCCCTATCACAGACCACTCCCATTTCAACCAAGCAAGGGACCAATACTCTTCATTGCAAAAGGGTGGTGGAGGATGTGAGAGGCTGGGCAATCTGTATGACAGATGCCCCCAAACCCTTTGAATATATATATATATATATATTTTTTACGTTTGGTGTCCTAGAAACCAAGCAGCAGTATTATTGCCAGATTAGGCATTGATCTTGCTGACAGCAGTCAAATAAATGGCAGGATGGATACTCACACCATTCGAGAGATGACTTTAGAGTAAAAATGGAGATAGACATGCATTTGAAACTTACTATTTCCTTAGACTTGAAACAACAGAAATCCGGATATGCCTGAACTGGAATATGAACTAATGGATAAAATTGGAGAGATGTTTTATAAAGCTCAGAGTAGCTCCCCAAGCTCATTAAACTGACCCTGCAATGGTACTACACACCAGCCACAGTACATGAATGGAACAACGCGAGGAATGCTGGGGAGGTGATGCACTGGTGCCCTTCTGTGTCTGCCGTGGATGAAGCTCATAAGGTATTGGACAGAGATTCTTGATGAGAACTCCAATATTCAACATAACGTGCACTGGCAAGTGGAGCAGTTATATCTTTGGTGGTGTGAATAGAATGGCTCACTCAAAGCTGGGCTGCTTAGTTATGCTGCTCGTGTACCTGGCGAAAGTTGATTGTGCTTTGGGGTAAAGAGGAAGCACCTAACTATGGGAGTGGAATATATTGATGATGATTAGAGGAAACAGGTCAATTTGTGGTTCTGTGGAAACTGTGCATGGGGCAAGAATATAGGCTGTAGTGCAGATCAAAGAGCGGACATGTTAACATCCAAGTAGTGGGTGGGGAGAGGGGAGGAGTGGTGTTCATGGCCGATTTTACTGTTATATGCTTAACACCAGATGTGGCAGGCTGTATGTACTATTAGGTCTGTGCACCCAGCCTGCTGGCCTGTGGATGTAGGGGAGTTAAAGTGTAAACGTACTGCTTAAATAAGAGGTCACACATAAACATCTTTCCATCAAATACTGTGTGCTATGTAGTCCTAGAAATGTGCTCTGAAAGTACTGTGTGAGATAGCCAAAACTGAGAAAGCAATGCTGTGCAAATAAGTGTGCGGGCCTGATCAGCACATCTGGGAAGGAAAATGTTGACCTGCTATGCTTGGGATGATGACTCCATCAACTCTCAGTTTAAAAAACAAAAACAAAAAAAAAACATTAAATACTTGTGCTCAGAGGTAGATTGCAGCTCAAAGATTGCAAACCTAGCCCAGCAATCTGCAGTCTGCTTGGGGGCCTGTTGGTTTACCTTCTCTAGCACCTACAAACGCCACCTTCTTCCACCTGGAGGATGAAGCGTTCACATACTGTGCTCTATGGAGGTAAATCTGATGATGTGGCCTAAACATCTGTTTATCTGCATTTAACAGGTTCATTGTCTTGGTGTTGGAGCCTTCTGCAATAACTGTTAGCATTCCAAGCCATATTTATGCAGATGAAAGAGCAACTGGAGCATTCCTTTAATGAATCCTGAATTTTGTTTTGGATAAGATGATTAATCCTGTGAATCAAAATGATGCTTTCATTTGTTAGTGTTCTTGAGTTCCAGTTTGACTGTTTTTTGCTCTTCCTTTTTGGAGGAAAGTGCCTCTTTTGCCATGCCCCCCCCCCCCCCCCAACCACACACTCACGCACACAATTTTTGCCTGGTTTCTGTTGCAATTTAGACAATGTTCACTAGGTCCTTGCTGAACAGGTCCTCAGTGCTAGATCGCTTTCCCTAAAACTTCAGTCATTTTGTATTTTATTTTTTAAATTGGAAAACATTTTAGCTACCACTAGAAGTCCTTAGTAAATGGTATCCCTGGTACCTAGGGCATGTGGTACTAAAGGAAGGCCCCTGCGACTGAGGGCTGCAGCACGAATTGTGCCACCTTCTGGGATCTCCCTCACTAAGGCTGTCGTAGGCTCTGTGTGTCTTGGTGCAGAACTGAAATGAAAACACAACGTGGCACACAGGCTGCATGCAATATATGTAAGTCACCCTTCTAGCAGGTCTTGCAGCCCTAAAGGCAGGGTGCATTATATTGCATGTGGGGGCCTACCTGCATGAGCGGATATTCCTCTGTGTCCAATGCTGTGTTGGCACTCTGCACCCATCTGCTCCTGGGCCGCAGAGTTTTGAATTTGGTGCTGCCTTATGCCCCCCTTACTTACCTCAACACCAGGACCTGGCATTACGCACCTGTAAGCAGCTCTTCAGCGGATACCCTCTGTCTCCATTGGATGTCCAACACTCTGTTGGCACTTTCTGGAGGTTGGTGCTGTCTTCTGTTCCTAGACCTCCCCTTAAACACCCCCCGTGCTTGCCACAACCCCTGGAGACCAACTTCTGACACTGCTTGCACTTACCTAGGAGCACCGAGTCTTCATTAACCCCAGTCTCCTATGGCTAAGATTGGGCACTGACTCGGACTTTGACCTTTTCACCCAGCTGCCCCTGTTCTGCTGTGGCTGCACTCTGTTCTTTGGTTCAAAGCATATAAAAAAGCAACTGTTATTTTTCTAAATTGGTCTCAGATTTATTCTTTGTGTGTCTCATTTATTGCCTCTGTGAGTACAAAAATGCTTACTGCTCGCCCACACTACAACAAAAAGAACACTAGACCTATCTATTTCTGCCTCTGCAAACCTTTAGGGATCCACTGGTCTCTCTGCACAGTGTACTTCATTTTAGTGCACTATATGAAAGCCAGCTGCCCACACTTTTGCTGACTGGAACAACTTTGCCAATGGCAATAGCCTTTGCTGATTTTACCTGGAAATGGATGGTCAGATGTGGGTGATTAGACTGGCTTCGAGTTTATTTCAAGGCCAGGATACTTTCAGCGTTTGTCAACTTCGGTGGTAACGTTTCCTTTGATAGCAAAGTGGGCAAGGACATGATTAGACCAGGTAAGAGGCTAGTACTGAGTGATATTGAGGATTGAAATCTGAGAGGAGAGAGAGAGGTTATTACTGCTTTACACCGTGCAATGGTTAAGTGAACCTAAGATTGTCTTGATGTGTTACCAGCAGCTTTTATGTGCACATTCCAGAATTTCTTTAAAAAAATTTTTGATAAAGAAAATTTATTGATTTTGCATAAAACAATAATGTATACACTTCAACATGATGCCAACGGGCATCAAACAATAATGGTCAAACCCTAGGCCTCCGCCACACACTGTGAAAACATTACGCATGGTCTAGAGCTTAGAAGCCCGCTATGCCCTCCCACTTCCCCCATATTTTACTATGTTTGTGTAAGCAACCTCTGGCCTCATATACAAGTCTCTCCCGCTGCGCACACCAATCCACCCCCCGTCTCCACTTAGTCAGTGTCGGAGCAATTCTGGCCTTCCACTCTGCCATTATGTCTCTCTTGGCCACTAGGCATGCCACCCCTAAGAAGGACCGATCTGCTCTTCGCAGCCCTGTGTCTCCCATGACCCCCAGAAGGAGGGGCAACGGCAACCTCTTTACCTCTACTTGTAAGACCCCAGAGATCTCCTGCACCACCGCTTCCCAATAAGCCACTATGGTCGGGCATGCCCATACCATGTGGAAGAAATCGGCTGTGTGACTCCTGCAGCGGGGGCATTCCGCCGAGGGGCGGAGGCCCGCTTTATGTAATTTGGCGGGTGTGATATATGCGGTATGAAGAAAGTATGTTTGTATTAACCGGAGGCGTGTGGCCATTGTAAGGGAGCGTGGGACCATCAGTGCTTCTGTCCAGTTCATTTCCTCCATGGGTCCCATCCAATCCTCCCACCTCTGACGAAGCTCTCTCAGGGGGCCTCCTGCGGTGGTAATCAGGGTGCGATATATCTGGGAAACCCCTCCCCTGCCCAGGTCTCCCATCAATGCTTTGGCTTCCATGGGGCTGTGCTCGGGTATAGTGTCCCCTGCCTGTAGATGAAGTAGTAGGGCATGGCGTAGCTGAAGATATCGATGGAACTGTGTCTTGTTTAAAGAGTATTGTGTCTGAAGATCTTGAAAGGACCGTATGTGTGACCCTCGCCAGACATCACCCAGCGTGGAGATACCTATGTTGTCCCAGTTCTGAAAGCCTTCCAGACCTGCTACCTGTGCCAACTGCTTCCCCTGCCATAGCGGGGTTTGTTGGGTAAGACGTCTCCACCACCCCGTCCCTTTCTGGGCCGTCTGCCATCCCTGTAGTACCACTTTGGTCACGTCTGGGGTCTCTCGGGGGGGATCGGGCTCCCGTATAGTGCGCCAAAGATCCGTGGGTAGCCCATTGTCTGTAATTCTAGTTGGTATGCAGGGTCTGTCCACCCACCTCCCACCCAGTCGTTGATTATGAGTGCGTGCATCGCTAGATAGTAGTATTGGATGTTAGACATGCCCAAGCCACCCTCATATATGTCCCTCTGGCATGTTTTGAGCGACAGTCGAGTGCGAGTGCCGCTCCAAATGAATTGGCGCGCTAAGGAGTCCATCTCCTTGAACCATCCCATGGGAATGGGAAGTGGAAAGTTCTGCAGGAGGTATAGGAGCCTGGGAAGGATCATCATCTTGTACAGCGCAATTCTGCCAAGTACATTCAGGGGGAGGGCTCTCCAGAGTAGGAGATCGGACTTGATTCTCTTTCATGTGTCCATGTCCTGTGGGACTCCTGTGGGTGCTGCCTCTGCGGGCTTTCTCTGTCGCTGAGGGCCCCACCTGACTCCCCCACCCCCTCCAGAAACCTTTCTCTGGTTCCAGGGCTGTAGTGCTGACCTGATCTTCATCACCGTCAACCAACTCCTGCAATTAGAGCTGGGTGGGTAGTAGCTCCTACTCCTCCTGGACTCCACTGTGACTCTTGGACTTGGTCCCCTCTCTCCACAGGGCTTCCTCTCCAGGAATCCACTGCTGGTCTCTTGCTGTCTTGTTTGGGTGTCTTCTTTTCTTTTTCTTCCTTTTGGGTGGTTTGGAGAAATTCCAGTGATTTACTCCTCCTTTCCTGGTCGCTGGAGAGTACTGTTTCTTACCTCTGTGGTTTTCTAGTACTCCCAGCTCCCCTCTACACATTACACTTACCTAGGTTGGGGTCCTGTGTTGGCGTTCCATTTTTTTAGTGTATGATTTGGGCCCCCCCTAGGGTCACTATTGTTTATTTACAATTGAACTGTTTTCTAACCCTTTCTATGCCTCTTACTGTTTGGTAGTGGATATAATTAGTGTATTATTTATCTCCTATAGGAGGGTTGCCCTTCTAGTACTTAGAGGCATTGTGTGACCAAAAATAAAGTGTCTTTATTTTTGTACAAATGAGTGTTTTCTTTCATGTGTGTAAGTTCTGTAGTTTTGCACGAGCTTTGCATTTCTCCTAGATAAGCCTTGGCTGCTCATCCACAGCTACCTCTAGAGAGCCTGGCTTCTAGACACTGCCTACACTTCACTAATAGGGGATACCTGGAACTGGTATAAGGTGCGATTACCTTAGGTACCTACCACACCAGCTTCCTGTAATATGGAATTTGAATGATCTATGTCGGGCCATAAATTTATATCTATATTCCTACAGTTGTTATAATGGAATATGAATTTTAGGGTCCAAGTAATTTTTCTTTTTTGAATTAGGTGGAGACGCGATCTGGTTCTAAGTTAATATGTTAAAACTGTGAATACTAGTAAGGCTTTAAAATAATGTTATAGAGAAAGTATATATTTAAATTGTATTGTATTGTATTTTGGACAACTTGGATTTTTTGCTTCTTTTTTCAATGTTATGATTCTATTATTTTTCATTATTTGTTGTGTTTTGTTTTGCATTATTCTTTGTCTCGGTCTATTCACTATATATAAATGTATGTGAATATGTAAATATTTTATATTTAATCTTGATCATTATGCTCTTTTGTTGTTGTACATACATATGTAATAAATATCATTTTGTGTATTTCAGTATTTCAGTTATCTTGATTGTTGTTGTTGTTCTACAATTGTAGATAGCAGTGGACATTAGTTGTAGCTCAATCTCTTTTCTTGTACTCAAGACCAATCTACTGTGTCAAAGGCCTTCTCAAAATCCAGTAAGAGTAGTGCCAAGTGCGTATGTGATAGGGTTTTGTGGTGCGCCAGGGCCAGATGTAACTGTCTGATGCAGTGCCTAGTGCTACGGGTAGGCATGAAACCACACTGGTCATGGTGTACCAGCGTGGGCATTACCTCCTTCAGCCTGGAGGCAAGGATCGAGGAGAGCACTTTGATTTCAATGTTTAGGAGTGAGATGGGCCGGTACGCTGAACAGTGTTGTGACGGAGGTTGGGTTTTGGGGATCACCACAAAAGTCGCTTGATCAATCTCAGTAGGGAAGCGGCCTAGATTTTCTGCTTCATCGTACATGTTAAGCAGATGGGGACCCAGGGTATCGCTGCATTTACTATATAACTCCGCTGGAAAGCCGTCAGGGCCTGGGGTTTTGCCTGATGCCAGGTTAGATATTGCACTGCAAATCTCTGCGAGGCTAATGGCCTCCTCCAATCTGTCTCTCGTCTCCGGGGACACCCCAGGAAGGGTAATGTCGTTTAGTAGGGGGGCCTCTCTTTCAATAGCAGGGCGTGGGTGCTTGGCATATAGACAAGTGTAATAGGAGGCGAAACACTGTGCAATTTCCACAGATGTTTTAACAAGAGAGCCCGAGTCCGATAAGATCTCAGGTATAATTCTGTTCGCCATGGGGCGGGTGGCTAGTCAGTGCAGCAGCTTCCCGTTTTTATCCCCCCATCCATAGATTCGGGCTGCTGAGGCTCTCCACATGTGCTTGGCCGACTCCAGCATTATGTGTTTGATATCCTCTCTCACCCTAGTCAGTTGCCTCATAGTAGTGGCCGATGCCAAGTTTACTTGCTGGCGTTCCAGTCTTAGGGCCTTGTTCTCCAGTTCAGAGATCTGGGAATTTTGGTCTCGTTCGCGGGACCGAAGGATGCTTTTGGCGTGTCCTCTAATAGTGGCTTTACAAGCGGCCCATATTATCCCTGGGGATCGAACCGAGCCTTCGTTTACCTCAAAATATTGACCAAGATGCTTCCTGATCTCCTGGGTATAATCTTTGTCTTGTAGGTGCCAGGTGTTCAGGCGCCACATAGGCCGTCTGGTGGGGTCCGTTCCGCCCATTCGGATACGTATTGGCGCATGATCTGAGACCCCACGGGGAGAATCTCTGCCTCCGCAACGTTTAAGAAGTCTAGGGTGGGCATAAACACCAGATCTATTCTGGATTGCGTCTGGTGGGCCGCCGATGTGTGCGTGTACCGGCGCTCTCTGGGGTGCCAGGTGCGCCACACATCGCACAGATCGAGGCTCTCCGCCCAGTCGCTTAGAGTTGAAGCTCGCTTGGCTCTACTAATGGTGATCCCCCCAGAGACGTCCAGAGTTGGGTCAAGAACTGCGTTGAAGTCACCTCCCAGTAGGGTGGTCCCTTGGGGAAGTCCTGAGGTCACTTGGTGGAGCGAACGTAGGAAGGCGTCAAGCCCTGCTGGAGGAGCATAGGCGCACACCAGGTTTAATGGGTGCCCTTGAAGAGTCCCTGCGACTACTACAAATCTACCCTGCGGATCGGACTGTGTAGCTGTGATCACCAAGGGTAGAGATCGGTGAAGGAGGATCGCTACTCCTCTGGAGCCTCTGGTGAATCCCGCATGGTATACCCTGTCATACCCTCCTCGCGCAAGCATAGGGCACCTGGACCCAAGGAGGTGGGTCTCTTGCAGGAGGACTACTGAGGGGGAGTATCTGCGGAGAGTGTTAAATACTGCTGACCTTTTGATCTTGTCTAATAGGCTGTTTACATTCCAGGAGAGAACCTGGGTCATTGAGGGCCAGGCGTGAGATGTGTAGGTATTATACAAGATTGGGTGTGTGGGTGCGAGCCCAGGGATGACCATTTCAAACGTGTTGCCGAAGCCTTAAAATTACAAACCAGGCTAACTAACTTGTCGCCCTTTAAACCTAATTCAAACTCCCCCCACTCCCCACCCAAATACCCCCCCCTCCCCATACTCCCACCCCGGAAGCATCTGTCGCTCAAATACCCAACCAGAACCAGACAGCCAGTAGAGCTGTCATGGGGTGGAGTGGTGGAGCCCTCCTTTCATTCGGATCAATTGCAATTAACGGTCGCAAATCGAGCACCCAACGTCATACATTTGGAAGTCTCCAGTGCCATCAATGGCAGCCCCACCGTGGACTGCCCGAGCAAACCAAGCGTGGCCAATCTCCTCTCGCGTCCATCAAAGGGACCGCTCATATCTTGTCAGCCGAGTACCGGAGATTGACTCAAGCAGTCGTTCTCCGCTGTCTGGGATGGTGTTCGAGGCCCCGGGAGGGCATCAGTGGTAATCTCGGTCTGAGGATTAGGATCCTGGGTCGTCTCATCATCTGCAGGAGTGTTCGAGTCTTTCCGTCTGCCTCTCCGGGATCTGGTGCTCCTCCGGGGTCCCTCCGCTGAGGAAGGTTCGATATGCAGGGTTTTCCCAGTAGTTTTAGGGGGACCCCTTCGGGCTCCGACGCCCTCCTCCGTCAGCCAATCCCATGCCTCCTCTGGTGATTCAAAAAAGTAAGCTTTCCCGGCCATGAGAACTTTGAGGCGTGCAGGAAAAAGGAGCATGTACGAGAGTTGCATTGCCCTAAGTTTTTGTTTAACACGCTCGTATGACCTGCGGGGGGTTTGGACCTCTCTGGTGTAGTCCGGAAAAATTTGGATTTTGTGGTTTTCCCATTGAAGATCTTCCAGCCGCCTCGCTTCCTTGAGGATATTGTCTCTATCTTTGAAGTTAAGAAATCGTGCGATCATCGGACGTCTCGGGCCGCCTGGAGGGGGGGCGAGGTGCGAGCGCCCTATGGGCTCGTTCAACAGCAAACAAGGGCGAGAGGGACTGGTCCGGCATCCAAGTTTTGATCCACTTCTCTAGGAATTCAGCGGCCTTGTCATCCTCTATGCCTTCTGGGAAACCTATGAATCGCAGGTTATTGCGCCTTGCCCGATTTTCCGCGTCCTCTGCACGGCGGTGAAGCTCGCTGGTTCGGGTTTGTAGTTGGGCCACTTTAGTTTTAAGGTCAGATAAATCGTTTTCGTTCTGCGAGACTCGGGATTCCACTTCAGTAATTCGGTTCACTGCGTTTCTCAGGTCTTGTCTGATGAGGCCCATATCAACTCGCACCGCTCCGATTTTAGTCTCTACGGCCGTCTGCGATGATTGAATAGCTTGGAGAATGGCACTCACTCCGTCCGGGGTAGGTCCTCCGCTAGCCGTGTCTCCCCCTCCCCGTTGGCCCGTCGCAGTCGTGAACTGATCGATTTTTTTGTTGGGAGGGCGGAGGTTGCTTGTTCGTTTTGTCTTTTCCCATCGCGGCACCTGGGAAGAGTGGGTCAGGCACCTCACACCCTCTTTATTGCGTTTTCAGGCCCGAGGCTTCAGTGTACTATCAAGTGCTTTGGACCGAGGAAGATTCCAACGTGCCGCTCCGTGCAAGGACGGCAGGAGGTCACTGTCTCAGGGGCTTCTTCTAGTCTTTTACTCTCTCCCGGGCCCTGTGGGGGCATCATTTGTCGGCACCGCAAGGGGCCGGGTCGTCGGTTTCTCTCCGCCAGTTCCCCTCCTCGCTCCCTCCATTGAGATGGGAGGGATCCTCTCACGGTCACTGCCCGGGCCCCTCCACCTTCAGGGTCCGGTACTCCAACAGCGGGCCCCACTCCGCCTCAAGTGGGCCCCCGATTTCAAAATTTGAGATCGCCCCGGGGTGCTTTCCTCCACCTCTCGGCTCTCAGCCCGCTTCCAGCTCCTGCCATGGGCCAACCTGAGCCCCGTCTGGGCGAGGGCCCGAGGGAGGGTCGGAATCGGGCCACCGGGTCCCTCCCCTGTTGTAGCTGCAGCGGGAGGGGGGGGGAGGGTGTGTCACCAGTCGCCATCCCCCCCCTTCCTCTCCCAAGTCGTCTAGCCTCATCTTCGCCCTCCTGGGGCTCCACTCGGCTCCCAGCCGGGTCCCGACCTCCCGCGCGGCCCCAATGCCTGCTCTCCGCCAGAGGGGGCCGCGGGGGTAAAGGGCCCCAGCCACGTTGGCGGTCATTACGTCGTCTTCCTGCCCCGCCGCTACAGCTCAGACCTGCGGGCCGGCTGGGCGGAATCTCGGCCCCTCCGCCCGCGTCACTCCACACAGGGGCCGCGCCTCTCACCTGGTGCTTCGAGCCCCGTTCGGGGTCCCGTCGGTCCCTCAGCGACAGGGATCCGCGGGTGGGGCACGGTCCAGGCCCCCCCAGGGCCTCACGCTGCTTCCCCGGTCTGCCGCAATCTCAGCCCAGCCGGGCGTTTCTTGCTGCGGCCGCCATCTTTGTTTCCTCTCCCGTAGTCGGCCGGATCGCCGCACAAGCGCGAGGTGTCCGATCCCCGTTCGTTCGTGTCGGTCGACCTCTCTCGGGGCCCCAGGATCACGGAGTCTAAATCGACATCTTTTTACTCCTTCGGACCGCGTTAATTAAGGGCGGATGACGGAGGGGTCCAGAGCACTCTGAGTGCGACCGCCATCTTGACGCCCGAAGCCACGCATTTCTTTTAAAATTGAATCTTAAATAACTAATGAGCACTTTGAAGCAGTCCTTAATGTTGAATGTATAGTCTGACAATAGCTTTGTGTATGATTTGGATCTCCCTCTATATATGGTAAATGTGAAACTTTTTCTGTGGTTCTCTGCTGGCTAGAATGATACTTTAAAAAAATGTTGTGTAGTCGGTTTCCTTAGTATTTGCTAATAATGCTTATAATACATGACTTTCAGCGGTCCGGATGGAGAGAAGAATTTTCGGCAGTGGTCGTGAAATATTTGTTAGAAGAGATCCGCTCTTGTAATCCACAGTTTCCTGTAAGAAGATTTTTGAAACAATTTAAAAAAAGACACGCTGAAAACTTTCCACAACCTATGACCAGTACGAAAGGTAAGTATTTTTGACACAATAGTCAATCAAGCTTAGGATATGTAGATAATTCCTCATATGCTAAGTAAAGACAAATTCGTTTTTAATATGCATTTTCTCTGATAGTGATCTTGGGGCTCTTTTAGGGCTTGAGATATGGTGTGCTTGTTTGTCAGTGGAGGCTAGTGTGTCTGCAGTCCTGAAGCAGGACCACATGCCACATTTCGTGACCTCTGCCATTCAGTGTAGCTCCTAATTTGTCAGCTTGATCATTTATCCAGTCAGAGCCATGTTGGATTCAATCACTCGGCAAAGTTTTTGGTTTCTGGAAACCAACTACACAAGCAGGAGTTTGTTTAATAGTCTGTCTTCCCTATCTGCTCTGCATGGCGGTCATGAGTCGGGAAAACAAGCAATGGTCACCACCCTCCCTTAACTAGAGCTTAGTAAGCACCACGTACTCGGCAACCAAGTTGCGGTCAGGCTGCCAGATCAAGGGTAGATGCCAGTTTAAACCAAGTGCTTCCTTGACTTTAGAATACAGTGAGGGGGGAAAGGTCAGTTTGGCAGTTCTGGAGCACCACTGAAGGATGGTGGTGCTCCCATTCTACCACTCAAAATGATTCCTCTCTAGTGTCCTTGTGTGCGGGCATCTGTGTGCCAGTGTGCAGACAGCTGTTGCTCTTTTCTTGATAAGTGGATTCTTCCTGAGTCACCAGAGTGTGTGTTGTGAAGCCATTCTGCTTGTGATGTTGGCTGGTCCAACAAACCCTAGGCTGTAGAGAAGGCAAACCTTTTGAAGATCCTTGCCTGGGTTTGTGAGGAGTAAGTATTTGCAGCCATGACGACAATGATGAAACGAAAGACTAGAGAACAGGTTGAAAGGGAGAAAGTGCCAGTACCATATCTTACATCACCAGTAACTTCAAGAATAGTTCAGAGTACCCTCTCTCTCTCTCAAAAATATAATTTCACATGAAGAAAGGATCAATTTACAGTGCCCCACTGGCTGACTGTGAAATTTGTAGCAATAGGCAATGCACCATGCTGCAGAAGGCTGTCAATTTCGTGCTATCCTCCTTGAAGCAAGAGTGAGTCTGGATCTTTGTGCTTAAAGAATATCAGCCCAAACCAAAAAAGTATTGGATCCTATGCAGGATCAGCAAATAGACCTCCACTGGAAAAGGTGTTCGACACCTCTCCCGAAAACCATACCTCCAGTGGAAAAGGATTTACCTTCTGTGTCTTACGTCAGTGTTGAAAATATCTGTTTAATCTTTCCAGAGTCTAGGTTTGCAGATGTCGACTCGTACCCTTTTAGACCATCACCACTTGATCTGGTTGGCATTGCCAATAGTCATATACAAAATGTATATAGAGCGCTGCTACAGGGAGATGATACATGCTTCTTGGTTTAAATGAATTGTAAATAAAAAGTACTCGTTATGCCAGCAAGATTTTTACAAATTGGTAAACAACTGCTACTGTGAGATTTTAGTGGCACCAAAAATAGAGGTAAAAACAGACTTTCACTGGATTGAGTTTATCTTCATTTGAACCTATGCACAAGTTCTCATTGGAACACTCAACGAGTAAACTGCCTTCGTCAATTTCAATTGCATATTTTGAGTAGCTTATCCTTACTCATCTACAGTAGCCCAAACTGCCTTTTCTAAAGATGTATGAAGTCCGCATGGTGTTGAGAACCCATCCTAGGGTTGTTCAAAATAATGTACTTTTCTCTATTTTTGTTTTGAATCAACCTTTTAACGCATCTTAAATCTTTCCCCATCTAATTGCACCATACAGAATTCTGTTTAGGCTATGTTAGAAGGGCTATACATTGAGAAGTAAAAGGGTTTCAGAAAGACACATCT
Source organism: Pleurodeles waltl (assembly GCF_031143425.1). NCBI lineage: Eukaryota > Metazoa > Chordata > Amphibia > Caudata > Salamandridae > Pleurodeles > Pleurodeles waltl. The sequence goes on along the minus strand of NC_090446.1, from coordinate 1,060,056,179 downwards.
GGCTTTTTTTCTCCACAACAGAACAGCAATCTTATTAAAGGGGCTATTCTCTTCAATCCTACTACCAAGATGTGTATTGCACTTTGGATTGTGAATCTCAGTAACAAAATAAAAAAGTGTGATAGGCAAATTCTACACATGAAGAAAATGTGACTTTCATTGGCAACATATTTGTTGGGTATTTGCAGATTGGTAGTGTTTGCACATTTACCAAACATTACTATGTGGCTATTCAGGCTAGACAAGAAGCAGGGTAGAATGGAAATCTGTTGGTTAAAACTCCCACTTCAGGCATATCACAACGGGCCTGGGAGTACTTGTTTGAAATAAACACCAATCATGGAAACATTCAATAGTTTTCTGCTACAGAAAGTACGAAGTTACCCATATGCAAGAATTGTTCATGCGCAACCCTTGAATGTCCCTGGTAAAAATGACATGTAAGACACAGATTTGCTTTCACAATGCGTTTTTCATATTATACATTACCTCAAACTTGATACAAAAATTATATTTGAATAGAGCTATAGGCCGCGTAATTAAGCACAGCATTCATGTCTAGAATACTGCAGTACTGTGCTAGGCAAGCGGTTTGTTAAATATTGGACATATTTGTGATGGGTGAGTAATTTGCTTTGTGTTCTAGAGTTGTGAATACTATCACTCTGCTCATTATGGGCACATAATCCTGTTCAGGTCTTAGCCTTCCAAAAAATAAATGTGATGTAAGAGTCTGGGCTTGTTTTACAAAATGATTGTTTGGAACTGATCATGCAAAGTAATGCCACTCATAGTTTACTATTTACTTAGTTAACAGCAAAAGCAAAAAAGTGCAACCTGAAAAAAAGGACAACACAAGGCCATAATTCTTTCTGCCCCCAGACACTGATGCAGTGCTTGCAATGTAGGCTCTATAATTCAGAATAACTGGGAGTTCTGTGGTGCTGTTTTAGACTTCACTATGAAGTTAGACTACAGCAAAAACAAGACCGTACAAACTGAAAAAACGCACAGAACTGCCAGACGTAGTACTTTCTGGACACAAAATAGTGTTGCAGTCCGTGCATAGTAGGATGTATAACTTAAATTAACATGGAGTTTTGTGGGTCAATATTAGCCCAAGGGAGGAATATTGTAATGTCTATCAAACACCTATTGTTTTGTAATTCCCACAATGCCTCATGTACCTAATCATTGGTTCTCTGTTCTGAGAATGTGGCTGAAGGGTAGTTGTGATAATAGCAGTTGGTGCCTAATGCACCAATTGAATGTTGGTAAATGCCAGTGTTGTACGCCCTACGTCCCACCTCCAGTGCGTTTACAAATGCTTGACCCCAGGGGCAAAGGAACCATGTCATATCTGTGGATGACCTTTATTAAGCAGCGCACACACTGTGTAACAAACTGCTTCTAACTTACATGTTAATAGTACTTCTAAGTGGACATTATCAGCAAGTACCGTACAAGGTTGTATGGTTTTAGGAGATATACTACGCTACTGGTCAGGACATCTGATAATAGGAAACTCACATTTTCTGAAAAAGTGCGACTTATGGAATGATTTTGGAAGTACATTTGAGGAAGGTACAGAACTTGAAGGAGTTTGTTCTGGGGAAACAGTCCACATATGCATCCCACCCCCCTAGCTGAGGCAACAACTTTGAATTTTAATTTTCAGAAGTAAAGAAAAAAAAAAGTTTACAAAAAAATGCAACACACTTATTAGAACGCTGTTTAGACAACTTCAGCTAAATTATTTGTGGTGCAATTTTCCTAATGTTCTGGCTAAAATTTGTAGTCATCCTAAACACATTTGATTTTCTATAATGTGAAATGATTGTGCATGGGGATGAAAGTAATGTGGCGATAAGTGAATTTCAACATTGATTCAGTAAGGATTGGGCTTTGTTGTATTGCTTTATCATCCTTCGTGCATATACATTCACTCTGTAACACAGGGTCTCCTAAACAAGAGACCTTGCAGGCATGTGAACTCTACAATTTCAATTTGATTCTGCATGGTGCTGTGATGGTAGGTCATAAAAGCGTGCAAGTCAGTGATTTTGTTAGCCTAACTAGGTTAATGGTTTTCTGCCGCCTTCAGATAAATTACCTATTTTTTTAATTTAATTAAACAAGCGATTTAATTTCGTTAATTAGGATGCACAGATTTCCCAAATTCAGAAATTGGTAGCCCGTTGATGTGTTCTGAAGACTCTGAGAAAGAAAATAAAAGGAAGAGTCAAGAAATGCTAAAATCAAAAAGAAAGAAAGGATCCAGCAGCACTGGGAATCTAGCTTCCATGCACGAAGAAAACCCTATTTTGAGAAAAAGCAGAAGAAACAGCTCTGGTGAAGTAAAAGGTGAAACATCCTGCAAAGGCAAACTTAGTCGTTCTTCTAGGAAAAAACAAGTTGACTCTTCTGAGGAAAAAACAGAAGATTGTGAAGTTATAGTAATAGAGGAATCTATGTCGACATCAAAACATGTTTCTTCTTCAGGTGAGTGGCTTTAACTTGTATTCCCTTCTTACTGGTTATTGCTTAGTGGATACTTTTGTATTAGTTTTGGATGTTTCTGTAATTGGGAGTTTGGTTTAAGATCTTCTTTCTTACCCAGGTCCCCAGCTTTTGCAAACATAAAACTGGATGATAAGAGTAAATTTGTGTTTGCAGCTTAATTGTTTTTAATGTACTGGAGCACCATCCTTGTACCTTTATGGTCCACCCAGAGTCTCCTTGTGCTACACCCATTCTCCCATTTCAGCTAACTGCTGAAGACTTCAAACTTCTTGCATTACAAATGTTTTGCTCTGTGTACACACGGTCTGCTCACTGATTCAGGTTCTCTAGCACCACACCAAATGGATGATTAAATTATCCTCTGAGTACTTCACTCTCCAGGCATACTGAAATCAAGCATCAACGTTTATTATTGTAGGAAGCTGGCCTGGTGAGTGGTGAGCACCTATGGTGTTATCACCTTATACCAGTTCCAGGTAACCCCTATTCGTGAAGTGTAGGCAGTGTCTGGGACGCCAGGGCTCTCTCTAGAGGTAGCTGTGGATGAGCAGCCAAAACATAGCTAGGAGACCTGCAAATCTTATGCAATACCACTATAGTCACACAGCACTCAGACACATAAAAGAACCACACAGTGTTACAAAAATAAAAGGGGGGTGGGGTTGCAGGGACCAAACCATATACTAAGAAAGTGGAATGCGAAAGTTGGGCCCCCACCCAAGGAAGTGGAATCGATAGAGGGGAGCTGGAGGAACTAGAAAATCCTCAGGGTAAGTACCAGAGTGCACCCCAGCGACCAGGAGAAGAGAGGTTAGTACCTTGTTCTCCCCAAACCCACCACAATGACTTCTGAAAAGGATAATGCAAGACTGCAAGAAGCCAAAGGTGGCTCCTGAAAGAGGAAGACCTAGGAAAGAAGGGGAACAAGTCCACTTCATGTTAGTGTCCGGTGGTGGCAGGAGCCACTACCCACCCGTCTGTGGATAGAGGACCAGGTCGACCGTGGAAGAAGACGGTCAGCAGTGGAGCACTGGAGCAGCTGAAGAGTTCCTGGAGTGATGCAGTGGACATCCAATGCTGGAAGAAGGATTGCAGTCGCAGTGGTGTGGAAGAACCACCAACAAGACTTGACAAAGACAAATGTAATTGGAGAAGAAATGCAAGGCTGCCATGGAGCAGCAAGGTCCAAGGGGACTCAACCCACGGGGTGGGGAGGAGAGTCCTTGATGACTCAGCAGTGACGAGAGTCCCAGTAAGAGGCAGCACACACAGGCAGCAAGCACAGGAGTCGCAGTGAGGCCCACGCAGCACACCTTGGAAGGAGCCCCATGTTGCAGGAAAAGGAAGCAGAGCGATGTGTGTTACAGGGAAGAGGGCTGGGGCTACACAGGGCCTAAAGATCCCTTGGAGGAGATGCTACAAGCATTGGTAGCTGCAAGAGTCAGGGTGCACAGGGGTACTGTCCTCCGTGGAGAGGCAAGGACTTGCTGTCTCCAAAGTTGGCAGAGCGGACCAAGGGAACCACTCCAGACCACCACCTGTGATGCAGGATCCACGCAACTCTGGAAGAGAGGAGATCCATGCGCTGGCCGTCCTTGCAGTTGGTGCCTGCGGATGCAGGGGGAGTGGTGACTCCACTCCAAGGGAGATTCCTTCTTGTGCAGACTGAAGGCTCGTCGCCCTCGGAGGATGCAGAGCCGGGGGAATGATGAGTTGCTGGACGGAGCCGTGGAAACAATTTTGCAGAGCGGTCTTGTCGCTGTAGCTGCAGATTGTAGGTTCTTGTGAAGTCCAAATGCAGCTTTAGTGGCCAGAAGTCACAGTAACCGTTGCAGTGGAGTCCTGCTGGAATCTTACACGGTGAATCTGAGGACCCACCCAAGAAGGAGACACTAAATAGCCCAGAATGGGGATTGGTCACCTAGCAAGGTGACCACCTATCAGGAGGGAGCTGTGACTTCACCAACCTGACCTGGCCACTCAGATGCCCCCAGAGGCCCCTGCCCACTTTGGATTCAAGATGGCAGAATCAAGTGGCCACCTGGAGGAGCTCTAGGCACCATCTCTGGGGTGATGATGGACAGGGGAGTGGTTGCTCCCCTCTCCATTGTCCAGTTTCACACCAGAGTTTATGCAAGGAGTGCACCAAGTGTACCCTTCAAAACATACTAGTGGCTTACGGAGTCTACCCTTCCCTAGCCATCTAACACCTATTTCCAAAGGAAGATGGTGTTGCCTCCTTCTCCCAAAGGAAATCCTTTGTTCTGCTTTCCTGAGCTTGAGCTGGTAAAGCAGCAGGAGGGCAGACACCCGTCTGAGGGGTGGCAGCAGCATGGGCTGCCTGGAAAACCCCAGAAAGCTGGTAGGAGCAATGGTGGGAGTCCTCTAAGGAGCATCTAGACTGCATGGAATCATACAACACTGGCAAGAGTATTGGGCTATGATTCCGACATGTTTGATTCCAACCATACCCAGGTTCGGAGTTACCATTATGTAACTGGACACAGAGCTGTGAAATGGGTTTGCCCTACACTTACGAAGTGCCATGTAATGGAGCTGGAGTTCGTAGGGGCACCTCTGCTCATGCGAGGATGCCTTCTCACACAGGGACCTGCACCCTGTCCTCTGGTCTAGGAGGGCCTACCAAAGGGGTGACTTACAGTGACCTGGTGCAGTGACTCCTAGTGAAAGGATGCATGCACCTTTTCACCCAGGCTGCAATGACAGGCCTGCAGACATATTTTGCATGGGCTCTCATGGTTGGCAAAATATATGCTGCCGTCCATGGGGACCCCCTGGTGCCCCAATGCCCTGGGTACGTAAGTCTTATATGGGGACACCAGTATGCCAATTGTGGGGTGTGGAAAGTCCTTAGCAACCAAATTTAGAGCAAAAGAGTGCAATCACTGGGATCCAGGTTAGCAGGATTCTGGTGAAAACAGTCAAAACACACTGACGGCAGGCAAAAAGTGGGGGGTAACCATGCCAAAAAGAGGGTACTTTCCTACAGTTAGAAACTCTGGTACTTTAGAGTCCTTAAAAATAGGATTTTATGTTCGGAAAGGTATAATAGGATAGTACCTATATGAAACTAACAAAAAAAAAATATAGAAGGCTGCGTTCCGATATTCCAGACATCTTTATAGGTCTTTGGGGTTCACATTCTGATTTTTCTGAGCCAGTCTATGGGGCAACCGTGGTATATGGAGAAATGCAATATTCACTTTTTACAGTACTTCATCTGTTCTCTGCTGTATTTTTAGTGTACTGAATGTAAGATTGAACAACCTAGTGGATTTGAGCATGTGTGCTTACATTTCAGTAGAACAGTTCAGAAACAAGTCATGTCCAAAACTCACCATTCTTTTCCAAAACATTTTAAAGTTGTCAGTGGATAGTTCAACACTGTCCTATAAGGTGCCTACCTTGCCAATGGTCCAGTGATGTTGTAGGAACAGGATTCAGTTGACACAGTTACAAGGAGATACCAGTTAAGGATCTAAGTGGGCTCTAAGTCAGTGAAACGAATATTGGCTGCTGGATGGAGAGGATACCCAAAGTTGTCCACAGCATCCAGTTGGCCTCGACAACAATGGACTGGACATTGGAATTTAAATTCAGAAATCAACTATGACTTCAAATGTAGGTAACCTAAATGTGAAGACCAAAGAAACTCCCCAAATGGTTGAAGGGTCTCGGCAACCAGATGTAACCACTATGACATCATCCCAAGGCCTAGGTTGAAGAGGATAAACCTGTGTCCCTCTGGGGCTAGAAGCTGATAGGTATGGTTTCTGCTTGATTCATGCATGCCACTACTCGTTCCCTGAACCATGCCTCAAACCACACAATGCTGAAGTGTGCATTGGCAGGCCCTTACCTTGTGTCTCTGAAGCTTCTTGTATCAATTTGGCTGGCTAATTTCCATATACACATTGGGGGCACTGATGTTAAGCCAGGGCCTACCAAAATGTACCTATCTGATAGAGACATCTAGTTGCAGATTCCTTGCCTAAGAATTCCCCCCGACGTCAGTCTGAATCAAGAGTTTTCTTGAGCAGTACCCCTGCGTGCCGTCAAGTGGCCTCTGTCAGTTCCACCTCCGTCGTCTGCATCGTGTGCACAGGAAAGGATTTTGTGGGTCCGATACATGGTTCAACCCAGCTCGTTAGCTCTTTTATTTCTGTGCCAGCCAGCCATTGCTCATGCGTTGAAGAGCTACAACTCAGTCACTTTTTGACTGGTCTTTTTCGACTTTGTGATTTTTCTTGTGTCTACACTCCTGGTGCTTTGAGGGTGTCTTCACATAAAACTGGTTTCAAGAGCTGCGGATCTTCTTTATAGGGCGATGTCTGTGACAGATCCACAGGCCATTAATTCAAAAGCTTTGAATGAGATGTCCCTAAAGTTCCTTGCGGCCTGGCACTTGGCTGCACGCCCCTCCCTATCTCGGTCGAGAGGAAGGTCCTGAGAATGGTCTTGGAGCCCCACTTCATCTTCGTCCCACTCCAAGTCCTCGGACGGTCAGATAAGTCGAGGCACAAGAAGAAGTCGAAGAAGAACAAGTGTTCTTCGACTACATCCCATCCGTCGGGTGACAAAAAGAGTGAAAGGGAGCGTTGTCGCTCTAGGTCTCGATCCTCAGAGCCTCATGTGGGTTGGCTCTGCACCTCCCCGAGTTTTAGAGCTGCAGTGACCCCTGCCGAACTCAGTTTCAGTGGTCACTGGACCCTTTAGAATACCAACTCCAAGACCCTATAGACTGGGAGATGGATCTGGGTGAAGCCAGTGGTTTGGGTACTTCCCCCAGATACTGGCATGCTTTCTCCCCCTGCCGTGGCTACGGAGGAGAGAGCGTCCTATTCCATGGTGGTGCGAAGAGCAGCAGAGTTCCTGGACCTAGAGCTGCCTTCGGTGCCAGTCAGGACTAACCTGCTGACGTAGGTGCTTGAACCTAGGGCTTCATCCTCTGAACCACTTTTGCCCTTTAATGACACCCTTAGTGGTGTCCTGCTGGGTGCCTGGTCACAATCCAGCACAGGGCATAGACCTGATCCAAGTGACCCAGCGTTCTTGATTCAGTATCTCTACCCTGAGAGCTTGGCTACCCAAGCCTCTATATCCCAGGGCACATTACCTTCCGCACCCCCCGATAGGGAATCCAAGGAGCTGGATCAAGTTGAGATGTGTTTTTTTTTTTTTTTTTTTTTTCCTCCTCTTCTCCAGTCTGGCATTGCGGTCCATGCCTTTTGGGCCATTATCCCCATACTCTGAGATACGGTTGCGCTATTGCTGCCACAGGTCCTGGGGGAGGAGGCCTAGGGTGTACTCTCCCAATCCGTTGCTGACTGGAGAGACGCAGCAAAGTTCACAATAAGATGTGGGCGGGACATGACCGACTCGCTGGGCAGAATGGTTGCATCGACGGTGGCCTTGAGGTGCCCCGTCTGATTGAGGATGTCTGGCTTTTTGGGAGATGTCCAGTTTGCCCTTATGGAAATGCCCTTTAATGGCACCTGTCTCTTTGGAGACAAAGACTAGGCACTTGAGCGCTTCAAGAATTCTTGTGCTACGGCCAGGTCCTTGGGCTTTGCTGCTGCCCCTAGCCCTCTCTAGTCTGCTTTTTGCCCGTTTAGTGGCTACGGAAGGGGCACCCCACCATGTTTATTTCTCTCCAGCCATCGTGCTAAATATGCTGCCCAGCCTTTGGGTGGCCGGCGGCATGGAATCAACTGTCCTTGTAGATCAGGGAGCCAGCAGTCGTCCCCCCCCCCCCCCCCCCCCCCCCAAAAACAAGCGGCTTCCAACCCATCCTAGTGTGACGATTCCCCACCAGGAACCAGTGTGAGGCAGGACTCTTCATCACCTGCTGCACTGGCAATCCATCATGTCAGACAGGTAGGTTTTGCAGACAGTCTGAAGGGACTACTCCCTTCCCTTCGGGACTACCCCTGCATCTATGCCACCATCCTAAGATCAGATGACAGAGGATCACTTAGCAATTCTCCGAGGAGGTTACTGCTCTCTTCGCCAAGGGAGCCATAGAGAGGGTCCTTGTGCCAAATGTAGGTTGTGTTTTTTTATTTCTGATATTTTCTGGTGCTGAAAAAGGACAAGGGCCTACGCCCTATCCTAGACCTTAGGCCCCTCAAGAAGTTGTTTAAAATGCTCAGTCTGTATCGGGTCTCATCAGCCCTGGACCCTGGAGACTGGATGGTAGCGTTTGGGCTTGGAGGACCTTTATTTTCCTGTCTGGTGATACTTGCGGTTCACAGTAGTCCAGAAGCATTTTCAATTCACTGTGCTCCCCTTTGGCTTTACCAGTGCACCTCCGGGTGTTCACGAAGGTGATGGTGGTGGTTGCAACTCATCTGTTCAGCTCAGGGGTTTCAGTCTTTCCCAGTAACTCGCTGTTGACGATAGGTGTGTCCCTGGCTGTTGTTTCTCACCGTTAGACTAAGGCGGACCTCCTGCATTCGCTTTGCTTCACTATAAAAGTGCCAAAGTCGCACCTGACTCCCTCTCCAATGCTGTCTTTTATCAGAGCTGTTCTGGACACGGAGCAGTTTCAGGCTTATACTCCCTAGCAGTGAGTCCGAGATATTCAGGCTATGATGCCGATGTTTTAGCCTCTATCCTGGATTTCTGCCACAATGACTTTGAGGCTGCTGGGTCTCATGGCCTCCTGCATTCTGCTGGTGACACATGCCGGATGGCATATGTGGGCTCTGCAGTTGAACCTGAATTTCCAGTGGGCGCAGCATCAGCAAACATGCTCCAAATCAGGGAGGGAACTACATGACTCCTGCAGTGGTGGCTAACGAACCGCGATTGGATCAGAGACAGATTCCCTCTCCCTTCCCCCAACCAGATCTGACAATAGTGGCAACTGGGTTCACTCCTGGATGGGGCAAACATCCTTCTAAGGAATAGAGGAGACACCATTTGGACCAAAAAAGAGCATTGGCATTCTACCTTGATTGTACCAAAGAGTTCCAGGTGGATGATCAACTCTTTGTTGGTTATGTGGCTGCGAAGAAAAGTCTGGGAGTCAAAAAAGAATCCTCTTCAGATGGGTTGTACTCTGCATTAAAATGTGCTGCGCATTGGCTAAAAAGCAACCTCTGGTGTGTTTCTTGCTCATTTTAACAGAGTGACATCTGCAACAACTGCGTTACCACACTGAGTTCCAGTCCTGGACATCCTTGCACACGTTCACCAAACGCTACTTCCCGGACAGCCGGGTCGGAAGGGACGGGTATTTTGCTTGTTCGGTCCTGCAGACCTTCATAGTATGTTCTTGGTTTGCAGACCCACCTCCGGGGATGGTATGGCTTGGGTATCTATTCTAAGGCAAGGAATCTGCAACTAGGTATATCTCACATGTTACTTACCTAATATCTAGTTGAAGATTCCTTACCACCCATCCTCTCTGCTCTGTGAACTAATTTCTAGGGACAGGGGCTTCCCTTCCAAGGCCTTAGTTTTGAAAGGGCTGCTAAGCCAGGTACTCCCTGACTCATGTAATTAGCAGTGGTTGAAATCAATATAAGAAATCCATTGATCACTTTTTGTATACTTTTGTATGTCGCCCCAAGTGTTGGCCGGTATGCCCAGACGTTGGTCCAGTGGACACTGTCACTGGAACCAAGCCATACCAGGCTGATGAACCCATAACAAAGGAGAAACCGCTCCTGGGTTGCTTGCGTTCTATCTAGTTCAGGGAGAATTGGGCTTGGCAGTTCAGGTTGGACTGTTCCCATTGGAGGAGCAGGGCCCAGATTGATTTACATATAGCTGTGTCCAGACTGAGGTGGCATGATGTGCAAAATAATGATGGACTGGAATGCTGCCCAGAGTAATTAATTAAAGTGGCTGAAATGAATTCAAGCATTCCCTCCATCACTCTTTCTATGCTTTAGTAGTCCATTTCCAGCAGTGGCTGGACTTAACATTAGACCACAAGCTGGGGGGGGGGGGGGGGGGGGGGGGGGGAGGGAGGGGGTGCTGGGTGTCATCTCATGGGAATACCAATCAATGGAGTTCTTTGCAGATTTTCTCCAACCAGAGGACTTGGAATATCGTGGACACAAACTTTCATACTACATCTTATTTGCGAGGGTATCCATTGAAAGATCTGTACCACCCCCCCAGGCACACATCCACCTACCCCCCCTTCCATAGGACCAGGGTGGCTATTGCCAAAACCCACCAGGCCAAGAGGAGAATGACCTATGATGGCAACTATTTGAGCAGTCTGGTAGGCTGAGGGAAATCTACATCTGCTCCAGGTCAAACTAGCTTCTACCTTTGCTTTATCCAAACCTACCTACCTCGTTCCTGTGTTGGGTCAAAAAACATTAAATGTAGAGAGGACTTCAGCTTGGATTGTCTTTGTACAATCTACATTTTCAGAAAATCCTTGCAAGACGTTTGACATTTTCTTTAAAGGAAAAATCACTTACCCTTGGTAATGCCTTATCTGGTAGACTAGTTGCGGATTCCTTACCTTAGATCTTACCCCAGGCGTCGATCTGGAGATTTTTCTTGCACATTACCTGTGTGTGCTGCCAGGTGGCGTCAGTCAGCTCCGCGTCAGTCTGTGTCGTACACACCTGATATTACAATGTGGGTCTTATATAGGCAAGAACCTGGTGCACTGACATGCGTTTCTTTTCATGACTTTCCACGCCAGAAGCGCAGAGCCATGAAGAACAATGACCACTGGGAAGGGTAGACTCCCAAGCCACTGATATGCTTTGAAAGGCACACTTGGTGCACTCCATGCATAAACCATTCTGCATCAGTTCAGAGACCTCCAGTCCCTGCTCTGGTGCGAAACTGGACAATGGAAAGGGGAGTAACCAGTCCCCTGTCCATCACCACCCCAGGGTGGTGCTCAGAGCACCTCCTTTTGGACCTTTGAGCCTGCCATCCTGAATCCAAGGTGGGCAAAGGCCTCTGGGAGCATTTGAGTGGCCAGGTGAGGCAGGTGATGTCACAGCCCCCTCATGATAGGTGGTCACCTTGCTAGGTTTCAATCCCCCTTCCGGGGCTACTTAGGGTCTCCTTCTTGGGTGGGTCCTCAGATTCGACTTGCAAGGCTCCAGCAGGAATCCTCTGCAAAGTTTACTTTGACTTCTGGCCACTGGGGCTGCAATTGGACTCCACAGGAACCTACAATCTGCAGCTACAGCAACGAGACTGCTCTGCAACATTGTTTCTCCGGCTCCTTCCACCAACTGCAACATTTCCCTGGCTGTGCATCCTCTGAGTGCGGCAAGTCTTCAGTCTGCGCAAGAAGGAATCTCCCTTGGAGTGAATGAGTCACTTCCCTGCATCCGCAGGTGCCAACTGCAACAACCTGCTGCGTGGATCTCCTCCCATCCTGAGCTACGTAGATCCTGCATCACAGGTGGTGGTCTTGAGTGGTCCCCTTGGTCCTCTCTGCCAGCTGTCCAACTTTGGTGAAGGTAAGCCCTTGCCTTATCACGCAGGACGGTACCCCCATGTACTGTGTCTCTTGCAGCTACCAATGCTTGTTGGCATCTCCTTCAAGGGATCTTCAGGCTCAGTGTAGCCCCAGCCCCTAGCACTCTTCTCTGCGACGCACAGCCCTCTGCATGCTTCTCCTGCGACATAGGGCCTCTCCTCAGGTGTGCTGCGTGGGCCTCCCTGTGACTCCTGTGCTCCTTGCCTGTGGGTCTTCTGTGGGGGCTGCCTCTTTTCCTTTGAACTCTTTGCACTGCTAAGGGTCACCTGGGACTTCCGCCGTGGATTGAGTCAATCTGGACCGGCAGCTCATATATAATTCTCATTCATCTTCATCTGCTCCAGGGCTTCATTGCTGACCGTCTTCTCCTCACTGTCAACCAACTCCTGCATCCACAGACTGGTAGGTAGTGGCTCCTGCCACCACCGGACACTCCAATAGCATTAATGACCAATCGCTGGAGGGGAGGAGGTAACGGCAAAGAATATAACTGGCTATAGAAGAGAAAATGTAAATAGCTAGGTTTTTAAAAACGTGCGAAAATTAAGGATATTAGTGTTTTTTTTTTTTATAAATGGATCGGCATTTTATTCCATAGTTGACTAACCATATGGACAAATTCTTGACCTGCCATAGATGCCTTGTTTATCCTGGTAGTCAACACAAGGCACGCTGCTGAATATCTCTGATGTTGATGGAGAGCTGGACGATGCCACCTGCTTTATTTGCCAAGTAACACCTTATGGGGTAGACACAGTGCCTTAAAAACTACCAGTTTTTTTTTTTTATTGGGAGCCAGTGGCGGTCTCTTATCACATTCATTACTGAAGTGAACTGTGGCACTTTCTTAAGAAGGCGTGTGGCTGCGTTTTGAAGTGCCTAAATTATTATTTTTTATACTGCTTGTGTTGCTCCTAAATATAGCGTGTTACAATAGTCAATCTTTAACATAACACCAACTAAGATTGCTGATTTTTGGTTATTCAGAAGGGATATAAGGAAGCACCTTTTTTACCATCTTCAATTTTAAGAAACGGGTGGACGAAAGCTTGCTGGCCTGCTCCTTGTAGGATAAATCAGTATCAAAAATTACCCCAAGGTTTCTTACCTTTGTGGTTGGAATTAAGGACGATCCTAAACATTTGGGCCACGAGGAAGTGCCCCAGAAGGTAGTCTGTTTGCCCAAGATTAAAACTTTGGTTTTATCTGAATTACGTTTCAGACAGTTGGCAGCCATCCAAACTGCTATATCCTTCAAACAATTGTTAAACCTTTCCACTACTTCATCAACATTGCCTGGGATCGAAATGACAATCGGCATATCGTCAGCGTAAGCTGCTGTGGCAAAAACATAAGATAATATTAATTTTGCCAACGGGGGCCCCATAGATATTTAAAAACCCTAGGGAACCCCACGAGGGAGGGAAAAAGATTTGGATTGGAAGTCTTCAAGGGAACACTATCTGTTCTCTTTCTTCGAGGAAAGAGGCAATAAGCTTGGGGGCTAGACTTGAAATACCAATGTTGGTCAAGTGGTCTAATAGTACTGTATGACTAACTGTGTCTAATGAGGTGGAAAGATCATGCAAGATCATCACGTTTGGCCACATACATCTTTTATGGCACAGATTTCTCCAGCAATAGTAATCAATGCTGTCTCAGTGCTTAAACCTGGTCTGAAACCATGTTGGGATATTTCTAGTGAATTATTTCCTTCTGATAAGCATGTATTAACATATTTTTCCTGTATTTTAGCTGGAAAAGGTCATCTGGAAATTGGGCGATATTTTTTTTCTCCATATTGGGATCAAGTGAAGGGTTTTCTTATTTTTATATATATATTTTTTTTAACAATAGCAGAATGGATCCATTTTTCCAAATAGCTGACAAAATGCCACTTGTAATGACCATATTAAATAAAGTCGTCCGCACTGGTGCGTTAGTCTGCCACAGCCTGCCCAACTTTAGGTGGGCAGTTATCGGATGGTGCGCCTGACTACTTGATTTAATGAGCTTGTCTGTTTGGTCAATGCTCAGTTGAGGGAAAGGATCTAAACTGTGTGACCAAAATTTGTCAAAAGATATATTACTAAAATCAGGGGTGGAAACGGTGATAACAAATTCTTTGTAAACCGTTTCAACCTTGTTTTTTTTTTTTTTTTTTTTTAAATAAAAAAAATACAAAAAAGTTGACTACATTATTATCCTATTCTACTTTTATGACGATCAGTGAGGATCCCACGATGCAGAAGGAAAAATTACTTACTTGTATTCCTAGTTATGCATCACAGGGATCCTCATTCAAGTCGTACACAAACCTCCTTCCACCCTGGTTGTCAGCACATTTGCTATATTTTCCTTTGCTAATCGTCATTGCCTTTCAAATAGAACAGAGACTGAGGCAAACTGCCAGTAGAGTACATGTCGATAAGGGAAGCTTCTGGCTTTTGTATTTTCCTTGCAGTCCTTGAACTCTTGACCTGACAGGCTCCTTATTTCTTTCATGTGTCTTCCTTTGTATGTGCTCAATACAATAGGCATTTTAGAGTTCAACTCAGGGTTGCCTCTTGTCAGATACTGCAATGCGGTCGCACTGTGTTCATGAAATGCCTTTTTTTGATCCAGAAAAATTCAGTAAAAAGCAAGCCCATCATATTCTTTAATGGAGATAACTTGAATTCTATGGACGTTAAGGTGGTTACCTCCAACTAATAATGGCTTTCAGTATTTGAAAACGTGTTCCAGGATCCTAGCTAATGCACAGGGATATTCTATGTTTGTCTTCAATGAGAATACCTACAATGCAGAACTAGGAATACAAGCAAGTAACAATTAATTTGTCTTGTTTCAGGATTTGCTGATCTACCTATAGAAATAATACCAGGGAACTACAATTCTTTTTCTTAATCTGCATCTCGTGCTGTTGCAGAGACTTTCTTTTTTAGTTTCAAATCTAAAAACCGGTTTCGTGAATCCCATAATTGTTTTAAAGGTCGTGTTTTGTTTGGCTCCCCAAAACAGAAAATCACACCAAAAAATGAGACTGGCTGTTGACAACCCAATCACTACCTTCTCTGAAAAGTGAACTATAGCTATTTGTTGCGGCACTGCATTACAGGTCTTGGAAGCAACTTCCTTACTAAAAGGCACAGTTTTATTGCTCATTTTCATTTTAGCTAATTGCAAGTAGCCTGTTAATTTGTAACTCCCATATTTATATTGCTCTAAGATAAATTCAGCACAGTATTACATTTTAAGTGTACGTCAACTTAAAGGACATAACATTTGGATTTATATTTTGAAGAGAGATGTCCAAGTGTTCTAAAAACCTGCAAATAGGATGACATATGCAGTGCTTATAACTCTAACAATTATACTTTTCATTTTGTTTAGATTCAGTGTCTGATGACGTTCTGTGGACAGAAAAATATCAACCGCAAGACTCTAGTGAGCTGATTGGAAACTCTGGTGCAATAAAGAAACTACACGGGTCAGTCCTACTAAAAACATTGTCTTACCAACTGTATTTCAGAGTCTTTTTCTTACATACTCTACTGTAATGACCCTAAAAAGCAAGACCATAAATGTAAGTACATTGCTAATTCTAGAGAAACCAAAAATTAATCTGACAAATAAGTAGTCTACTTGACTCTCAAAATCAAAACCTAGACTAAGAGTATGGCTTGGATATGGTAATTTTGCTGTTTATCAAAGAACTGTTAGTCGTAGAAATCTAGATTATTAATCCAGATTTTCAATAAACCCTCTCACCATAATTTACAGGATGCACAGTGAAATGTTTCTTTCTTCAACATTACGGCAAAACAGAGATTAATCTTAAATGCCTGATTTATTTCCAGTCTTAGTGATCTTCTCACAGATTTTTCCCTTGACGCACAGCATCAGATACTGTTTTAGCAAGTGAACTATTGAACAGGACTAATAGAGAGCCAACTTTTGAAGATGCTGGCCATCACTATGGCTCTCTGCAATTTCCTTTCTTCTCTTAGATACCTTGTCACAATCTAGTAACACATGCGTATGTGTCCTTCAAGCTTTCCGCAATCTCACTTGATTCATTTTTGGAAGATACCAATGCATCTTCATACAAATCTTCTGCGAGAACCTGCTCGAAAAGCCAGCTGCAATGTCTCACACTGCCCTTCACCCTGGAAGAAATGATTGCTAAACCCAGTTCTCTATTCCGACAGCAGACCTCTATCTAAATGTCATGATTCATTATCTGATGCAAGTGTGCCAATAGTTTTCTGGGCCTTCAACAATACCCCAGCAGATTCAAGCCTTCAAGGATGCTGTACATTTTTGGTGCTCTTCAGGTTTCCATCTTGCGCACCATAGGTCCCTAAGGTACAACATTTACACCCCCTGCTCAGTGTTGGGTTACTGCCAATGGAGACCTCCTCTGCTGTCTGACCCTGTGGGTACACTTTGTGGGCCACATACCAACACTGGTACAAACCTGCATTTAGGCCCTGACACCTGTGTCAGTTCGTTCCACATCAACGCTTTTGGTACTTTAAGAGGATTTGGGACTGATATCCGTGTCAGACACCAAATCGACCTAGGCACAATTCTGACCAGTGTTGCCCGTCAAAGTCACGAAAGCATGACTGGTCATCATGCGCTACTTTTACTCTGTACCTCTACCAGGCCGTACATGCCGGCAAATCCCCCAATATCTTTTTACCTCTGACTCAAAACAAGGGACACCGGAGGAAGTGAATGAAGATGTTGATGGTGTTGGTTATGTTGTTGGCCGTCAGAAGAAAGTGCCTCCTTTCCAGTAGTGGTCCAGTAGGTTGTTGATGGTCTGGGCTTACAGCTGGAAATGAAAACTAACTTCTTCAGTATTGGTTCTTTCATAGATTCACATGCTTGAATCCTTCCTCGTTGTCGAAGTTGGAATCTCATGGTAACCTAGAAAGCATGAGAGTATATTCTGTATAAAAGTCAGTGTTGGAGACATTCACTCTTTATAGCTTATTAGTATTGTTAAAAAAGACCCAAAGTCTGACTGCACAGAGAGCCACGGGGTGGTGGAATCACCTAACTCTCCAGACACCTCTTTGGCGGGGGAAATGGCTGGGGGAGGTCTCCACCCTGGAGGGCTTCCGGAGCTGGGACAATATTGGGATAACTACGCTAGGCGACGTCTGGGGCAACTCGCACATTCGATCATATGAGGAACTTCAGAAAACATACTCTCTTCACAACACCCAGTTTCACAAATATCTACAGCTCAGACATGCCCTAAGGGTACACGTGCGACCAGGAGACAGCATCCCAGAGTATAGCCCGCTTGAGGCTACGATCTTGATGGGGCACTTAAATAAAGGGGGAACCTCCCAAATATACCGATCTATCCTCGCTAACGCATCCCCTCGCCTCGAGGAACTTTGCCGGAAATGGGAGGTATGGGTGGGTCCCATGGAGGATTTGGACTGGAGAGAGGCACTAATGGCTCCCCGAACACTAGCTATATCCACACGGTTTCAGTTTTTACAATCCCTTTACCTACACGCAGCTTATCTTACCCCCAGGAGGCTCCACCGGGCGAGTCTTCGGCCCACAGACGAGTGCCCCCGGTGCTCTCAGCCAGGAGCTGATTTCTTCCACATAGTCTGGGCCTGCCCAGTTATAGAGTCGTACTGGAGGACTGTTATGAAGGAAGTTTCCGAGGTACTGCAGTCTAGGGTGGAGGTATCCCCAACACCACTTTTACTGGGGGCTCTGGGCGAGACAGGGCTAAATAGATAGAGTTGCACGTTCTTGGGAATAGCTTGCTTGGTGGCAAAAAGGGACATTATGTCACATTGGAAGGCCGTAAAAGCGCTGACCCTTAATAAGTGGAGACGAGGAGTGGATTGGTGCGCAGGATGTGAAAGACTGGTGTATGAAGCGAGAGGGTGTCCTGAAAAATATAATAGAGTATGGGGGAGATGGGTTGGTCTGCTGGCTGGCTGATTAAACTAAGAGGACAGGAAGCTCCACACACCCCCGAACAAAATCACCCAATGTCCATGGGGCAGCGATAGCTGAAGTCCTTGCTCTGTGTGTGGGGGAGATCGAACATTGGCCACAATAAAGGGGAAAAAGACTCTGATCTCCCGTGGAAATGGCATCAGGAGGGTCGGTCAGTTACTCTAATGTCATAATGACGGTGCCACAATTTCCAGAATCCTTCAAACCTTTACAAACTTAAAACCTAACTCAGACGGCTGAGAGGCTGAGATCTGCCACCTTGTCTCATTCGTTCTGTGGACCCGGGGGGGTCCACAGAACGAATGAGACAAGGTGGCAGATGCTACATCGTGTTGAGAGCGCTGGGGTATTGAAATTGGTGTTCTCAGGTATTGCTGTATTGTATGTTCGTTGTGTATTTTCCTTTTTGTTTTCAAAATACAATAAAAATCTTTATAATTTTTTTTTAAAAAGACCCAAAGTCTAGCCTGTCAGGCGACAGCACTCTTTAGAACCCTCACAGCAGAGGCCCCAGACCTCAGATTTTCTACTGTATGTTGCGTGATGGGAGTTTCCCTGAGCTCTGCTCAGTTTATCCTTCAAAACAAGTAATTTCAAGAAGATTCTTTTCATGTCCTATATATTTTTCATACTATATCGGCCTAGGATTGTGTGACTGTCGTAACATCCCAAAAGGGGTTTATGTAAACCATGCAACACCTGTGGCAAAACGATTGCACTCAGAGGACCCTCTAAAGAGTGCATTTATTGTTTAACACACAGTCGAGGAATGTAACATTTGCAGCACTTGCTCCCAGAAAACCAGGACAGAGAGAGAAGAATACGTTTTTTGTTACAGAGACTTAAATCAAAAGAACACCCAGCCTCCTAGGAAGAAAGTGTGTCAAAAAATTATAGATTCATTGAAAGTGAGCCTCCAGAACAGGCCAGAAAGGCCCTTAAGAAATCTCCCCTCAAATATCTCAACATGTCAAAAACTCTGAGGGGAATTTACCACAGAAAAGAAAATATTCTTCTAAGGTTCCTTTGGCACCAACACCACCATCCTCCATTTATAGAACTTTCTCTTAAAAAATCATCAAAATCTCTTCCATAAGCTGTTTCTGTGTCAAAATTTTAAATGTCCTCACTGTCGGCAATAACACTGTCGATTACGACATCCACCACCATGATATGGACATTATGAATGTGGTGTTGCAGATAATAATGTCATTGTCTCCAGTAGAACTGACGACCATAATATCTTGCAAGTTACTGTTGAGGGCACCATCAATAATAAAAAAAATTAAAAAAAGGCTCCAGCCTCTCCATCCCTGACATTGAAACAGCCATCCTAATGCTGGTCGTCGACCTTATCGTCGACAAAGCCACCATCAATGATCTTGTCGATGAGCACATCAAAGGCAACATCATCATCAAGCAAACCCTTGTCAACAACAGTGCCTACAAGTGGGGAAAGCCTAAGAAACCTTTTATTGACTAAGTTGGCAGACCCACCGGTTCCTTTGCGATTTTAAGGAGCCTGTTAAGAATACCACAATGTTGATTCCCATAATAGATTTCGTCTGGGAAGAGGCCATACAAACTGAAGAAACCAGCAACTGTGTTGGTAGTCGTGCCCAGGCTAGACAAAAAATACAATGCACTGGATGATGTACCAGTGTGCCTAGTCGGTCACCCCAAGGCAAATTCTGCCATCGGTCAAGCAGCTCAGTGATGCTCGCAGATTCCTTTCACCCCTATCAATACACTACCGGCCACAGATGGGCGCTGCCTTGATAATATTGGCAAACTCATTTCTAGCATGGCAGCTATCACGGTATGACAGCCAATTCCCTAGCAATACTAGGAAGATTCGACAGGCAGATGTGGTCAGACATGTCACCATTTATAGATCTCTTACCAGAAGACAAAAGAGCAGATGCCAAAAATTTTCTCCAAGAATGAGAATGATCCTCCGCGGAGACACTGTGCCATTGATATCTCTTCAATTAGTGGGGGCAAAAGTGCTCAGAAGGCAAGCCTGGCTGAAAGCACCATCCTTCAGACCAGAAGTCTAAAGTAAGATCTTGGATATGCCTTACGATGGGGGAAGCATTTTCTGGAAAACAGATGGATGACGCACTCCAAGCTATCAAAACCAATTCCGACACTGCCAGGTCCTTGGGAACATTGCAAATAAAAAAGCATTCCTTTCGAGATCTCTGAGCAAAAGCTCTTTCTGTTATTGAGGAGGATTCCAACCCTATAGGCAATAATAATGGCCGTATCTGGGACAATATCATGCACAATATTGACAACAGTGTAGAGAGCAGCCTCGGCAATATACAAACAGCCGACAAGAGGGAAGCAGCTCACCAAAGGACAGGACACTGAAGAAAACAGTGGCCTTACACCAGTGCTGGCTTCCCCACACAATCAGCAAAACATAATACCAGTTCAAGGTTCTCCCTTGTGGATGAAAGTTAGCCCCACATATAATTATCAAATGTCTGGCCCCTGTGGCGGCTCACCAGAGACAAGTAGTGCAAGTAATCTCATATTTGGTCAATAAAGTTGCCAACGTCTCAACAAGCCACAGCGGATACAAAGCGATGCCTCTACTTACTCAAGAAACTAGGTCTCACAACAAACATGCAAAAGTAATCTCTCAAACCAAAAAACAAGGCTAAATATCCTTGGTGGAAGCCTTGATACCAAAACAGAACAAGATTCACCAATTAGCCCAAGAGCTTGTCAAAAGAAAGTCCATTTTAGTTCAGCTGTACAAGTCGCTCCTGGGAATGCCCTGATCCCAAATTACAAACTGCACATATCCATTACAAGAAGAACTAGACAAACAGTGGGGGACGAGTTCATTTGTATTACCTCAGTAATGGTCTCATCAATACAATGGTGGACTCTGAAATAAAATATCGCGAGGGGATTGAATGACATTTATTTCTCAGGTTACCGACTTCGTCATCACAACAGACGTGTCCCTAGAGGGTTGGGGTGCTCATCTCCAGGATCTCTGTCAGAGGGAAATGGTCCACCTCCAAAAAGATAATGTACATAAATCTTCTGGAACTAAAGGCCGTAACACTAGCTCTCCTTTCATTCCTTCTTAGAGTTGCAAGCTCATTGGTACTGATCCGTACAGACAACACCACCAGTATGCACTACATAAACAAGCAAGGAGGAACAAGATCAGCAGCCCTATCACAACCGGAGCAAACAATTTGGAAGTGGGCTCTACAGAATCAGATATCACAGAGCGGAGCATCTGCCAAGGGAGACCAACGTGTTAGCATACATGTTAAGTAGGTTGACTATCAGCTGTCACAAGTGGAAACTCAATCAAAAAGTTGTGCAAAACATCTTTACTCACTAGAGCAAACCACATCTAGATCTGTTTGCAACCAAGGACAACAAAAAATGATACTATTACGCAAGCTGGCATCACCGGAAAGGGTCATGGGGATTGTATTTTTGATCAGATGTTCAAAAACCTTTTGCGTACACTTTTCTCCCCAATTCCTTTCGTCCTGAGGATACTCAGGAAAATGGAGAGCCATGCCAAATCACCCTTATTGCTCCAAAAAGGCCCAGGCAGTTCTGGTACACAGAGTTCCTTCTACTTTCGGAACAAGCACACATCCAATTATCTAGCTGCCATTCAGACGTTACTAATGATGAACAAGGACAAGGTACTCCACCCCAATCTGACTTCTCTGCATTTATCAGCCTGGCTCGTGAGGTCCATGAACTCGAAATTTAAGATATTCCCATGGATTGTAGTGAAATCCTCTCTAAAGGTAGAGCGGGCTCCACCAATGAAACACATAAACTCAAGTGGAAATCTTTCTGTATTTTGTGGCAACAAAAAGATTTAAATCCCTTCTCCAACCCCAGAACAGATCTTGCCATACCTCTTACAGCTTGCAAAATCTCGCCTTCCACATTTATCCATAAAGGTCCATCTAGAGGCAGTATCATGCTTTAGGAGATCTGTCAAGTCAACTTCACTTTGGTCAGTGCAGATCATTAAACAGTTCCCCAAGGGACTTCTCAGGGTCTTTTTTCCTGTGAAGAAACCTCCTGCTTGGCATCTCAATATCTTATTATTCTAAACCAACTATTGCACAATGGGTTGCAATTAAATTCTGCCATGTTAAAGCAGGAAAGCCCTTCACATGCAGATTTAAGGCCTATTCTACAAGAGAGGTTTCCTCATCTACTGCTCTTTTTGCTGGTGTTTTGCGATATAATTTTGCCACTCGGATGCACAATGTTAAAAATTTAGCTCATTGCAGTTTCTGAAAGAACATTAATAAGGAAATAGATTCCAGCTGAAATTTGAACACAGGACACCCCTATGCCTTCCTGCCTCTCCTGCCCCAAGTTTGGAGGAAGATCAAGAAGGGCTGGGTCCAAATCATCCTAATGGCTCCTGATCGGACCAGGAGAATGTGTTATCGTCTGGACATGAGCATCTGTTCTCTGCCCAGGTACCCCTTTACAAGGATCTTCTGTTGCAGCAACAGGTCCTGGTCTTGCACCCAAAGCTGCACAATCTACACCTACATGCATGGAAATTGAGCAGCAACTGACTGCATTTGATAGGTCACCTGAAGTGGTGCCTTTCCATGAAATCCATTTATGGTGGGCGCTGAGACAGATTTGTAGCCAATGAGACACTCATAAGATTGATCACTTGTAAGCAAAGCTGTCTGATGTACTCAAATTTTATCTTAGTCCCAGGAAGGCTTTGCAGTGGGCACTACTAGAGCTTATTTGTCTGCCTTTTCTGAGTTTGTCCTTCCTTGTTTAAATCACCTTTTGTGACAAGATTTATTAAAGGTTTTATACATGTTCCTTTTCAAGCTTTTTGTGATGTTACATTGGGATCTTACCTTGGCCTTTACATTTCTCATGTTTACACCTTTCAAACAGCTGCATAATTGCTCACTGCATATCCTGATTTTGAAGTCTACCTTCTTGATCGTGATTCCATCAGCTCGTTGTTTGAGTGAACTCCAGGCACTTTCAGTGCATCCACCATATACTACCTTTTCATGGACAAGGAATCGGTCAGCATTCCTTCCAAAAGTCGTGGTTCATGTTCATGTTTTGTGATCCATCATCCTACTGTTGCTGTTTGTTCCCCCTCATCATTAGAACTAGAATATCCTCCATCAGCTGGACCCAAAAGGGATTGAAGTTTTACATTGATCGTACCAAGGAATACCACGAGGATGATCATCGTCTTGTCAAGTTCTGTGGAGCAAAGAAAGTGCTGCTGCATCAAGATTGCTCTTGGACAAGTGGCCTCTGGAAGTTTTGAGAGCCCATTCAACCAGGACTAAGGCTGCTTCCACTGTGTTGGCTTGTGGAGTGCCTGTCCTTGACATCTGTTGTAACATGACCTGGGTGTTACATACGCTTAAGAAGCACTACTGTCTTGAAAGACTAGGTTGTCTGCAAGGGCACTTTGCCTGCTCGGTCCTGCAGGACTTTTGATCCACCCCACATTCCCGATACCTTGGAAGTTACTGATAAGGTATACATTTTAAGGTGATAAATCTGCCATTGTACTTACTCATCAGAATGTTCTTTCAGAGGGAAAAACTATTTAATTGCGGAATCCTTGCCTTTCTCCCACCTACTTCTTCAATGGAGTGGCTTTTTTAACCTCTAAAAAGGTCCCACATTAGTATTCTGTACACAGATACCAACCTTTGTTGATGCTCCACGTCTGCAGGCTTAGAAACTGAAAAATAAG
Organism: Pleurodeles waltl; assembly: GCF_031143425.1. Taxonomy (NCBI): domain Eukaryota; kingdom Metazoa; phylum Chordata; class Amphibia; order Caudata; family Salamandridae; genus Pleurodeles; species Pleurodeles waltl. The sequence continues at coordinate 1,060,032,396 of NC_090446.1, read as the reverse complement.
AAACCAACTACAGTGTGCATGGGTGGTGCTTATGTGCTGCTCCACTCCATCACTTCCTAAGGGGGCAGAAGGGTCTGGAGCCATAGCAGACCTGCCCAGCACCACCTAACAATATGCAGGAGCTGATGAAAGCTTTCCAGATTAATTTGGCACCCGAGAAATATTCTGAAGGGAGGAATCTGCGGTTAGATAGGATCCACCAGAGAGAGTGTTGCCAGTGGTAAACCATTTATTCTTTATGCTGTTCTTTCTAAATAAATAGTTTCTATAACTTAGATTCTTAAGATTCTCTGGCACTTGTGGTGTAATGGTTCTCAAAAAATGCTCATGGGTCAAGAATGTTTTTGCCTATATCACTTGTTAGCATTCACACCAGTGAGTTACGAAGGAATTTGGATGACTTGTCATTTGGTCAGAACTTAAATATTGAGCCAAAATGTAAGTGGGTGTGGGTGTTTTATTTTAATACTGAATTCCAAACCACTGGCATCGTGGTGTCTTCAAATGACAGATGTCATTAGTTCAAACAAAGCTCATTTTTTTCAAACGGTTCTTTGAACTAGCAATTTGCTCCAGTTAACCTTTTCACTTGAAATACTACCAGTCTCATCTAAGGAGTCCATAATTGTAGGCAGTGATATACAAGGGTACAAATCTGACGTTAAACATGTTAGCAGTATTTTTGTCTCCGGTTTCCCTCTTAAAGTTAGGAATGTTCTGTAGAAATAACCTTTTATGGTAAATTTCACCTACTGCGTATGAAATATATTGAGATGGTTTAGATTATGTACTTAAACGGACACAGGTTTAAATGCTGTTTATGTAAAGCTTCCTTAAATATAATTGGGATTTGCAACATACTTGACCCTTACTACTATTACATATTTGGAGTTAGATGAAGTGGCTACCATCAGTCTCCTAAATATGTATTGATATGATTTGACTGAAGCCTAAAAAATATTTTCTTTTTGCATCTATCACAGAATGTTTTTGTGATTGTGATAATATGATACCAAATTATGTGAAGTTCACATGTATTAATTTGATATATTTGCCTCTCTAATTTGCTTTTCTTTAGTTGGTTAAAAGAATGGAAAGCCAGAGCTGATCGGGAAGAAAAAAAAAGTCAGAGAGAAAAGAGACATGATGAAAACCTAGAGCAAGGTTCTGTTTTATTTCCATCTGTCTATTGATTATTTGTTTTGCCTACGTGCATTTAAACATCATCATCTGCATTTGACTGTAGGTTCACTAGGGGTATTATTTTGATCTTGAGTTGACAGGTTTGTGAAAATTGGGATGTTGCATTTTTTTTTAATCTTCAAATGAGGAAGAAACCAAAGCAGGTGTAAAGTAGCATTTTTGAAAACTATTTTCTCCATCTTGACATTTTGTGTAATAGCACGTTCGACAATCTAAAGTTCAGCCATGTGCAGTAAGTTTGGGAAACATGCATGTGTTCACAGCTCATTAACCTTGCAAGGGTCCTTCTACTCAGTGATAGGCTGGTGTTGGAGGTTTTTTTTTTTAATTGGAAATTATATAAAGAGTAAATACCTGTTATATGAAATCCAAAAGATATGAGGATATGTGTACCTTATGATTCTTTCCATAGCCAACCCAATGTGCATGCTTTTCTGTGTCCTACATGGGATCTTTTAGTCAATATTTGTACCTTGTGCCTTCTGATGGATGAATCAATAAGTCATGTGTTTCCTGTAACCATTGGGTGTAATTGCTTAATGAAGATGTTTAGACACCCAAACATGCCAACTTCAAGGTCAGTTGCCTGCTGTGTCCCAAAGTATGCTACTAGCATTTATCCCTTGTTTTTGTCTGCAAATTATTTTATTACTATCTACTACTTCTCTTTTAGTCTTTTAACGGTTGTCAACAGCTAGCACAACAGTAGCAGAATTTGATCAGTACCCACAATCTCATGCCTTAACGTCTGTCTCTGTCTTTCTCCGCTTTATACATCCCACTGTGTGCTTTTAATTTTTTTTAAAGAAATGCTTGCTTGACATTCTTAGTGCCTTTATAATTTGGTCCATACATTAGTCATGGTGGGTGTTTCTGTGATTTACTTTTCACACTGTTCGGTTTCTATATATACTTTTCCGTCCATTGGCTTCTGTTTGTCCAAGAGAGACACTAAGCTGATCTGCTTCATTTTTTTAAAAACATTTTGGTGCCAGAAATATTAAAGATTATCAGAACAATTCTGGTAAAAGTTAAGTGTCATAACAGTATTGTATGCTCATCAATAGCCAGGCAAAAGAGAAAAGCAGCAACTGCTGACCCTCGCCAACCCACACAATCACATAGCCATGCGTTGCACCACATAACTACTCAGTGTGTCTAAACAGAAACTTAGTCATAAACAGATTTAGTCATCTTATCAAACGTTCCATAGTGACATCTAACTAGGAGATTGATCATACGTTTTAGTTTCTTAGGCCAATAGAATTATGTTCCCTAAAGCCATAAATAGCATATTAATGTTCCTTCATTGGAAAGCAGTCAGTGTTGCTGCTTCGACATGTGCCCTTTTGGTCATGTCATATGCAACAGTCTGCCCAATTCAGGAGTGTTGTGTGCTTCCAAAACATTGCTATATTTCTATTAGCAAGGATTAATGCCGAACCTGTAAAAACACACCTCTATTTTTTGGCTATAGTGTCCCTGATCTGCACTAACAATTGCAAGGGTTCCTGTGTAATCCCCTGCTCTGACACCACATAATCAGTAGCAGAGCTTCTCTCTAGTCGTCCAGTATAAATGTGCATTCCCAAATATGATAGAAGTGTGCCTGTGTGCATCTGGGAACCAGTATCAGTAGTTCTGAAATATATTTTGGCTATTCTAAAGGGAGAAAATTATGTTTAGTGAAAATAATTAACTTGTGAAAATCTAAAGCGGGCATTTCTGGAAACCTTTTGGACACAGTCTAGAATGTGTTCCCGCACTTCATCTGTACTTTCCTAACCAATCAATCCTTCCCTGACATCTGTGAAAAGGCAGGAGACCGGGTATAATTGTATGCATGAAGTTACTTCAGGTAATATTAGCACTCCAAGTTTCATTGGTTCATGTTCCTCGCTAAACCATGTTGCCTTAGCCACCGCCATCAGAACCATATTTTGCATAAACTACCCAACATTCATTTCAGTTCGTTTAACAAAAGATACCCCTGATCACACATTGTCAAAGTTTTATAAATATTCAAAACCAAATCCTTTCACAGTAAGGATGCATAGATGAACAAGTGGAGTTGAAGTCCTTTATTGGCATATTGTCTTAATCCACAGCCAACACGTGTTTCGTCACCCAGGCGACTTTTTCAAGGATGCAAGATGTACACAAAACTATCACTTAGCATTTATACCAAGATGACAGGGATACATACATTTAAAAACAAGCTCTTATGTGTGTGTTTCCTAGACTGGTAATTATGCCAATGTGACAAACACTAGTGACTCATGCAAAAAAAATAGCGAACAAAGCATTGAGCCCGAAGCAATCCAAAAGAGATCCTGTGAAGCTAGATATACAGAAGTGAAGGGTACTTAGTGAAATACCAGTTGCCAAAAGACACAAGAATATGAAACCACCAACAGTGCAGAGATGACCAAAAAACAAATCTAGAAGCCAAAGCATGAAAAAAACAACGGAAAGGAGAATAAGTAAGAACGCATAGTGGCAGTCCTAAAGGAAGAAACTAACTTATGGTTGTGTCTTGAGAAACACATTATAGATCTATATAAATGGGTCATCTGGTAGAATTTAAAAGTCAACAAGTCCAGGTAAGTAGTCCTAAAAGTCTTTAAGGACAACTGTGAATAAAAAAGAGCTTCAAAAGATGATACAAGGGTAAAATTGCCCCCTAAATTGTCTATTTGCAGTAAATGAGAGAACCTAGCACTAGGAAGTAAATAGCCAGGTAGCCGTACTGGAGTTTGCACCAAATGTTCACAGCTGTAATCACTAATCAAGTCAGGAATTCAACACGTCTGGATGAGCAGTGTTGAGAATCTGGAGAATCAATTGCACATTGAGAAAAGTATTAGACAAAATCAGGGGATACAGATTCCCCAAAATGTCAACTGACAAAGAGAATGGAACCTTCTAATAGTCCATGACTAGCCAGGTAGCTGTGTTGCAGTTACACCAGGCATACTCAGAGTACAGAATGAACGAGAAATGATTTGAAAAGGACTATGGGAGAAATATATGTCCTAGAAAAAAATGAATTTTACAATACAAGTAGTATAACGGGCAAAACCTGTGAACCAAAAACTGCAAATTGACTATGGCAAAAACAAAATATAGTAACCACAATGAGACAACTCCAAGAAAAAAGTAGATAGTTGACCACAAATCACTATAATTGCATGTGAATAGAAATCAACTACACAGCTAGTAACTACAATGAGACAACTCCAAGAAAAAAGTAGATAGTTGACCACAAATCACTATAATTGCATGTGAATAGAAATCAACTACACCAGCACTAACAAAAGAATGGCTCAAGACAAAGGGGGCGAAACTCGGTTTGCAGAACACAGAAATAGATCCTTGTTCATGGACTTCCAGATGTACCAGGGGCGACAGCTGTTCTTTATTAGAGAGCTGGCTTCATGACAAGCGGATATTTGGGTGGCCCGGCCAACATTTCTTTGCTGCAGCTTAGGAGTATTAGAGTGCACCTCTGAAAATCAATCCATTTCAGTGAAGTCCACCTCCTTTGTGTGCCAAACTTTGTGAGGGAGTTTCTCGCGCAGCCCATTCCTGAAGGTAGGATGTGGAGTAGAACGATAATGTTGAGGATTATGGTAGCTGTTAATAGGAAGGATGCTAATGGCATGTTGCATTTAAAGTGCACTCAACAGAAGCACTTTCTCCTTTTAAAAAAAAAAAAATAAATAAGTCTTGTGAATCATCTTTTGCTGACTTGATAAGTGCTGCAGAGAGGGTGTTTTGGAGTCTTGTGCAACATGTCATACTGCAGTAGTCCCTCCTTTTTTAGTCTCTGGAGGCCCTGGCCACCTAGAAAGACAGCATTTCTAAAGGAAAAAGATTTTTGGACTAGCTAAATGCATTTTTTTTTTTTTTTTCTTCTGCCTGCATTGTTATGTCTGTGCCCAATAGTAGAGCTCAAGTACAAGTCTTTGGTGCTGGAAGTTGTAGTCTTTGGGCACTACCTATAATTTCTAGTTTCCTCAAAGTGTACCGCACCACAAAGTGTTTGTACACAAACAAATATCTCCTAACTTCACCAAGACATAGCCTCAAAGACATGGCCACAAAGATGCAGTGTAGGATGTTCCTAGGTCTGGAATGTAGGGTGTACCCTGAATATTTTCTGGTGGACATAAAAGGTCCATAATGCGCGAAAAGGCTATTTTCCAGATCTGAGGTACCTATTCATCTTTGAAGGTTGGGTAGTTCAGTGTTGTGACCCTACAGTCCATCACACCTTTCTCAATCGAGGGGATTTTTTTTGTTTTTTTGTTGCCATCGACCTTAAAGGTGTTGTACTCCCACCTCCGGGTATGGCACACTGCAAGGACCTGTGATTAATGAGAGGGTTACATTTCCACTTCATGTTGCTACCTTTTAACTCAGTTTGGCTCAAGAGTTCATGAAGTCTTTGGTGGCGGTCGTCTATCCCCAAAGGATAGACATCCCTTTCTTAACTAGGCTACTCTCCATGCCATTAAAGGAGACCTGTCAAGATCACTGTTTTGGTTCTGTCCTTCATTCTGTTTTCCATTATTTGGGGAAAAAAATCATCAAGAGGTGCCCCTTGTTCTGGCAGAAGGTTGTGGTAGTCAAGGCGATGTGCCCTCAGGTCAACGAGATGGAGCAGAAGTTACTGTCACTCATGCTTGACGTCGCATGCTTTAGTATTTTTTTCCTTTGCAGTGGGCGCACGTGAATACTCTGATAGGACTGCTTTACCCTGCTACCCAAATTACTTCAATTCCTTTCTTGGTGAATTGATCCGGGAGATGGTTTCCCCTTGGAAGAAGGGCTTCCTCAAGTGATGATAGTCATAGATGCCTCACTGACAGGTTTAGTGGCTCAGCTGAATCTCTCAGCTCTTACCTTCTAGTCCTTTCAGGAGGTTTTTATGCATTTTCTAATGGCCCATCAAAGTAGCTCTTCATATTTTGCAAATGGACATAAGCAAGTTTTATGTCTGAAAGCAAGTGGGTGGGGTGAGGTAGAAAAACCCTGTCCATGGAGGCCAAACTATTATGACAGTAAGTGTTTCAACAGAATGTGTAATTCATGCTTCAATAACCTTCAGGTGTGACCAGGGTACTAACAATTTGAAAACTAAGTTTGCAGACTAGAAGGTGCTTCAGATGTTTGTTCACATTTTGACTAAAGAAAGGCCCTTATTATTTTGTTTGCCACAAATAAAACAGAAAAAAGCTATCAAGTGTCCAAGCAGCTACATTTGGAGTGCATGCAGTATGTGTGTCCACAACGATCCTAGTGGTGCTTGCCTGGGCTAGGCAGATGTGATCCTCACACCTTCTGTGGATGGTCATCTGCCGTCCTATAAGATGTCTCTGTGCACAGGACTTGTTTGGCCATTGCACCCTGATCATTTTGACTGCCTGCCCTTGGCAGACTGCCTTCTTTAGTGCTTCTTTAGGGCATTTACATTTTCCAAAGAAATTTAAATATGCCAAAGAAGACATTCTACAAAGCAATGTTATTCTAAAAAGTGGAGAAAATTTGCATATGATGTATTTCTCAGCAGTATGTACTTTTTTAGTATGAAGAGGAAAATGTAGATGTGCACCTAATTGTGATTGAGATATAGTACTATTGGAGTTTACTTGTCTGAGATGACACACTGCAGGAAGTGTCCTGGTCTGATTTCCTTTCCCCACACTCGTAGACAACCCCCCACAATTCTTAAGCTTGCTTATGTTTGTATGCTCAGCAGTGGTTTACTTTTTTAATCTATGCATAAATGTGAGATAGCTTTTCCTGGATTGTTTGCCCTCTGGTTTATTTAATCTCAGCTAGGCGAGTTAGTGAAGAGACCGGTCTTATTGTTGGAAGACACTTGTCACTAGTCTTCATCACAAGAATATAGTTCTTAAGACTCTTAATACTTTGTTGAAAGGACAGTCATTCCAAGTAACCAGGCACTTATTGGTCTTGTATGCCTGCGGTAATACAGGTATACCAGTAACTAAGCAATCCATATTTCGATGGATTTTAGAATGCATTTATTAGGGTTATGATAAAGTGGGTCATCTGCTCCCAGTGTGCCCTAAACCAGAGAGGCAACCCCAACTGCAGTTTATTGGAATGTTCCAATAATGAGATTTTGCAGTGTGATGAAGGTTGACACAAATACCTTTTTCACAATTATGTTTATATTCTAATGCACAAATAGGGCAAATGATACTCTGGAATCTTGTTAGTTGATCAAGCTTTCCTTTTTCTCCACCTCAGTTTGAAGCACTGTATTTGTATAATCCAGTTTAATATTGACCAGTGCTCCTATCCCCATATGGTTAAATTGATCTTAAAAAAATAAATAAAAAAAACACAAAAAATAAAAGGAATGAGTTGTTTCAACCTCCTTAATCTTACGGAACCTAAATGTGCAAATACATTGATAAGGATGTCAAAGCTTGAAACACTTTCCCAATGCCCCAAGATGCCTAACACATTGGAGGCTTAATAATGGTACCCTTTGATCGCATTTCAGGACTGAAACTCCGCACCAGACCTCTGTTTTAACTTCACTCAATTTAAGAGAGCAGAGTCTCAGCCAGGTGACCATATGATCCATCCTTCCCCCTAGAGAGGAGAAATCGTCCTTCGATCATTGAAATCTGGGGTAAGTCAGCATACAAATAAATTCAACCGTTGACAAGTATAAAAATACGTAGAAGTGCTTTCACAGCTGAAAATGAGGACACCCTATCCCTGAGGCATACTGGATTCGACCAAAGCTGGGAGGGTTGGAATAATCCAGCTTTGATGGAGGATTGCAATACTCTAATCTTGACATACTGCTTCCTTTCTAACAGAAATAATTGATTAGCTGAGGCACACTTGAGCCACAGTTGGCTATCTTCTAAAGAATAGTCTACTGTATCACATTGCATGAACAGATCCAGGAAAAAGAGCAAGGGAACCTACTCCTTCTCTTGAAAGACTATTCTTACAGTGTCTACTTCTATGTTAGCTCTTGAAACAGGGGTCTGCTGTGATTTGGCGGTAACTAGTGTAACTGGTCCCAGTATATCTGTGCTTTTAGGGGAAGAAGTCTAGACTATTTGTGAGTACTCCTCCCAAAGAGGAGTTGGGAAATCTCCAAAATAGTTAATTTAACGTCTGCAGTATATGACAGACACAAGATGATGCAGATGTCAGGTAAGTGTACTGTTGGGATTGGTTTCCCGAGGAACAAACCACTCCTGAATCGTGAGAATTTCTGCTTCACTATGTTCGAAGTTATAATTTTGACTGCAAAAAATAAATTAAAAAAAGTTCTACATAACATGTTAGTCCTTCGCATCGGTTTGTCTTTTATGTGCATATTTCCACAAACACGCTGACCATCTGACATTTGCTGAAAACTCTAGTGCCTTGTATTCATGATATCAGGAAATGGACCTCTTTATTAACAATTTAACAGACCAATGTGCTTTTTTATTGCGCATGATGTGGAGGTAAACATGTTGACTGCTAGAATGTGTTGCAGTTTAGCCAACCATTTTTTTCATTTGTAGATAATTGGAGAGAATCTGACTTTGAAGGGGATTCTGGAGATGGGGATTCTGGAGATGAGGATTTTCTGTGTAATACAGTACTGATAACTGGGCCATCAGGTGTGGGAAAGACCGCTGCTGTGTATGCATGCGCTCAAGAACTCGGATTTAAGGTTTGTATCGAGAATTTTCTTCTCCCTGACTGCTCTCCATAATGCTCACTGTCCAGGTCTAGTAAGCTGCTGCAGTGTTGAAAGCCCTCCACTATTTCAGTATCCTTGAAAGTGAGATATCTTATATGCTGTTCTCAAAATATTGTGAAATTATGCATAAAACCTTTTTATTTCTTGTATATAAATAATTCCGATTATTCTGACTTTGCCTCACACGATTTAATGAGGGAAGTGTTTTACTCAATTTAACAACCAGTATTATTTAAAGGTTTCTTGCATATTTAAATGAACACTTTGAAATTCTTTTGACATTTTTCTTCCAAGAAAGACATCCGACAACAGTGACATCAGTATAGCTAATTGAGTTGGTATTCCATTTCAGGTTAGAGGACATACATTTTCCTGTCAACTATCAAATTATGCGTGTGTAGTACTGTTAGCATAACTTTCCAATAAAAATTAACCTTCAAAATCTGAGTTACAGGTTAGACAATCAAGTCCACTTAAACACAGTCCAAGGCGATAACCTCCCTGACTTGATTACTTTAATCCAAAGAAGGTGGTGAAGGAGGGTGTGAATGTTTTGAGACATCGATATGTAACTCTTTTATGCAGCAGCATGAAGAAGGTATTTTGACGTCTGTACGTTAGGGGTTTTTCCTGGTTAAGGCAAAGCTTAAAGCTTTTCTATTGCCTCTACAGTTTTACATAACTCGCAACCTAAAATGGATTTTAACTTATTTCTTTCTATTTAAAAAAGATGCAGTCTAGGGTCCAGGCGTCTGCCTCCTTGTGTTGCTAAAATAATCCACTCTTTGCACTATTGTATCTGCTGCAGGAAAGGCAAGGAAGATCATTAATTTAAGTTGATTTGTGGGCATAAGTAAAGCGCAACATGCACTCCATGCATTCTCTTTCCTCTAGTGATATAACCCAGTAAGGCATAAGGACAGGGCTAGTTAGAAAACAGCCAGAGTTAGATACCTTTTCCAAACTTAATCAAGTGTGTAAAACCAAGTCCCAGTAATGGGACTTTTTGTTGCCAGTTACTGAAACTGAACCTATTTCAGCAGGGCAAGATGGTACTTTGCTAGAGATCAGTCCCTCTATAAAGACTGGCCTGGAAGTAAGTAGTTCACACTTCACATCCATGACGTGCTCTGTGCACGGAACAGAAACTGTACCTTGAATCTACAAATGAGAAGTGCCAAAGTGTTGCCATGCAGAGTGCAGTTCACTATGATTCATTTTCATAAAGGTTTTGTCCCCTTTGAACTTCTGTGAACAGAGGAAACTGTCCCCAAGAATGGATATAAGCTGGCCTCCCAAGCTTGTAAACTGTGCATATTCCAAGAATAAAATGTTGAACAGTGGTGTAGAGGACTCCTAGTACCAGAGGTGGAATCCTTAGATGTTTCTCTTTTCGGGGTGAGTAACGTTTCCTTGTTGGTGGATATACAAATAATGCTGAAGGACCCAGAAGATAGATTGCCCATCATTCATAGAACCTCCCTGGTCAGCACAGTTCAGCATGTGTTTTCCTTGAGGATGTCCGACTACAAGACTGGAAACTGTGAACCACTGATCCGCCTGTCCTGCACATTATGTGCAGATGTAGCTGGGATGTTTCAACGTTGCCAGTGCCTTGATGGCATTGAGAATCCATTATACCTTCAACCTGCATTAAAACATCTTCACCAGCACCTGGTGATCCTATGCAGCCCATGTGCTTTCGCTTATGTGTGCACCCTGCAAAACATGATTCTCATTAGTGCTTGATGAGAGCAAGAGGCCCATGGGCCTTCACCCTACATTGAGTCTTAGGATGACTGATGACCATGCATGGCCCATGTGCCCAGGTTTGGTGAACCGAATTCAATCCTTTTTTAAAGAGATGATTGTAGTAAAGTCCCCTCTTCCTGGCATGGTTACCTCCACTTTTTGCCTGATGTCCGTGTGCTCGTACTGTTTTTGCTGGGATCTTGCCAAATAGGACCGCAGTGATTGTGCTCTCTCCTCCAAATTTAGTTGCTTTGGTACTTCTTACACCCCACAATTGGCATGCTGGTGTATCCTTGTAAGTACCTAGTATATGGTACCTACAACATTGGTACACCTGGAGTCCCCCATGGGCTGCAGCATGTATTATGCCACCCATGGGAGCCCATGCAAACTGTCTGCAGGCGTGCCATTTGCAGCCTCTGAAAAGGTGCATGCACCCTTTTACTGCTGGCCACTAAACCCGGTCAACCCTATGGTAGGCCCTTCCAGGCCCAAAGGGCAGGGTGCAGGTCCATGTCTGTGTGGGCACCCCTGCATGAGCAGAGGTGCCCCTATGAACTCCAGTTCCAACTCCCTGAACTTTGTAAGTGCTGGGAAGCCATTTTAGCTATGTACTGGCCACTACCTGTGGTCCAGCTACATAATGGTAACTCAGAGCCTAGGCATGTTTGGTATCAAACATGTTGGAATCCTACCCCTATACTGATTCCAGTATTGGTGGCATGATTCCATGCACTCTGGGGGCACCTTAGAGGCCCCCCAGTACTGCTCCTACCAGTCTGTGTCTGCGAGCAGTCCACTCTGCTGTGGCCCCTCAGAGGATTCTGCCCTCCTGCTGCTTGACCAGCTCAAGCAGGTGAAGGCAGAACAAAGGATTTCCAGAGGGAGAGGGGTGCAACCTCCTCTCCTTTGAAAGTCGGTGTTACAGGGCTGAGGAGTGGTAGCTTTCCCATGCCACAGGTTTGTTGTGAAGTGCACATTTGGTGCCCTCCTTACGTAATTTGGATTGCACCAGTTCAGAGACCCCTGGTCCCTGCTTTGGCTTGAAACTGCACAAAGGAAAGGGGAGGGACTACTCCCCTGTCCATCACCACTCCAGGGGTAGTGGCCAGAGCTTCTCCACGTGGCCACTTGGTTCTGCCATCTTGAAAACAAGATGTGCAGAGGCCCCTGGGACCAGTCAGATGGTCAGGATAGGTAGATGACGTCAGTGACCCCCTCTGATAGGTGGTCATATTAGAAGGTGACTAGGTCCCTTTTTGGGCTATTTAGGTACTTCCTTTGGGGTGGGTCCCCAGATATGGCATGCAAACCTCCACCAGAACTCCTCTGCAAAGACCTCTTCTGTTTCTGCCTACCGGAACTGCTGCTGTACTCCACAGGAGCCAAACAAGACTGCAACATTGAGCTAGACCTCTCCTTGCAACATTGTTTCTGTGACTCCTGTCAGCAACTTGCAACATTTTCATGGATGTGCATCCTCTTGGGTCGGCAAGACTTCTGCTACACCAACGAAGCAAGAAGGAATCTCATTTGGAGTGAAGGTGACACTTCCCTGCACCCGCAGACACCTAAGGCAACAGCATCCGGCTGCTGGGATCTGCTGTACTCTGGACTTGAGAAGATTCTCAAACACAGGTTGTGGTTCTGATGGGTCCTCTTGGTCCTATTTCCTTCTGTCCAACTTACGAGTTGGTGAGCCCTTGCCTCTTCTTCCATGACAGGACCCCTGTGTACCTAGACTGTTGCAGCAGCCAAGGCTTGTTGACTCCTGCTCCGAGGGATCTTCAGGTTTCAGGTAGGCCTGGCCCCCAACACTCTACCTCTGTAAGGACAGTCTCCTCTGCTGCTCCAGGGACGTGGGACTCCTTCATGTGTGCTGCATGGGTCTCACTGCGACTTCCTGTGCCTGCTGCCAGTGGGTTGCTCATAGGGGCTCGGATTGCTCCTGATGGCTCTGCTGTCTTCTGAGGGTCAGCCCGGACTCCCCTCTAAGGGTCGAGTCCCCAGGACCTTGATGGTTCTCTTCAGCTCTGCAAATTTCCAACAGCTCCAGTTGCATTTGCTTGTGCTTGTTGGTGGCCCTCCTGACCACAGACCTGTCTGCAATCTGGCAACCATCGAGGGACAGCTCCCATGTGACTTCAGGGACTCCTCTGCAGCTCCTGGGCTCCGCAGCTGGTCTTCCTCCCAGTCAACCAGGATCTTCACCCACAGAAGGGTGGACATTGTCTCCTGCCCCACCTGGACACTCCTGCGTAGACTGGACTCTGTCCCCTTCTTTTGCAGGCCCTCTTCATCCAGAATTCACCGTTGGGTTCCACCAGCCTTTTTCTTGGCGTGGTTACCCCCATTTTCTGCATGTTCCTCACCCTGTACACGGGACACAGCCAACAGACCTCCAAACCACACTCTTGTGCCACATAGCAATTAATAGATGTAGGAAAGTGCCCTCTTTGTGCCTGTTGTCAGTGTGTTTGACTGTGTTCACTGGGATCCTGCTAACCAGGACCCCAGTGATTATGCTCTCTCCCTTCTAACTTGGTTTTGTTATCCCACCTTTGGCACACTGGTGCCCCCATGTAAGACCCTAGTAAATGGTACTTAGCTATTCAGGGCATTGGGGTACCAGGGGATCACCGTGGGCTGCAGCATGTATTATGCCTCCCATGGGGAGCCCATACAAACCTTTCTAAAGGCCTACCCTTACACTACAGGCCACTGCACCAGGTCACAGTAAGTCACCCTTATGGCAGGCCCTCCTAGCCCAGAGGGCAGGGTTCAAGTACCTGTATGTGAGGCGCCCCTGCACTAGGAGAGGTGCCCCCACAAACTCCAGCTCAGTTTTCCTGGACTTCATGAGTGCTGGGATGCCATTTTGTGCGTGTACATAGCTCACTACCTATGTCCAGCTACCTAATGGTAACTCCAAACCTAGGCATATTTGGTATCAAACATGTCTGAATCATACCCTAATACTGTTGCTAGTATTGGGAGTATGATTCCATGCACTTAGGGGGCTCCTTAGAGGACCCCCAGCATTGCTCCTACCAGTCTTCCAGGGTTTTCCGGCCGGCCAAAGCTGCTGCCACCCCTCAGACAGGTTTCTGCCCTCCTGCTGCATGAACAGCTCAAGCAAAGGAAGGCAGAACAAATAATTTCCTTTGGGTGAGGAAGGGTAACGCCTTTTCCCTTTGGAAATGGGTGTTGTATGGCTTGGGAGTGGTAGTCTCCCCAAGCCACTGGTATGTTTTGAAGGCACATTTGGTGCACTTTGTTCATAAACCAGTCCACACCGGTTCAGAGACCCCCTGTTCCTGCTCTGGTGTGAAACTGGACAATGGAAAGGAGAGTGACTACTCCCCCTGTCAATCCCCACCCCAGGGGATGGTGCTCAGATCTACTCCAGAGGGTTCCTGTGTTCTGCCATCTTGAATCCAAGGTTGGCAGGGACCTCTGGGAGCATCTGAGTAGTCAGGCCAGGCAGGTGATGTCAGAGCCCCCTCCTGATAAGTGCTCTCCTGGCTAGATGACCAGCCCCCCTTTCAGTGCTATTTAGAGTTGTCCTATGGAGTGGGTCCTCAGATTCGGCTTGCAAGATTCAAGCTGGACTCCTCCTCAAACTTACTTCGACTTCTAGCCACTGGAACTGCGACTGTTCCTTCCCGGGCCCCGACAATCTGCATCCACGAAGAAGACTCTTTTTGCAACATTGTGTCCATAGCTCCTTCCAGCTTCTGCAACATTTCCCTGGCTGTGCATCCTCTGAGGGTGGCAAGTCTTCAGTCTGCACAAGAAGGAAGACGGAATCTCCTCTGGAGTGAAGGAGTCCTTTCCCTACATCTGCAGGCACCTACATCAACGACAGCAATAATTATAAGGGGATTCCCTGAATATAATGCACGTAGCTCAGACAGGGAAATAACCAAAGTAGGAAAAAACTACTACAGAAGCTACTAAGATAGCCATGAAGATACTATCATCTTCACGTACCAATGATGTGGTCTGAGATGATACTAGCTATATATGACTGACCAGTAGTATATTTATAATATCAGGCTACTCAGTTTAGGTACTCAAATAACAAAATCCTATTACATGATTGATACAAACTTATTTTACAAATATAGATATTTTATTATTCCATGATGATACAATCATAAAAAATATATACATTAAATCAAAAAAATGACAGAAACATGCATACAAAGCACCTAAGTCAAACATACCACATAAACATTGAATAATTCAAATAAGAAAACGTGTCTTATTTACAAGTGAACCAGCACATTAAAAAACTAATTCAAATAATGTGATTGAAACAGTTTAAAGTAATGCGGATATACAAATATAAATTGTTCTAATATATTAGTCTTAATCATCTGATACATAGCCAAAACAGGCCAATATGGGCATGATTCTGTCACAATGATACCATAGGGACCGAAGGCCTACGCGCGTTTCGGTGTTATAGAATATAGAAGACAACCTTCCTCAGGGCCGTTCCCAGTGGTACTAATATATGATACTCGAGTCTTGGCAGCCAAATCTTCTGGTCAGATCAATTGTAAATTTGTGGTGTTCTTTTTGATAATGTAGTCCAAAAATCTTGTTTGGAGAGTCTTGTCTAACGTTTTTATAGGTTATTGATTCTTCTGACCATAGCTGTTTCGCTGCAGAACATGGTACTACCTAAATATAGGCTGATATTTGTTTCTGAGTTCGGGTCCAAATGAGCCCCTGTTTGTAAATATAGATCCTCAGAATCTTGCCGGAGGTCCGAATGGATTAGAGAAGTGAAGGGCTGGATGCACTAATTTAAGTTTCAAGTGGAAAAATACCGGTCTCGGCGTTAGTTCTTCCCGCGTTCAGTCTGCACAAGAAGGAAGACGGAATCTCCTCTGGAGTGAAGGAGTCCTTTCCCTACATCTGCAGGCACCTACATCAACGACAACCTGCTGTATGGATCTTCTCTCATCCTGATCCTGTATCATGGACGGTGGTCCAGATTAGTCCTCTTGGGCCTCTCTGCCAACTATCCAACTTTGGTGGAGGTAAGCCTCTGCCGTCCCACGCGGGACAATACCCCCTTGAACCGCGTCTCTTGCAGCTGCCAAGGCTTGTTTGCATCTTCTCCAAGGGATCTTCAAGCTTGGTGTAGTTACAGCCCCCAGCACTCCTTCCTGCGATGCACAGCCCTCTGCGTGGTTCTCCTGCAGCGTGGGACCCTTCGCCAGTTGTGCTGCGTGGGCTCTCCTGCGACTCTGGTGTCCCCATCCTGTGGGTGCTGCCTATGCGGACTCGGTCACTGCGGGTCCCCTGTGACTCCCTCTCATGGGTTGTGTCCTCCTGGGCCTTTCTGGTGCCCGGCAGCTCCACTTTCTGCCAACCGTGACATTTGCCTTTGCCAAGGCTTGCTGGTGGAATCCTTGCACCAGAACCCGACTGCAATTCTTAATCCAGCGTGAGACGTCATCTGCATCCTTCAGGAACTCTTTACCGACTCCTGGACGGCAGTGTGTGCTGTCCTTCCTCACATCACTGTCACTGTCAACCAACTCCTGCAGCTACAGCTGGGTGGGTAGTAGCTCCTACTCCACCTGGACTCTTCTGTGACTTCTGGACTTGGCCCCCTTCTTCCACAGGTCTCCTTTTTCAGGAATCCACCACTGGTTTTTGCACTCCTGTCTGGGCATTCCATTCATCTTCTTTCTGGGTAGTTTGGGGAAAAAAATCCAGCAACTTACTCCTTTACTCCTGGTCGCTAGGGGGGCACTGTGGTACTTATCAGTTAAGTGGATTTACTGCTGAAGATCAAGCTGCCAGAACACAGCAGTGGCAGCACACTTTGACTTGGGTGTGAGGAAGAAATTAAGTGGCGCAGGGTTACTCCTGTTCAGAACCTCCAAAGAAAGAAAAAAAAGCAGTGTCGTCCAAATGCAATCTATGGCTGCAGTTGTGAGCCTGCATTGCATTTTCTGACTGGTCTAGGGCACACTTAATCACGCAGCAGTCTGCTATCTCTGAGCAAGGAAGTAATCCGTTGCTCACTGGCTGACATAACCCTGATGTGTCACTAATAATATTGTCACAAAAAAAAAAATACAAACTAACAATGCCCGAACCTATTGCATTTGTAATTGCTTGTTTACAGTGTCTTCCTTACTTTTTTCACTTCCCAGTGCAAGGTATTTGCTTGCTCTTCTGTTCCATGTTTGACTATTAACCAGTGATTTGATGCTGTAGTAGGTAAAATTTCTATAACTGCCATAAATCTTCATGAATATTTTTAAGTCGGTGGCCATTTCCAGTTAACCCAGGAGAACAATTGGACCCTTCCCCTCGCTGACTCTTCAAAATATTCTTAGCCTAACTTCACTATGGGTCCTTTGGGCAAGATACTGCTTTGATGTGTTTCTTATGAGGCTGAGCTTTATTTGGTGACATTTACTGTTGTTGTTCTTTTTAAAATTAAGACAGAAATTAGAATTTATGCCCACTTATTTTCTTGAGCTCGTTTTTATTTCTACTTTTAATTATATAAGCTGAAGCAGTGGAATGTCATGTACTCAGTGTTTATAAAGTAATTGAAGATATTCAAGATGTAAAGCTATGGTTACAAATAACACATTTTCATATTTCATCCAAGATTTGACTCTAGTAGGAGGATTATTGCAAAGTTACTGATTATGAAATGCCAAGACTGAATTTCTCACTGTAGAATGGGCACTTGACCATCAAACTTGAATCCATGTGCTAAATTGTAATGCACAGTGTAGTTATTTAAAAAAATACCTGTACTGTGCAGTGTCTAGTACTGTCACAATTACATGTCCCTTCACTCATACCACCCTCATGTCAAGCTTGTCTGTAAACGGCTTTGAACCATGAAGCGTTGTGGGGTGTACGAAATAGCATTTGCATTTCCTCGGACGGTACTGGTGTTCTTTACTAGACAAATGTGTAAACAGTGGGGAACATTAGAAATTACTAAGTAATATCCAGTTAATTGCAATTTTTAGTGAATGTTGATAGTTCTGTCTTGATGTGTGCTCTTTTAAGGTGGTGTGTGACATGACATTGCTTGAAAATTCGGTGTTTAAAATAACTTGCCATTTTATAGTTTTGATTCCACAACATACTTCGTTCTACAGGTATTTGAAGTCAATGCATCTTGCCAACGAAGTGGTCGGCAGATTCTCTCTCAGTTAAAGGAAGCTACACAATCTCATCAGGTGGACAAACAGGGCATGAACTCTCATAAGCATTGCCTTTTTAATACTAATAATGCAAGCAAGTCCCCAAGTAAGTGAAATATAGAATCCTTATTTTATTTAAATGTTGATGTACTTTCTGTGTATTGTTTGTAATCAAGACATCTTAATTATTATAAGGTGTGTTGTGAAAGAAGTAGAAGGTGCGGGGGTAGGGGGAAGACACTGTTTCTGTTTCCCTACAATATTTCTTGCACACCTGGCTTCTCAAGCAACAGAACACACATTGTTTACTCTGTGGACGCCTTGATCAGCCAATCATCTAGGTAGAGGTAGATGACTATTTTGTGCTTCCTCAGATGGGCGGATACCACTGTCATGCACTTCGAGAATGTTCTGGGAGCTGACTTTATACCAAACGGAAGGACTTTGTACTGGTAGAGGTCTTGACCTACTATGAACCTCAAGAACCTGTGGTGCTTTCTGGCAATTGGAATGTGAAAGTATGCGTCTTGAAGGTTGATGGAACAGAGCCAATCTCCTGGGTGTAATTGGGGATAAATTTGGTGTTAAAGCAGCATTCAGAACTTTTCCCGCCGATCCCATTTGTTGGCGGATGCGATGTCGAGAATGGGTCTACATTTGTTCTGGTCTCTTTTTCCCCAGGAAGTACCTGGAGTTAAATGTCTGTTCCTCGGTGGCGAAGGACATGTTCCACTGCTTGTTTCCATAAGAGGAAATTGACCTCTGACCGTAATAGAGGGAGTTAAAAAAAAAAATAATAATAATGTTGGCGGACTGGTGAATCTGAGACAATATCGATTTTGATCAATATTCAAAACCCAGGTGCATCTTGTCATTTTTTGCCACTCTGCCAAATGAGATGATACGATTACCCCCCACCGGAGTGGGAAACAGAAGTGGGGGAAGTAACGACTCGGGGCTTGGAAGCAAATGATGGTTTTTCACCTTGAGTGGTCTGCTGGGTGGATCTACCCCTGGCTTGTTTCCTCTGGTACTGGTGGTAGGGGTGTTGCTGCTGTGTATCTTCTGTGGTAGGGTCCGAATGATTTACATTGTTCTCTTGATCTTTCCAGGCAGACAGCCCTCTTAGTCTCCATCTCAGCCTTCATCTATGCCATCTCATTTTGGGTATGAATTCAGAAAAGAGTTGTGCTAGAGAATGGAACACTTAAAATTCTCTCCTGAGCCTCTAGTTTCAGAGAGGTAAGATGAAGCCACAGATGTCTTTGGAAAGGGACCCGATGGCAGTATTCATGTGCTTCAAGGAGTGAGGAGTCAGCTGCGGCACTAATTATCTGGTTTGATACAAGCAAACCCTCATTATGGATTTCCTGGAAATCCGCCCATCTCTTGGGAGATGGCCCACAAAGTGTTTCGTGGAGCCCCATAAAGCCCTGTCATACCTGCCTAACAGGGCTATAACGCCTGCCGCCTTCATTGAGGGTGCAGCTGTAGTGCAGACTTTTC
Source organism: Pleurodeles waltl (assembly GCF_031143425.1). Taxonomy (NCBI): domain Eukaryota; kingdom Metazoa; phylum Chordata; class Amphibia; order Caudata; family Salamandridae; genus Pleurodeles; species Pleurodeles waltl. Next base: position 1,060,012,983 of record NC_090446.1, on the reverse strand, counting down.
ACCCAACTGAGTCCATTTTTCAGCTTTATTGGGAAGTACTGTGGAAGTAGTAGTGGCATGAAGTTTTTGGCTGCCACTATCATGACAGAGTCCGATGTTGGATCTGTTTGAAGGAAATTCGCCTGTTTTGTTGAGTTTTTTTCTGTGCAACTTTGGTGCGGCAAGGATGTCCCCGAAGACCGGGTTCAAGCCATGCGCGGACTGTCATTGGACGATGACGATGACTGATCCTCATCGGGTTTGTCTGTGGTATCTCGAGCGCGACCACGACCCGAAGTCGTGCTCAGAGTGCCGGGCCATGCACCCGAAGGATTTAAGGGAGCGGTCCCTAAAGCTAATTGCGGCCCGGCACTCGACTCCGCTTAGGTCCCGGTCTCGTTCAAGAGGAAGGTCTCGAGATCGGTTGCGGAGTCATCACCACTCGTCTTCTAAATCCTCGGGTCAAGGTAAGAATAAGAAGTCGAAGAAGTCCCATCCATTCCAACTTCGCCTGCCGCTCAGCCGGCGCAATGCGGGAAGAGCATCCACGCACTAGGCCTCCGTACTCGGAGCCTGCGCCTGGGTCTGCTCTGTGCTTCCTCTAGTTTCCCGGAGCGACTCCTCCCCCCCCCCCCCCCCCCCCCCCAATCTTAGAGTTTTGAGGTCATGCATCTCATATTTGGGCTGTCCGACCCCAATACGGTGCCTTCGGGCCAAAGGGGTTCGGCTGAGGGGCCTTCGGGTTTCATGGCTTCGGCTCCGACCACCAAGGTCACCTCTGGATCTGTGCGCAGATTCACACCGGCTCCAGTTGCACCCTTGAGCTTATGTCCTATCCTAGATCTTTGGGACCTGAATTAAAAATGCTCACCCTGGCTCAGGTTTTGTCTGCCTTGGACCCAGGAGACTGGATGGTAGCTTTAGACTTGCAGGATGCTTATTTCCTCATCCCCATCCCCATCCTGCCTGCCCACAGACGTTACCTAGGATTCGTGGTAGGCCACAAGCACTTTGTTTACCGTGCTCCCCTTCGGCCTTACCAGCGCCCCTCGGGTGTTCACGAAAGTGATGGCTGTGGATGCAGTTTACCTGCGCAGGCTAGGGTTCTCAGTCTTCTCCTACCTCGACGACTGGCTATTGAAGACGGACTCGCCCCAGAAAGTTGTCTCCCACCTTCAGACTACGGCGAACCTCCTGCACATGCTGGGCTTCACTATAAAAGTGCCGAAGTCACACCTGATCCCCTCTCAGTCGTTCCCTTTCATCGGAGCGTTTCTGGACACTGCAGTTTCTGTCTTATCCTCCCAAAAAACGAGTCCAAGACATTCAGGCTATGATTCCGATCTTTCGGCCTCGGTCTTGGTTTTCCTTGAGACTGACTCTGAGGCTGCTGTGCTTCATGGCTTCCTGCATCCTGCTAGTAACACATGCCATGTGGCATATGCGGGCTCTGTAGTGGGACCTGAAGTTCCAGTGGGCGCAGCATCGGGGGAATCTCTCCGACCTGGTCCAGATCTCGGAGGGGACTGCGAAAGACCCGTAGTGGTGGCTTTCGAATCTGCATTGGGTCCATGGCAGATCCCTCTCCCTTCCCCCAACCAGATCTCTCTATAGTGACAGATTGCGTCACTTCTGGGTTGGGGTGCCCACATGGGAGAGGTGGAGATCAGAAGACTCTGGTCTCCATTGGAGTCTGAGCTCCATATCAATCTGCTGGAGCTCCGGGCGATCAGGCTTGTGTTGAAAGCATTCCTTCCTTGTCTCAAAGGGAAAGTGGTGCAGGTGTTCACGGACAATACTACCGCCATGTGGTACTGCAACAAACATGGCGGAGTAGGTTCCTGGACCCTTTGTCAGGAGGCACTATCCCTCTGGACATGGATAGAACATCAGTGCATTAACCTGATGGTTCAACATCTGGCGGGCTCCCTCAACGCCAGGGCAGACAAACTCAGCTGTCAATGCACAGCCAGTCACAAATGGCTTCTCCATCCGGAGGTGGCACAAAGGTCTCTTTCAGCAGTAAGGAGAGCCTTGGTTAGATCTGTTCGCCTCTGCAGATAACATGCAATGTCAGCTGTTTTGCGCGTTGGAGTTTCCAAGGCAGCACTCGCTCTGAGACCCTTTTCGTCTTGAGTGGAACTCAGGGCTCCTTTATGCCTTTCCACCTATACCTGTTCTGCCCAGAGTTCTCATGAAAATCAGGAACGACCAGGCCCAAGTCATCCTGGTGGCTCCGGGCTGGGCACGGAGAGTATGGTATCCAGAGCTATTGAGCATGTCCATCAATCCTCCACTCAGTCTCTTCGGGCGGATCTTCTGTCGCAGCAGCAGGGGACGGTTCTTCACCCGAACCTGTCCAACCTCCGCCTTCATGCATGGAGATTAAGCGGCAACAGTTGACAGCTTTTGCCCTTCCACATGAAGTCTGCAATGTTATCTTGGCAGCCAGGCGTCCATCAACTAAAACTGTATACACCTGTCGTTGGAATACATTTGTGGCATGGTGTACCAACAAATCGGTTGATCCCCTTTCTGCCCCTCTGAGGTTCTTCTGTTCATTCTTCCTTTAGCCCAGCAGGGCTCTGCTTTGGGCTCCCTTAAAGGGTATTTATCTGCCATTTCGGCCTTTCTTAGGCTACCTGATCAGCCCTCACTCTTTAAATCTCCTACTGTGAGTAGATTCCTAAAAGGGCTCACCCATTTATTTCCTCCCACTCCATTTATCATGCCTCAGTGGCACCTTAGTATTGTACTTACTTATTTGATGTGTACTCCCTTTGAGAGAATGCATAATTGTCCCTCGCGGCTCCTCACCTTCAAAACTGTTTTTCTTGTCACTATCACCTCTGCTCGCAGGGTGAATGAGCTACAGGCCCTTTCCTCAAATCCTCCATACTTGTCTGTGCACCCTGACAAAGTTGTGTTGCTCACTAGGGCTTCCTTCCTAAGGTGGTTACACCCTTTCATGTAGGCCAGTCCATCACTTTGTCTACTTTCTACGCAACCCCACATCCTTCCCATGAGGAGGAGAGACTCCACTGTCTGGACCCAAAAAGAGCGTTGGCATTCTACTTCAATCGTACTAAAGAATTCCGGTTGGACGATCAACTCTTCGTTGAGTATGTGGGTGCAAAAAAAGGGAAGGCGGTGCAAAAACATACCATCTCTCGATGGGTGCTTCTTTGCTCCAAAATGTGCTACACTTTGGCCAAGAAGCAACCTCCTGAAGGCTTGTGTGCTCATTCCATCAGAGCAACTGCTGCTTCCACTGCGTTAGCACACAGAGCTCCTGTCCTAGATATCTGCCAGGCGGCTACATGGGCGTCCCTGCACATGTTTGCTAAGCACTACTGCTTGGACAGTCAGGTCCGTTGAGACTGCTATTTTGGCTGTTCGGTCCTACAGGACTTTCTAGTATGATCTTGGTTCGCCACCCACCACCGAGGGTGGCATTGCTTGGGTATCTATTCTAAGGTAAGGAATCTGCAACTAGAAGTCTCTATCAGATGTACAAGTTACTTACCTTCGGTAACGAAATATCTGGTAGACACATACTCTAGTTGCAGATTTCTTACCGCCCACTCATCCTTCCCCCGCTTGCGAACTGATTTCTAGGAACAGGGATTCCCCCTTTCAGGTCCCTAGCGGCTCCGCGATTTGGCGAGGAAAGTCGTTAAAAGAAACTGACATCACTGCGTGAGGGCGGCGTCTATATACTACTCCCGACGTCATCACGGTGACCGCGACGCCCGCGGAGTTGACAGACGCCATCAACAGACCAAATCCGTATGGAAGGTCTCAAAGGTGACTAAAGTCTATGGTGTTGCGGTCGCCTTAGAGATATTTAATTTTGCAGCTCCTCTCACCTGGACGTCTTGGAACGTTGTGATGTCATGCAAAGGTGGTATACTTCGTGGTGAGCAGTCTAACAATGTCTGAGAGTAACGTCCGGTAGTGTAGAAAGAGGAGTCAAGGGTGTTCCTTGAACGAGATCTCCCGGAATGGTGGTGATAACGTGAATGCCTAGTTGAAGGAAATGAGTCTTGAACTGTGGTGATGGTGTCTGGAACGATGGTGTGATCTATAATGAGTTGTGGACCTCGGAACTACTGGTGCTGGAGGAGAAAGTGGTAGTGGAGGCACAGTTTGAGGTGGTGGAGGAGAGGGAGTAGCTTGAGGAGATGGTACTGGAAGCGGAGAGCCATGTGCAACTCTTAAGGAAGAGTATGTTCTCAAATAGTCTGGAGAAGTATAGATGCACCTTCTCGTCAGTCTTGCCTCCTGGAGTCTTCAGGAGGTTGTAAAGCACCTCCACGTCGACTGTTCTCGCTGCCTTGACGTCAACCTGCTTGCAGATGGTGATAAAACTGTCTGCCTTGTCGTCTTTATCAATCTCTTCATCGATCTCCTATGGAGTCTTGATTATGACCTGGTTGATGGCAAGTGTTACGGTGGCGTCTGACTCCTCAACGTCAATAGGGGTCTTGTTGCTCTGAACGTCAGTGCCCCATGTCTTGACAACGAACGACTGTTTCCTCGATGGCGAGTCATGGGTGGATGGCGAACACGTAGTGGCCATACCTCTTCTCGATGTCTATCGGGACCTTCACCGTTTTTCAGCAGATTTTTGTCTGGAACGCTCACCAGATATAGATGAAAAAGCTCCTGTAGAGGTATTAGTCTTCTCCTTTCCTCTGTTCCATGGAGGCAAATCTTTCTCGGTCTTTGAGGGTGTGTCTGGAGAAGGTCCTGCAATCTTGACACAACACAGGAACATGTGTGTCTGGTAGACAGAGGATGCACACCTCACGAGGGTCTGTATTGGCGTTCTTCCTACAGGATGGACATATATCAAAGAGAAGGCATTTTTCTGAGAAAACACTTAAGTTCGGTCAGTAGAAGACAGGAAATGCTTGGTAAAGACAAAAAAAGTTAAATAAAACAAAGGCAAAGACCATTTTCACTGATATAATGGCAGTGTAAGGGGGCTACACTGTTCTAGGTTGCTTTATCTGTTACTCCAAAAATGAGTTTTTTTTTTTTTTTTTTTACTAAAACCATCAAATTGTGTGTGTATGTATGTGTGTGTGTATATATCTCTTGGCCCTTTTATTGAGTTAAAGATGAACATTTGGGCCATTGTAGCCTATCCCTATTTGATGCACAATAATGTTCAAGGACTCTCAGGCCTTCTTGAAGAGAGGCTAACATCTCAATTTAAGAGGATTTATTGTAAAGAAGTGATCTGGAGTCCCCACATGTGGACGGGACTGTTAAGTGCGTATGACTATAAGGGAAATTCTCCTACAAGAGAACTGGAGTTACAGGTAAGAAATTATTCCTTATTCACCATCTAATCTGTTTATCTAGGGTGCCACCAACCATCTTAATTTACTTACATACTGTTTGGTGACCTGCCCCCTCTCCTATTAAGAAGGGTAATATCGTTCAAAAATGGTTGTGGAGTGCCTATGTCCACCCTAGAGCTAGTGTGTGGGTGAATGGGATTACTTAGGAGCCATTGTGAGTGGGCAGGAGTAGCTGGCAGAGATGCCCTGCTCTTGTTCACCCTGTACCTGGAGTTTTCTGGCAGAGCCGGTAAGGTCCAAATCCGCTTTCTCAGGAATAACAATTGGATTGTACAACCACAAACTTGCATTATATGCAGAGGATGTCCAGTTCCCCCTGTCAAATCCACCCAGTTCCATCTCTGCACTGATGTCAGAGCTAGACGTCTTTAGCCGAGCCTCTGTCTTCAAGATAGACATAAAAAATAACAGGTCCCCAACCTTGCCACTCGACTAGCCACCCATGCTTACCTGACAAGCAGTTTCCCACTACCCTGCACCACTGACCACAGCGTTACTGATGGGCAAAGATATGCTCTTCGTCGAGGGAAACTGTCAACATTTAAAAGCATTTTTTAAAATATTTTTTTTACCCCTTCGCTGCCAGGCCTTTTCCCCCTCAGGTGCCAGGCCTTTTTTGGGCTATTTGGAGCAGTTTGCGCTTGGGCCCTCATAATGTTTTGTCCACATAAGCCACCCACTCCAAATTTGTCCCTTTTGTCCAACATCCTAGGGATTCTAGAGGTACCCAGCCGGCACCTAGGGAAACCTACCAATCCTGTGTATTTTTTTAAAACTAGATACCTAGGTAGTTCAGAATGGGGTGACTTGTGGGGATCTCACCAGGTTCTGTTTCCCAGAATCCTTTGCAAACCTCAAAAGTGGCACAAAAAAAACCAAACACTTTTTTTCCTCACATTTCGGTGGCAGAAAGTTCTGGAATCTGAGAGAAACCACAAAATGCCTTACACCCAGCATCCCTTCAAATCTGATAAAAATGGTACCTCTCATGTGGGTAGACCTAGTGCCCACGACAGGAAATGCCCCAGATCATTATCAGGGCACACCTGCGTTTTTGGTCCTGGGCTCAGCAGGCATATACGGAAACCTACAAAACCCAAACATTTCTGAAAACTAGACACCCAAGGAGGCCAGGAAGGTGTAACTTGCATGGGCCCCCCAGTGTTTTCTTACTCAGAATCCTCAGCAAGCCTCAAATTTAGCTAAAAAATAAATCACTTTTTTCCCGCATTTCTGTGTCACCGCACCGTCTCAAATTTCCTACCACTCAACGTTCCCCTCAGTGTCCCGGTAAAAATGATACCTCACTTGTGTAGGTGGGCCAAGTGCCTGTGACAGGGAAGAACCAAAAACACGTTGAAAGTGAGGGGGGGATCAAAGCGGGTCCAAAAGGGCAGTTTCGGGGGGGGGGGGGGGGGGGAGTTTTTATGCTGACAAGTGGGGCAGAATTTCTATCGGTATAGATGCGACAATGCTAGCTGGTAGGAATTATGTAGATTCCGGAAGGTTCTATCTCAAAAATGTGGGGAAAATGAGTATTTTCCAGCAAAGTTGGAGGTTTGCAGGGCATTATAGGTAAGAAAATGGCGTGGGGGTGCATGTGACGCACACCACCCTGGACTCACCCGGATGTTTATTTTTCAGATGTCTAGATCTCGTAGATTTTTCTACATGGCAGCGACCCAAAGTCCAAAAAGTGCAGCCCTCACCATTCCAAGTGGGACGATTTTGAGAGTTACACAAGCTCTCATGGCCCAAATGTAAAACCAAAACCCAAAATGTGGGATATGATGTTTTAGAGGGGAGAGCTGAGAGACTGTTACCCCCTTTTGTTGGAGTGGGGGCATAACCATGACCGTACAGGTTGGTCGCAACCACCCCAGTATTTTCTTTTTTTTCTTTTTTTTTGTAAATTCCATGGCATCTATTAGGCTTTTTTTATCAATGTAAAGAAACAAAAAAAATCCCTGGCTAGCGCTTCCCCTGAGGGCCAGTACAAGGAGCTAAAAGTTATAAATTGGGGGAGGAGGGTGGGGCTTGGAGGGAGCTCCTAGACCCCCCAGCCCCAGGGACCGCCATCTCCCTGGGGCACAAAATAAAGTCATGCGGGCGGTGAGGGGATGGCACGTGCCCCACCATCCCCCCAACCCACTTCCACCCCACCACCCCTTCAGCCGACCACCACTTCCCCATGGCATTCACCAAAGATGGGTGAGCTGCTTTAGCAATGCTGGTTCCGACAGGAGGTGGGGAGCCAGCTGGGACCGTCTGGGCCTCCAGGCTTCCCCCCACGGTCCCCAACATTGTGACTGGGGAGATGGGTGTACCAAGGTCACATAGCCGGGCCCTGGGGAATAGGGTCCCGGCAAAGATATCGAAATTGAGGAGGGATAACCACAAACCACCCATCCTTAAAAAAAAAAAAAAAAAAAAAAAAAAGACTAATATTATTTAGGCTGGACCGCCGGGGGAAGAGGGTTCTCTGGGCCCAGATTTGCCCAGTGAGGAGGGACCGTGCATGGTTGGGTTGTTATAGGGGTTGGCCCCAGAGACTGCAGCCAACTGCTGCCGTGCGCAGTGGTAGTTGAATTAGCATATAGTAATGAAAATGACTAAGTTTAAAAAAATAAAAAAAATAAAAAAACACCTAGAAATTCACTGAAAAAGCCAAAGGTTACAGGGACATTATAGTCTGAATTTACTCGTACAAAAGCATAGAAATTCAGCAGTTATAGTTGGTAATTTGAAGTGACTATAACTTGCATCCTCGCCATGCACTGCTAATTACCCTAGATATTACAGCATTCATGAGAACTTCTATAGCACCCTTAAATATTATAAAAGAAACATTGTGTATATTTGTGCATCTCTTCGTACAATCATCACTTCAAACAATGGAAGTATAACTTTACCCCTGATGTCATTCAGCCGATTTAGAAGCTGGTTAAAGTAAGGAATTTTTCCGACCGACTTTTGACATTAACCATGTTTTTCCCTCCTTAACTTTGTCAATCTTGGATGTTCTCCAGTTTAAAAAAAAAAAAAGTATTTTCAATAAAACAAAGCTCCGTATCACAAACAAGCACTGGCTAAGACAATAAGTCTGATGTTGAATGGCAACCTTTTGCCTTTGTCAGTGCATGTTTTGTCAAAAAAAAAGTGAAAGCAAAAAAATTACTACATTGTGTGTGGATGTGCTGTATGTGAAAGGGCAGAATACCATTGTTCACAGGGAAGTTAGTCACTGGCGTAAATGGTTTGCCCCATGCCACAGGGGGGCAGAAGAAAACTGTAAATAACATGATTACAGACCAATAGAAGTAGAAAGCTGGCAGATAACTCTGTACGTAATATATTATACATGTAATGTTAGTAAAACCAAAAGGTGCTGGCTAATACCAGACAAAACAAAGCAGTATTAGCAAATTGATTCCTTTCCTTTGCCCAAAATTTGTGAGTTTGGAGCGCTCTCTAGTAAAGATGCTGAGAAATTTCTGAATTCCTGTTGATTCAGATCTTGCCCAGGGCTCCAAAATTGCGAATACTCATTTTAGGGATCTTAAACTATTAAAACATATGTTTTAATAGTTTTATATATTAAAATAAAATATATTTAATACATTCAAATATTTTATATATCCAGTATTGAATCTTTCATAGATTCCCACATGCTTGAATCATTCCCCATTGTCGACATGGGAGTCCCAAAGTACCATAACATAGCATTATGTATCATTACCATAGGCCTTAATGGCAATGAACAGTCTCTTTAACATATCCATGTCCTTCAACCAAACTTGAGTATGACCATTCAGATGACGGCATCCTCTAGAACACTCCCCAGGGTGGCAGTTTCCCTCAGATTTTCTGCGGCAAGTCGTGTGAAGGGAGTCTCCCTGAGCTCTGCTCAGTTTTTTCCACTTCTTGGGCTCAGTATATCTCCAACATGTCTGACACCTCTAAAAACCGTTTGTCCAGAGCCTGCAAGTCCTGTGGCAGAAAACGTCTACATGTTGATGACCCACATAAAGAATGTCTTTACTGTCCCTACCCAAGTCACCAAATGAAGGTTTGCAAAAATTTGTAGAACTTTTCCTACGAAAACACTGCAGGTCAGGTAAGGTAGGCTGCTTCTGTGGCTACATAAGTGTAAGGGTCAAAAGGCAACCACCTCGGTTTAAGATAGCAACACTTCAGAAAGGGCAAGGTTCTCTGAAAGGCCATCTGAGGAAGGTAACAAAAAGGCCTTCAAATCACATCATGAAGACCCTTTAAAAACGAGATGAAACATCATATCTCCTCCGAGAAAGCCTCCTCTCAGCCTGCTACTCTGTCTCAAAAAATTGGAGAAACTTCCATCTCCATAACTGTTTAAAATAAACAAAAAAAAACATTCTCAAGAAGATCACTGTTGACTGCACACTCGCCAACGATGATGGTTATTACTTACTCATTGAGGCCATTGTCGGCAGGAACTTCAGTGACAACACCCCCATTCAGCTGACGAGGATTTATCCACAGTCGACTGCACCTCCAACGAAGGCACCACCCAAGAAGACACCACCGACTACTACGGCAACACCAAAACCATCAACGGCAACACCAAAACCATCAACGGCAACATGACCCACGCTGCTTGACATACCATCGGCTACAACATCGTTGACGAAACCCGTCGACGGGCCAGTCAGCGGTGATATTGAAAGGCTAAGGATAACGTAGGATGCCAAAGAAAGGACACAAGTCCTAGATAATGACTTTACCTAAGTTCTGGTATCCACTTCCAATCTAGGAGGAAGGATTTCCAATTACATTTGATGTTGGCAATACATCACTTTGGACCAATAGGTCCTGACTCGTCCAGTTTGGTCACACCCTAAAGTTTGTACAAAGTCCACTATCAAGACCTCATCCGCTTAATCAAAACAATCTGCATCTTGTAATCTGCATGTAACACTTCAAAGGGAGAGAACAAGATGCCGAGATAATTGCCAAGATAATTCTTGTGTATCTACCATCTTGGTGATAAAGAGCCATGCTTTTATCCTGCCAGACACCTGTCACTGAGTTTCATTTAACACTAGGGATGCACTTGAAAGGAAGAAACCAGGATACAAAGACAATGCTTGTGGATCCACTCTCTGGTTTCTGAAGAATTCATCTTTCTCCTATCAGGTGTCTGTCCCTGGGTTTGTAGTGGGAGCAATGGTTGCCTTTAACTGGATTTTAGTGTTGGATGTAGGAGGACACTAGCTTACCATAATACACCCCCCCACACCCAACCCCATCCCTCGAAGTCCATGTTTTGCTATCTTGAAAATGCTCAAATTTGGTAGGTTTGGCCCTTTTAACTTATACCCCATTGGCTAGGGTGTGTCCAGGGGTCATTCCCATCAACAAGTTAGTGGTAGGCATACATTTGACACCTTGAGGCACTCACTTCAGAATACTTTCTGGACCTGAGGAAAATCAGAAGAGGACTGAATCTGCTGTCTGCAATTCAAGATGAGCCCTACAGGACTGGTCCTGCTGTCTTGTACCCAGGACAAATTGGTGGACTCCAACTGTTAAGTCTGACCTGTTCAAGCTACAGGATACAATAAGCTAGAAGAGACCTTTGCTGCAACTGTCCAGCTGACAAGTGGCATCTGCCCAGTTGACCAGTGGCATCTGTTGGGCTCTGCTTAACACCCTGTGGTGTCTGCATGCCTTTCCTGAAGTCCCGGAGAGCTTTAAAAGTGTACTCATGTTCTGGATTGGGGCCTAAAGGTCTAAATCGGAAGGCAAATCTCCAACCCATGCTTCATCTTGATCAGCATCAAATTGCAACCAGACTCCCATCTACCACAACTGTCATTGGCGCTTTGTGCTGCTTGCCATTGTTTCCACTTAACAATTAACAAATTAATATATGTGGTTTCCCTTGTTGGTTTTTATAATTTCTGTGTCTTTTTGTTTTCTGATTCAAATTTAGCACAAACTGAAGTTAAGTTTCCTTCAACCAAGGTTAAAAGCAAGATCTCAGGTTTCAGGTGATGAGACAGATTAGCTGTCTGGATGATAAAAAAAAAAAATAATAATGTTGGACATATGTTCCCAAAGAACCTCATCAAACCACTGCAACTTTAAATAAGACACCTTTTGTCTAACAAACAGTCCTCATTAGGCCAGAGTGCCCTTTTCTTTCAGCCGTGCAATTGGCACTCTTCAAGATGTAAAGAAAGCCAGTGAGCTAGAACTTGTCACCAATTTTAGTGACAGCTAGCAAATGATAGCAGAGCCTGTAGTAAGGTCCTGCCCTAGGATTCAAGTTTGGCTTCGATAAAAGGGTTTTGACCCCTTTCATCTATCCATTAGGGACAGTGCCAGATAAAATAGATTATAAGAAGAAAGGTAAAAGCAAGTGTAGCGACTGCAGATAAAGATTTTACAGTTCTGACTGGATATACTTAACCTGGGAGTCTGACTCCGAGGAGGTAACCAAGAAAGAAACATTCTTTTCTTTCTTAATCATTGGTAGAACTGTATGGCAAAAAAAGGATGAAGTCTTGTAATCATGCTGCATGGGACAGGCTGAAATCGGAAGCTGGGCAATATATTAATGACTGTCGAGCTCATGGAAAGTTGGAAGACCAAGTTGTGTCAAAAAATTGGAAGGGGGAACAGTCATTTTAATATGGGCAGATTGGTGGGATTGAAGACTGTCAAGAAAATAGCTTTGAGGTGTTGGAGGCCTAAGAAATAGAAAAAACACACACTTTCCCACTCACACAATAAAAAGTGGATGGGTTGCAGTGATTTCTCTTTCCTGACCTCAAGCTGATAAGCCTATACTACCACCAGTCTGTCAAGCTTTCTAAAGAACAATGCTTTGCTGTTTGTGTCAGTTGTGGTGTTTATATACCACATGCTAGCAGTTACAAGGCACCAGTAGCAAAAACAAATGTGAAAAGTAAGGGAATTATTTAGATTTTGGCCGAGCAGGAGCACCATCAAAACTCCCCTTGTGCTTCGCCTAGCCAAACTCTCATTCCCCTGCTCTATTTAGAGCTAGTGAATAGGCAGTGTTTACTCCGGTGATGCCTCCACTCACTGGGGGTGTAAACCTCTGAGCTTGTGTCCCATCTGCAAAGAGGCTGCCAAGTCACAGTGATGTCGTCCCACCCTTAGAAAATGGAAAATGCAGAACAGTCTCCACACTTGAGGAGAGAGCTCCCTGCACGTCAGACCAGCTGTGTCATTTATTCACAACTCCTGTTTTGGGAGTTTCTTTTCTCAGTACAAATAAATATGCAGAGTAGATCCTTATATAAATGGTGCCTGCTCATCAACCCTGCAGTGCTTTGAATGGGGGTGCTGCTGTCACGCTGCTCACACAACACAGCAATCCCGACCAGGCCAAGAGGAGTCTCTAAATAGGTTGGATGATCCTCTTCCTGAGTAGGGGAGGCCATGGGCCTATCTTTCCAGGTGGTTTGCTGACTGTCCAACAGGCTCTAAATGTTCCCCTAAGCAAGGTCTACAGGGTTATAGTAGAAAGGGCATTTAACAAGTGGCTCTGGTAGTGTTTGTGTATAATCCGTATTTATGCAAGATCTTGATAATATATTTAGCTGTCGTCTATGATGTTAGCATAGTGCAGGAGCAAAGACCGCTCTAGTGACTGCAGGACTATGGCTAGAATAGATAGATTCTGTCACTCTCAGCCACTGTCACACCCCACTACCTACTACCCTAGGAAAGGGGATTTCCCGTCCTGTGAAACCAAGGGAGAGGCAGTCAGAAAAAGAAAAAACAAGTTTTCTCGGCCGGGTAACCGCTCCTTTATGACAATTTCAATTTGTGCAATTGGTTGATCAGCAAATTTAAATTCTGAAACCAGCGTATCACTTTAATTAATGGAGTCATTTGAAGCTTCATGGTGACAAAGATGTATTCTTTTTGAGAGGTGATCTTAAGAGTGTTATCAGTTGAGTTCTGTAGTGCATCGTCCTAATGAAGAAAATCTTCACACGGTATAGTCTCAATGTGTACAACTAGAAATATGTATTTTGAACACTTGTTTTATCTTAAATGTTTATGCCCTCATATCACGGTGCACAGTACTGAGATGGATTTACCATTGGTAAAGTTGCATACATATTTCTGTTAACATGCAGGAAAATCGACCCAGTGCCATGCATTTATAAGTAAAACTCCATTTAGTGAGGAAACCAGTTTTTTCCCTGGTCAGTAATAACATGTGTAATTGCCAGTTCTGCAGAGTTTACAGCATACTTTTAACACCTGCAGGGCCACTGTGTGAGGTGAAGGGTGGCTGGGGAGGTTGACAAAGTGGGGAAGGTACAGTTATTTATAGATGCTGAGGCCTCATGTGAGTGATTGTTTTCTTGTCTTTTTTTTTTTTTGGTGCTTAATTACCACACTGTAAAGTCTTCTCCCACACCCAGAAAAATCTGGTGTTGGGAAAAACTAACCCACTTCAAATCATTTAAAGCTGAGTTCCTTGAGATAATTCTGCACTGTCTGACTTGTAATAAGGACCTACTGCTGTACATTTTGCAGCAGCCTGTCTTATATTGTGCATACCACAATTTTAAGATAATGACATGCATTTACACTTTGCCTTTAGACGCAGTCTGGAACCTTGTAGCACTGTAAAAGCCCATGTCACGATTCCTCAATGCAACAGCCAGGATTCAGTTTTGTGACCAACTGGTTACACACAGAAATCTGCAGTGATCGCTTTAACCAACTGAGCTTTCATAACATAATAGTGCATTTCCAATCATTACTTTAACTTATATTTAGGATGAGGAGTGGAGGCTGAAAGCCCTGTTAGCCCAATAGACATTGAACGTCTGAACTCATTAAAACACGGCCTTCCCAGAGGCTGCTAGCTACACCACTTAAGGGATTTAAGAGCTCATGGTTTGTTAGCAAAAGTAGATTGTGTGGACAATTAATATAATTCACATTTAACTGTAGTTCAGTTAATATGGCTATTTAAAAAGCTCAGTTGTACATCTTTTCTCACTAAGAGTACAATAATTCAACAGTTAAAGAGTTACACTTTTCAACATAAAAATGTAACACTGTACAATAGAGTTTTCCCAGTGCACCACTTTAGAATGTGTTCATTCTTTTTACAGGAAAATTAAACTCTCCAAGTAAAGTTATTGTGTCTCCGAGGAAACCTCCACTTTCACTACGAGGAGCAGGGATGAAAAGTAACTTGCCACCCAAATCACTGGCACAGTTTTTCAAAAAGTCTTCCAAACAAACAAATGTAGAGGAAAAAACAAAGCTGCCAGTAAAGATTAAAGGTACGACCAGTGAGATTTTATTTCTTAGACTGTGGCATTATATGAAGTAATAACTATAGCTGGATCAATCTTTGCTTCTGCTATCCTGCAAAATACCTTGTTAGCTCTGCAGATCACTGTAGTGTTCACCGATTACTGGGCAAATGCCAGAAATGTAATTGTATTTAGATAGTGCTTACTACCTCTGACTAGGTGTTGAAGCGCTTTTCAACGACTAGCACACTACTCTGGAACCCAAAAAGGATTAGTGGTGGATTAGTACAGGGAAGAACACGTTTTTAATTTGAGCGGTGGACAAGTGAGTCATTTAGTTTGATTGAAAAGGATTATGGAGACATAGAGGAGGGAAGAGTCTAGAAAGGATTAGAGAGATCATAGCAGTAAAATGAAGTTTGGGATGAGGCAAAGGAGGTACACTTGAGGGAAGAAACCAAAATGGGATACTTTGGAGATTAGAGTAGTAAAATACAGTTTGGGGTGATCTGAGGAAGCAGTGGTCTAGAAGGGGTTATTTTGGAGATCATAGTAGTAGAATGAGGTTTGGAGTGAGTCAGAGTGGAGCTACAGGATATATTGAGAGAGGTTTAGGATGAGACATAGGGCCTCATTCAGAGTTTGGTGGAGGGGATTACTCCATCACAAATGTGACGGATGTCCTAGCCGCCGTATTACAAGTTATATAGGATATAATGGAACTTGTAATACAGCAGATGGGATATCAGTCACGTTTGTGATGGAGTAATCACCTCCGCCCAGCTTGTAAAAAGGCCCTTAGAGTAGTGCATTGTTTTATGTTTTTTTTTTTCTCCTCTTATAGTAGGGGTAAAGTGATATAAAGATGCATAGCTACATAGAAAGGGTATACATGTATAAGAAAAATAATAGTTATTAAGTTATATAAAGTCCCACATGTGTGGATAGATAGTTAGAAACTAAGACTTTCAAGTGTTTGAGTACATGAATCTAATTTATTTGTCTTTTTAGAAGTATTTTTGTTTGTTATAGTTTCCTCTGTTTTTCAATAGTGAAGCACTTGTAGATACACTTGTTATGATCATATTTACATATTGTTATAGATAAAATAAAACAGGGACCCATAAGTATCTAAACAAATAACTTGTATGGAAGCTATGGAGTGACCTATACACGTGTTAAGCATAAAATAATTCACATATATATGTATTAAACAAACCTAAAGAATATCTATATAATTTTAAACCATAGGTAGTATTTATATTTGTACAAAGGAATACACATATCTAAATACACACTTATAATTACATTTTTAATGTTTAAACACACACGGATAAGTTGTCCATTTGTGTTTGAGTATGGTAGTTATGCAGGAAAAAGCCAACTTTTCAGTAGTCTTTGAAAGATAAGATAGTTGCCCATGGATCTTATGTTTGGTGATGATTAATTCTATAGTTTGACTGCTTTAACAGAAAAAGATGTACCACCCATGTTTCTTTCTTGTATGCTAGGGCTTTGATAGGAGGTTCCTTTGTTGAATGTACTTGGTGAAATCAGATTTCACCAGATACATTGGTGAAAGCGGGTCCTGTTCCATGTATTGCTTTGTGGGTGCTACAAAGCAGCTTGAAAGTGGATCTTCCGGTAGCAGGTAACTAATGCAGGTCCTTCAGGGCAGAGAAGATGTGTGTGAGTAGCTTTACATGTATGAGTAGTCAGGCAGCAGATTTCTGAATTTGTTGTCTTGTGAAATCTGATTACATTTGGAAGTTTAGAAGGTGCAGTTCTACCTCATAGTGCTGACCAATGTAACATGCGAATATGGGCCAGAAGTCCTGACTGAATGAGGACTCAGAACGTTTAGTCCAGAAATAGTCAAATAGCATTGCCTCAAATGTTTTGCTAACTAACGTCTTTTGATTCTGACTCATGCAGACAGTAATTGCCAGTAAAAATCAATTTTTCAAGTATTTTATGATTTCGTACTGGAGGTTTTGGTTACAAAAACATAACTTTTTTTTTTTTCCCCTTTCCCCATCTTTGTAGGTAGCTGTGACTCGTCTAAATTGAAAGACGCACAAAGCACAGGAAAAGGAGTAACCAAAACAGTGGATAAAGAAGTATTAGATGAATCCAATAGAAAAAGTGCTACCTCCCTTATCCTCTTCGAAGAGGTAATCATGACTTTTAAAAGCTGGTGACTTGTTATTAGGATCAGGTTTTCACTAGAGCAGTTAAGGGGTGTGGTCTTTTAAGAACGTTTACAACATGTGACTGTTTCTCTTAAACAGGATTCTCTCTGCTGGTTATAAACTGTAGTCTTTCTCAGCGCATTTTTTAAGCATGTATGTTTTCAGTTTTGACAAAAGGTTCGGGAAGAATACATGCCTGAAGAAACCAACTTTTTATTTTTTTTAAATAATCCATATAGATCATGACAACAATTTGACTGAAAACACCATAGACAAAAAAAGTTTTTTGTTTGTTTTTCCTTAAAAAAAATAAAGCTTGAAATGCTGCTTCCCTTTTCATAGGGAGTTTTCTCAGGAGTGACAACTGCCACTGCCAGCATCTTGCTGCATCCTACCATACACAGCAGGGAGTCCTGTTTGTTGTTGCTTCACTGGAAAGGATCTGGAGTGCTGCTGGCCTTCATTAAGTTTAACTCAGTTTTCAGTGGGAGCTTTTTGCTCAAAATCTTCACAAAAAGTACCTTATTTCAAACATTTTATATTCTTAGCACTTGTTTGTTTGCTGAGTAGTGCGTCTCTGTCTCCCCCAATTTGAATGTTTAATTTTTAGACCCTGTCTGGTGGGGAGATGCATCTGTCTGCTGTTTTGACTTCAAGAAAGTCGTTGGTTGGTGTCACATTCAGAAGATCTATAAGATTCTGGCGACATATCATGACCACCGCCGCGCTGTCTAGCAGATTCACTGCCAACGTCCTGTTCATCAACATTGTTCTCAATGTGAGCGGTATCCTTAATTGATATCGCTGGCACCATCTTTTTAAAATTAGGGCTTTTGCTGAGGAGCTCTTTTCTCCTTTTTAATGTAGGTTTCTGAAGAGCGTTATGGATCCTTTTTCAGCTTCACGTAGTCGCTTTGGTGTCCACTCCACTCTGTCACTCCGTTTATCTGGTGTGTCCTGGAAGAAACGAGATGAGTGTCAGTATATTGGTATCTCTCAGGAGTTTTTATAGTCTCTCTATTTCTGAGATTGTCTTTTTCTGAGGTCTCTGGTTGCGGAAATTCTTGTTCATCCCAGCATTTTATAGAGCCCTCTTGTGCTTGCTTAGTACTTTCCTTAGTGAAAGTACTCTGTATTTGAATTATCGTTGGTCTGGCCCGCAGACTATCCCAGCCTATGCTGGTATAGGTTTTGGAAATAATCTGTCAGATTGCGCTCCTTGTTGTGCTGAGGAACCTCCCGGAGCTGCTATTATTGAAGACACTGTGGTAAAGTTGTGCATCAGTTTCATCCCCAAATCCAGAGCTGCTCCGTGTTAGTTTTGAATTTGTTTTAACCCTACCAGTAAGTTTGCAAGTGTCTGGGTACCATGCGTGGTGGCATATATTGCGAAGAAGACTGTGGTCCAAGTCGCACAATCTTCTATTGAGGGAACCATTCCAAATGGCAAGCACATTGTGAGTTCTATGTTTATCTTGGGTGTCTCGTATGGGGAAATACTGCTTTGTTTTTTGTGCCACCCAGAACGGAATCTTCTCCCCCTCAGTGGGTGTTTTCACCATTATAAAGTGAACTGTTTGTGGATTTATTGCTGTAACAGCCAATTGGTTAATAGCTGGAGCAGCCCTTGCTGGGGCAGTATTAAGAACCACATTACAAATTGTATTAAGTATCTATGTATTGCTGCTAGCTCATTGTATAATGTGCGTACATCAGCTATTTACATAGCCTGCACATTGGGATGTGGTGTGTAAGTGGCAAATGTAGGCCATGTAGGTTCATCATTAATTAAGGGACCTAATCTAACAGGTTCTATTACATGTGGATGGGTGCCATGAAACCATTATTGTGCTCTTGATAATTTAGAGGTATTTCTAAATATTGATATGCTCTGTACTGTTGGGGTACGTTTACTGTGGAATGTGTTGGAGTCTGCATTTACTTCAGGAAAGGTGACTCAAGAATAAAATATTTCTGTTCTGTATGCGTCGTGAGCTTGCGGCAAACAAACTAACTAGTTGTCTAGTTTTCTCCGATATTTACTGGTTGTGCCATATCAAACAATAGGTATCAGAGAATGGAACATCAACCGGGGAAATCCTTTTTAAGGTTCAAGCTTGGACAACCTACAGTCTAGGTAGCTACTCCCTATTCAGCTGAGGAGGATTTTCCGTAAGACCACGGATGTCTCCGTACAGTGGTAGCTAGGGTGTGTGAAACAGATAATCAGGAGGCCTGTATGATTAGTGCCTAACCACCATGTCTTAGGATTCTAGTTGTTAGAACGGGATTGCTGTATTCAGGGCTGAAGTACCACTGCTTGTGGGTGACAGTCATTCCTACACCAGTTGGTGGCTGCTGGCCCAACCCTACCTACCTACCTACCTCCTTGCTAGCAGCGCCTCACTCAACCCAGGAATTGAAGGGGATTTGTGGCAGCCTATCTCATGGCACTCTAGTGACCTCCCAGGGAAGTTGTGATGAACAGATCTCATCCCTTTCTCTTGTTAGCAAACGTTCTCATACACAAATACAGGCAATAAGGAGATGCAGGGTGGTTTCAGTATATTTATTGAAAAGACTCCAATCTGCGATAAAATTTATGAGCTGCAATTATTAGAACAATGAGGCATAACAACATTCGGATTGTGACCGTTAGTGAGAAAAAGATGAACAATCCCAACATATTGCAGTGAACATGTATTTAGAATTCCTACATAGCATTTAGCTTCTAGCAAGAGCACAGTGGTGATAGCCCAATATGTCCATACTCAATCCGTGAGAAGAGCCCCACCCCCATTCCCTTAGACTGATGGTCTGCCCTTTGTCTCCTTAGCTAGTTTGCAGAGAAAAGGCTGTTGTCTTGCTGAAAATGGCATGCAGTATAGATTGAAGTCCTGGTTGGAAGGACCCCTTTAAACCTCATTTTGGTCTACATTGTGTTTTATAGAAAAGCATATTTTTGTTCGGCGAAATAGGTCTGACTTGGGCATGTGCCTAAGTGTTAGACTGTGTGGTGGCAATGCCACACATTATCCTGTGTTGGCCTCGTACTATTCCTCGTCAACTTTGGGTCAGGAACATGATGAGAAATCTCGTGCATAACAATAATATCCCTCTCACAGAATAGCAGCTGCTTAGGTAAAATAAAATATCCCCACTGAAAAGCAAGCTATTCTAAAACGAACATATGAGAATAGAACATATTATGTAGGTAAAAGGGCACAGGTCTAAGCTGAAAAATATATGCCAGAGCAAGGTACTAAAATTAACCTACAGCAAAACATAATGGAAAACAATCAGATCAGATCAGATTTGTACATTAATTGTATTTGTGACTAACATATATGATGTACGGTTTGACATGACACAAACGTAATCCTTGTCCAGAAACAAGGTTGACTCTTTTCATGCTTAATTTAGCAGCCTCTTCAGGTCGAAAGAAAGACCAGAAATCTCAGATCTATAAATCACAATAGGCAATATAATCCCTACTTAAAACAATTATGTATGTGTAACCACTACACCACTGAAGGAAGTGCTTGAGCCACCCAAACTGAATAAAATAATGCATGCAAGGCCCTTTCAGGGTTAGAGTGACCCATCAATTATGCAAAAAACAAGAGAGAACTCTGGGAAGTTCCCAAATTTAGGTGGAGAGCAGCTCTAGTAAGGAGCACCCTGCAACACCAGCGACCCTCTAGATTTACTCATTCCAGGTTGGCTTGGATGGTATTTGACCAGTCCAAAGCTGTAATACTGTGCCTGGAGTGGTAAATGGCTTTTGTCATTTTACTCCTCGGCGAGGATGACACTGTGTCAATCCTATGCTTAAAGACTTTGCTGTATAAATCGCAAAAGACTTTGTCACTATCTAGCTCAGCGAGGATAGCACTGTGCTGATCCAATGCTTAAAAACTCTGCTAGATAAGCAGACATTTGAGGCGAGCAAATCCAACCTGTGTGTCAAAAAGAGACCTTGATACGGTAGCGGTCAAAAGATGTTTGAAATTCTACCTTGAGAGAAGTAAACCATTTAGAAAATCTGACCAACTTCCTATAGCATTCGTCATCCAAGGAACGGATAGGCACTATAAAGATGTAGTATAACCCGTTGGGTTCCAGCAGCTATAGTTTTGGTCATGTAAAAGCTGGACATCCCTTGAGTTGAAAAGTGGGAGTGTATTCCACTAGGAGTGTGGTGAATTCGGAAGCCAGAGTGTCTGACATGCAGGGCTGCTACATGGAGGAGTAGACATACATTCACTGGGTACTACTGCCTAAATGCCATAATGAAGAACGCAACAGCAGTTGAACAGGCAGTTATTCACAGATATACGTTTCCAACGACCGCGTTGCAAAATATCGTATTTAGTTTGATACAGCTCGCTATTTGGATTCAAGCATGTGAATATACAATTCAGTACTGGAGGAAAACCAAGTTACCTGTTCCCCGTAGTTCTCCACTATTTACATATTTCATAGATTAACATGTTTACCCTTCCTCCTCCCCTTTTGAGGAGCTAACTGCTTTTGATACGTCATCTAATTTTTTCACTCATGGTAGAAATCTGAGGTATGGTGGCCCTTAAGGGAAGGAGTGGATCAGCAGCTGCTTCCTGATTGGCCCAACACTAGATGGGAGGACTTTGCTAAGCATGTGAATCTACTCCACTACGAACCGATGCTTACAGGGTAAATAACGTTTACATATTATTATTGATAACTTACCTTAATTCTTTCCTTAACAAGAACTGGTTATCCTACCAGAATTCATAGGACCAAGTACACGGTCCATTAACCTAAATATGTCTGTTCCAGAGGTAGTGGTGATCGCACCCCCCTCAATGTGTGTACCAGTGGCTGCTCTGCCCAAGAGTACCCCATTAAGTCGAAAATGGCTTGCTGTTATAGCAACTCTGCAAGCGTTAATGATGCAATAACACAATCCTCTTTCTGCTAATTTTGCAAAAAAGTTAATTATAAGAACTACGACTGTGCCCTTGAACTGATTCCTTCCCATACACCAGGAAGCATCTGTGCCGACCAGAGTTCTATTGCTCAACCATGTCTTCCTGATTAGACTTAAAACTGGTTTCCGAAAGGCCTGAGACTTCACAGGGTCTCCAATAACCTGCCTTTGCCGTCTTTTGGAAAGTTTCTTCTGTAACTAAATGAGTTGCCATGAACAGACTGGAGAATCCAAAGAAAGTTCCAGAAGAACTGGAATCCAGGTTTGCAATCTCCAAACCAGTGTTGCCACAACCATGGCTGCCTGCTGTCTCCTGACCTGCACCATGAGTCTAATAATTAATGGAGGAGACACCTATCGGAGTATGACTCCAGTCCTGTAGGAAGACATCCATTGCCTCCACCTGTGGGTCTGGTCTCCTGCTGAAGATGCAAGGCAGTTAATGATCCAGTCTCAAGGCAAAAATCTATCTGGCACATTCCCCATTTGTTCATGACCCATCTGGAACAGTTCTGGGTCCAACTTCCAAGCTCTAAAGTCTCTCAAATGTCTGGAGTTGCAGCCTGCTATAAGATTGAATTTCCCAGGTAGGTATTCTGCTTGTAATTAATATACTTTTGTTCAGGCAAAATTGCCACAAATCCTTGGCTAATTCTGCCAGGGCTTTTGATCTGAACCTCCACTATGCGCCTAGATAGTTTATGTAATGGACAGCTGATAGTCTCATGCTCCAACCTCCTGAAGATGTAGCACAAGACTTGGCCTTTTTCATGCAGCTCACTGCAAACAAACTTACCAGGAGCTGTGGGCAGTTGATGTATACATGTTTCTTGTTCTGACAATAGTCGTCCTATTGTAGTGTCCCCCGGATCCCCAGATCCTAAACTGCTTGTGCCTCCTTCTATGACCTGATCAAGAACAGAGCCAGAAGTTGCATTGCCATTCCAGGCTGCCATGTGTTCCAGCCACCACTGAATTTCTTTCTTGGTCACTTCTGTCTTGTGTATTCCCGCTTTGTAGGTCAGACCTTTTCTGAAATAAGATTCCTTGAGTCGTTGCCGGGCCTGGTAGAGAAGGGGGCCTGGGAATATTGCCTGAATGAATGATACTAAGAGACCCACTGTTCTGGCTGTCTGTCCAGTGGAAACATGCTCTCTCACCAATGTTCTCTTCAATTCCTTCCTGGTGGCAGCCAACATTTTCCATGGGAGCTTCAGCATTTGCTTGTCATAGTCTATCACAAAGTCTTGGAATGTTATTCTTTGTAAAGGTTCAAACCGTGTCTTCTTGTTGGAAATAAACGCAAGGCCTTGCAGCAGTGAGACTGTTAGTCAACTCGTTTTGTGTGTTTGTGTTCTTGCTTTTTCAGCAATATCCTCAAATAGAGAATGAGTCTGAGGACCTTGGACTTTATAGATATATAGATATATAGATATAGATATAGATATATAGATATAGATATATAGATATAGATATATAGATATAGATATATAGATATATATATATATAGATATATATATATATAGATATAACGCAAGGCCTTGCAGCAGTGAGACTGTTAGTCAACTCGTTTTGGGTGTTTGTGTTCTTGCTTTTTCAGCAATATCCTCAAATAGAGAATGAGTCTGAGGACCTTGGACTTTATATATATATATATATATATATATATATATATATATATATAATCTCAAACTTGAGAACTACTTGTATGTAGCAAAATCCGAATCGTGAGAGATATATCTTCCTGAGCATCCAGTAGTTTGCTAATAGAATTTCTGTTCTGTAGAGGGGCATTCCTTCAAGTTTAGCACAATGTGATGTGTGTTGTCCTGTTTTCCTTCCAGAAAGAGATTGTTCAGGAATCTCATTGGGTGCAGAGCAGCCTGCCTTCCTGCCCCTTTGTCTAGATTTACCTGTATGTCGTGATCTATAAGGAGCATGGCTAGCACTGAGAATAAATTAGAGTTCAGGTGCGCCAGACTGCTGGAATTAAACATGGCAACTGTAGTGAGATTTCAGAGGACGTAATGCCCAGGATCCTCTTTTGCAGCTTCTATTTTATTGGAGAAGCACTGCTGAAAGTAGTCTATTCGAGTGGCTGCACAGCATTCATAAACCTAGGCTGGTGACTGATGACATAGATGCTGGGTGGCTGTGCCAGGCCTGCTGTGTGGAGTGTGGGCCGACAGGCCTGCTGTGAAGAAGCTGATGTTTCTGTTCAGCTGCGGCGCATGACTGGAAGCATCGCTGATTGTTTTTGTCCTGTGGGCCCCCAGGTGTCTAGTGGGTCCGATTCCTGATGCGGGCAATGCCGCTTTGAGAGGGAGGACCTGAACAGTCCTAGACAGGGTAGGATACAGTCCTGTGGGAGGAACAGCAGACTTGCAGATGCCCTCCCAACATACTGAAATGCATCTGAGACATCCGGGCCTGTCCTAGTTCGCCTCTGGCTCCCATCGGGCTGTGATGGGGCAGACTGTGAAGCACCATTAATGGGAGCTTCCTGTTGCCACATAGCAGACTGAGCTTCTTTAGGTCTGCACGTGCCCTCCTCACTGACGGATTGATAGAGCAGGATAGGATTTATATCAACGAGTGAGCCTCAGCAACTTGGTAAATGCCCTGGCCCACAAGATCCATGTCACACTACTTGGGATCGGTCATTGCCGTAAGCAAGCAACCAGAACTCCAGGGCAGCGGGAAGAAGTGACTATGTAAACTGGATCCTACTTTCACTTGCCACGACTGGATCCCAATATTTTGCACTAGTCTCGCCTGTAGCCCATAGGCCCACCTAGTCAAGCCTGGACATACCTCTGTCATTCCTCACTTGTAAACTGTACCAAACCTGTATTTGAACTCCCCTCAAAATGTAGTGAGATAGGCAATAATGACAATCCAAGATGTTATTTGGATCTTGGTGCACACAGAAAATGAGTATTGAGCCCCTGGTTGGTGTGTATGGCATACAAAGTATCCCAGTAGAGGAGAATTTTGATGCAAAATCTCTAATAAAGTGATGCAGCAAAGTGTCTTCTCCATAGATGATATATTAATATATCTAGAATGGAACTTAGGAACTCAACAATTGATAATCCTATGTGGAATGTCTCTTGACATTGCTATTCGTCTCAGACAACTTCTCTCAAATGTTTGCGGAAGAGCGGGCACCTCTATGCCTTTCACGCAGACTTCCGCCAAGGGCTTTGGCTCATCACATTATTGGCCTTTTACTTAATTTCAGAGACCGAAATGCAGCACTCTAATTCTCAACGGGGCAAAATAAGCTATCCTTCAATGGCCATTTGATTTTCCCTTTTTTCCATATGTCCCCGTTGCCATCTAGGTAGACAGGCAGAAATTACCATCTATTAAGAAGCTGCAGTAGGTGGGTATTGAGTCTACTCTGTTTTACTCCACTTGTTTGAAGATGTCTCTCAAATGCTCAAGACTGCTTCCCCAGACTGCAAGTGTATTAACTGCATTCTTATGGTTGAAGGGAGGGAACTAGACCAGTGCTTCTCAAACTTTTTAGAACCACAACACACACTACTCGTGTGGTAGTACACAGTCATTTACAGACACCATATCTCTATTGAAATGGCCACTATATTTGCAGAGACATGCTGTGTTACTGATAAAACTATATTGCCTACAAATGGGTTTCAGTGAATATTTATCATTTCTGCATCACCAAGTAAAGTGTTGAATTGTTTTGATCCTATTAAAATCTTGTTTCAATCACACTTCTGAATTTTTTGAAAATGTGCTTACATTTTTGCTTTTTTAACTGCTGAATGTACAAAGTTAATTTACAAGAATTTACATTTTGTTGTGTTACAAAGACATCCTACACCCTTTCCGTTCAGTCTTGGTACCCCAGCAAGACTGTCACATAATTCACTTTAAAAAAAAAAATTCTGAGTGCAAAGTGAGAGGAGTTTGTAAACACTAATCCTGATGTTAAATATAAAGCTGCAATTTTTCAGAAAATAGCATGACATTTGACCTCTCAGTTTTTGAAGCACAGCAAATATGACAAGATAAATACAACACTTAAAGGGATATTTATTCCTTGGACTTTCACAACCCTCTAAAAATCAGCTTGGGAAACAATGATCTAGACACTGAATTTAGGAGGCTAGAGATAGGCTTATTTTTAGAAATACAGTGTGGCCTTTTGTTGGCATGAACTATAGACTAAACTTAATGAAGCCCTCCTTTTGTAGATGATTGGGTTAAGGGGTGGTACTACAACTTCCTTTGAGATAGATGAAGTTTCTAAGTGAGGCCTGGGTGTTTGTCTTTCCCCTGATAACACTCTATCAGGTACAGAAAGTTCATACCTCTTTATGCCGCGGCTGTAGATCTCTGGCTTGGAGGCAGCCCCAGTGTTCCCTGCTCTGAGAAGCATCAGCTTAGAACAAGTTTTGCAATGCAGTGGGTCTCGCGTTTGCTTGGTTTAGAGCTATTAGTGTTGTAAATTCCTAACTGGACTTTTTGCCACATAAATTGAAAATGAAAATTAAAACAGTTGACAGAAGCAAGCCAATTGAAAGTGCAACCGCCACTATGAGCGTGAATTATTGGGTCCCTGCATGAATGCCTAGAAAGTTTTGCAGCTGGGATGAAAGGCAAACCGGAGGAGGGGCTATCATGTGCTGTAACATGAGGAAGCGTGATGTAATGTGATGGCAAACAAAAATGTTTACTTAGTTAAATCGCCTGGGGGGGCGGGGAACTCAACACACAAAGGAGGGACATTTCACAAAATGCACTAATTAAAAAATTATGCATTGAAGACCAGCACAACAAAGAATGATTAGCAAGAGTGGGCATGGTTAAAAGCCCACAGAGAGATTACATCGAGCTAGAGCCCTTGCCCTCTACTTCCAGATTCTGGTGGAAAGCTGTGTGAAAACTATGGGTGATAATGAAAAACAATAGATTTTTGAAAACTAGACAAAATTCTGATTTCAGCAGGAGTTCATATGTGTAGATCACTCAAGGTTTTTCCAAGGTAAATAACTGTTGGAAAACAAAATGTTGAAAATGAGTAGGATAAATTAGGCATTTGTGACAACGCTTTCATCTGGAACTTTCTGACACAATGGCAGATTGACGAAGCAATATACCATTACGTCAGCTAGACCCTCCTGGTTGCGGGATATGTATGGTTTTTAGGTTCTCCAAGAACCCAAAGTACCCAGAGCAAACAACTGAGCTGCACCACATAAAGGCTTTTCATTGAGGACAGAGTATAGACCAATTCTTACATCGAACTCGGAGAGTGAAAAATGACTATCAGGAAAACTTGTGTGTTTCTGAAGTGGGCACAAGATATAGACTTTAGGAGCAGTGGTTATTTCTACATCTCTGAATTTGTGGGTACCCAAACTAGCTTATGATTTGGAGGATATTTTTCAAAATGTCATCTTTCTTATATACTAGCTTACATTTGAAAAACACAGATGAAGCGAAATCCAGTTGGTAAAAACAAATGTTCTACTAATATGTGCTCCTACAAGTCTCCCGATAAAAATGGTACCTCACTTATGTGGGTAGATCTAATACCCGCAACAAGAAACAGCCCAAAATGCAATGTGGACGCCTCACCTTTTTCCACCGAAAACTGACCCTCTTTTTCCATTGTGGGTAGCTGTAGATTTTGGACCCCGCCTCATCCAGCACTTAGGGAAACCTACCCAACCTGTGCATTTTTTTTGTGGCTCACCAATTTTATTTTACCCAGAATCCCTTGCACACCTTAAACTATGCCTAAAAACACATTTTTCTCAGCTTTCTATGATGGAAAGTTCAGGAATCTGCGGAGAGCCGCAAACTTCTTTCCATCCGGCATTGCCCCAAGTCTCCTTATAAAAATGGTACCTCACTTGAATGAGTAGAGCTAGTGCCTGCGACAGGAAACAGCCGAAAACGCAACATGGATGCAGCACATTTTTCCATGGACTTGACCCTCTTTTTCTGATGTGGGTAGCTCTAGATTTTGGAAACTAGCTCAGCTGGCATCTAAGGAAACCTAGCCAACTATTTGAAAACAGACACATAGGGGAATCCAGGCTGGTGACTTGGGTGGATCCTATAAGGTGTTTTACCCACAGTACCCTGCAAACCTCAAATGTTGCCTGACATTTCCCTTAAATTTCTACCACCCAGGATTTCCCCTCCTGTGCCGATAAAACTGCAGTCCTGCTCTTGTAGCTGGGCCTAGTGCTGCAACAGGAACTGATCAAACCAAGAACAATTGCTCTTTTATTGACCTCAGTTGGATCCATTCCTGTCACTGGCCTTAGGTCCAGCCACACAAGTGGAACAGATATTTTATCAGCACAGGTGGGGCAATGCTGGGTTGTAGGATTTTTTTGGAGGGCGGGGGGGGGAGATTTCTGCAGATTCTGGAACTTTCCATCACAGAAATGCAGGAAAAATGTGACTTTGGGAAAATATGGTGGTATGAAGGGCATTGTGGGTAAGAAAATTGTGTAGGGTGAAAGTGATTCATACCACCCGGGACTCAGATTTCTACTTTTCAGAAGTGTTTGGGTATGGTAGGTTTTTCCAGGTGGCAGCTTACCCGAGACCAAAAAGTGCAGCTGTTCACCATTGTAAATGGAATGATATTGAAGGTTAGCCTAGCTCTCCTAGCCCATATGTAAAATCAACCCCCAAAAGAGTCAGATGTCTTTGCAATTGGGTTGGGATGAAATGCTTTAGTCTACGGGAAGCAGAAAGATTGTTGCCCTCAGCTGGAGTAATTTTAGTTTCCTCATCTAGTGGGCTGTCTGCCCCCTCTCAGGGGACGTATTGGGGCTAATTTTCCGCAACTTTCCCAGGTGGGCAGAAAGACCTTGTCCCCATTTATGTGGGGTAGGGTGCATGGCCATGTCCATGGTAAGCACCCCCTCGCCCTCTATAAAAAAATTAAAAAAATAAAAAAAGTCTTCCCTGGTGTCTAGTGAGCTTTCTGCCCCTCTGAAGGGCAGATCTTTCGGCACTGGACTGGTTAAGAAGTGAAAGTGTTCTGAAATGGGAAATACTCAGCACTATATGTACAGAGCACAGTGATTTTTAAATGTCAGTTCAAATGGGGCGTTCTTTTTTTTTTAATTGGAGGTAAGTGACGCAGACGGATGTGTAAATGAATTAGTTTTATCATCTGTAACAAATCCACCATTGCATACAGCTGACTATCTGTAATGAGGCATTCGTATGAGACGAAGCCCTTCAAGCTGCCAGTGATTTGCTTGGTGGTCTTGAGCAGTCTTAGTTCATGCGCTGGGCTCCTAATGAGGCCATTGGAGGTGGCCAGCACATGGAGCTTTCATCAGTGCAAATTCAAATATTTCCAAACTGGAGGGGAGGAACACTTACTTGCAGACCTCAATTCAACGTGTTTGTCTAACTCAAATTTACCAAGCTATGCACTTATGGATGTAGACAAAGCGTGCATAAATGGCCGCGTTGTACTGTAGTCACCTCCTGTGACCTCAGGAGCGACTAATATCAACAGAAAGTATTGTAAATGTCATTACGTTCAGGAGATGCATTTATTGGAGGATGATGCTACACTCTACTGGTTATCTATTTAGCCTGTAATGTATTACATGTTATGTTCTGTTTCTATTTACTATATCTAGCTTCCCCTCAAGTGCACTAGTCTCTACCCCATAGTAGTTTTGCCCGAGCACTGTACATGGACATTAACTCCACTGCCAGTGGCAAGAAAAACTGATAGGTTTTGTATGGTTCATAGTCGCTCATATTTCTAAGTATTTTGGTGCACTTGGTGCTCGACCACTTGGTGATATAAACTCCAGCTTGGGTGATTCTGCAAGGTCACCCTTTTCTTTTGGTCTTCTGACCAACTTCACCATTTGGTGAAGGTTCTTTTCCAGCACACATTAGTGCTCCCCTTGGATAAACCCTCCATACTCTGTTGTACTCCTAATGAGTTATATGTAGAATTTCCTTTTATTCAGACATGATTGATTGGGATAGGTTAGAATAAGTTGTTTTGGGGCTGCACATTTGGCTTGCATCTGACACATTGATTAATTGCATGTATCATACTCTACCGTGAGGATATCACCAGCCAAACATCATGTGGGCTACTAGCTAGGAACAGCTACACTTGCTAGGCATAATGCCCAATTCCCCTCCTTTCCTCGTTACATGTAAGGGGAGTAAACTGTCCCCATAAAACCTGTCAGGTGCTAGCGAACCTTAACAGGCACAGTGTCTGGTTACCCTTACTGCAAGAGACCTATTTGCTTCTACACATTCATCATATTGTCAAGCATCCGGTTTTATTAAAAAGGCACTGCATTTCATCCGATAAACCTAGGCATCCAGGGAAGGTTTGTCATAGTGCATGGCACTCTCTGTGGCCACTATATTACTGAATACATGGAGCCCACACAAAGATGTCCAGTCTGTTTCTCAGGATTATGGATGAAAGCACTGGCCTGTGAGGCACTTCAGTGGGGTCGAGGGGGTAGGGGTCAATTTGAATGTAGTTCCTAATCCCACTGAAGATAGATTTCTAAAAGGACATAGCAGATCTGCATCTCTCCATAATATTGTTGTTGCCCACTATCTTGAAGACTTAAGGAGAATCCGACATCCAACGACATGTGTAAGCATATACCCATACTTTATTCAGAACACCTGGTCACTGCTAGAATTCTGGCTAGGTATGTCTGCCTTGAGTGCTAATTGTTGATTGTGCTTTAACAAAGACACCACCAGACCACTTCTCGGAGTTGGTGTTTTGAATTTCCAGGATGTCGTCTACCCTCCTTTTTTAGGGCGTTACGGCTAGGAGTACAGTCCAGTCCAGTCTTTAGAGACTTCCTCATTGAGGAAATAGCAGACTACTTTGATGAAAATATGAATTCTGTGGAGAGCACGAGTACAATGTGTGCACTTTTTAAGGTAACCAGGGGAGTGGGGGGGGGAAGAGGGGGTGGGGGGGGGGTCATTTCAATACAAAATGGAGTGCTTGAATTACTGGGAACCCAAATGAAAAAGTTAGAACAAGAGGTTGATGACCTGATGACTAAACACACAATGTCCGGTGACAATTTTATATCAGCCACTACTCAACAAAAACCATAATACAGTGATATGACAGAGATTAAACACACCTATAGGGGCTCAACAGTGTGCTCCTATAAAAGGGGGTAAAGCCCAGACACTTACTTTGGGGGAGAATTTTATGAAAAGAAATTTGCCTCGTTGCTTACTCCACATATATCCGTGCTCTTCCAGGAGACTTCTGGAAAAACACACTTTACCCCCATCCATGAGAGGAGCTTTAATTATTTCAGTCCTTAAACTGGGAAAAGCAGAGTATTTCTGCAAATCCTACAGACACTGTTGCTCATCAACGTGGATGCCGAAATCCTGGCTACAGTACTGGCTAATAGGCTGCTGCCACTGGGTACTATTTCAGGACTACTCGATCAATCGGATTTCATCCTCATGAGGTGTACATCTCATTTAAGGGCAATTTTTGCATTGCTCCATCAGATAGATGGTGAGCTAAAATCGGCAGCAGTGCTCCTAAGCACAAATTGAGTGGGAATTCCTCTAATACCTCGTGTAAGAATGGGCCTCCCACATTCCTTTATTAAACGGATTAGATTGCTCTATAATGGTCCCACAGTGATTATTCACAGCAGTGGGGTGTTTTCTGCCCTTCCATAACTCAAGGCACCAGACCTATGCCCACTGTCCCTGAACAGAACTCAAGCTGTTGCCTTAATTTCATAGTTTGCAAGATTTTGATAACTTTATAGACTGACAACATGTTTCAATACCTATTGGACTTAAATATAAGTTGGTCTAAGTCCTTTGCCTTTTCCATTACCCCCTGGCTCAAATATGTCAACTAGATTACCTACTTGAGTGGTGTAATGATTCAGCTAAATATCTTGGCCTTTGAACTAATAGAGATCCTAATGTTATCTAAGAAAACTATGGTGTGGTGCTTGGCCGTCTTGAAAATCAGTGCTTTTTGACCTTAGCTTTCTCACTCGAGGGCAGGATATTGTTGATCATAGTTTTGCCAAAGAATGATGTACCTTTTTAACAACATCCCTCTACCACAGACAAAGTAATTCTTTAATACACTTAGGTCCTTATTGATTACACTTGTGTGGGCTGGCAGGCAACCAAAACTTAAGTGGGAGGTACTTACATTACCATATGAGCAACTGGCTGTGCCGCTCTGAACCTAGCAGTATATTGTTTGTGCCCTTATGGACCATGCCCAATAGTGATACTACCTACCACCCTTTTAACTTCACTTGCCTATTGTGAAATAAAGTGCACTCCCAACCCTACTTAAAGCAACACTTTAAAATATCAGTCAAGAGGCCTGAAATTAATATTGTTGATTGTACAGTGGCAACATGGAAAAGGTTGCATTCAGAACCTGTTTTGCACTTTTCTACTCATGATCTCCCACTATTACATCACCCTTAGATAACGATGACCTATGAAGAACAGACATTGAGTTTGACGGCAGCTTAACCTAACTGGGTTTGGGGGATCTGTTTCCCAAAGGAACATTCATACGGTTACATGATATTGTGGACCACAATATGTACACTCTATTATGAACATTTTTATGTTACAGACTGCATGCAACTTGCTAAGCTACATTTTCACTTGAACACCTCACTTTCAAAATCTTAACACTCTTGTTAACATCTAAAACCGCCAGACTCTTTTTTTTATTAGGCTGTACAAGTCTATACAGTCCAAGGCTCCCATATTTGTGCCAGTTTGTAGGAACAAAGGGAATCTAACATTAGGCAGCTCGGTATTGGAATCAGACTGGACCTATGCTTGGTTGCAAACCATCGCTTTGTCACCTAACAATAAGCTGTGCATTATACACTTAAAGTTTCTCTATAGAATATACCACACTCCACTTAGTTTGATGACTGAGGCCTAGAGGCAGAAGCTGTATGTTCCCCCCCACCACCACCACCATATTAGCAAATATTGGCAAACATTTACCAGTTAAATATCTGAAGTGACACAACATTACATTGTACCAGATCCTAGGATCTGCTTCTTGTGCCCTTTTGGTCTGAGGAAATGTAACAGCAGTAGCATTACTATTTGCAAAACATCAGATTGCAATGTCCTGGGGAAGAGGTCCTCCCTCACCTGTGAGAGTTGACTCAAAGACCTTGAGTACTGTAATGAGCAGCTTGAAGATAATGCAGAATTGGTGCCTTAATCTCGCCTTTAGAGACATGCAAGGACCATTATGAAATAACCTCATTGGCTTACTAATCAAGAGTATTAAATGTTGCCACTACAGATAATGGACGGGCTGCCTGCAATGTCATATGTATACTCTAGTTGAATTGTGACCTGGTATAAGATGTCCATTTCCTCTACGTGTCCGCAGCCGTATCAATTTCTGATGTTGTTTGCAATGCTATACCTGTGTCTTTAATTTTAACATTGGGTCCATTTCACTTGTGTATAAGCCACTACCCAGCCTACATGTTATGTGAAGACCTTCCATACTTCTTTGCTTGTAATAATTGCAACATAAAACATTTATTGGCATTCCATGAAACTCTATTTGAACACCTGTTACATTCTTTAGTACCAAAGAATCCCCTGTTATCTTCTAGTTGTGAAGAAACACTGGCAGCCTTCTACCCAATTTTGGTTGGAAAATTGGGTAGTCCTTACCTGTGGATCACCTGGTGCATTGTTTGTGCCGTGTAAAGCTCCCCTGTCTTCACAAACCCTGCAGAGCCCTTGGATGTGGAAAAAAGCCACAGAATCTCATCTGATCCACCCAGTGGAATGGCTTTTGTATTCCGTAACCTCCGGGAGGCTGAAAAGTAAGGACAGCTAGCCTCTTGCCCCTTGCCAAGCTCCACTTCAGTCTTTATCAAGAGTGATGTCTCTCCATAGACTCTGCACCAATCTCTATGAAGTGTCCAGAGAGATGAAGTTGACAGTTTTCGGACATCCTCCGCCATGTACAGGGTTCTAGAGGCAAGATGCTTCTCCTGCCATGTTTGCCAGGGTTAGTCAGTCTGCCTTTTATTTTTCAGACCTCTTAGAAATTTTGTTATGAATGAGATCATTTTCCCATGTATCTCTGAGGTTTGTGCCACCTTGCAGCCTTGGGTATTCAGCTTTTAAACAGCCTTTGAATTTCTTGTCTAATAGCTCTCATATACTACTACTTACAATTAGAGCCACTTTTGGTGCTTGTGTCCATTCCACACACTGCGGGCAACCTGTATCTTCTGGGTCCAGAGTGCCAGCGGATTCCTTGGCCTCGGCAGTGTTGCCCTCCACCCTGGGACGTTTCGGACCACCCTCCTATCGCCAAGGTCTTCTTGGACCTCACTAGACTTCTTTTCTTGGTCAGGTTCCTCAAACCCTTCCCCCTCATCAAGAGGTGAGGGGTTTCATGTAGAGCTTTGCTGCTGCTAAACACTGTCTGCTCAGTGGCTCTAGTGTGGACCAAACCTCTTTTTGTAGGGATGCATCAATGGAATGGCATCTACTTGTTCTTCGTAAATTGGGTTGAAAATTCTTTCCTCCAGTTTCTTTTGTTTCCTCCCTGTGTACACCTACAATGGTGATCAGGTGTCTTTAGATGATTACACTGACAGTGTTACTTGTGAGCTTCACTACTACAATCTTCTAGTTGATTGTTTACCCGCGAGTTATAGGGAGAATTAGTACTGGTCGATTACCTTTGGATATAATGGGCAGGACTAGAGGCCTCTCTGGCTCCCTCACTCTCTTGTAGACCTCTGGAGATTATACTAGGTTAACATTGCTGATCCTGTGGAACCTAAAAACCACTCTGCAGCCAATAAGATCTTTTTTTGTAGGCCTGAGGGCCAATGGAAAAGCTATATGCTTAATGGGCTGCATGTTAACAGCTACACTTCCCCTCTTCTCCGGTGACTGAAGAAACCAGTGAGATGTGTGCGGCACTCCAGAAAGGCCACACATTAATCTCTAGGGATGCCATCATACTGACCTACAGTATTTCTCTGACTTCCTCCCAATACGTTTCCTTCCCGTGCAGCGCTACAGCCCAGACTTAGGTGTGATGCATCTGGTGCAGGGTCTCACAAGGAAACCCTTGTCGGGCTACTTGATTCTTACAGCTACAACCTACACCATGCACCTGGAAGGAAAAGTAGTTAACTGGCAAACATCAATGGAGGACAAAGAATAACCCTGAAAGTGCCTTCATGTAGGCAATAATCCTTAAAATGCAGTGTACAATGAAAAGTACTTAACTGGCTGAAGAGCTGCGAAAAAAGTAGTAGACTGTTTATTGCAGAGATCCTGCATAGTGATAAGTGGCCTGTTTGCTTTTAGGGCTAATGGAATATGTAGTCCCAATGCTATTGGCATATTGATGCTTTTTGGCTCCTGAGCAAATAAATGGAGAAACATTCATGCATTATCTGAGCGTCCAGTTCTGACTTAAAATTTACCGGTAGCTAGAGTATTTTCTAGAAAGATCTTTAGCAGTGGTATTTAACCTATTGTTTGTTATTAGTTAGTCCACAAAATCAATGTTTTTTGTTTTTAAATCGTTCAAAAAAAATTTAAAACAAATTTTCACACCATCTCTTGCTCATCTTGCTAAAAAGATTTAAGAGCAGTAATTTCCTTTTATTGGACACTTCTGTCCTCTCAGACTCCTGCTGGAATAAATATTTGTGAGTGAAAATACAGTATGACTATGTACTTGCACATTTATTTAAATATAAGTTAGTATTGCACACTAGGTTTATTGGTTTACCCAGCAAAACCTGAAATCTATACATTTGTCTGTGAGCTGAGTGATGTGGAAAGCCAAGCTCAAGATAAGCGTTAGTGTGTTGAAAGGCTAGTCTGTGAAACATTCTCGGTGTTGATTGCTTGTGGGAAGCCTGTGAATATCACTGCAAATAAAATATAGTCTTGGATAGCTTTACAGCGCTAGTACAATTGACATTACAATGAATCCTTCATAGGATGCAACACATTTATAATTGCAGAATGTTTGTTCTTACTGCAGGTTGATGTAA
This sequence comes from Pleurodeles waltl, assembly GCF_031143425.1. Taxonomy (NCBI): domain Eukaryota; kingdom Metazoa; phylum Chordata; class Amphibia; order Caudata; family Salamandridae; genus Pleurodeles; species Pleurodeles waltl. Next base: position 1,059,977,064 of record NC_090446.1, on the reverse strand, counting down.
TATTCGAGGATGACCAGGGTTTTTTAAGTGCAGTTAAGACTTTCATGGCAACAACAAAAAGACCTGTCATTCTAACTACAAGTGGTAAGTGTCAGAGCAACTGTTTAATCACTAAATGAAATAGCAAGTGTGAAATGGGATGATTGTTGTGCACTCCGTAGTTATTTGTTAACAATTTATTGTCCCTGAAAGTTCTGAAAAGAGCACTGAACAGTATTGATTGGCAGATAAATTATATGTACCAGAATATATTTTTGTAACCGTTAGAAACCCGGTTATTGGTTGACTAGGGTGTAAACCTTAGCAAAGCAACCACACCTAGTCAGGGTGTGAGGCAACCTGTGTTCACCCTCTGGTAGCTTGGCACAGAGCACAGAGCAGTCATGCTTAACTTACAGGCAATGTGTAAAGTATTTGTGCAACACTTCAAATAGTAAAACAGTGAAAACGCCACACAAATATTCCACACCAAGTTAGAAAAATAGATCTGAATTTAATAAACAAGACATAAGCAACAGAAATCCAATAATTAGAGCTTGTGTTTTGAATTTTTAAAGAATAAACTGCAAAATAGCACTTAGATGCAAGAAGTGCCAGCCGGGGGTATCTGGTCGCACTGGACCGGACAAAGTTAGGCTGACTGTGATGGAGCACTGGCCAGTTACAGGGACCCAGGGCGACCCATGGGGACCCGCTGAACCATAGAACCTTAAATCCTGGTTCCAGAGCGTTACAGCGGTTCTGAACCACTCAGTAGAGGGGATGCATCTATTTTCTTCACGCAACAGCAACAATTCAGCAGTTCTGAGATGTGGTGGAGCTAGGGTTGGTGTGCCCGCTATCTTGACGTTGAGGACCCAGGCTTAGGCTCACTTCCAAGGATCTAGAACTGGGGTGGCACCACTTGGCAGGGCAGACTAATCGATGGCAGAGTCTAGATGCAGGGTGGTTGGAAGTCTTTTATGTCCCGGAGACCTTAGATCAGGAAGCCAACCAACTAGCTCTTGGAGTCACCCTGGGTTCAAATGATCCAGTCCTTCTCACCCAAGCAGGGGAACAGCAGACAGCAGAGCAGCAAAGCAGCAGTCCAGCAGAGTTCAGTCCGTCAGTGCACAGCAGTCATCCTTCCTAGCAGAGTAGTCACAGGTCAAAATTTTTTCTAGGTTGGTGATGTCAGAGGGCTAGTACTTATACCCAATTGGGCCTTTTTAAGGGGGGGAGGAAGACACTTCAAAGACAGGTCTTTGAAGTGCACAGAGGTCCTGCCCTTTGTGCCCTGGCTCCAGACTCACGACGGGGGGTGGGTTATGCAGCCCTTTGTGTGGGGACAGGACTTTGTCTATTCAGGTGTAAGTGAGGCTGTGGGCGGCTCCTCCCATCCATCCTGCCGGAATGGCCTATCAAGTCACGCCTAAGCTTTGTATTGTGTGCATCTGTCTAGGGAGAATACACAAAGTCCAGCTGTTAGCCAACCCAGACAAGTGATTAGATACTGGCAGCAGGCACCAGATGACTAAAGTAAGAAAATGCCCAATTCCTAAAAGTGGCATTTTCAGAATTTCAAATTAAAATCTGACTTCACCATAAGTTGTGATTTTTAATTTGTGATTAGAGACGAAACTCGAAAGGTTTATCTTGTCCAGATTGTGAATGACACTTATAAGATGTAATAAGGTAATCTTGATGTTTTCCTATGGGGGAGATAGGCCTTGCAGTAGATAAAAACGACTATGGGAGTTCTTCTCTACCAGGACATTAAAACTTAAAGGTACTTGTCCTGCCCTTTACATACATTACACCCTGCCTTCTGGGTTGTCCAGGGCCTATCTTAGAGGTGACTTAATGTGGAAAAAGGGAAGGGTTGGGCCTGGCAAAATGGGTGTACACCTGCCCACACAGGCTCGGCAGTGCCAGGCCTGAGAATGGTTAAAGAGCTACTTAAGTGAGTGCCCACAAGTAGCACTTAATTAACAGGCCTTGGGCATATGTAGTGCAGTTTCCTAAGGAAGGGCTTACAAGTAAATTAAATATGCTAATTGCGAATAAATCAGTATTACCATGTTTAGAGGTGAGATTACAAGCACTTTAGCGCTGGTTAGTAGTTCTAAAGCCAGCCAAAATTAGGTCAGAAAAGTTGAGGAGGTAGGCAAAAAGGTGTGTGTGTGTGTGTGTGTGTGTGTGTGTGTGTGTGTGTGTGTGTGTGGAGGGGGGAGGTGGGCACCCTAAAGAAATAAGATCCTGTTAAACCTGACAGCTTGACTGGTTTGAGAAAGAGCAGATTGTCAATCTGCTCTGACACAATGAGGCTCAAAGAACCCTACTGCACCCGGATTACTCAGTCCAGGTAGAGCAGGCTGTCACATAGAAGTTATCTGCAATAGATTGAAAGCTTTTCAGATCACTTATACTTTACCGTTTTATATAGATTTGGTTCTTGAGATCTGACATGCCATTTCAACCTTCACTACCAAGAGACAAAAGAACCAAAACAAAGCCATCCTCTGGGATGAACTGGTATCCATTGTAAATTAACATTATTTTCAAAACTTTTGATTAGTCCTACTCATGTACTGAACTCTCTCCTGTTGCCTATTTGCCTGGCATATATATCCACTTTTAGTGTTCCTAGACCTAAGTATATGTAACTCTTAAATTATTTACGTAGTTGCAACACTACTGCATTGTCAGTATCTGTCTTGTATTTCTATATTTGTATGTAGCTAACAGTTTCCTTTCTTAAAATAACAAATAGCTTAAAAAAAAGACCATTCAGTATTGTCACTCTGCAAAATACCATTCACAGCCTCAATACAGCAAATTACTCTGCTCACTAAACCTGAAACATGCAGATTTCCTTCCAGCCAAATGATCAGAAATCACTGTGCTTCATAGTGAATGGCCACCATTGTCAGTTCTGATCTCTGGAGATTCCTCACCCTATAAATCCTCTCCAGGCTCTGAATGGGATCTGGAATACTTAAAATAGCTCCACAGCGCCAACAGGTGGCATTGCATGATCCATCCACTGCTCCGGAACCTAATCTCGGGTCCCCATCGACAACGGTCCACTAGAACAGTCTGTTTTAAGTAAGGAAGAAATCGAGCGATTTTTTTTTTTTTTTTTTTTTTTTTTTTTTTTTAAATCAGCGCCTTGTATGATGAATACCTCTCCTGTGCTCAACACTTCACAAAGTTGGATGCCACTATTGTGCCTCACACTGAGGATAATGATAGAGAAGCGTAACTAGTTTTCTTCCATAATATAGCGATATGGCCCTTACATTGATGAGCAAAATATTAAGCTCCTTTCACCCGCCTTCTGTGGAGTTTGCCTCTTTTACGGCTGTTATTTGCAAACTGCTGAAATGCTGGAGTTTTCTTAATTTCTACCTCTTCTCCCTAGTGACATCTGCTGCTCACTACTGATGTCATTTCTGACCTAATCAATGCAGCTTGAAACAAGATTGCTTATGCGCCTATGTATAATAGTCTAGTAGCTAGGTGCCATAGAACTGGTCTGTGCAACCCAAAGTCCCTGTCTGCCCACTCTTCCCCTTAGGGTTTGATGGTAGAAACCTTTTCAGCCCAGTAGAACTTCAGTGCATTTCTCCAGATCAGCGCCCAAGCAGTATTGGTAAAAAGGTCCTCCCCTTGGAGAGTCTTTGTCAACTCTCCTGTTGGCAACAGATATTCACACAAATCCCTTAAGATACCTTTATGCAAATGGTCAAAGAACCACCAAGCAAACTGCCCCAGCAAATGCTGTGGCCAGTTCTGTGGGTACTTTCACTGCCATTAACTGGCTGTATCATCTAATTCTTTTCTGGTGATGCCCAAGCACCTGGGTGACTCCTCCACAGTGGGCATGAAAGCAGCGCCAGGAATGCTAGGGAGCCTCTTCTGGTGTCCCAGTTAAGGCTGGAACACCAGAGCAGGCAAAAGGATGAGCGAGGCTGCAGGAGAGGGCAGCTGTGGCAAACAGCATGTCTTGTGTTTTTTTTTTTTTAAATTTTATTTATTTATTCCCCTTCCCCTTGATATTTGCTGCAGCTGCTGCTGCCAAGCACACCCATTGAACTTGGTATGTGACTGAATTATTCTCTTTTAAGACCAGGCCAATTCGGCTCTGAGGCGCTTCAAACAAAGCCCCTGCCAAAGCTTGGCTCCAACAGTGCATTATTTTCCCTAACAATTCTGAAAGTTCCGGGTTTTTAAGGGCTTTACAAAAAAGGCAGCCTACTCAACCTGTTCAGTATTTTCACCAGTTTCGTTGCTCCTGCAGGGTCTGGGCTGGTGCTTGAGCCAGCATCTTCAGCACCAGCAGTCTTCCTCTTTGCTTTTGCCTCAAAGCCTCTTTAGGTTTTCAAGTCATGCCCTATTTGGGGAGGGGAAGGAATCTCACTTTGCAGTGAATTGGGAGGCAGTTAATTGGTACTAACGTGTCATCATGAATCTGAGGATAGATATGCCTTCCCGTTCAAGGAAGCTCCTCCTCACATCCCTTCCATTTCCTCTGCCATGTGAGCTGATCAACTCAAAACCTTATAGTGGAGGTGTTGTCCCTTGTGGGCAAGGGAGCCTTAGAATTTGCCACTGAAGAGGACCGAAAACAAGAAAATGTAATCCTGCTACTTTCTGGTCCCCCAAATAGGGTAGTATTTTAGCTCATTCTAGATCTCGAAACACTCATCTCATTCTTCTGCAGTGAGAAACTCAATATTCTCTTTTGCTTAGGTTCTACTAGCCTTGGAAGCAGAGGATTGGATGGTGGCATTCTGTGAATTACATAAAATGGTCCTGCAGTCAGAGTATCTGCGGTTTGTGATGTGTTCCTCTCATGACCAGTGTGTGGTTCTTTCTTCATTACCAGTTTCTTCTCTCCCCTTTCACAGACTCTTGAACACACTTCAGACAGCTTTAAACTATTGCAAGGCAGCTGCGACCAATTTATTGAAAGTGATAGAGAAATGTTTTTTGCTGCTTTTTTATTATTATTATTATTATTATTATTATTATTATTATTATTACATGTTGGAACCCTCCGCCCCCTTTAAAAGTGAAACAAGGTGGGGTATCCTGAAAGTGAAAAGAGGTTGAGTAATTCACACATCTGTTTGGTTTTTTTGCTTCAGATTGGTGCTGTGCTTATTTTGGTCCTGTTGACCCTGTTTCAAAATAATGTTAGTGTTGAAACATTGACAAATATGCTAGAGAACCGATTTTAATTAGGATTTTTCTCATCATACTCTGAGTTGTCATGGAAATTTACAATCCTAGCTTCTAGCTTTGTATAAATGCCTTGAATGTCCCACCAGCACACTTTATTTTACTTATTTGCTGTCACTGCATCATTTTGGTGACTTTTTGATAGTGTCTATATAGGTCTTTGTATATATCCTGATTAAAACAAATCTAAGAGTTGTCTACTGATTCTTTTCTTTGTCAAGCAATCAATTCATAATCTTGCTGCAATTGCCAAGGAAGGAAGTTGAGACTCTGAATTGAGAGTCCCTGGGCCGAAACCTAAAGCCGCTTTGGTGCCGTAACCAATTACATCAGACCAGAGACACTCTGCTTTGAAACCCTTGATGTCGAAGGCAAGCTTTGGAACCGAAATCTTACACCACCTCTAAGCAAAAGGCTAGCTTCAAACCTATAGAACCTATGCTTGAACTGTTAGAGAAGCATCTTGACTCAAGAAACAGTTGATTATTCACCCTGATACAGGTTGCATCCTGAGTACACCTCATACAAAGGAAAAGCCAGCCAAAAGACAACTTTTGAAGAAGCTTTTGAAGTGCCCTTCCCACTGAAGCGCACAAAGAGTGGACAAGGCCACCAGTCCAGCACCACCTGTGACACCATGAGCACAGTCCCTACCACCTTCACCTGCTGCAGACACACAGTATTCCCAACTAGGTTTCACTTCTTTTGGGGAACATGGGGATGGTGAAGAGAAATTCTCTATTCCCTATCAAGGCACCTTGTGAGACACTTATGACACAGATACACAGACCCGGATCTGTATCCGGCAAGACCTTCTCCTCCAGACAATACTCCTACCTACCATGACATCATAGATAGGGTGGCCGGTTGTAAGGTTCAGCACCACACGAACCACTGGAGGATGACTTTTTATTTGAGACACTTAAATCCACTCACTGCTCTACACGATACCTGTCAACCAGTCAAACCATACATCATTACACCTGGTGTTGAGATATATATATATATTTGATGGCATGTGTAGCTGTAGGTGTAATAGGTAGATCTCTTTTTGCTTTGATATAGCAGGTCTGAATACATTTCACTATCCATCTGGCAATGCCTTGTTTGGATATTGGATTTCCTGCATGAGGTTTTTGGAAGGCTACAAACAATTGTTTTGTTTTGCGAAACTGTTTTGTTTTATCAATGTAACACATTAGTGCTCTTTTAATGTCTAACGTATGTAAGGCTCTTTCGGCTACTGAGTCTGGTTGTGGAAAAAAGACTGGGAGTTCCACTGTTTGATTTAGGTGGAACGGTGATATAACTTTTGGTAAGAATTTGGGATTTGTACGGAGAACCACTTTGTTTATGTATTTGTATAAAGGGTTCTTGTATAGTAAATGCTTGTATTTCACTTACTCTTCTAAGAGATGTGATAGCTATTAGGAAGGCTACTTTCCAAGTTTAGTATTGCATCTCACAAGAGTGCATGGGTTCAAATGGTGGTCCCATGAGTCGTATTAACACAATATTGAGGTTCCACGAGGGGACTGGTGGTGTTCTCGGGGGTATGATTCTTTTTAATCCCTTCATAAAAGCTTTGATGACTGGGATTCTAAAAAGTGATGTTGAATGTGTAATCTGCAGATAGGCAGATATGGCTGTGAGATGTATTTTAATAGAAGAAAAAGCTAGTTTAGATTTGTGTAAGTGTAATAAGTAGCTTACAATGTTTTTTGCGGAAGCATGGAGTGGTTGAATTTGATTATTGTGGCAGTAGTAAACAAATCTCTTCCATTTGTTTGCATAACAATGTATTGTAGTAGGTTTTCTAGCTTGTTTAATGACCTCCATACACTCTTGTGTAAGGTCTAAATGTCCAATTTCTAAGACTTCAGGAGCCAGATTGCTAGATTGAGCGATGCTGGATTCGGGTGTCTGATCTGTTTGTGTTGAGTTAACAGATCTGGTCTGTTTGGTAGTTTGATATGAGGTACTACTGACAGGTCTAGTAGTGTTGTGTACCACGGTTAACGAGCCCAGGTTGGTGCTATTAGTATTAGTTTGAGTTTGTTTTGACTCCGTTTGTTTACCAGATAAGGAAGGAGTGGGAGAGGGGGAAAAGCGTAAGCAAATAGCCCTGACCAACTCATCCATAACGCATTGCCCTTGGACTGAGGGTGTGGATACCTGGACGCGAAGTCTTGGCATTTTGCGTTTTCTCTTGTTGCGAATGGGTCTATTTCTGGTGTTCCCCAGCGTAGAAAGTAAGTTTGTAGTAGGTGGGGATGAATTTCCCATTCGTTTGTTTGTTCGTGATCTCAACTGAGATTGTTGGCCAACTGGTTTTGAATCCCTGGGATGTACTGTGCTAATAGGCGAATGTGATTGTGAATTGCCCAATACCAAATCTTTTGTGCTAAGAGACAGTTGTGATGAGTGTGTCCCTCCTTGTTTGTTTAGGTAATACATTGTCGTCATGTTGTCTGTTTTGACAAGAATGTGTTTGTGGGGTATTAGTGGTTGAAATGCTAGAAACACTGCTAACAGTTCTAAATGATTTATATGCAGTTGTTTTTGGTGAATGTCCCATTGTCCCTGTATACTGTGCTGGTTGATGTGTGCTCCCCACCCCATCATGGCAGCATCTGTTGTGATCACGTATTGAGGCACTGGGTCTTGAAATGGCCGCCCTTGGTTTACATTTATAGGATTCCACCATTGAAGCGAGAAGTGTGTCTGGCGGTCTATCAACACTAGATCTTGAATTTGACCCTGTGCTTGTGCTCATTGTGATGCTAGGCACTGTTGTAAGGGCCGCATGTGTAGTCTTGCGTTTGGGACAATGGCTATGCATGAAGACATCATGCCTAGAAGTTTCATTACAAACCTCACTTGATAGTGCTGGTTTGGGTACATGTTTAATATTATATTTTGGAAGGCCTGTACTCTTTGTGGACTTGGAGTGGCAATCGCCTTTTGTGTGTTTATTGTTGCTCCCAAATATTGTTGTATTTGGCACGGCTGTAGATGTGATTTTTGGTAGTTTAGAGAGAACCCTAGTTTGTGTAGGGTTTCTTGGATGTATTGTGTGTGTAGAAGACACTGTTGCTGAGTGCTGGTTTTTATCAACCAATCGTCCAAGTAGGGGAATACGTGCATGTGCTGTCTCCTGATGTGAGCGGCTACTACTGCAAGGCATTTTGTGAATACCCTCGAGGCTGTTATCCAGAATGGTAACACTTTGAATTGGTAATGCACGCCTTGGATTACAAACCTTAAGTATTTCCTCTGGGAAGGATGTATGGGTATGTGGAAATAAGCATCCTTGAGATCTAATGTTGACATGTAATCCTGTTTTTTGAGCAAGGAAATCACGTCTTGAAGCGTTACCATGTGAAAGTGATCTGATTTGATGTAAAGATTCAGTGTTCTGAGGTCTAATATGGGTCTCAGCGTTTTGTCCTTCTTTTTAATTAGGAAATACAGGGAGTAGACACCTGTTCCTTTTTGATGGTTGGGTACTAGTTCTATTGCTTGTTTTTGTAACAATACTTGGACTTCTAGTTGTAACAGGTGTAAGTGCTGTTTGGACATATTGTGTGCTCTTGGAGGCACATCTGGTGGCAATTCTAGGAATTCTATGCAATAACCATGTTGGATAATGGCTAGGACCCATGTGTCCGTAGTTCTGTTTTCCCAGTTGTGGTAATATGCGGTAAGTCTCCCCCTCACTGGTGTTGAGTGGTGGGGGTTTGTGACACTGAAGTCACTGTTTGTTTTGCGGGGTTTTTGGGCTCTGGAATTTCCCTCTTGTCTTTGGGAATTGTCCACCCCTATATGTTCCTCGAAAGCCCCCTCTTTGATACTAGCCCTGATATGTGGGTCTGACTTGTGAGGTGGAAGGCTCTGTGGTTGGGGAAACCCCCCTCTAAAGTGTGGCTTTCTAAAACTGCCTCTGCTCTGTGGGGAGTAGAGCGCGCCCATGGCTTTGTCCGTGTCCTTTTTTTGTTTTTCTATTGCCGTATCCACCTCCGGCCCAAACAATTGTTCTTGGTTTAACGGCATATTCAGCACAGCCTGCTGGATTTCTGGTTTAAAACCCGAGCTCCGTAACCATGCGTGCCTATGAATGGTTACTGCAGTGTTCACTGTCCTTGCCGCTGTGTCCGCCGAGTCCATAGCCGACCTTATTTGGTTGTTTGAAATAGTTTGTCGTCTCTTTCGGGCCGCTCCCACTACCACCAAATCAGGAGTTAATTGCTGTGTTATAAACACAGGGTCCGTTGGGGGAGGCTTATATTTCTTCTCCACCCTTGCCTTTTACTGGGTCCTGGAACACTTGTTTGGCGTGTTTTAACATGCCCGGTAACATTGGCAAACTTTGGTATGAGCTGTGAGTGGAAGACAAGTTGTTAAACAAAAAGTCGTCTTCTATGGGCTCTGCATGCATTGCTACATTATGGAATGTAGCTGCCCTTGAAACCACCTGCATATATGCAGTGCTGTCTTCAGGTGGTGACGGCCTTGCCGGGTAGCAATCGGGACTATTGTCTGAGACCGGTGCATCATACAAGTCCCATGCATCCGGGTCATCTTGTGTCATCCCCTTGTGTGTCGGCGACTGCATCATTGGTGGGGTTGCTACCGGGGACAGGTGTGGTGAATGCAATGGAGATTGCTGTGGCGAGAACCTTGGTGGTGTTTTGTCCTTTGCCACTTTTGCTTTTGGCTGCATTTCCGTCTCTTGGAATGCTAGCTTTCACTTGATTTTTATTGGAGGAAGAGTTTGGATTTTCCCCGTGTCCTTCTGTATGTGCAGCCTACTCTGGGTATGGTCTGGCTACCATGCCCAGTTCTTGTTCAAACCTGTGTCCTTGCAACTGACTTGAAAGGCCTTGCTCTTCTGTATAGGAGCCTTATTTCGGCTCCGAGGCTGCATGTTTCGGCCCTAAAGCTTTTTGTACAGTCTTTTTCGGCTCTGAGGGAACCTTCTTGACTTTTGGGGTGCAAACTCTCAGTGCCGAGATGGTTCGGAGCCAGTATCTCGACCGGAGTCGGATGTCTTCGGCTGCTAGGAGGCCTTCTTCGGTGCCGATGTTTGGTCACTGTGTTTTCGGGTAAAGCCATGGCCTGTTGGCAGAGGCATCCCCTTGGCCTTTATTATTTTTGAGTTAGTCTTTGCCAGGGCTGGTTTACTCGCAGTTTGTTGCTGCGTCTTCGGCTGCTCACTTTCGGACTCGTCAGAGTCCGAATCTCGAATGGAGAATCTCTCCTCTTCCTCGACGTCGATCTGCTCGGCCGGTGTCAACACCATCTGGAGTCTTCGAGCTCTTCGATCTCGTAGTGTTTTCTTGGATCAAAATGCCCGACAGGCCTCGCAAGTATTCTCCCTGTGTTCTGGAGATAAACACATATTACAGACCAAGTGTTGGTCTGTATAAGGATACTTTGTGTGGCAATTGGGGCAGAAGCGGAAGGGGGTCCGGTCCATGAGGTTTGAAGATGGACGCGGTCGGGCCGACGAGGCCCCGCCGAAGAGTGGAAGCCCGGAAGGGCCGCCGGAGTGCTTCTTGTTTTCGGTGTCGATGAGCTAACACTAAACCGGTACCGAGCGCGAACAATACCGTCAAATTTTCCGAACTAGCTAACTTTCCCGATTCGAAATACGGAGCGAAGAGGAACATGTCCGAACCCGATGGCGGAAAGAAAACAATCTAAGATGGAGTCGACGACCATGCGCAATGGAGCCGAAAAGGATGAGTCCCTCGGTCTCGTGACTCGAAAAGACTTTCTGCTCCATTGCGCATGGGTGTCGACTCCATGTTAGATTGTTTTCTTTCCGCCATCGGGTTCGGACGTGTTCAACTTCGCTCCGTGTTTCGGTTCGGAAAGTTAGTTTAATCTCGGAAAACTTGACTGTATTGTTTGCATTCGGTATCAGGTTAGTTACAGCAGATCGACACCAAATAAAAGAAGAGCTCCGGTAGCCCTTCGGGGCTTCCATTCCCTGGCGGGGCCTGGTCGGCCCGACTGCATGCGTCTTCAAGGCTCATGGAACGGACCCCATTGCACTTCTGCCCCGAATGCCACAATAAATATCCTTACACAGACCAGCATTTGGTCTGTAATTTGTGTTTGTCCCCCAAACACAAAGAGGATACCTGCGAGGCCTGTCGGGCATTTCGGTCGAAAAAGACGCTACGGGGCCGGAGAGCTCAAAGTCTTCAAATGGCGTCGACGCTGTCGGGACACCACGTCGTCGAAGAAGAGGAGACTTTCTCCATTCCGGATTCGGACTCTGACGAGGCCGAAAGTGAGCAGCCAGTGAAAACTGTGAGTAAAACTGCCCCGGCCAAAACTCACACCAAAATAATGAAAGCCCAGGGGACACCACCGCCGGCAGGCCATGGCTTAACCCGTAAGCATGGTGACCAACCATCTGCACCGAAAAAGGGCGCACACGTGTCGAAGACATCCGACTCCGGTTGAGATACTGGCTCCGACCAAACTCGACACCGAAATACCGGCTCTGACAAAAGTCGGCACCGAGGGATCGGCACCCCGAAACCGAAAAAGGTGGCTTCGGAGCCGAAAAAGACTGCAGAAAAAGTTTTGGTGCCGAAACACCCAGCATCGGAGCCGAAACAGAGCTCCTATTCCGAAGAACAAGGCCTTTCATCACAACTTCAAGGCCATAACTTTGGACAAGAATTAGAGCTGGGAGAGCCAGACTATACACAAAGAAGGCTCCATATTCAGAAAGACACAGGGAAAATAAGAACTCTTCCCCCTATTAAAATGAAAAGGAAACTTGCTTTCCAAGAAGCAGATAAACAGCCAAAAGCAAAAGTGGCTAAAGAGAAAAAACTCCACCACGTTTTTCACCACGGCACTCATCGAAACTGTCACCAATTGCAACACCCCCAATGATGCAATCTCCAACGCACGCAGGGATGAGCCAGGATGACCCAGATGCATGGGATCTATATGATGCACCAGTATCTGACAATAGACCAGATTGCTACCCGGCAAGACCGTCACCACCAGAAGACAGTACTGCTTACATGCAGGTGGTGTCCAGAGCAGCTACTTTTCACAATGTAGCACTGCATGCGGAACCTATTGAGGATGACTTTTTATTCAATACTTTGTCATCAACACACAGCCAGTACCAGAGTCTGCCGCTGTTACCAGGGGTGTTAAAACACGCAAAACAAGTGTTTCAAGACCCGTCAAATGCAGAGCCATTACACCTAGGGTGGAAAAGAAGTACAAACCTCCCCCTACCACCCGACTCTGAAGAGAGCAAACATCTGGCGAGGTCCCGGTCCCCACCCCTGTCGATAAGGAGGCTAGAAAAATAGACACTGCAGGGAACACAGTGGCTGCACAGTCAGCCAACCAATCAAGAATGTAACGTTCTGACAGGGCATACTAGGATGAAAAGGAGGGGCGGCTCAAACATCTCCCCAGCAGAGGAGTACTAAAACAAGTATTTGAGATTCCCTCAGAAGGCAAATTAATTGCCAACACATCTATCAGCTGTGCTCTAGATGCATCTAGTTGATACAGCCGCAAGAGGCACTAATAAAAGCGTACTTATTCAACGACCTACCTGGCTTACAGTTTTAGGTTGCAAGCCTGCAGTGGAGCAAAATATCCTTGCACTTCCTTTTGAGGGAACACCTCTTTGGCCCTCAAGTAGATACTGTACTTGAAAAAACTAAAAAGGATAATGGGATGGGCAAAGCTATGGGAGTACTACAAACACCTGCACAACAAGGTATTTTCTGTTGCCTTTATATCAACGAGGCACAGGGGTATGTTAACTTTACTTCCTTAGTCCCAAAAATGATGGGTTTCTAAGGCCATTGTTGAACCTCAGACCCCTAGGTAGATTCTTTCAGAGCACTTCTACCTGGTCACTATGCTAGATATCGTTCCACTACTACAACAAGGCGCCTTAATGGCCACATTGGACCTGAAGGATGCTTACTTTCACTTTCCAATTCACCCAGCGCATCAACACTACCTAAGATTTGTCCTAAATGGGAAACACTTTCAGTTTAAAGTAGTTCCATTCGGGGTTACTGCTGTCCCAAGGGAGTTTACCAAGTGTCTAGCAGTAATAGCAGCTCCTTTCGCAGGCAAAACACAAATTTTCTACTACTTGAACAACTGCTCATTAAAAGCACAAATGATCAGAGCGTTTTCAGCACACTCAGTCTACCAAAAACTTCCTTCACCGACTAGGTTTCAGTCAATGCACTCAAGTCCCGCCTACAACTTCTTCAAGCACAACCTTACCTTGCAGCCATCCTCAACTGTTATGGAGGGATAGCCTACCCAAATGCAGCAAGGATTCAGTCCTTCCAAACACTTATTCCACAGTTTCAGCCATACAGTTGTATGCTTCCTAAGCACTGTGGCTTCCCCTGCCGCAGCACATGCTGCCTAGTGGTTCTGGGAGCCAGCAGTCTAGCTAGTCTTCTGCCTAACCCCCGAGGGTACCCCTTCCTACCTCCCCACCTCCAGCTGCCTCCAAACATTCCTAGTCAGACAATTCCCCACTAGGGACCAGTCCAAGGCCGGATTCGCCATCACCTTCTCCGCTGGCAGTCTATCACGTTGCACTGCTGGATTTTGAAAATAGTCCAAAGTGGCTACTCCCTTCCCTTTGAGATTATCCCTCCATCCATGCCACCATCCTACGACCGGATGACGAAGGATCACTTGCCACTTCTCCACAAGGAGGTTACAGCTCTCTTGGCCAAGGAAGCCATAGAGCGGGTCCCTGTGCCAGAAGTAGGTCGTGGTTGCTATTGCTGCTACTTTCTGGTGCCCAAAAAGGACCAGGGCCTTAACCTTATCCTGGACCTTCAATCCCTATATCTCGTCCTCAAGAAGGTCAAATGCTCACACTGGCTCATGTTCTGTCTGCCGTGGGCCCAGGAGACTGGATGGTAGTCCATTCGTAGCTTAAACTATAACTTGTTGGCACAAGGTTTCTTGTTCCTCAATACATGTTTGACAACAGGCATGTTTAGAATGTGTTGAGCACCAATACTATACTCTATACTAATGGGAATGTGAGGCGCTCTAGCAGGGTTTTCTGTTGTCGTTGAGTAAATAGACTGGATGGTAGCGTTGGACTTGCAGGGCGCTTACTTCCACATTCCCATCCTGACTGCCCACAGACGTTACTTGTTGTTCATGGTAGGCCGTGAGCTCTTTCAGTTCACTGTTGTCCTTTAGCCTTAACAGTGCCCCTCAGGTGTTCCCCAAGTGATGGTCACGGCTCACCTGCACAGATCAGGGGTTTCAGTCTCTTCACCCCCCCACCCCCCCCCCCCCCCCCCCCGATCAAGAAGACTGGCTGTTGAAGGCAGGATCGCCCCAGGCTGTCATCTCCCACCTCCAGACGACTGACCTTCACTATAAACATGCGGAAGTCACACCTGACTCCCTCTCAGACTCCCTTTCTTCAGAGCTGTTCTAGATCCAGTGCAGTTTTGGACTTATCCTCACCAGCGGCGAGTCCATGATATTTAGGCAATGATTCTGTGAGAATGACTGAGGCTGCTGGGCCTCATGGCCTCCTGCATCCTGCTGTTGACACATGCCAGATGGCATGTGCAGGCTCTGCAGTGGGATCTGAAGTTCCAGTGGGCGCAGCATCAGGGGAATCTCTCTAACATGGTGCAGATCTGAAGTGGAGGGGGGGGGGGGAGGGGGGTTGCTTGAGATCTGCAGTGGGGGCTGACAAACTGTGACTGGGTCGGAGGCAGATCCCTCTCCCGTCCCCCACCAGATCTGACAGTAGGGACAGATGCGTCACGTTTGGGATGGGACCGCCACTTGGGAGAGGCTGAGACCAGACTCCACATCAACCTGTTGGAGCTTCGGACAATCAGACTAGCCTTGAAAGCATTTCTTCCCTCTCTGAAAGGGAAGTTAGTGCGGGTGTTCACAGACAGAGCCACCACGTTGTGGTACTGCAATAAGCAGAATGGGGTGGGTTCCTTGACCCTTTGTCAATAGGCTCTGCGCCTCTGGACATGGCTGGAACAACAGGGTATTTCCCTGGTGTTTCAACATCTGGCGGGTTCTCTGAACGTCGGAGCAGACGTACTCAGCGGGCAATGCCTAGTCGATCACAAATAATGTCTCAATCTGTAGGTGGCGCAAGGTCTTTCAACAGCAGGAAGAGCCTTGGTTCAATGTCAGCAGTTTTGCACGTTGGAGTTCCCAAGACTGTACTTGCTCTGCAATGCTTTTCATCTTGATGGAGATCAGGCCTCCTGTACACCTTTCTGCCCATATCACACTCTGCCCAGAGTTTTCAAGAAGAGCAAGAACGACCAGGCCCAAGTAGTCTTTGTGGCTCTGGACTGGGCAAGAAGAGTCTGGTATCCCGAGCTATTAAGCATGGCTATCAATCCTCCTATCACACTTAGCCTTCGGGAGGATCATCTGTCACAGCAACAGAGTAGGGTTCTCCACTCGAACATGTCCAGTCTCTGCCTTTGTGCATGGAGATTGAGCGGCAGCAGTGTACAGCTCTTGACTTTCCGCCCGAAGTCTGTAATGTTATTTTGGCAGTCAGGCGTCCCTCTACCAAAACGGTATACGTCTGTCATTGGAAGGCATTTGTGGCATGGTGCACAGGCAAGGCTTACTTATTACGCACCCCGCATCCTTATAAGCAAGAGGAAAGACTGCACTGCCAGGACCCAAAAATAGTGTTGCCATTCTACATTGATCATACAAAAGAGTTCCGGGTGGATGATCAACTTTTTGTTGGTTATGTGGGTGTGAAGAAAGGTCGAGCAGTGCAGAAGAAAGCCATCTCCAGATAGGTCGTACTCTGCATTAAAATGTGGTGATCATTGGCTACAAACCAACCACCTGAGGGTTTGCGTGCTCTTCTACCAGAACTGCAACCACTGCATTAGTATGCGGAGTTCCGGTCCTGGATATCTGTCAGGCGGCAACGTGGGCATCTCTGTACATGCTTACCAAACACTACTGCCTGGATAGTCAGGGAAAGGGACAGGCACTTTGCCCATTCATTCTTGCAGGACTTTGTGGTGTGATCTTGGTTCCCAGACCTACCTCCGTGGATGGTATTGCTTGGGTATCTATTCTAAGGTAAGGAATCTGTGACTAGATGTCTGTCAGCTGGACAAGTCACTTAACTTTGGGAACGCCTTATCTGGTATAGACAATATCTGCTCTTCGAACTGGTTTCTAGGGTTAGGAACCTCCGTTTTAGGGCCCTAGTTTTGATGCTCCAATGGTCGGTGTTCATGGCTCAGCACTTCTGCCGTGGAAAGTCATGAAAAGAAACTAACAGAATGCTGGGGTGGTGCCTGTATAGGACCTGGGATGACCTATCTGGCGCAGACGGTGCCAACGACAGACTTGGAGTTTATCGATGTTGCCTAATGGCGTGCAGGGGTACTGCTTGAGAAAAATCTCCGGGTCCAGACTGATGCTTTTGGAAAATTCTAAGGTAAGGAATCTGCAAGTAGAATGTCTCTTCCAGATAAGGCATTACCAAAGGTAAGTAACTTGTCCATTTGCCTACTCTTTTCCACTTTTCTCACTGCTTCAGTTTGTAATACACACACTTCAGAAGCATCTAACCCTCATCCTAGTAGTTCCGACATGGGTGAGACAACCATGGTTCACCACACTACTAGAACTCTTAGTAGCTCCACATCAGGTACTTCCCAACTGGCAGGACAGTCTAACCCAACACCTGGGAGCAGGAGGGCATCTAAATCCAAGATCTCTCAATCTTACATTCTGGCTCCTGAGGTCTTAACATTTGAATACTTAAAGTATATGGATATTCTTAAAGAAGCAACTACTTGAGCCTGTTACGTGGCAAAGTGGAAATGTTTTGTTCACTATTGCCATTCACAACATATTGACCCCTTAACATCAAACGCTACCTACTCCACATAAATCTGGGTTAGCTTTCACTTCCATAAGGCTACACCTAGCTGTAGTCGCTGCATAGCTGCAAAATAGAGAACACACCTATATTTAGAATCCCTGTAAACAAAGCTTTTTAGAGGGCCTCAAAGGAGTTATACCCCCAAGGTAACCTCCAACCACTGCTTGGAATCTCAACATTGTGTTAACTAGGTTAATGGGTTCCCCGTTTGAGCCTCTGCACTCACACACTCTACAGTTTATATCCTGGGAAGTTAAATTCTGCATTGCAATCATTTCACTCACACGTGTCGGTGAGTTTCAGGAATTTACTCTAGACGAACGAATCTTCTAACTCCATAAGGACACAGTGATATTACATATGAACTCTAAATTCCTCCCAAAAGTGGTCTCGGTTCCATTTAAATCAATCTATTGAGTTACAAGTATTCTTTCCACAACCTGACTCATTTGGGGAAAGAGTTTTACACACACTGGATGTAAAAAGAGCACTTGTATATTATTGTGACAGAACCCAGTCATTTAGGAAAACATAAAGGAAGAGCCATTTCTAAATCAATTTCATGTGGATTGTAAAATGTAGCCAGATTTGTTATGATAACGCCAAACAAACTCTACCTGTTCCTCCAAAAGCTCTCTCTACTAGCAAAAAGGGAGCTTCCATTGCATTTTAGGGACTATACCCATAGCTTGTAAGGCAGCTTCATACCACACACATTTACAAAACATTACTGTGTCCATCAACAAGCCAATGTGGGTCAAGCTGTTCTATAAACTTTATTTCAAGCAACGGCAACCCACACACAGGTTAACCACCACATCTGGATGAAAACTACTTTACAATCTATGCTAAGCATGTATAGCTGCAGCCACGCATGCCTCAAACAGGAAATGTTACTTACCCAGTAAGCATCTGTTAGTGGCATTTAGTGCTATAGATTCGCATGCACCCACCCTGCTCCCTTGGATACCTGTGTTAATTGCAGTTTATAAGTGTACACATGACATTATTTTGCATGGTCATCTCACTAGGATACATCATCCTTTGAGTCCATCCTCAAAACACTTATTTGAAGAAAAACAACTTGCACACTTCTGAGCCCGAAACTAGACGGTGGACATATGCTAACCATGTGAATCTACAGCACTACATGTCACAAATAGAAGCTTCCTGGGTAAGTAACACTGTCTTTTTCAACAGATTTAAAAATATCTCTTTGGCTTTTGACTTTTCAGTATGTTCAACTTTTAAATGCAATATTCGAATATATGTATTGGTCATTTAACTAGTAATTGTCACTTGATTATTTTTTTTTTTTTTCCCTATCATCTTGTTTTGTGTGTTCTTGTACGTGGGAAACTGCAAGCCTGTCGCTTATATATTTTAGTAACATTTGTGTCAACTTCTTAATTTCAGGCATGTTTCTATGTTAAGACCTTTGTTATCCCATGAACAAAAATGTCAGAGCTTACAATATTACTAAGTGGTACCTAAATGAGGCTGGTATTGATATAAAGACCACTAATTTCCCCCCAGCCCATCCCCCCTCACACCCCCCTCCAAAACAAAGTTGCTACATAGACATTGAGTATTTGGGAGATTACTTTTGTTTGTGCTCAGTCTTGGGTACTCTATAGAAAAATGTTACTTTCTGTAATAGTGTTGTTTTTCCAGAACTAATGAGGGGGTACAGAGTTAAACAGTTGTTTAAAAAAAAAAAAAAAAAAAAAATTGTGGTAAAGGAGTCTTGCTCATGCCAAATATTTGACATGCCTTTGAATCGTTTTTGTTTTGTAGATGCCACATTTAGTTTGCTCTTTGATGGCATCTTTGAAGAAATTAATTTCAAAGCACCTTCTCCAGTAAGTTGTGTTTAATGTATACCAATTCAAAGTTGAATGTGTATTTAAGCATGCTGCTGAATACAGTGTGTGATCTAAAATGTATTTTATTTTAGTATAGGGCTTGTGCAGCCCACAGATCACTTCAAATCACTTGCCAGGTTTTGAAGTGATGTGTCTAGAGAAAGTGAGGGTATAGTGGGAATCAAGAAGTTGGAATTAAAACAGTTGTCTGGTGGTAGCAAAGCGTAGCAGGAGAGGAGTTTTGTGACAGGCCAAAAATGTTTCTGAATATTTTTCTCTTGTAGTTTAGTGAATTGTTGATTGTCAAAAGGTAAAGGGTATTTCTTAGGCAAAATAACTGACTGTTTGTACTGGGAGGGTGAATGAAAAGTCAGTTTTGTGTGGTTATTCATGGGTATTCGGTTTGTTAGTATAGCACTAACATGCCTTTAAGTTGGAGGGGTAGCTGTTCATGAAGGCATCTATACAAGGCAGAATGCCTTCAATGCAACTCATTGTTTCATTAAAGCTAGTAAAGTATTATTGGTGTGGGGGAGATGTAGTGTATGCTTCAGGCCACTGAGATTGCACTCTTTGGAACGTGTTTACCCTCTAGTCCATTGAAGTCATCAATTCTGGAGAGTACCACAGCAAACCCCAGGCACCCTTTCACTTAAACAATAGGGAATAGTCTGTGGACAACTTTTTTTTGTGTGAATCTTTTTATTGGACTCAAGTGTGGAGCAGCAAAATGGCCACCTCATCAAATCAACAAGCAACAAAACACAACATAAGTCCTCAAGCAAAAATGGGTTACAGTTATCACATTGGTCAAGCAATAGAAGGCATATGTTGGTTACAATAAGCCCAAACCTCTTACCCATATTTTATTTCTTCTCGAACCCCAACTTCAAAAGGGTAAAACACTACAGCCAGCGTTCAAACTAGCGAGTGCCTTTGAAAGTATCTAGTGCATCTGCGCTTTTAGGAAGATAAGATAGATTTCTCTGGGATTCACTATCCAGATTTGTTGAGAAGCTACCCAGAGAAGACAGACCGGATTTCCAAGAAATCCTACAAATCTTCTGAGAAATCCTAGTAGCCAATCAAGTAATCAGCACTGCTGCGGATGGCTCAGATCTAGCTGCACATGGGTATGCTCATGGTATCATCTTGGCTCCATCTAACAGGCCTCAAGCCACAGGCCCAGCATCGCATTATAAATCTTCCATTCACCGGCAACACACTATTTGGGTCCCACATGGCCAAAGAGATGACTAAAATGAAGTCTAGACTCGACACACTTGAAGCTGTAGGCCTAGAAAAGCTTAAAGGATACCGTAGAAGATATAGACCTTACGAAAGCAGAGGCTTCAAACCCCTCACTGGGCCCCAAGATAGCAACAAAGGCAAGGAAGACCCTTCGATCAGTCCGGTAACCAAACAAGGGAATGAGAAACAAAATCAGTCTGCAGCTAAAACATCAGGAAAGCAATGGGGAATGTCTTCCCCTAAACCTGTCACCCACTCCAATGGGGGGGGAAGTATTACCAGTTGTATATGTGAGTATCGCTCCATAACCAAATAAAAATGGGTTCTAAATATTCTTGAAAATGGGTATTCTCTATTTTTCAATTCTTCCCCTCCTCCAGTACAACCAACAAAAACCTCTCATCAACAACTTCTAGTTCTCACTCTACTACAAAAAAGAGCTATCCAAGAAGTTCTGCCTTCTCAGAGGGGTAAAGGAGTGTACTCCTGCTATTTCCTGGTGTGGAAAAAAGGCCCAAACAGAGACTTAAGACCCATTTTAGACCTGAGACATCTCAACAAACACATTTGCGAAGAAAAAATCAGAATGCTTGCCCTCCATCAGATCTACCCCCAACTCCATCGGGGGACTGGATGTGCTCCACAGATCTGCAGGATGCCAATTTTCACATCCCAGTCGCAGAGAAACATCGGAAATTCCTACGCTTTGTAGTTGCATCCCACCACTAACAGTACAGGCTACTGCCCTTTGGTCTAAAGTCACCCCCTCGCACGTTCTCAAAGTGCGCAGCGGTAGTGGCAGCACACCTGAGGAGGAAAAAAAATCTTAATTTACCCGTACTTCGACGATTGGCTACTGAAAAGCAGCTCTTCAATTCATCCTCTTCAATTCAGACGATACAACATCTCAATCCGCTTGAATACCTTCAGAAATCTGTCTTTAGGTAAATCTACAAAAGTCTATACAGGCTCCAACCCAGAGGCTCCATTACTTAGGCACAACATTGGATATAAACCTTGCAAAGAGACTATTATCAATAGTGGTGAAGTGTCACAGCATCCTTCACACTCTGCAGCCAATAGCCAGACAGCCTCACATCTGGATTCCATGGCCTCTTGCGTTTTCATTGTTCCGAATGCCACATTACACATGAGACCTCCCCAAGAGAATCTGAAGGATCAATGGAGTCAATTCCCCTACAAGTGGGACGACAAATTGATTATGTCACCAGCTGCAAAAAAACTCACAACAACTCACCAACAGCATCTGCTATTAGGAACCCTTTTTCATCAGAGCATTCCTACTTATACTCTTGTAACGGATGCATTGTTTCAAGGCTCGGGGGCTCTCATGGACTCCATCCAAGCTCAGGGCCTGTGGTCAGACAGAGCAGTAATACCACATCAACCTGTTAGAGTTGCGGGCAGTTCATCTATTCCTCAAGTCCTTTTATCCATCCATCAAGGACAGCTCTCTCTTAGTTCAAACAAACAACACGATCACAATGTAGTATTTGAACAAGCAGGGGGGCACTCAATCTTACCCCTTTTCTCGAGAGGCACAGACCATTTGGAATTGGCTAATAGCCAGGAGGTTGTCTATCACAGCTATTCATCCTTCCAGGAGTACAGAACACACAAGCAGACTCAGCCGAAGCTTAACAAACGCACCCAACTGGATGCTTCATGACAACGTCGTAAAACCATTTTTCAAGAATGGGGGTATTCTCAAGTAGTACTGTTTGCCGACAAAAACAGAAAAATGCCAATGCTTTGCATCCAGGTTTAACCGACCAGGGATAAAGGTGAATGCCCTGTTGATAGACTGGTCAGAGACATTTCTCTACGCTTTTCCACCCATTCCCCTGATTCCCACAGTTATCAACAAATTCTACACGGCCAAAACCAGAATGATACTAATAGCCCCAGAATGTCCCCATCAGTGGTGGTGTACGGATCTCCTCCACCGATCAGAAAAACCTCACAGGAGGCTTCCGTGCAGACCAGATCTTCTCCACAAGCTAGAGGGGAAGGTATTTCATCCCAACCTTCCCTCACTGAGCTTGTCAGCATGGCTCCTGAATTCCTGCAGTATGGTCAACTAGGTCTGTCGCAGGAATGCATGAACAACCTAAAGGACTCTAAAAGACCTTCAACATTGCGTTCTTATTCATTCAAGTGGAAAAGATTCTACATGTGGTGTAATCAGAACGGCTCCAAGCCAATTTTAGGGCAGGAGGATGTCATACTACCCTACCTCCTTCACGTAGCAAAATCAGGTTTGCTGTTTTCATCGATTAAGGTACATCTTTCAGCCATTACTGCCTATCGAAAATCACCCTCTCAAGCATCATATCTTTTTTTTTTTTTTTTTTTTTTTTTTTTTACAATGCCTGTGGTTAAAGGTTTTCTAGAGGGCTTAAAAGTTTTCCCACCATTTTGTACACCTTCCCCTCTGTGGGAATTGAATGTGGTCTTGTCTAAGCTCATGGTCCCATCCCACCCGCCCCCACCCCCTGAGCCTATACTCAAAGCTTCTTTGCAAACTCTTACATGGAAGACAGCTTTACTTGTTGCCATTATGTCAGCCCGAAGAGTCAGCGAAATGTAGGCTCTCTGTTCTAAAGAGCCCTAGACAGTTTTTCATGTTAATAGGGTGGTAATGAGGACCCATCCTGGTTTCCTACCTAAAGTAGTGTCTGATTCCCATAATAGCTAGACCATCTCTCTTCCAAAATTCTTTCCTAAACCATCTACACCAGCAGAAAGAACTTAACATTTTAGCACTCTTTTTAGATCTAAGGAATGTAATCTTGATAAGACTAAAGATAGCTGTCTGATCAGTTGTAAACTATGGCCCCCAACTTACCAGTTGGCTAACAAACAATTGACTGCAAGACCCAAAGCCCATTCGACAAGGAAGGGGCAGGGCAGCAACAACGGCCTTCTGAAGAATGTTCCAATCTCAGAAATCAGCAGAGCTGCAACATGGAGACCGATACATGCTTTTACAAGGCATCACTGTCTAGCTTCAGCTGCTAAGACAGACGCTCAAGTGGGTCAGGCTTCTTTAAGAAATCTATTTAAATAGAACAAGTAAACTGCTTGTGCTTACATTTCTTCGTCTGTAGGGGTGTGGGATGGGCTTTCTAATCTAGTCAGTGCTTATGACTATTGATGAGGATCCCTTAGAAGAGAAGGATAAGTTACTTACCTGTAAATCCTACTTCTCTTCCAGAGGAATCCTCCGAGTCATAAGCAACCAATCTGCCCGCCTCCCCAGACGAAATTCTCGAAGTACAGTAGTTTAATCTCTTATCACTGTTAAAAAAAAAAAAAAAAAAAAAAAAAGGACTGACCTAACTGTAACCCAACTGTCACCTCACTCTTACCTCTGAGGCTTGGTAAGATACTGTTGGTTATGAGGGCCTTAAAGGCACCGTGCCAGTTTTTTTTTTCTGCTATGTTAATTTGGATGCAGCCTATTGGCTAATAATGCCTTTGTCTTTTCATTGCAGTGTTTCCCTCTATAGAAGATTGCTAATGCATTTTATGGTTCTCTTTTCTGCTTTACAGAAATGTTTTAACACGGGTTGACTTGTTTATTAAAGAAAAACTTTATAAAAATAGGGCAGTTTTAGCCTGTTTGTCAACATAGACTGCATGATTACATAGACACATGTATATGATATATATGTATATGAGATTTATATATATACAGGGAGTGCAGAATTATTAGGCAAGTTGTATTTTTGAGGATTAATTTTATTATTGAACAACAACCATGTTCTCAATGAACCCAAAAAACTCATTAATATCAAAGCTGAATATTTTTGGAAGTAGTTTTTAGTTTGTTTTTAGTTTTAGCTATGTTAGGGGGATATCTGTGTGTGCAGGTGACTATTACTGTGCATAATTATTAGGCAACTTAACAAAAAACAAATATATACCCATTTCAATTATTTATTATTACCAGTGAAACCAATATAACATCTCAACATTCACAAATATACATTTCTGACATTCAAAAACAAAACAAAAACAAATCAGTGACCAATATAGCCACCTTTCTTTGCAAGGACACTCAAAAGCCTGCCATCCATGGATTCTGTCAGTGTTTTGATCTGTTCACCATCAACATTGCGTGCAGCAGCAACCACAGCCTCCCAGACACTGTTCAGAGAGCTGTACTGTTTTCCCTCCTTGTAAATCTCACATTTGATGATGGACCACAGGTTCTCAATGGGGTTCAGATCAGGTGAACAAGGAGGCCATGTCATTAGATTTCCTTCTTTTATACCCTTTCTTGCCAGCCACGCTGTGGAGTACTTGGACGCGTGTGATGGAGCATTGTCCTGCATGAAAATCATGTTTTTCTTGAAGGATGCAGACTTCTTCCTGTACCACTGCTTGAAGAAGGTGTCTTCCAGGAACTGGCAGTAGGACTGGGAGTTGAGCTTGACTCCATCCTCAACCCGAAAAGGCCCCACAAGCTCATCTTTGATGATACCAGCCCAAACCAGTACTCCACCTCCACCTTGCTGGCGTCTGAGTCGGACTGGAGCTCTCTGCCCTTTACCAATCCAGCCACGGGCCCATCCATCTGGCCCGTCAAGACTCACTCTCATTTCATCAGTCCATAAAACCTTAGAAAAATCAGTCTTGAGATATTTCTTGGCCCAGTCTTGACGTTTCAGCTTGTGTGTCTTGTTCAGTGGTGGTCGTCTTTCAGCCTTTCTTACCTTGGCCATGTCTCTGAGTATTGCACACCTTGTGCTTTTGGGCACTCCAGTGATGTTGCAGCTCTGAAATATGGGCAAACTGGTGGCAAGTGGCATCGTGGCAGCTGCACGCTTGACTTTTCTCAGTTCATGGGCAGTTATTTTGCGCCTTGGTTTTTCCACACGCTTCTTGCGACCCTGTTGACTATTTTGAATGAAACGCTTGATTGTTCGATGATCACGCTTCAGAAGCTTTGCAATTTTAAGAGTGCTGCATCCCTCTGCAAGATATCTCACTATTTTTGACTTTTCTGAGCCTGTCAAGTCCTTCTTTTGACCCATTTTGCCAAAGGAAAGGAAGTTGCCTAATAATTATGCACACCTGATATAGGGTGTTGATGTCATTAGACCACACCCCTTCTCTTTACAGAGATGCACATCACCTAATATGCTTAATTGGTAGTAGGCTTTCGAGCCTATACAGCTTGGAGTAAGACAACATGCATAAAGAGGATGATGTGGTCAAAATACTCATTTGCCTAATAATTCTGCACTTCCTGTATGTTTGATGGCATGTGTAACTGCAGATACACATGATGTATGCAGATCTCTTCCGACATCTAGTGTTGGGCTCGGAGTGTTACAAGTTGTTTTTCTTCGAAGAAGTCTTTTGGGAGTCACGGGATCGAGTGACTCCTCCTCCTCGGTTGCAGTGCGCATGGGCATCGACTCCATTGTTAGATTCTTTTCTCTCCGCTGTCTGGTTCGAACTAGTTTCCTCTCGCTCCGAGATTTCTAATCGGAAACCTTTAGAAAACTAATTTGATTGTCTGTATTGTTTAGATCGTGTTCCGTCTAGCCTCGAACTGATAGTACCATTGGAATATAGATTTCTCCCTTTTGGGCGCGTGGGCCGAACTCTGGCCTTTGCCGGCCTACCGCGTGGAAGCCTGATGGATCAGACTCCATTTCGATTCTGCCCTCGGTTCCACGCGAAGTTTCCCTATATAGACCAACACCTGGTTTGTAACTTGCGTCTTTCTCCGGAACACCGAGAAGAGGATTGTGAGACCTGTCGATTGTTTCAATCCAAGAAGACCTTGAGGGATCGGAGAGCCTGAAGGTTAGAGATGGCATCTAAGAGTACAGAGCATCTCAATATCATGGAAGAACAGGCACAGACAGCAGTCTCCATCTGAGATACCGACTCCGAGCAAGAATCGGAAGAAGATATCGCTGCTGGCCAGCACGTGAGTACGTCTGCCCCTACGCCCACATACAAAAAAGTACCGAAGGCCTTGGGTACACCACTGCCGGAAGGCCATGGTTTGGCCTGAAAAAAGACTGTAGGCGACCGACCTTTGGGTTCGGTGCCGAAAAAGGCCACTCCTCCGTCCACTTCGGAGTCAAGTAAGCCAGTTAAAAGTTCTGCCTCAGACTCCAGTAAGCGTTCTCACTCTGCGGAGTCGAAGCTTCAATGCCCTGCTTCGGAGCTGAAACAGCCGACTTCGTTTTTGGGACCGAAAAAGATCCACACTTCGGAACCGAAGAAAGCCTCTTATACAGAGGAACAAGGACTGTCGAGCTTACTCAAGCAAACCTCGAAGCCAATGCAAGACTCTTACAGACATTCTGATGAGGATGCTGAGATTCAGCCTATACTGGAGGTTATGGATGAGAGACAATCCAGAATCCATATACACAAGGAGACTGGCAAAATATTACAGCACCTACTTCAAAAACTAAAAGAAAGCTGGCTTTTCAAGAGTAATTAGACTCTATTCATCCACCAGCAAAAATCCAAAAACAGAGAAGCCGGTACCTGTCCCTGCTTCTCCTCCTCATTCTCCACAGCTTTCTATTTCACCTCCACATAATAGCCCACCACCATTGCCTTCTCCAACACACCCGCAATACTCTCATGGAGATATAGTGGATCCCTGAGTTCTATATGACCCCGATCCTATTCCAGATAATGATCTTGACTTGTACTCCTCAAAGCTTTCTCCACCAGAGGACACTACTGCATACACGCAGGTTGTTTCTAGGGCAGCTGCCTATTATGGGGTGCTTATGCATACTGAGCCCCTAGAGGAAGATTTCTTGTTCAATACTGTCTTCCACTCACTCTAGATACCAGTGCCTTCCCATGTTACCTGGAATGATCAAACATGCAGACCAAATCTTTAGTGAGCCGGTCAAAGCTAGAGTAATTACTCCATGAATTGGCAAAAAATACAAACCTGCTCCTACAGACCCAGACTACATCCCACACAAAGTTCCTCCAGATTCAGTGGTGGTAAGTGTGGCTAGGAAAAGAGCTAACAGACAATCATCAGGAGATGCTCCTCCACCTGATAAGGAGAGTAGGAAGTTTTATGCTGCTGGCAAGAGAGTGGCCCACAAGCGGCTATCAATGGCGGATTGCAAATTTGCAAGCACTCCTTACCAGATACGATAGAGCCCACTGGGATGAGATGAAGGAATTCATACAGCACCCCCCAAAAAAAGCATCAAAAGAGAGCACAACAGGTTGTAGAGGAAGGACAGGCTATAAGTAATAATCAGAAAAGGTATGCACTCGATGCTGCTGATACAGCTGCAAGAACTGTAAATACGGCCTCTTCAATACGAAGGCACGCAGTACTTAACATGCCTTTCGATAAAACATTTATTTGGGCCTGAGGTGGATACCACCATAGAGAAACTGAGAAAAGACTCAGATACTGCAAAGACAATGGGAGCATTGTATACCATGCCGTGTAGAGGCTCCTTTCGCAGGCCCCAGTTCAGAGGAGGTTTTAAGCCATAATCCTCTGAACGTTCTACCTCCCAGTCAAAGCAGGGACAACAGTCACAATATGAAAGAGTGGGTTTTAGAGGGTCCTATAGAGAACAATATGTTCGATGGCATATGTTGCTGCAGATACACATGTTTCGCACGTTCCGCTGCCTGGTGTTGGGCTCGGACTATTACAAGTTGTTTTTCTTCGAAGAAGTCTTTTTTTGGTCACGGGACCGAAGGACTCCTCCCTCTTCGGCTCCATTGCGCATGGGCGTCGACTCCATCTTAGATTGTTTTTTTCCGCTGTCGGGTTCGGACGTATTCCTTTTCGCTCCGTGTTTCGGTTCGGAAAGTTAATCAGAATCTCGGAAGAAAGCGTCGGTATTGTTCCGTTCGGTATCGGGATAGTTAGGTACATCGACACCGATCATCGGAAGACTTTGGGGTAGCTTCGATTCCCCCATCGGGGCCTGGTCGGCCCGACCGCGTGCGACATCGAAGCCGATGGAACGGACCCAGTTTCGTTTCTGCCCAAAATGTCACAGTAAGTATCCTTATACAGATCAGCACTTGGTCTGTAACTTGTGCTTGTCCCCCGAGCACAAGGAGGATACCTGTGAGGCCTGTTGAGCCTTCCGGTCCAGAAAAACACTCCGGGACCGAAGAGCCAGGCGGCTACAAATGGCGTCCACGCCAACAAAACAACGTTTCGACGACGAAGAGGAAACATTCTCGGTTCCGGAATCAGAATCCGGAGACTCCGACGTCGAACAACAGCAACAAACAGTGAGTAAGACGTCGAAAATTAAAACCATCGAGAAGACAAAAGCCCAGGGGACGCCACTGCCAACAGGCCATGGCTCGACCCATAAAACCGGCGACCCGTCGAAGGCGCCGAAAAGGGGCACGCCCATAGCGAAGACACCTGACTCCGGTCGAGGGACCGCCATGGAGCAACCTCGGAGCCGAGATAGCGGCTCCGAGAGGCAAAAACAAGATGCCGGCACCGAAAAACATCGGCACCGAGACACACTGCCGAAAGCCACGAAAATTCTGTCGGTGCCGAAGCCGAAAAAAGATTCTCTCTCGGCGCCGAAAAGTTCCACACCTTCATCCTACACAGAGGAACAAGGAATAAGTGGCCAGATGCACAGATTTGGACAAGAGCTCCAAAGTGTAGAATCAGACTACACACAAAAGAGACTGTACATCCAGCAAGACACAGGGAAGATATCAACCCTTCCCCCAATAATGAGGAAAAGAAGGATCGGACTTCTCAAGGATGGCGCACAACCACAAGCCAAAGTGGTTAAAAAAGTCACGCCTCCGCCCTCTCCACCACAACAGGCGTCGCCGGCACAAACACCGCCACAAATGCACTCACCAGCACAAACTACCATAAGTCAAGATAATCAGGATCAAGACGCTTGGGACCTATATGATACCCCAGTGCCGGACAATTATCCCGATTCATACCCCACAAAGCCGTCCCCGCCAGAGGACAATACCTCATACTCGCAACTGGTGGCTAGGGCTGCAGAATTCCACAATGTCCAACTGCATTCCGATCCTATAGAGGATGATTTTTTATTTAACACCCTCTCGGCTACACATAGCCAATATCAATGTCTCCCAATGCTACCAGGGATGTTACGGCACGCAAAACAAATTTTTGAAGAGCCCGTAAAATCAAGAGCCATCACCCCAAGGGTGGATAAGAAATACAAACCACCACCCACAGACCCAGTGTTTATTACTTCGCAGTTACCACCTGACTCCGTAGTAGTAGGGGCAGCTCGCAAGAGAGCAAATTCCCATACATCTGGCGACACCCCACCTCCGGACAAAGCAAGCAGAAAATTTGATGCGGCAGGAAAAAGAGTAGCATCACAGGCAGCCAACCAGTGGCGCATCGCAAATTCTCAAGCGCTGCTGGCCAGATATGACCGCGCACACTGGGATGAGATGCAACTTCTCGTAGACCATCTTCCCCAGGAATACCAAAAAAGGGCGCAGCAAATAGTTGAAGAGGGACAAACGATCTCAAACAATCAAATCCGCTCTTCACTGGACGCAGCTGATACTGCAGCGAGAACAGTCAACACTGCTGTCACCATAAGGAGACACGCTTGGCTCCGCACTTCAGGCTTCAAACCTGAAATCCAGCAGGCTGTCCTTAATATGCCCTTCAACGAGAAACAACTTTTTGGCCCTGAAGTGGACACAGCCATTGAAAAACTTAAAAAGGACACAGACACGGCCAAAGCCATGGGCGCACTCTACTCCCCGCAGAGCAGAGGCTCTTTTAGAAAAACTCCATTTAGAGGGGGGGTTTCGTGGCCAACCCACAGACACCACCAGCCAACAAACAAGAACCACACCATATCAGGGTTCATTCCAAAAGGGAGGTTTCAGGGGATATAGAGGGGGTGAATTCCCAAGGAGTAGGGGAAGATTCCAGACTCCAAAAACACCTCCACCTAAACAGTGACTTTCAAGTCACACAACCCCTTCACTCAACACCAGTGGGGGGAAGACTAAGCCAATTCTACCAATCTTGGCAGCAGATTACAACAGACAATTGGGTATTAGCAATAATCCAACATGGCTATTGCATAGAATTCCACAAATTCCCACCAAACATCCCTCCAAAAACACGCAAAATGTCACCACAACATTTAGAACTTTTAGGACTAGAAGTTCAAGCACTACTGCAAAAGGATGCAATAGAGTTAGTACCAGTACAACAAAAAAACACAGGAGTTTACTCCCTGTACTTTCTAATTCCAAAAAAAGACAAAACATTAAGACCAATATTAGATCTCAGGACACTAAATACCTACATCATATCGGACCACTTTCACATGGTCACACTACAAGACATCATTCCACTGCTCAAACAGCAAGATTACATGACCACATAAGACCTAAAAGATGCGTACTTTCATATACCGATACACCCTTCTCACAGAAAGTACCTAAGGTTCGTATTCAAAGGAATACATTACCAATTCAAAGTGTTGCCATTCTGAATAACAACTGCACCAAGAGTGTTCACAAAATGTCTAGCAGTAGTAGCAGCACATATCAGGAGACAACAGATACATGTGTTTCCTTACATGGACGATTGGCTAATCAAGACCAACACAGTAAAAAAAGTGCGCAAACGACACCACATATGTCATACAAACCCTTCACAAACTGGGTTTCTCCATCAACTATACAAAATCACACCTCGAACCGTGTCAGACACAACAATATCTAGGAGCAACCATCAACACATCAAAGGGAATTGCCACTCCAAGTCCACAAAGAGTGCAAGCATTCCACAAGGTAATAAGTGCTATGTTTCCAAACCAAAAGATACAAGCAAAATTTGTGCTAAAACTTCTAGGCATGATGTCATCATGCATAGCCATTGTCCCAAACGCAAGACTACACATGCGACCCTTACAACAGTGCCTAGCATCACAATGGTCACAGGCACAGGGTCAACTTCAAGATCTGGTGTTGGTAGACCGCCAAACATACCTCTCGCTTCTATGGTGGAACAGCAACAATTTAAACAAAGGGCGGACATTTCAGGACCCAGTGCCTCAATACGTTATAACAACAGATGCTTCCATGACAGGGTGGGGAGCACACCTCAATCACCACAGCATTCAAGGACAATGGGATGTACACCAAACAAAATTTCATATCAATTACCTAGAACTGTTAGCAGTATTTCTAGCGTTAAAAGCCTTTCAACCCATAATAACACACAAATACATTCTTGTCAAAACAGACAACATGACAACAATGTATTATTTAAACAAACAAGGAGGAACACACTCAACACAATTGTGCCTCCTAACACAAAAAATATGGCAGTGGGCGATTCACAACAACATTCGCCTAATAGCACAATTTATTCCAGGGATCCAAAACCAACTAGCAGACAACCTTTCGCGAGACCACCAACAAGTCCACGAATGGGAAATTCACCCCCAAGTTCTGAACAAGTACTTTCAAATTTGGGGAACACCCCAGATAGATTTGTTCGCAACAAAAGAAAACGCAAAATGCCAAAACTTCGCATCCAGGTACCCACACCGCGAATCACAAGGCAATGCTCTATGGATGAGTTGGTCAGGGATATTTGCATACGCTTTTCCCCCTCTCCCTCTCCTTCCATATCTAGTAAACAAGTTGAGTCAAAACCAACTCAAACTCATACTGATAGCACCCACATGGGCAAGACAACCTTGGTATACAACTCTACTAGACCTTTCACTAGTACCGCATGTCAAACTACCCAACAGACCAGATCTGTTAACACAACACAAACAACAGATCAGGCATCCAAACCCAGCATCATTGAATCTGGCAATTTGGCTCCTGAAATCCTAGAATTCGGACACTTAGACCTGACACAAGAATGCATGGAGGTCATAAAACAAGCTAGAAAAGCTTCCACTAGACACTGCTATGCATCTAAGTGGAAAAGATTTGTTTGCTACTGCCATACCAATCAAATCCAACCATTGCATGCCTCTACAAAGGACATAGTGGGATACTTACTACATTTGCAAAAAGCGAATCTCGCTTTTTCATCTATAAAAATACACCTCGCAGCAATATCTGCTTACCTACAAACTACTCATTCATCGTCTCTATTTAGAATACCAGTTATTAAAGCATTCATGGAAGGGCTAAAAAGAATTATACCACCAAGAACACCATCAGTTCCTTCATGGAACCTTAACATCGTCTTAACAAGACTCATGGGTCCACCTTTCGAACCCATGCATTCCTGTGAAATGCAATATCTAACCTGGAAAGTCGCATTTCTCATTGCAATCACATCCCTCAGAAGAGTAAGTGAAATACAGGCATTTACCATACAAGAACCATTTATTCAAATACACAAAAATAAAATAGTTCTAAGAACAAATCCAAAATTTCTACCAAAAGTAATCTCACCATTCCATTTAAATCAAACAGTAGAATTGCCAGTGTTCTTCCCACAACCAGATTCCGTGGCTGAGAGGGCACTACATACATTAGACATCAAAAGAGCACTAATGTACTACATTGACAGAACAAAGCTAATCAGGAAAACAAAACAACTGTTCATAGCTTTTCAAAAACCACACATAGGAAATCCAATCTCTAAACAAGGCATTGCTAGATGGATAGTCAGATGTATTCAAACATGCTATCTTAAAGCCAAAAGAGAATTGCCTATTACACCAAAGGCACACTCAACCAGAAAGAAAGGTGCTACAATGGCCTTTCTAGGAAACATTCCTATGAGCGAAATATGTAAGGCTGCAACCTGGTCTACGCCTCATACATTTACTAAACACTACTGTGTAGACGTACTAAATGCACAACAAGCTACAGTGGGCCAAGCTGTACTAAGAACATTATTCCAAACTACTTCAACTCCTACAGGCTAAACCACCGCTTTTAGGGGAGGTAACTGCTTTATAGTCTATGCGAAACATGTGTATCTGCAGCAACATATGCCATCGAACTGAAAATGTCACTTACCCAGTGTACATCTGTTCGTGGCATTAGTCGCTGCAGATTCACATGTGCCCTCCCGCCTCCACGGGAAGCCTGTAGCCGTTTAGAAGTAGATCTTAAATCTTAAACATTTGTACATTTGTAAATAATTATTATAAACTTTTTATGTACATACGTATTCACTCCATTGCATGGGCACTATTTATAGCAAACAACTCCATCCTCACCCTCTGCGGGGAAAACAATCTAAGATGGAGTCGACGCCCATGCGCAATGGAGCCGAAGAGGGAGGAGTCCTTCGGTCCCGTGACCAAAAGAGACTTCTTCGAAGAAAAACAACTTGTAATACTCCGAGCCCAACACCAGGCAGCGGACTGTGCGAAACATGTGAATCTGCAGCGACTAATGCCACGAACAGATGTACACTGGGTAAGTGACATTTTCATTCAGAAACAAGCAAATTCCAAGCCTCAAACTAAACCACTACACCATCCAAACAGTGACTTCTTTCCAACCCCTCCACCACACACGTCCCCTGTGGGAGGAAGACTAAAACAATTCCACTCTCATTGGCAAAATATCACCACAGACAGTTGGGTGTTAGCAATTATCTGCAGTGGCTATTGCCTAGAGTTAAGTTCCACCCCTCCAAACGTCCACCACGTTACCAAAAATTGTCCCCAGAACACAATGTTCTGTTACAACAGGCAGTGCAATCCCTACTACTAAAACAAGCAATAGAATTGGTCCCACATTCCCAACAAGGAACAGGGGTATACTCACTATACTTCCTCATTCCCAAGAAAGATGGCACTTTAAGGCCTATCCTATACCTCAGACCTCTCAACCTATACATCCTGTCAGAACATTTTCACATGGTAACTCTGCAGGATGTCATCCCACTACTACAAAAGCAAGATTACATGACTGCTTTAGACCTCAAAGATGTGTATTTCCATATACCCATCCATCCAGCTCACAGAAAATACCTCAGGTTTGTCATAGCAGGAAAACATTACCGGTTCAAAGTTTTGCCATTCGGCATAATAGCTCCAAGAGTACACAAAATGTCTAGCAGTAGTAGCAGCCTACTTAAGAAGATAACACATTCACATCTTTCCATAACTAGACAATTGGCTAATAAAATCAAGCAATTTTACACAATGCCAACAACACACTCAGTACGCAATAGAAACCATACATACACCAGGATTCACTCTAACTTATCAGAAGTCACACCTTCAACCAGCACAAGTACAACCCTACCTCGGTGCTATTCTAAATACTCAAGAAGCCCTAGCATATCCACATACACAAAGTATACAGGCTTTCCAAAATCTCATCCCACATATCCAACCAAATCAACAATACACTGTAAGATTTATCATGAAAATTCTATGATGGCATCTTGCATAGCCATAGTTCCACATGCAAGACTAAACATGAGGCCTTTACAACAGTGCCTCTCACAACAATGGTCTCAGGCACACTGTCAGCTTCAAGATCTAGTGTTGATGGATCGCCAAACACACACGTCTCTTCAATGGTGAAATCTCCGCAATCTAATGAAGGGGCGGTCATTTCAAGACCCTGTACCTCAGACCAAAATAACAAGACGCGTCAATGATAGGTTGGTGAGCTCAACTCAACAATCATACCATTCAAGGGAAATGGGATCCCAAACAGAAACCACTTCACCTAAACCACCTAGAATTATTGGTGGTGTTTCTTGCCCTAAGACCTCTTCTCAAACATAAAAATGTTCTGATAAAAACAGGCAACATGACGACCATGTATTACCTCAAAAAATAGGGCGGGCACATTAATCCCAACTGTTTCTCCTAGCCCAGACAATATGGAAATGGGCAATTCACAATCACATTGTCTATTCCTGGAATGTATACTGCTAATAGATTAATCAGTTAGCGGATCTCCTAAGCAGAAATAACCAACAGACTCTTGAATGTGAGATTCACAGGCAAGTACTTCAAAAGTACTTTCAAAAGTGGGTGACGCCAGAAATAGACCTGTTTGCAACAAGTAAACGCAAAATGCCAAAACTTTGCATCCAGACACCGGCATCCTCTGTCCAAGGGCAATGCTGTATGGATCAATTGATCAGGGATACTTGCTTACGCTTTTCCTCCTCTCCCACTCCTTCCCTTTCTGGTCAGCAAACTACGTCCGACATCTCTTACCATGCTACTCATAGCCCCAACATGGGCACGTCATCATTGGTTCACAGCACTCTTAGGTCTCTGTAGTACCTCATTCCAAACTACCAAACAAACCAGATTTGTTAACACAGAACAAAGGTCAAATCGGGCACCCAAATGCCAATGCTCTGAATTTAGCAATTTGGCTCCTGAAGTCATAGAATTTGGCTACCTAAAACTTCCATCGGAATGTATGGAAGTGCTTAGACAGGCACGTAAACCTACTACCAGACAATATTATGCTAACAAATGGAAAACATTTGTTTACTATTGTCAATCTAAAAATACTGATCCACTCACAGCATCTATACAAGATATTGTATGCTACCTACTTCATTTACAAAAATCTAAATTAGCTTTCTCATCCAATAAAATCCATCTTACTGCAATATCTGCATATTTGCAAAATATTCAACACACTTCCCTATTCAGAGTCCCTCTTATTAAAGCTTTCATGGAAGGATTAAAACACATTATTCCACCTAGGACACCATCTGTTCCTCCGTGGAATCCAAATATAGTACTTACCAGGCTCATGGGGCCCACCTTTTGAACCCATGCATTCTTGTCAAATTCACTTTTTAACATGGAAAGTTGCCTTCCTTGTAGCTATTACTTTATTAAGAAGAGTTAGTTAAATACAAGCCTTCACTATTGAGGAACCTTTTTTCCAAGTACACAAACATAAAGTCGTACTTACAACAAATCCAAAATTTCTACCAAAAGTAGTATCATCTTTTCACATCAACCAAACAGTTGAATTGCCAGTCTTCTTTCCACAGCCAGACTCAGTTGCCGAAAGAGCTCTTCATACTCTAGACCTCAAAAGAGCTCTTATGTACTATATAGATAGAACTCAAGATTTTAGGAAAACAAAACAACTTTTTGTTGCTTTTCAACAACCACATAAAGGCAATCCTATATCTAAACAAGGCTTAGCAAGGTGGATTGTTGGATGCATACAAACATGCTACATAAAAACAAAAAGACAACTTTTGATCACTCATAGAGCACATTCTACAAGAAAGAAAGGTGCCTCAATGGCATTTTTAGGAAACATACCAATGGCTGAGATATGCAAAGCTGCCACATGGTCTACTCCTCATACCTTTACTAAACACTATTGTGTTGATGATGTATTACAGCAACAGGCCACTGTAGGCCAAGCTGTCTTAAGAACACTATTTCAAACAACTTCAACTCCTACACTGCTATTTTTGGGAGGACTAACTGCTTTATAGTCTGCGCATAGCATGTGTATCTGCAGCTACACATGCCATTGAACGGAAAATGTAACTTACCCAGTGTACATTTGTTCGTGGCATGTAGTGCTGCATATTCACACGCACCCTCCCTCCTCCCCGGAAACCTGTAGTCATTTAAGTTTATCATTTGTACATATGTAGATACATTTACAATTGCATGGACTTCTTTATATTCTTATACTCTATCACTCCTTCCTTCGCGGGAAAACCAATCTAACATTGGAGTCGATGCCCATGCGCACTGTAACTGAGAGGAGTCGCCGCTCGATCCTGTGACTCCGGAAAGACTTCTTTGAAGAAAAACAACTTGTAACACTCCGAGCCCAGCACTAGATGTCAGAAGAGCTTGCATAGCATGTGAATCTTCAGCACTACATGCCACGAACAGATGTTCACAATTTTATACTTGCATATACATTTAATGTATATACATGTGTTTGTGTGTTCTGGTGTCCCCGCATGTGGGCAGGAATATATTTAGTGCTTAGGACTTGGATGAGGAATTCCCCTGGAAGGGAACTAGAATTAACCGCTAAGTAACTTATCCTTATCCAGCCATTCCAAATCTGAACAGGGTCTTTAGATTAAAGCATGAGCCATCTGTTGGCAATTCTTCTCTGAATCTAATGCGGACCATTCCACCACCGCTCTCAATTAAGCAGCTACGTAATTATGGAGAATAAATAGGTCCTGCTATGCCCACTGCCTCTTTTGGCTGAATTAGCAGTTTCCGCAGATTCCTGGGAACTTTTCTCCTCCAAATTAAGCTTAGCAATGTTATATTAGTTTCAAAGCAAGGGTGCCTGAAACATATACAGGAGCTGCAGAAGAATCCTAGTCTTTATTGCGTTAATTTTACCGAGCAATGAAATGGCCGAAAGTCCACAAGTCGCAAGATCTTTCTATAGCTGCCAATAAAAGTGTGCATTTAGTAATGAAATGTTCCCCAGCGGTTCTCGCAATAATGACCCCAAGATATTTAATGGATGTTTTTAGCCTAACGAAAGGGAAAACAGTCAATTCGAATACCTCCTCCACCTTGTGACCGATTTAATACATCTGACTTTTGATAATTGGTTTTATAACCTGAAACTAGCTCAGCATTCAAGTTTAGCTATGACTGCAGGTAGGGAGACACCTGGGGAGCCCAGTGAGAGAAGCACATCTTTGGCGTACAGGGAGACCTTTCACTCCTGTGCTCCGCGTGTAATTGCTGACACCAAGTGCGTTTGGCGGATTAGCCATGCCTCGGGTTCAATGAACAGAGAGGTGGGGCAATGGGTGACAATGGACAACACTGCTTAGTGCCCTTGTGTAGCAAAAAAGTTGAGGTATTCTGAGTGAGCAGCTCCTTTAAGGCAACTGAGAGGTACAGAATTAGGATGCAAGTCTGCCTCTGAATCAGGGTGGTGAACAAGCTTTTTCTCATTTAGATGAGGGATGTCTGAGACCTTGAGGAAAGTCTAAACTCAAACTGGAGGTTCCTAGAGGGGCTTGTTGGGAGGTGGTTTTAGTGGGACATCACCAAGTTAAATGGAGTAATTTACAGATTTGCTGCTGATTCCTATAAGAGCGGACTGACAGTGTTTGACTTGTTCAATGCTGTTTGTATTAAAATATATGAGCATTGGGGCTTCAACTGACTTGAGTATCACAACCTTGGGGAGAGTTCTAAGTTGCTGGATGAAATGGAACACAAAGTAGTTTCCTAATAATAGAGCAAGCTGTGGAGCAAATGAGGCAGCTTTGAGTGCTAGATCTTTAGGTGTGATAGAAGTGCTATCCCATGGCATTTTAAGGAGTGTAGTTCATTTGAGTACCATTTGTTTATATGGTATTTCAATTAATTGACCTCACAAAAGATGTTGGATTCCCATGCTAAAGGTAAAGGAAGATGTTTATGCTCATTTTATGCGAGATTAATAATTTGAATGAATCCCCCAGTATTCAATAATATCTGTACTTTGACCAAATGCTGTCCTAGAAGAGAGAAGAACTAACAGACTGTGCTTACAACGTTCACTGGATGATAACTTCACATGACATATGGATGATGTGGGTGTTACATACAAGATTTGGAATTTTCAAGTCTGTCACCCTAGTACTTTTGCCCAAAGATATGCGGGATGAGGTATATTAGCAGGTGTGTAGGGTGTTGTGTTTCAGTTCTCTGCAAAAAGAACTTAGCTATTAGCCTTTCAAATTATCATTTTTTTTAAACAAAGCATGCTTTTAATGTAATTGTCCAGTCACACTCTGAATGTCTAATCATGACCACCATGTTTGCTTTCAGTGCTTGACATTTGTTGCATAAGCTATGACTTCAGCTTAACTCTGCAAGGTGTGCTTTCCCACCCATGGGTGACATGGTTGAACTGGGTTTAATGCATCTGTGATGAATATGAACTACAAGTTACTGTATCCCTGCAAGATACTATTCAATGTGTAATTGATAAAGAAATATTGCTTTTGGGTAATTAACATTCGCATAAGGGGATCAGGGGTACTGTAGCCAACAAACCTTATTTTTCTATTCAGAGTATCTCGCGCACACTGTACTAAGAAGAATGAACACTTGAGTTAAAAGTATTTGACTGCAGAAGCAATCTGTTTCTCAGTACATCTAAAACTAAACAAAATATTATAAAGACCGCAACAAGAGGATCTAAATAACAAGAACAAAATGAATATTTCCAGCATTGCTCAAATGTCATAAAAAACGTTTTCTAGATTGTAACACCCTAAAGCCTATTTCTATGCGCTATACTATTGAGAGCATGAAAAGCAGAGCTGCTTGCAGTCTAGAGTTTCTTAGGGAGAAAAGACCCACTTCATATCTTGTTGACAGCAAATACGGTCTTTCTCAGC
Source organism: Pleurodeles waltl (assembly GCF_031143425.1). Lineage (NCBI taxonomy): Eukaryota > Metazoa > Chordata > Amphibia > Caudata > Salamandridae > Pleurodeles > Pleurodeles waltl. Next base: position 1,059,937,400 of record NC_090446.1, on the reverse strand, counting down.
AGAGGCATGAAGACTGTGTCCTGCAAAGGGCAAGCACCCACTGCAGTAGCAGTCAGTTGGTCTTCCTCTGGGACTTGGCTATATCAGCTTCAGTCTTCAGGAGAGATGTGTCTTCTCCAAAGTGTGAAGTGTGCTGGCAGAAGGTGAGATCAGCTCGGGCGATAATCTGGGTGAAGGACCTCTTCTGACAAAAGTGGCAGTCCTTATATACCTAATCTTATCAGAAATTGGAATTTCTGGCATAAGTTTAGGAATGTGTGACATAGATTATGTGCATCAAGGTGTGCATCCCAGACGTTTTTTATTTTGATTGTCTGTATGTGTTCTTATTTGACCTTGACATGGTGAGGAGTAGACATTTGACCTAGACAAATATTGTATTGGATGTTGTATCTGTCATCAAAGTTCCTTAAAAGATAAGGTCTTGCAACATCTGCATTAAGGCAGACATGACATCAATTCTGCATAAATAAGGGTAATGTCTGCTTCCATTGTCTAAGTTGATGGAGATTGTGATCTCCATTAACCAAGATGGAGTTGTGGTCTACATAAGATGGAGTCGGACCTTTAGGGACTTTGTCAATGTTATATATGCATTGTATTTGAATAATACGTTTGTGTTTACCACATTTCTCCATTCCCTCGATAGGACAAATAAAGTTTGATACTTCTGACTGCAGAATCCAATTTTTTTTTTCATTTTCCTGGCACTAGTCTCAGTACCAAAAACTTCACAGCCCTGTTCCCCCAAGTTAACAGGTGACACTGTGTGGCTCTGCACCGCCCCAGAAGTGAAGGAGCAGAATTGAATGTAAGTGCACCACTGTGCACTGACGTCAGTTTCTTGTTTTCCGTTCCTTCCCTTCCAATGTGGATCCATAGCTCCACTCCACATTTGTTGTTTCCAATGACCCATTAATGTGTCAACTTTTATCTTCTCCAAAAATGTCAGGCTTCAAACTGTGCAGTGACTGCAGGAAGTAGATAGTAATCATGGACCCACACAAGGTGTGCCACTGGTAGCTCTGCTCCAGCCACAGTTTGCAAAGTTGTGCGACAGAACGCTCTGAAGGTGATCTTCAACTCGCCCACTGCTGTAATGATTACCTATTCACTTTAGTTTGTCAATATTCACTATTACCTCCCTGACTAGAGAGCCATTAAATCAGGCAAATGGATCTTACAGACCGGTCAAAATGGCTTGCGAGAACAGCCCTGGGACTCAAAAATGGACACCTCCAAAGACCTATGTTGGTCTAGTCCCTTGGCCCACCTCTCCAAGCATGGGCTTGACATGTTCCCCTATTCAGTGTCTTTGTCACCAGCAGACCCATGTGGAGAAAAGATACTTTGTATTGATTTGGAGTAAAGATTCTGTGATGTCGTAATGTGAGCTTGGGGTCAGGGCACAACGGCCATCCCAGCTCCTCCATTATTGTCCTCCGCACACTCTTACAGAAATGCTTGAGTGGGACTGAATGGTAATAACCTCCACTGAACGACATTTATGTAAATTAGAGAAGGGATCCTGCCAAACCTTGGAATGAGAATTGTATATTCTGTGCAATATCCTTAACTGAATAGATTGTAATTGTGCTGTGATGGCAATCACTTGGGGAGCCCTTCCTGGCATCTTGCGAGACATCATCCGAAAGGTCACCAAGATATCACTCCCAAGCCGCCATTACGTTATCAGAAATATCAGGTGGGAAATTTACAATGGTCCAATATATCAAGGAGATTTGTATGCCTCTGATGTCACCCATCAGTAGGCTGGCTTCAGGTTATAATCTAGTAGCTCAGTCAGGTGCATAGTATATGGTTAAAGGGCATGCCAGAGTTGGACATAGCAGAAACAACTACTCCTGTGCATGGTAAATTAATCCTGTGATTGTGCAAAGGAGGCCAAATGGGTCCCCTCTTGACAGCCACCATCCTGAAATTCCTCCACAGTTGCAACATCTCTGAGGGCAGTTCCCAACCAGGTTGGAGTCTCCATGGTGAGTCTACTGAGCCTTCTTAGAGGCCTAACTGTCACATGCCTGAGCTCCTAGACTCACTGCGTAGTGAAGGCCGGTTCTGATTGTGGGGAAATGTAACCAATTGTCAAGTACAGATAGGTGCGTCGTCCTATGATGATTGTATGTCAGCTGCACCAATGCCCCTGTCCAGTGCCAATTTGTAATACTCAAGGCTTTTCTTGGTGCCCCGCCTAGCCCCCTTACAAAAGCTTGCACGCACCATTGATGGAATACAAATATAAGGCGGGGGATCTTGCACAAATAATGTTGGAAGTGATTCAGGAGCTGTGGCAGTTACCATTTTAAAAATGGCAGCTCTACCCATAGCTGACCACAGAAAGGGGGGAAAACACGAGATTGGTCTGAAGCCTAAGAATCTGGTGCACAGTGTTCTAAGCCCTGTCCCCCCTCGTCTGTCATATAAACTATTATAAGGGTGACACTGTATAATATAATTTTCTCTTATCTTTATTGCTGTCTGGTCTCCATCAAACACCTCCACTCCTCTCAGTGAGATTGGAATCTTCTGTCCCCAACATTCTAAGACCAGCAGCATTCCTCAACTGTAGGATTGTACCAATATATAGTAAAAGGAAGGGGAAATGAGGAACGTACTGTTGTGATTATACACCATGAAAGTGACTGACATTATAACCTATCTTCCCTCAGAAATATGAATAAAAAAAATACAATAATGGCTAAGGGCAAGACATTATTTTCCTATGACATAATCTTTATGCCATTTCGGAGGATTTGTTGGTCTCTTTCTGTTGGAGTTGCCAGAGTCAAGATTTGGAAAGTTAGTTATGGAGGTGGTGATGCTACTTGTGTTGTCATCTGGTGGAGTATGTATAGCCAACCAGTCCATGCTCTGTATTTGGCCATTGTCCATTACTGCTAAATTTTGACAGACATCTGCATTACACATTGGTTCAGAATATCTGGAGTCACCGTCATTTCGACCTCAGGTTTTTTGGCACATACCCAGTCTCCCACTTTTGTTTTTAGTTTGGTACCATGTTTGTGATCTTAGTAACTTTTGTTTGTAAATTTTATTTCTAATCTCAGACATATTACACACCACTGTCTCTCCACCTCCCAACCAACTTGGGGTAAAAATTGTGCTATGTTTCTTCCCCTTGAGAGATGAAAATGGTGAGACACCAGTAATTTGATTTGTCGCCAGTGTTATAGGGATAGCATGGTGTAGTATAATCATTTATCTGTATTGTTGTTTCCTCTCTGCATCAAACACCTTCTCCACTCCTCTCAGTGACAGACTGGTTTCTTCTGTCCCCAGCATTCTAAGACAATCTGTGTTACTCAACTGTAGGATTGTACCAATATGTAGTAATGGTAAGGGGTAATAAGGAACATACTATTGTGATTATATATCATGAAAGTGACTGACATTATGACATAAACACCAAAAGATATATAATGTGGCCCCGTGATAGTGATGAAGTCCAGTCAGGTTTGTCCAGCCCTGCTTTGATTGGATTAACCACCAATTTACCAATATTATGGGTGAGGCCAGCAATTCGGCCAACAATTTGCAGTATCTAGGAAGCCTGCATTCCAGAATCCATGGGTCCTGGAGAAATATTAAGAGGTTGTTGGCATAGAGCAGTGGTTTCCAATGCCTTTTTTTTCTATATAATATGAACTACTTATGTTCAATGAAAATAATCACAAGGTATCTGTATTATTAGTGGTATATCGGTGATCACATCAGGCACAATTAGATTAGTTAGCACCCTTTGCAAGATTACCAACAGTGATCACCTCAGAGCATCATGCTAAACTGGCAGCAGTAATAGATAAAAAAGCTTTAAATGCCTCTCCATGGGTTATACATATCAACCACATCTGCAATATCTGTGGCACCAAGGTAACAATATTAGTAAGTCTCTCTGAGCCCCTGTTAAGTATCACTAAAATATCAGCCCCAAATAAATTGTGCCAATTCAGATTTTTTTTTTTTCCTACCATCAGTTTGAATTCTGAAAAATACACACTTTTACGCTTCCAAATGTAATAGATTCAGCAGCCCCCGTTAGAGCTAATTACAGGTAGCTGTAAATCTACCAGTATCTCACAAGCTACTTGTTGGAGAGGTCTGTGTAGAAAGATATCCTATCCAACCCCACCACCTCTGACCCCATTTACCAAGGCATCTATGTGGGGCCATTCAGCAAGTGGCTCTGTGGCTTGTCCAAATAATAGGCTGTTGTGTGGTGTAGAGCTCTGGTCAATACAGTTTGACTGTCCTACCCAAGGGTGAGTAGACTGAGTTCAGTGCACTATCATTCAACACTAGGTTATTGCATTACTCATGGTGTGGTGCCTGTACTTTCTGGGTTGCTAAGAGCTCCATAAAAGGGTTGGGGATGCAGTGATCATTCCAACGGGATTTAATTGCTTAGAATAGCACTTTAAAGAACTGTACTAAGAAAACACAGTCTTATCCTGTGACATAGTACTTGAATTATAACCGCACAAAATATAATTAAAACAGCACTAAAGCATGTGGCTAGCAGCGAGAATAACCTGAAGGGTTCTAACATTCAGATAATGTTCCAAGCATCCTAACTCCCTAAAGACTACTTCTCTGTGCTACACTGTGAGAGCGTGGAGTCACTAACTTGCCTATAGGGTTTCTTAGGACTCCGTGCACTGCATACTGGTTCACAACAGATCAATTGTGGTTATCATACTTCAGCTGGGAGAAAGTATTCCCTTGGAAAGAAAACATTCATCAGCTGGGCCCTGCCCTTCTCCTTTTTGCATCGGCTCTCAGCATAAGAATGGATGCTGCAGCAGTCTGGCAGGGCCTCTTGTCATAACCTGGTGTGACGGCCTCTCTAACTTAGTGGTGAGGTTTTGGGGCTTATTTAGGATTGACAGCTGTCTTTACATTGGGGGACTTTGAGTGAATCCAAGACAAAACTGCTATGAACCACCATGATGAAAATAAGTAAACTCGGACAGCTTGTTTATTTTACATATACACTGTTAGACCTTGAAATGTGGATATCATGTAGCTTGTAGCAGGCTTCGGTTGCCTCATGTTTTAGCAAAGTCATTGTTTAGATTGTTAGATCAGCACTTTTAAGAGTTCTGCAAAAGGTAATGACCTGTGTGGAACAAAGGCAGCAGCCAAAATTAACCTGCTCAATATGGAGTCTGGGTTTGGATATTTACAACATCCCAACTAGTATGTCTTGAGTGTGACATAACTGAAATGAATGCATATAGATGACATCATTCTAGGGATTCTGCTTGTATGAATGACCTAAATGAAACTAATGAAAAGTAAGAAAATCCATGTTGCAATAGAAATGTAAAAGTTTGAATCTAAAAATAATTTGATTGCTAAAATCATCATAAAAATGAATATTTGTTAAATAGCATGAAATTATGCATTAAGCTTTGCATTAATGTTTTCAAGCCTTGTATGTCTCAAGCAGTAATATAACATTGTACCATGTTAAGACAGTATCACATCTGTATATCAATTGGGAAGAGATGAGTTATGATAATTAAGTGGACCGAGCATAATAGTGAATATGCCTAAATGAAAATAAACTGCATCTTTGGGAAGATGCAAATGTAAAGTACTTGTGAGATGGTTGGACCTTAGCACTGGAACAGATATTGTAGTTCCAGAGCACTCGAAGGTGGTGAAAGTCCCTCGATTGGTGGCTGAAATGACATCAGTGGTGCAAATCAATCCCTGGAAGCTCTGCAAAGGGCAAAGCTTGTCCATCATAGCAAGCATCTTGCAACATGGGCAGATGCTTTCCTCAACAATTTTTCTGGTGTGACCTTAGTGTTTGCTTGTCGTTTAATGTCTAGGAAAGCCACTGGGGATTGCTATAGATGTAGGTTCAAGATGATTTCTTACACCAAAAGATGGATTTCACTTGTAGAGCATCCATTTTGCAAAAGGACACACTGAGTTCAGAAAGCCACTTAGTTCCCATATGGTATGCTAGGGTTTCTCTGCACATTTCCTCAGCCGTATGTGTATATACCATATTGTTGATGCCCCTGTTGGATCAGGAGGAAGATGTCAATACTACAGGAGATTAGCAGAAGGGTGTTGGGGAGTACTCCCCAAAAGACTTGAGTACAAGTAGTAAATAGTCAAAAACTTTATTGTATATGGTTATCAAAGAAAGTTCTCCAGTATTGCGGTATCTTTCGTAGATTCACATGCTTGAATCATTCCCCGTCGTCGAAGTGGGAGTCCCACGGTACATAGAAAGCAATAAAGAAAGAAAGAAAAAACTTCTTCTTTTTTTTTTTTTTTTTTTTCACTGTAGTCAGTAGGAAAAAACACATTCAGTTTTGTAACTATCAGCCTCATTAGAAAAAGCCCAAACTTCAGCCAATCGGGCGAGACCACCCCTTTAGAATCCTCAGCACAGAGGCTCAGTCTCTCAGAGTTTCTACCGCACGTCGTGTGTAAGGGAGTCTCCCTGAGCTCTGCTCAGTTCCCTTTCTCTTCAAGGGATATTCTTCAACTTTCACTTTTGTTCTTACTGTAGTACTTTTTCCATCATGTCTACAGCAAGAAAAGGTTTGTTTAGACCTTGTGAGACCTGTGGAAAGTTAAGGCTTCATTGTGAGGACCCTCACAAGGAATGCATATACTGTCTCCATCCAGAGCATAAGGTCAAGGACTGTAAAATCTGCAGGACTTTTCCCAACAAGACTCCGAGACAGGGAAGCCAGGCTCTTACTTTGGCTTCAGAAAAGAAAAGCCAGAGAAGCTCTTTCTGAGGAGGAGGACAGCGACACATCAGTGGCCTCAAAGAAGAGGAAAAAGGTCTGTGGAGAGCTTCTCCCCCAAGAGCAGTAAGTCAGCCAAGAAGCTGCATGCATTTAAGGACAAACCTGAGGAACACGCTTCAACATCCAGGGAACTTGGTGGTAAGGTTAGTTCAGAGCCATCTACACCTGCTTCCTCCTCAAAGAAGCTCAAAAGATCTTCGAGTTCCCTGCCACCGTCGACGTCCAGGAAATCCACACCGTCGACGAGCGCATCGTCGACGGCAGGTCTTCCTTCATCGACGACAACAGCGATGGCCACGTTTACGGCTCCGTCGTCGCCAATGATTGTTACCTCGTCTCCACTGTCATCTACGACTAGAACGTCGGTGAGCTTCAAATACGGTCCATCACCTGAAGAAGAAGATTACAAAGAAACCGTCAACGGGTAAGAAGATAAAGTCTCTATCGTCGACGCACTCAACGACGGGTAAATTCCGGGGCTCTTCGTCGACGATCCCACCGACGGAAGCAGCGACGGCGCGGCAATCCATTTTGCCCTCAGAGACGACTACTCCATCGACCACACACCCATCGACTGCAACTTCGTCGACGCTCGCATCACCGATAACGGCTCCACTGACGACGGCTCCGTCGACGAGAACACCATTGACGAACGCACCGTCGTCGACGACTCCGGCTCAATTTCCTGATCCTATACCCAAGCATTTTGGAGCATCTCCTTACCTACTTCAGAGAATTCTACCAATAAAAAGCAAGTCTTCTCTCCTACTTCCATCCCATACATCACCTAGTAAAGTCACACCAGTACCTCCGCAACATCTCTTTGCTGACGAGGATGATGTATATTCGGATGATGGGTTTTTCCCAGTGGCACGTAGCCCCTCAGAACTACGGATTAAATGTCAGGAGGAGGATGAAGAAGAAAGTGACCAGCTTTATTTAGATCAGCAGAGGCAGAGTCACCTGCAACCTCAAGAGCAGCAGGAGCAGACGGTCCAGATGCCTGTCTCTTTGATAGCTAACCTACAGCAAATGATGCAGGACTATTATTCTAGATTTCCTCCACCTGGCTCCTCTACCCCGGTGCAACCTTCGCATACGCCAATATCCACCCCTGTTCGACCATCTGAATCTACGGAACCTATCCCAGGTCCTTCATCTGGACAGGATGTTGATCCACCTTCGTCTGAGGATGAGCAGGAAGAAGGTGAAATCATTCCAGAATGGGATGAATATCAAATTCAAACACCATCTCCTTCTACGCCTCCACCAGTAGACTCTACACCGCAGGATATTGGTGGTTTTCATAGTGTAATGGAAAGAGCTGCAAAAAGATTTCAACTGCCAATAACATCAAAGCAGTCAGACTGTTTTCTATATGACTTCAAGGAGGATACTAGGAAGTCAGTAAGAGCTATACCCATTGTTGACTTCATTTGGGAAGAGGGTCTTAAGGTCATGCAGACTCCATCCTCCATACCAGCAGTATTACCGAGACTTGAGAAAAAATATAAAGCACCGGACAATTATCCTGCATGTTTGGTTAGTCACCCTAAACCAGACTCTGTCATATCGCAGGCAGCTCAGAGAAGGTCCAGAAATCCATCTTCATCTTTGACTAACCCCCCCACCCCCCCCAGATAAAGAGGGACGTCGGTTGGATTCGATTGGGGAAAAAGTTCTCAACGAAGGCGGCCACTACAGTTAGAGCAGCAAATTCCCTAGCAATCCTAGGAAGGTACGACCGCCAGATGTGGTCTGATATGTCGCAGTTTATAGATCTGTTACCTGAAGATAGTAGAGCAGAAGCGCGCAAATTTTTACAGGAGGGTGAGAAGATCTCGGCTGAGATAAGACTGCGCCATAGACTTCTTGTCTACAGGTTTCCGCCAGCTAGCCGGAGCAGCCGTACTCAGGCGTCAAGGGTGGCTGAAAGCTACATCGTTCAGACCAGAGGTACAATTAAAGATACTAGACATGCCATATGATGGTGAACTCTTGTTCGGCAAGCATGTAGATGATGCTTTGCAATCTATCAAAACAGACACAGACAGCCAGATCTCTGGCAGCATTACAATACAAAAGACAGCCCTTTCGGGGAGCGAGAGGGAGAGGAACCTTTTCTTATAGAGGCAGAGCACATCAGTACCGTCAATACTCCTCTTACCAGGGACAGTTTTGTTCCACCTTTGGCCAGCAACAACCATATTCCTTTCGACAACAGTCAGCCACACATTTCAGACAGCAAGCGTGAGAAAAGTCGACTTACAAAGCCAAAGAGGCAGCAAGAAAGCACTGACCTTCATCAGATGCCTGCATCCAACCCCTATATCAACACTCTAATAGGGGGCAGAATTTTCAAGTTCCTCCACCAGTGGTCCCAAATTACTTCAGACAAATGGGTGCTCGATATTGTCAACCGAGGAAATACACTAGAATTCAATCAGCCTCCCCCTCATGTACCACCAAGAGGTCCCCCGCCGGCCCATCTCAACGAACTTCTGGCGCAGATTGCTATCTTAATGGAGAAGGGAGCAATAGAGATCGTACCAAAGTACCAGAGGGGAACAGGTTTTTACTCCCGCTTCTTCCTTATACGGAAAAAACAGGAGACTGGAGACCTATTTTAGATCTTCGTTCTCAACAAATACCTCAAGAAGCAATCTTTTCGCATGATCTCCCTTCAAGACGTCCTACGCCTACTCAACCGGGGGATTTTATTACATCCTTAGATCTCCAGGACGCATATTTCCACATCCCCATTCACCCCAGTCATCGGAAATTCTTACGATTCAGGGTTGCAGGCACTCATTACCAGTTCAGAGTGTTGCCCTTTGGCCTCAGATCGGCACCAAGAGTATTCACCAAGGTTTTGGCACCAGTTGCAGCCCACCTCAGACAACTAGGGATACAGGTGTTCCCGTATTTAGACGACTGGCTAATAAAAGCACAAACAATGTCAAAAGCTGCCAGGGACACGAAGACATGTCTGTCTCTCTTCGGGACACTAGGCTTGACAGTCAATTACCCCAAGTCTCATCTAGATCCTTCCCAGAATATCACCTTTCTAGGAGCCGTCTTGGACACAGTCCAAGCAAGAGCCTTTGCTTCGCACAACAGACGAATGAGACTTCAAGATCTAGCAACACGTCTCAGCAAAAGAAGGTCCGCTTCTGTTCGGACTTACAAGTCTTTTCTGGGGATGCTTTCGTCTTGCATTCCATTGATAGAAAACTGTTGTCTGCACATGAGAACACTTTAACAGCAATTAGACACTCAATGGAAACAAATAGAAGGATCTTTCGACAATGTAGTTCGGATAACCCCATCAGCAAAACAAGCTCTCAAATGGTGGAAGGATACCCCCCCTCATCTCGGAAGGTCTCATTCCTGAAGGGACAAGCCAGTGCATATTATAACAAAGATGCATCCTTAGAGGGATGGGGCTCACATTTGCAAGATCTATCAGTGAGAGGGAAATGGTCCACTCAGGAGTCGACTCTTCACATAAACGTATTGGAGTTAAGAGCAGTTTCCTTGGCGCTCAAGTCCTTCCTCACCAACATCAGGGGTTCCTCAGTCTTGATCAGAACAGACAACACCACAGTCCTGCATTACCTCAACAAACAGGGGTGCACAAGATCGCAGGCATTGTCCTTAGAAACACAGAAGCTGTGGCATTGGGTGATTCAGCATCAGATATCCATCAGAGCAGAGCATCTCCCGGGGATCTCCAACACCTGGGCAGATGCCTTAAGCTGAACTCGAATCAGCTGCCACGAGTGGGAACTCAATCAGTTAGTTCTCGACCGCCTCTTTCGTCGTTGGGGCAAGTCCAGTCTGGATCTGTTCACGACCAGAGACAACAAGAAATGCCAACACTTCGCAAGATGGCGACCGCAGAAGGGATCAAAGGGGAATGCGTTTTTGATCAGATGGTCAGGGATTTATGCATACGCTTTTCCCCCGCTTCCACTCATCCCGAGACTTCTGCAGAAAATGAAGAGGGAGCCATGCAGACTTCTATTAATTGCTCCCAAATGGCCACGCCAGTTTTGGTTCACAGAACTTCTGTTACTCTCGGAGCAGCCTCGCATACGACTGAGAACACTGCCGGACTTGTTAACAACTAATCAGGGGCAGGTCCGTCATCCCAACCCGACATCTCTTCGATTATCAGCCTGGCTCCTGAATTCTATGAATTTGACGGCCTAGATATCCCTTCAGATTGCAGGGAGGTACTTGCCTGTGCCAGGGCTCAATCTACAAACAGGACATATAAGTTCAAGTGGAAAAGGTTTTGCATATGGTGTTCAACTTCCAACGTTCATCCTCTAAAGTCCTCTCCTGAACAGATTCTACCATATCTGTTGCATTTAGCTAAATCAGGCCTTTCCCATTCGTCTATCAGGGTTCACCTTGCTGGTATATCCCGTTTCCGATGAACATCTCATTCACCATCTTTATGGTCATCCAGAATAATAAGGCAATTTCTTAAGGGCTTGTTCAGGATGTTTCCACCGATTCAACGTCCTCCACCTCCGTGGCATTTGAATATTGTACTCTCCCAATTAATGAAGCATCCGTTTGAACCCATTCATAAGGCAGACCTCAAATACATTTCTTTGAAAACAGCCCTCCTTCTGGCCCTCACCTCAGCGAAGAGGGTTAGTGATATCCAGGCTTTCACAGTCTCACCACCTTTTCTCCAATTCAAATCAGAGGTGGTCATTTTAAGAACTAATCCAAAATTTATCGCCAAGGTTCCATCGACTTCATCTAAATGAGCCGGTGGTTTTGAGAATTTTTTTTCCAAATCCGCAAACTCCAGCGAAGCGCGCATTACATTCTCTAGACATTAAACGATGTTTAAAATTCTATATACAAAGGACTAGCAGTTTCCGTAAATCTGAGCAACTGTTTATTAGTTATGGATGGATCAATAAAGGCAAGGCCGTTACTAAACAGACCATAGTGCGCTGGATCTCTTCTGCCATACAACTCTGCCACCAGTTAGCAGGGAAACCGTTATCATCCAATGTCAGAGCGCACTCCACTAGAGCGGTATCCACTTTGGCAGCTCTATTCGCAGGAGTCCCTCTGAGCCAGATCTGCAGAGCTGCAACGTGGACACGTGCCCACACCTTCACCCGGCACTACTGCCTGGAAGCTACTGACAGAATGAATGCAGTGGTAGGACAAGCAGTGTTACGTAATTTATTTGCATAAAGTGAGCCAATAATCTCTTTACCCTCCATCCTCTATGTATTACCAGACTAATATTTTTCATGTAGGTATATATATATATATATATATATATATATATATATATATATATATATATATATATATATATATGTGTGTGTATATATGTGTGTATATATGTATGTATATATTCATGTGTATAATCTTTTGCAAAGTTGATTAGCATAATTTAACTTCCTATGTGAGTCCACATAAGAATTGTGAACAGACATGCTTCTGGTGTTCAGAACTCAACCATCTTTCTTACTGCTGACCATTCTGATTCAAGCATGTGAATCTATGAAAGATACCACCATACTGGAGAAGAAAATAAGTTACTTACCTGTAACTGTGGTTCTCCAGTATTGGTATCTTTCATAGATTCACATGCGACCCACCCGCCTCCCCATAGGGGCTCACCTCTTTAATTTTCATGTAATCACTAGTGCGGAGAAATCTGAGAGACTGAGCCTCTGTGCTGAGGATACTAAAGGGGTGGTCTCGCCTGATTGGCTGAAGTTTGGGCTTTTTCTAATGAGGCTGATAGTTACAAAACTGAATGTTTTTTTCCTATTGACTACAGTGAAAAAAAAAGACTTTTTTTTTCTTTATTTATTTATTGCTTTCTATGTACCGTGGGACTCCCACTTCGACGACGGGGAATGATTCAAGCATGTGAATCTATGAAAGATACCAATACTGGAGAACCACAGTTACAGGTAAGTAACTTATTTTCCTACAAAACCAACTCAATTAAGAATCCTAAGAATCAATCGATATATAAGCGACAGGCAGCAATAAATTACAAAGTATTTTGTTGGATATGACAGCTAAAAATCTTAAAGGCTGGATATTAAAAAGGTTAATACTATTTGAGGCAATACAGCTATAATCTCTTAAAAGACCATCAAAAAAACAGAGTTAAAAAAACAAACCTAAATGCAATTATTTCAAATGCATTAACTATGCTGCCCAATTAAATGTTCTACTGACTGACCTTTGCTAATTTGTGCTCCACCAGCATCAGGCATTTTCCAAAAACAATTATAAGATTCACACTTTTGGGATCTAAGCATACAATGATTTCATGGCTACAGGTGCAGCTGCCCTGTTCATTCAACAGTTTCTTCAGCAAGGAGTGAAAAAAAAAACCCAATGGAATCAGTCTAAACCCTGCTTTAAATGCAGTTGCCAGACTGCATCAAAGGTTTTCAAAAATAGTGCACAATACTAGTACTGGACATTATTTGCACAGTGTCATTTGTACAGTGTCTGCAATTGGTTTGTGTTTTATTTGTAACAGTCTTTTATTTCTGATGCAGTTCTGAATTCTTACAGGTCATAAGTCATAGGTTTTGAGGTGGTGGGTATAAACCTCTTCCACAACACTTTATTGGTCCCAGTTGCCCCACTAAATTCCAGTACCCTGGTGACGCTACTGGAGAAGGGCTGGGGACACCGGCTTATCTCGTATTCTTTATAGGGCACTACGTCATGATCTACCCGAAACATCCCTGCTGGTCCAGGACAGATGGGAGGACATACTAAATGGGCCGTGATGTGAAGAGAATGGGTACACGTACGTGAAGGGGTTCGTACTACTAGCTCCAATGCCAGATTCAAGCTTTTCCAATATAATTATATTCAGCAAACCTACCTCTTCTCTAAAACACTGTACAGGATCTACCCTGCTGGATCAGAGACCTCCTCACAATGCAGACATCTGACAGCAGACTTCAAAAATATGATCTGGACTTGCACAGCCCTGGCTTAGTACTGGCAAAAGATATTAACCTAAACAAGGCCACTGGTTGACAGTTAGAATTGGACATTAGACAAGTATTATTGGGTCTGATCCTGTCCCCTGCCAACAGGAAGCTGTCTAGGAAGTTTGGCCTACTTGGTTTACAAAGTAAAAGTGATTTGTGCCAGCCTAAAAACATGACACACTGACTCCCAGCGGACATCGTGGTGAACAGATCATGCCTTATCTCTGTTATACAGTCTCACACAGGCCAAGGCAAATGAAGAAGTGCAAGATAGGTTTCAATATATTTATTGATACATCTGCATTTGATAATTTAAAAAAAAAAAAAAAAAAGTGGCCTGCATTAATTAGGCAGATGAAACATCATACAGTGATTATGGTTTCCAGTAAAGAAAACTAACAATCCCACCATCCTGATATGATTACAAACCTAATGATTCCTACCTACTCCCTAATGTCCAAGCCCTAAGAGCATAGTGATGTTAGCCCCTCTATCCCGTACTATGGCACAAGCCCGACCCCATATCTGAAAGACTGAAAAGAGTCCGCCTGTTGTCTGCCGGCAATCCTCACAGTTGGCTAAAGAGTCAGTGGCGGGATCAGCGAAGCTGTTGATGGAGTGGTGTACGTGTCCAGGCGGCCAGGACAGAAATGCCCTCTGCCCTCCTTAGGCGTACATGGTATTTATATAACAAGTAGAACAGTGTTCTATGAATGGCCCTGATGTGTTAATATGTCTGTGGTTAATGGTTGTCTCCTAACATCTGATAGAGATTTCTAGTTGCAGATTCCTTCCCTTTGAATTTTCCCAGGCGTCAGACTGGATCTGGAGAATTTTTCTTCGAGCAGTACCTCTGCATGCCATCAGGTGGCTTTGGTGGACTCCACGGGCGTCATTGGCGTTGTGCTCGCCGTGATGTCTTGGTCATAAATAGGCACCACCACAGCGCTCTGACGTCCGTTCTTTTCTTTCAGCGCCAGCCTACGCATAGATCCAGAAGAGCTACCTCAGTCATTTTTTGACTACGTTGATATTTTTGTCGTATTTTTGACAAGTTCGTGGATGCGTCGAGGGATGCCCCGCAAGACCGGATTCAAGCCCTGCAACTCCGGTCACTGAACTATGTCGGTGACGGATCTGCACCTCATGTGCTTATGGTGTTTGGAGCGCGATCACGACCTGAAGTCGTGCTCAGATTGTCGGGCCATGAACCAAAGGTTTTGAGGGAGCGGTCCCTAAAGCTCATGGCGGCTAGACACTTGTGGCGCTCATGGTCCCGTTCGAGAGGAAGGTCTCCAGATCGGCCACGAAGTCACAACCACTCTTCATCGGGACATTCGGGTCATAAAAAGAAGAAATCAAAGAAAGACAAGCATTCTTCAACTTCACCCTGTCGATTGGATGATGACACACGGGAAGAGCGTTGACGCTCTAGGCCTCCTTCATTTGAGTCTTCTTTTGGGTCTGGAAGAAGTTGTTTTCATCAAACAGCCTAGCGTGCAGTCCGTGAACACCGCATGCCTTTTGGGCTGCTATTCCCATACTCCCTGGGATACAGTCGCACAAGTGCTGCCTGCAGTTCCGGAGGAGGGCCAAACTGTCCTGTCCCAAGCTGTAACAGATGGGAGGGATGCAGCTAAGTTCATGATTCGTTGGGGACTGGATACGACCGACTCTCTGGGCAGATCGGTTGCATCGACGGTGGCATTGAGATGCCACGCCTGGCTGAGAACGTCTGGCATTTCGGGGGATGTCCAGCAATCCTTGATGGACATGCCCTTTGATGGCACATGTCTCTTCGGAGACGAGGAGGACTAGGCGCTTGAGCGCTATAAGGATTCCCGAGCCACGGTCCGGTCCCTTGGCCCCACACCCACATCTATACCCCAGCAGTCCGCCTTTCGTGGCTATGAAAGGGGCACTCAACAGTGTCCTTTTCCACCTGGCACAGATCCGCGCATGCTGTCCAGTCCCTGCGTGGCCGCAGGATCCCACTTTCCCGGGGATTAGGGAGCCAGCGGGTCGCCCAGTCCACCCCTACCCCCCTCCTCAGACTCCAAGCCTTCCTAGTCCACAGGTACATCAGGTGCCAGTAGGTGGTAGGATACACCATCACCTTCCCCAATGGCAAGCCATTACCTCGGACAGGTGGGTACTCCAAATTGTCCGAAGGGGCCACTCCCTCCCCTTCGAGACATCTCCTTCAGCCATGCCACCTTCATACAGTCAGATATCGGAGGATCATATGGCACGTCTCCACGAGGAAGTCCAAGCCTTTTTTACTTCAGAGGGTTCCGTTGCCAGAAGTAGGTCATGGATGCTATTCCCACTACTTTCTGGTTCCAAAAAAGGGCAAAGGTCTTCGACCTATATTATATCTTCGGTCCCTCAATCTCTTCCTAAAAAAAGTTCAAAATGTTGACATTGGATCAGGTCCTATCTGCCCTGGATCCCGGAGACTGTATGGTAGCATTGGACTTGCAAGACTCATACTTCCACATTCCTGTCTTGCCGGCCCACCGGCATTACCTACGATTCTTGGTAGGTCACGAGCACTTTCAGTTTATTGTGCTCCCGTTTGGCCTTTCCCGTGCTCCTCGGGTGTTCACGAAAGTGATGGTAGTGGTGGCAGCTCATCTGCACAGGTTATGGGTCCCAGTCTACCTCTACCTTGACGATTGACTGTTGAAGGCGAACTCGCCCCAGACAGTCGCATCCCACCCCCAGACTACGGCAAACATTTTGCATTCGCTGGGGTTCACTATCAATGTGCCGAAGTCACACCTGGCTCCTTCTCAGACGCTCCCTTTCATCGGAGCTGTTCTAGACACCGTGCAGTTTCGGGCATATCCTCCCGAAAAGCGAGTCCAGGATATTCGGGCAATTATACCAATGTTTTGTCCTGGATTTCGGTGAGAATGACTCGGAGGCTGCTGGGCCCCATGGCCTCCTGCATCCTGCTGGTTCAAAATGCCAGATTGCATATGCGGGTTGTGCAGTGGGACCTGAAGTTCCAGTGGGCGCAGCATCGGGGGAATCTCTCCGACAAGGTCCAGATCTCAGAAGGGACTGCGAAAGACCTGCAGTGGTGGTTAACGAATCAGGATTGGGTCAAGGGCAGATCCCTTTCCTTTCCCCAACCAGATTTTACGATCGTGACAGATGGGTCACTTCTGGGATGGGGTGGCCACATGGGAGAGGCAGAGATCAGAGGTATCTGGTCTCCTGCGGAAACCAGTCTCCATATCAATCATCTGGAGCTCCGAGCGATTCGACTAGCATTGAAAGCACGGGGAAAGCAGTGCAGGTGTTCAGACAACACCGCCATGTGGTATTGCAACAAACAAGGTGGGGAGGGGTCGTGGACTCTTTGTCAAGAGGCCCTTCATCTCTGGACTTGGCTGGAACATCAGGGCATTTCCCTGGTGGTTCAACACCTGGCAGACTCCTTGAACGCCAGAGCAGACAAACTCAGCCAACGATTCATGGTCGACCACAAATGATGCCTCCATCCAGAGGTGGCGCAAGGTCTCTTCCTGCGGTGGGGAGAACCTTGGTTAGACTTGTTCGCCTCTGTAGAGAACGTGCAGTATCATCTGTTTTGCACGTTGGTGTTTCCAAGGCGACACTTGCTCTGTGACGCTTTTCGTGACGAGTGGAACTCAGGCCTCCTGTACGCCTTCCCACCAATACCACTTCTGCCCAGAGTTCTGAAGATCAGGCAAGACCGGGCCCAAGTAATACTGGTGGCTCCGAACTAGGCATGGAGAGTCGGTATCCCGAGCTATTGAACGTGGTCATATGTCCTCTGATCAGACTGCCTCTTCGGGAGGATCTTCTGTCGCAGCAGCAGGGGACGGTCCTCCACCCGAACCTGTCAACTGTGTGACTTCTTGTGTGGAGATTGAGCGGCGACAGTTGACGTCTTTCAACTTGCCACCCGAAATCTGTGACATTATCTTGGCAGCCAGGCGTCCCTCAACCAAAACTGTATGCGCCTGTAGTTATTAGAAATTTATGGCATGGTGCATCGGCAATTCTGTCAATCCTCTATCTGCTCCTCTCTCTCAAGTTCTTCTCTTTATTCGTTCCCTTGCCCGGCAGGGTTCCATCTTGGGCACTCTTAAGGGATATCTCTCTGCTATCTGTGCTTTCTTAAGGTTACCTGATCAGCCTTCCTTATTTGAATCTCCCATAGTCGGGAGGTTTCTTAAAGGCCTCACACATCTTTTTCCTCCTATCCCATTCATCATGCCCCAGTGGGATCTCAACCTAGTCTTAACTTACCTTATGTGTACCCTATTTGAACCGCTTCACAACTGTCCTCTAAGGCTCTTTACTAATAGACTGTCTTTCTTGTTGCTTTTACTTCTGCCCGCAGAGTTAGTGAACTCCAGGCTCTCTCAGCTAAGCCACCTTTTCTTGCCATACATCCTGACAAAGTGGTGCTTAGCACGAGGGCTTCTTTTCTACCCAAGGTAGTGACACCCTTCCATGTTGGATAGTCTATCACATTGCCTACCTTTTATGCACCCCCACATCCCTCTTATGAAGAGGAGAGACTCCACCGCCTGGACCCAAAAAGGGTGTTGGTGTTCTATCTTGATCGTACCAAAGACTTCCGGGTGGATGATCAACTCTTTGTGGGATATGTGGGTGCAAAGAAGGGGAAGGCAGTGCAGAGGAGGACCATTTCAAGATGGGTACTCTTATGCATCAAAATATGCTACGCTCTGGCTAAAAAGCAACCCCCTGAAGGTTTGCAAGTTCACTCCACCAGAGCTACTGCTGCTACCACAGCATTAGCACGGGGCGTTCCAGTCCTGGATATTTGTCAGGCAGCATTGTGGGCTTCTCTGCACATTTTTACCAAGGACTAATGCCTGGACAATCAGGTCCGCTGGGACAGCTACTTTGGCCGTTCGGTCTTGCTGGACTTTTTGGTGTGATCTTGGTTCGCAGACCACCACCGGAGATGGTATTGCTCGGGTATCTATTCTAAGGTAAGAAATCTGCAACTGGAGTCTCTATTGAATGTACAAGGTACTTACTTACCTTCGGTAATGATATATCTGGTAGTGACACATTCTAGTTGCAGATTCCTTACCGACCCGCACTGCGAACTGATTTCTAGGAACAAACGTCAGCGCACTGGGTTGGTGCCTATATACGATCACGACGTCATGATGGCAACCATGATACCCACGGAGTCGACCGATGCCACCTAGCGCTGTCGCCGGGGTACTGCATGAAGAAAAATCTCTGGATGCAGTCTGACGCCTGGGGGAAATTCTAAGGTAAGGAATCTGCAGCTAGAATATGCTTCTACCTGATATATTGTTACTGAACGTAAGTAACCTGTACGTTTGGGACTTTAACACCACCATAGGTGTAACTAAGCTTTTGCTTATTTCTGGGGGTATTCGTTAAGCACCATGATTAACTACGGACTACAGTTTTCTTGTCCCAGTTTGTCAGAAGTTTTCATTTTTACTGTAAATTGTGGCACTCTTTATTCATTTGGAGGGACCGAAGGCTGATCAGAAATATAATTTAGAGAGTACAGAGCAGTCCTGAGGATTTGGAGTAGTTGAGCCATGTCTCAAGAATATCATCTTGCTTAACAAAGCCTTTGGTTCCTCACTTGATAGTTTGATGCAGTGACCTGAAGGGCTGCAACCCTTCTGTTTTTGTGGAAGCAGAGATATTGTTTGTATACGCTGGTCTCGTGACTCAATAGAAAGCACCAGCTCCAGTGGCTGTGCTTGACCATATAACTGTTTCATTTTCAAACTTGTCCATTCATCTTTTCGAGGTCAAAGAGTACCAATGAGTTGGGTAACAATGAACATCGGTTATCAATGCCAGGATACTTGGCTATAACGTGCTTTGGAAACAATCTTGTGTTATTTGGAGTTTTATTGAACATAAGTAATGGCATAATTGTGTTAATTGTTTACCTTCTAGAGCAACGTTGCCAGCTATCTACAAGTGCTTTGTTTGGCTGAGAACTTAAGAACAGATGTAAGAGACTTAGCCACATTGTTAAACATGAATAATTGCGATATTAGGCACAGTATTCTTTTCCTTCAGTATTGGGCTAGAAGTGGAGGTGGATATATGGAAGACAAAGCACTCTCAATATGTGGTAAGTTCATGCTGTTTATTGGATCCCATTTGTTACTGTATGTTGGAAAAGGAAATTGTAAAGTTGTAGAATCGCTCATATGCTAGGTGCTAATAATTATTTCTGTATTCATTTTCTTTCTTCAGCAACAAAGGCAAAAGAGATCATTGGTAAATAATGAGAAAATTGAAAATTAGTCTGTCTAGCGGTTCATGCAGCTAGTAAGCCTTATGATAATCTGTGCCGTTAGACTGCTTGGCGAGTGCCTAAAAATACTTGACCTTAAAAGCAACTTGGCTCTACTTGCATTTTAGGCTCTCCTGCTTTTACCTGGAAAAACCACTTCTATTTCGCTTGAGCAAGTGACCTGATCCATTTCTGTTGGTGAATAAGGATCCATTGAGACTTACTTGTTAAACTTTAAAATGTAAGCAGCCTGCTTGCCGCCCTTGCCCTAGCTGAGCAGCAGCTACGTTTATTTTAGTCTTTCATTTATCATTTTCATCCACATCAATGTGCTTGAAATGGGAAAAAAATAGGACTGACATGTATTAATTTCCAGTACACTCACTTGTTAAAGCAGCAAGAAGAGGATAATCATCAAACAATATGCATTACAAGCAGAGTGGATTTTTATAGATTACCATCATGATCGTTCACTAATGGGGTGGAAACTGTGATCTGGTAGGTGTAGTGTTCATGTGAGCTACCTCATCAAAATTTGTGCGCAGAGTTATCTTAGAAGTGATATCTTTTAGTCTGGAGTTGTGTGGAAGTAGTGCAGCACAGGTATCCAAGTCAGTACAAAATAGCACTTCTTTGACCCAGTTCCCCCCCCCTTTCCTCCCCTCCCCTCCCCAGGCCAGTGCATTACAACTATACGTTTGCACTGTATAAAAGCAATTGCTGTGGAATGTCACAGTGAAGTCCAGCTCTCTTTCACAAATCCTAGCAGTGCCAAAAACATGTCTGTTCAGCATTAATTCGGGGGCACCGCCTAGCTAAGTGAATAAATTCCTCTCCATTTCAAGACCATCTAGAGCACAAATTTGTCTTATCACCCCAGCTAGGTGCAACTGAGCTGGTGTGTAATAACATATTTGGATACATTTGAATTGGCAGAGTCTACGCTTGGTCTTTAAAGAGTTTGAATGAATTTGTATGCAACAGCAAACCCATTGCCTGATATCTCTTGTCCTGACTCTTGCCAATGCACACCTAGCTCTTTGAAGGCCATTAGCATTCTCAGACCATTTCCTAAAGAAAGAAGACCTGTGGAGAGAGGGGACCAAGTCCAAAAGTCAGAGGAGTACAGGAGGGTTAGGAGCTATTACCCACCCAGCTGTAGTTGCAGGAGTTGGTGATGAAGAACAGGTCAGCAATAAAGCCCTGGAGCCAGAGAAGAGTTCCTGAAGGATGCAGAAGGCATCCCATGCTTCAGTGAAGATTAAAGATGGGTGTCTGTGCAGGAATTCCTCCCGCAAGCCTTGGTAAAGGCAAACTTGCGGTTAGTGGAAAAGTGGTGCTGCGGGGATCAGCAAGGCCCAGGAGGGCTCACCCAGGAGGCGGCGGCACAGGGGACCTCAGTGTCGCAGAGAGTCCACAGGAGCCGAGGCAGAACCCACAGGAGTCCCACAGGATGGGTATACAGCAGTCGCAGAAGCCCACGCAGCACTACAAACGAGGATCCCACTCCGCCGGAGAACCGCGCAGGAGGCTGTGCTTTGCAGGATGGAGTGTTGGGGGCTGGAGGTACATGTTGCCTGAAGATTCCCTTGGAGGAGATGCAAAAAAGCAGCTGCAAGAGACGCAGTGCACGGGGGTACTCTTCTGTGTGAGAAGGCAAATGCTTACCTCCACCAAAGTTGGAGAGCTGGCAGAGAGGAACAAGAGGACTACTCCCGACCACCACCTGTGATGCAGGATTTACGCAGCTCAAGATGAGGGGACATCCACGCAGCCGGTTGTCGCTTGTTGTAGATGCCTGCGGTTGCAAGGGAGTGACTCCTTCACTCCCAGGGAGATTCCTTCTTCTTTTTGTGCAGGCTGAAGAGTTGCGGTCTTCTGAGGAAGCACGGCTGTGGAAATGTTGCAAAGCTGGCATGAGACGTGGGAACAAAGTTGCAGAAGAGTCTTCTTCTTTGATTGCAGCGTTGTCTGTTCCTGGAGGGTCCAGTCGCAGTTCCAGTGGCCAGAATTCGAAGCAGAGGTTTCAGAGGAGTCCTGCTGGAATCTTGCAAGCCAAATCTGAGGGCCCACCCAAGAGAGATCCCAAATATCCCTGAAAGGGGGATTGGTCACCTAACCAGGTCAGCACCTTTCAGGAGGGGGCTCTGACATCACCTGCCTGGAATGGCCACTCGGATGCTCCCAGAGTTCTCTGTCAACCTTGAAAAGAAGAACTCAGGGACCCTCGCTGGGGTGGTGAGGGACAGGGTCGTGGTCACTCACCTTTCCATTGTCCAGTTTTGCACCAGAGCATGGACTGGGGATCCCTGAACAGTTGTGGACTGGCTTATGCACAAAGGGCACCAGATGTGCCCTTCAAAGCAAACCAGTGGCTTGGGGAGGCTACCCCTCACAAGCCAGTCACACCTATTGCCAAAGAGAGAGGGCGTTACCTCCCTCTCCCAAAGGAAATCCTTTGTTCTGCCTTCCTGGGCGTGATCAGGTCAAGCAGCAGGAGGGCAGAAACCTGTCCAAGGGGTGGCAGCAGCTGGGCTGCCAGGAAAATCCTCTAAGACTTGTGGTAGAAATGCTGATGGTCCTCTAAGGAGCTCCCAGAGTGCATGGAATCATACTTCCAATACTTCCAACAGTATTGGAGTATGATTCAGACATATTTGATATCAAACATGCTAAGGTTCTGAGTTACCACTATGTAGCTGGACATAGGTAGTGACCTATGTCCAGTACACACGTAAATTGGCATCCCCACACTCACAAAGTCCAGGACAATGGATCTGGAGTTTGTGGGGGCACCTCTGCTAGTGCATGGGTGCTCTCACACACAGGGACATGCTCCCTGACCTCTGGGCTGAGGGGGCCTACCATAGGGGTGACTTAGTGACCTGGTGTAGTGACCTGAAGTGAAAACAGGTGCATGCACCTGTTTCACACAGACTGCAATGGCAGGCCTCAAGAGCACTTTGCATGGGCTCCCTATGGGTGGCAGAATAACTGCTGCAGCCCATAGGGATCCCCTGGAACCCTAATGTCCTGGGTACCTAGGTACCATATGCTAGGGGCTTACATGGGGGGACCAGTATGCTAATTGTGGGAAGAAAAAGGTACAATTTAGAGGAGAGCGAAACTAATGGGGTCCTGGTTAGCAGGATCCCAGTAGATGCAGTCAAAAACATTGCAACAGGCAGAAAATGGGGGGAACCATGCTAAGAAAGAGGGTACTACTTTCCTGCACCAAGGGTTGTTTTTTTTTTTTTTTTTTTTCTGGGGGTGCTCTAGATCTTGTTATACTACAAGATGTTTAGTGGTGGAGCAACATCACAAAATAAAATGACTGGCGGAGTGTTGAAACTTTTCAAACACTCACCCCCAGTCAGCCTGACCCTGCCCCCCCCAAATCTCCCTGAAAGCAGTTTAAGCTCTTGAACCATCCATCTACAACTAGTTTTCCCCAGACCTCTTATCTCAAGTTCAGAAGGGGCGGGCATGAATTCTCCACAGTAGGCACTCATGGAAAACGCTGCACTGTAACAGATCCAGACTTCACCTATTCTAGCTGCAGACAAAGGTATTGTAGTTCTTGGCGAGACTGGTGAGGCGGACTCCCCATCAGGGGCCAAGTAGAACAGGGGCCAAGGTCCTGTGACTCAAAAATGAAATGGAAAAATTGGGCCTGTGCTAAATATAATTTGAAGTAGGGGGCCAAGAATCCCCTGGCATCTTATAGTAAGGTGAGTTTCTCCAGTACTGCATCTTACATAGATTCACATGCTTAAATCATTCCCGGTCATTGAAGTGGGAGACCCACAGAGCCATATAAAGCAGTAAAGAAAAAACTACATTGAAATTAATGCAAAATACATTCACTTTAACAGCTTATTAGTGTTATTAAAAATGACCCAAAGTCCAGCCATTCGGGTGACAGGCCTTTTAGAACATTCACTACAGAGTCTCCATTTTTACCTCACATGTGATCAGTCTTCCTGAACTCTGCTCAATTTTTCTGATTTATGCTTTGAGAGGAATTTTCCTTCAAAAAAGCATTTGTTTTTCTTAACTGATCTTTCTTTTGACTAAACAATCATGTCCGCTCCAGCAAAGAAAAGATTATTTCGCCCTGCAGCACCTGAGGGGGAAAATGAGGCTCCACTTGGATGACCCACATAAGAAATTTATCTACTGCCTTCACCCTGACCACCAGGTAAGAGACTGTAAGATTTGCCGTACGTTTTCACAAAAAAAATTGCAAGACAGAGGCTTGACTTCTGTTTTGGCTTCAGGACGGAAAGAAAACAAGGAATGCCCTCTGTCTGAGGATAGTGATATTTCCTCAAAGACTATGATTTCAAGGAAGAAAGAGATCCACTGAGAGATTGTCCCTAAAATCTCAGAAGACTGTTAAAGCCCATCATTCCCATTCCATGGCAGAGGAGCATCAAAATATTTCAAAAAGAGATGTTACCTCAGAAAAGGCTCAGTCTGAACCATCCACTCCTTCCACTGAAACAGCACAGGTTAATTAAAAAAAAAAAAAAAACCTGCTAGATTCTTGCTGATGTTGACAAAGTTAGTTTTTCAACTCTGGCTGCAAACTTTTTTTCCACTATCACTTCAGTGACAGCAGCCTTGTCAATGATAATTTCACCATCCTAGACGATTACCTCTGTCAGAATTCATGCAAGGCCAAAGGTACCATCGACTGCACCATTACAGTCGACAGCAACGTCAAAGAAAGCATAAAAGAAGGAGTCTACGAGGGGCCCTTTGTCATTCACTTAGTAGACGCTGAAGTGTCCAACATCAGCGACACCACCATCGACCACAGTACCATCATCAGCAACCCAGACAATGTTGGAAAGACCTTCGAGAGACATATCGACAATGGAAGAACAGTTTGTGGTACTGTTGAGGAGACCACTGTCGACGGGGGAGCACTTACCAACGATGAAACCACCCTCCTTCCCTTATCTGTTGTTACAATAAAGCGCTGGTCATCCCAAGAGACGATATTGCCATCCCACACCTCACCCAGTAAGGTATCGCCTATGCCACCTGATAATCTTTTGTATGATGATATGGAGGGTGTACTCAAAGGACAAATGTTTATTTGGAGTAGCTCATAGCCCCTCTGAGGTACATGTCAAATAATAAGAGGAAAGCAGAGAGGACCAACTATATTATGGATAGCTTTATGCACAAACAATAAGGACATCAGGAACACACTCTGTTTAATGGCCCCTCCTCCACAGGACCAGGGAGCAATTATTATACCTTCTAGCTCCACACATTATGCACAAGTGGGGAACTCTACAACCAACAGGTTTAACAACTGCTGGAATCTGGAAGGGGATTCCTCCACCACCACCCCACATCCCCTCCCCCACTTCCCAGCCCCCTCTCCAGGGAATCCTCTTCATCCGCCGCAGAAACTCGACAAGATCCCTCAACCACCAATTCATTAATTTTTCATCTTCACTACAAATCCAGAGGAACCAGTGATATCTTGAACAGGGGGAATATTCTTCGGCTACTTTTACATATTCCCTCCACAAGCTGCCTGAATAAAACTGATCTCCTAGCAGTAGAATTTCTCCTCCCAACTAACACTACTGCCCCTGAAGCTACTAAGGCCACATGGAAGACCAGACTAATCACTCAAACAATCTTATGAGAAAGCACAAACTTCAAACGCTGGGGCATCAGTATTATCACACACCGTGAGGATGGCTACCCAACCCCTTTGCTAACATGGGTCCTGCCTTTGAATCAGGTTCTCAATGCAGGGAAACATGCTCCATACTTAGGAGCGCCTGGGCCTGCTCTCCTGTGACCTCCAGTTCCTCCACTACTGCTAAGGGGGGACTCTCTGCCCCAAAAACTCTTCACCTCAGCCAGTTTCTCTTTAAATAACAATGATTTAAGGTGGTTTTCAAAAACAGTCAACTGCAATAGGCTAGGATGCTAAACATCAGATAAAAAGCGGGCCCTACATCGTCGAAGAAGATCCTCTGCCTGTTATTGGAATGTAAATGGCCTCCTTTCTACAGCTTTGGACCCTGACAAATGTTTGAGAGAAAGATCTGCATTGTCTGACCGTGGAATAAAGAATCGTAAAAAACAAATTTACATCCCATATGGTATTATGTTTGGGAACAGGAGTTTTAGCAAAACGTACTCCCTTTAACAGACTACAAACCAGAGGATGTTTTCCGACAGGCCTTCCACCTACTCTGACGTGATACGTCGATATTGGCAGTCTATAGGTATTGATAGTACAATAGCCGTTCCTGTTGTGATGCCAAGGAAGCTAAGAAATGAACTACCAAAGTTAGTTTTGCTGAAAGGGGATCTGAATTCTTGTTCATACACCTGACCAACCAGACTGACTTGTAGATTTTTGTCATGTCAGGAGACTATTGGCTGTTGAATGAACTGAATAGCTTGCTCTGAAATTCCTGAGGTTATCCTGGAAGCCCAGAAATCCTCCAGGTGATGAGGCCATGAGAGGCTTCTAGAATGAGGCTGTGAAGAATTCCCAGAGTATTGAGGAGCAGGTCAGGAAAGGGAGGAATCCAAACTGGAAAGTCAGAAGCTAGTTCCAATAATGTTGGGAACCAAGGTTGAGCTTGAGAAAAAGGAGAGATCAAAACCAGAGGATTGTTGGCTGTGAACTTGAGCGAGGACTCTGGCGAGGAAGAGGGGAAAGGCATAAAGGAGGGCCTTAAGCTGTGTCTGGATAAATGCATCTTTGGCCAGAGCTAATGGATCCTGTGTGCAGCTGAAGAAAGAAGGGAGTTGAGATGTGAGGCAAAGATCAATAGACATTGTGCCAAAGTTTGAAGAAAATTGAATACTGAAGGATGAAGCCTCCAATCGCTTGAATCCTTCAGATGTCTGGAAAACCATACTACATTCAAATTGCCTAGAAGATAATCTGCCCTGACAGAACTCCCAAAGACTTTTGCCCAAAGTAGCCAGAGGTTTTGACCTTGTACCCCTTAGGCAGTTTACATATCTGACCACCAACAGATTGTCCATCTGTAGAAGTATTGTACATTTTGCTCTGTCTTTTACAAAGGTCTAAATGGCAAAGGGACCTGCAAGCATCTCTAAACAATTGATGTGCAAGAATGTCTCCTGAAGAGACCATGTACCTCCAGTCGAACGTTGACCACATCTTGCGCTCCATCCTGTCTGACTTGCATCTGATTCTAAGATCTGGGGCGGCAGAGAAAATGTTTCTCCTGTTCCAAGTCTCTAAGTGACTCAGCCTCCATAGGCGTTCTCCTCTGGGCTCCGCATCTGATGGTACTGGGTCTGAATAAGCTAACCCTTTCCATAGATGTCGAATCTTTAACCTTTGCTGAGCCGTTAATAGAGAGGACAGTGAAAAATAGCCTGAATGAAACATGCTAGAAGACCCACCAATTGAGCCAGGGATCTGAGAGAAAATGGGGCAATGACAGGGTGTGACAGATCTGCTTTTTGATTAGGGCAACATTTAGCTGAGGGAGTTGAAGAATCGACAAAGAGGTGCCTATCTTTCCTTTGCCGGCCCTGCCAAAAGCCCAGGAACAAAATATTTTCTTTAAAGAAAACTGGGCCTTATCTATTGTAGCAAAAGTGGAGACGTATGAGCCCATTTTCTCGATGGAGTCCCCAAAAAGTAGGCTATTAGCTTATTTGACCCTCTTCTCTGGCTGACAGGTTACTGAGCTAAGGGTCTGTCTTTAACAAAAGGCTTTTTCGTCTTTCTTGGGAAATGTAAGCATTAGTGTTACCCAGAATACATATGGTACATTGAGCCCAATTTTAAAGGGATTAAACCTGTTTACTCTCCATTTTTGGCTTCTCTACTAAATTCAGGATCCTAGTTAAGGAATCCGATCCTGGCAATTAGACCAGGCCCTATCCGACCCCCTTTCTTTGGGTCCTTGCCAGATTTGGTTAGAAAAAAAACAGTAACTTGTTGGGATCTATGATGGGTATCAGACACTTTATTAGCATGGGAAGAGCGAGGACATTTGAATCTGTTTATTTGTAGAGGATTTATCTAGGGCAAGTTTCAAATAAAAGGAAACGCAATCAGAAACCTGCTCAGATGGGAACCATTCAGTGGAATCTAGATGGTGGATTAACACAGGGTCAAACATGGGTTCACCTAAATGATCCACAAGGTCATTGGACACTGGGTGAGAAGCGCCACCATCAGTAGGAGAAAGTTAACGCCTCTTCTCCTGAGGCCCATTTAAAGAATTGGGAATCAAATCAAAATTAATATTAATGTCACCCATGCCATCATCCTTATCACTGTCTTGTAATTGAGTGCTATTGAGGGGGGAGTAGGAGGGCCCCAAAAAAGACCTCTGGTGGGAGGACCAGTTTTGTGAGAAACATCTTTAGAAAGCTCATTCTGAGGTGCTGCATGTTTCTTTCCTTTTTTTTTTTTAAGAAGGAAGTTCTAGAGAGGCATTGAGCATTTTGGAAATAGAAGCCTCCAATGCCTGAGAGATCCAGCATAATAGAGATGGAAACCGCCTGCTGAACTGAATCTTTGACAAAGGATTTTAGATTGTCCTTTAAAGTCTGGGATTCCTCTTCCTCCAGGGATAGGAAAGAAAATGACTAAGGACAGAGAAGGAAACTTAAGGGGTTTGAAAGGGTTAATACCCACTGAAACAAAGAAGGGCCTTTGGAACCCTCCTCAAAGTGAAAGAGTCTTTAAGGAAGGGGGGCTTACTGTGAGCTGAGGCGTGTTGAGAGGTGGGCTGTAGACCGAGGAAATCCCTTGTCACTAGCAGGCTACAACGAGCAGGAGGGTCATTTGTGAAGGCTAAAATGAGGCAAAATTCCTTCATGGGTGTTTGGAGCCCAGGGCTGAACTGCAATGGTTAATGGGCATGAGAATGTCCTCTTGCAAAGCGCTTTTCAGATGAAGTTCTGAGGAGACGGGAAAAAAGCCCTGTAATGAGGACATGCTCACCTGAGTGGGGGAGATGCGCAATAGAGCATTCCAATGGAGTGCCTATAAAAGTAAACAAGTGCCCACTCGTAAACCTCTAGTAAGGGTGTAATAAACGAAAACAATTATAACCTATAATAAAATATTGTTAACCAATAATAAAACATTCATGCATAAAGAAATGTTGAACAAAGTACTTGTCTTGACTGTGAGCAGCAAGAAAGAGGACTTGTGCCTCTGTCAGCATAATTATCTTACTGTACGACGTCCCATTGATGTTAGTATTATTATTTCCCTGTGGTTTCTTGGTCATGTAGTTTGTATGTATCTTGCCTGCTATTTAAATAAATGCAGGAAGAGAAAGCAGATTATGAGCCTCCGGTCTTGTAATAAAATCTGGTATTAACACCATTAATGATAAAACTGTTTGAGCCTCTCCACAAGTCCTCGCTAAAAATGTTCTCTTTGAAGATGGCATTCCTTATTGCAATACCATCTCTTCATAGACTAAGCAAATTACAGGCACTCATAATTCAAGAATCGCATTTACAAATACTCAGGGACAGAATAGTCATGAGGACAGAGCCACAAGTCCCACCCAAGATAATCTCAACATTTCCACATAAATCAGTTAATTGAAATACTAAGTTTTTTTCCAAGACCCAAGAGGAAAGAGAGTTACACACTAGACGCCAGAAGAGCGGTTATGTGCTACATGGAGAAAACAAAAAGCAATCAGAAATGTAAAACACATATTTGTGTCATTCGCAGACAACAAAATGGGAAAACCAATGACAAAGGGTACAATGGATTACAGAAACCATCCAAATGTGCTATACAATTGGGGGTACACAATTACAAACCAAAGGCACACACTACTTGCAAAAAAGGAGTATCAATAGCTTTTTCTAGCAAATATACCATTGCAGGATATTTGCATGGCAGCTGCTTGGTCCTTAGTGCACACGTTCATAAAACATTATAGTATAGACCTTCAAATGAACAAGGAAGCTCAAGTAGGACAAAAGGTATTAAAACATTTATTTACAAACTCAAGCTCATCTTAAACCCAGCCACCAAAAAAACATAAAACTGTATAAAAATGAGTGCACAGCATGTGAATCTAGAAAAGATAAATGCTGCAAAACGAAATGGTTTCTTACCTGTAGGACTAGTTTTGCAGCTTGAAGAATTTTCCTGATTCACAGGCGACCTACCCACCTCTCCAGAAGATAGGGGAGCAAAGAAAAAAAGAGGGAAAATGAATCTGAAGATGGCGACCACCCGTGGAAGTGTCCAGGGAGGGCGTATGACATCAGGAGAGGCTGGATTAGACACGATATTGTGGGACAGTCGATGCCCATCAACAAGAAAGAAAAAGACTACTAGCACACTGGAGAATTCCAGAGCCAACAACTAGATGGAAGAATAATGCACAGCATGTGAATTCAGAAAATTCAAGCTGCAAAACTACTCCCACAGGTAAGAAACCATGTTATGTTATGCAGGTCTGTACAGTGCACTATCACTCTGGAGGGTATCGTATTGCTGAGCAGGAATGAGTCTAGACACTCCTAAGGCCTAGTGGGACTACTCAAAAAGCCAGATCTTAATTTTCTTGTGAAATTCAAGAAGTGAAGAGGAGGCTCTTAGGTGTAGAGCCTGGTTGTTACATTGTTTAGTAGCAATGGAGGAGAAGGCTCGATCTCCAGGTCTTGTTTTCCTGATGCCTGAGATTTGTGCAAGTAGGAGTCTGGACAAGCAGAGGTGTCTGGAATGTTTGTGAAAGCAGATGCAGTTGTGAGATATGCTGGACGAGTGTTTTGTAGTGCCTGGATAGTGTAGGTGAAGAGCTTGAATTGTGCTTATTTGTGAATGAGGAGACCTAGGAACTCCTTCAGGTGTGGTGTATTGTGAGTGCGGCGTGGGAGGTTAAGAGTGATTCTGGCTGCCGAGTTTTGAATGGTCTGCAGCCTTCCAATTAGCTTTTTGTTGATCCTGGCATAGAGGGTGTTCTCATAGTCCAGCTTACTTATGACCAGGGCATATGAGACCGCTTTCCAGGTGCTGATTAGGAGCCATTTGAATATGTTCCTTAGCAACTTCAAGATATAGAAGCATTGACCGCATTATCTTGGCAGTCATGATGAGTTTGCAATTTATGATGGTACTGAGGTTACTCCAGTATTGGAACTTTCATAGATTCACATGCTTGAATCATTCCCCGTCGTCGAGATGGGAGTCCCGGTATAATTTTATAAGTAATGTTAAAACATATTGAAGAGAAAAAGGCCCTAGGCCTCTTCAAATTGATAGTCTATCAGAGTCATTTTGTGAAAAAGGACCAAACTTGATCCTCCACCAATCAGGCGACAGCACCTTTCAGAACCTCCTGAGAGAAGCTCTAACACCTCAGATTTTCTACCGCACGTTGTGCTAGGGAGTCTCCTCAGAGCTCTGCTCTGTTTTCACACCTTTATTCAGCTCTTTTTCTCTCAGAGAAACTCATTTATTTGGATTTGTCAGCTATTTTTCAACTATGTCTGACAAGGAAAAGAAAAGTCTCTTTAGAGACTGCAAGACTAGTGGGAAGAAAAGACTTCATTCTGAAGATCCTCATCAAGATTGCATTTACTGCCTCTATCCAGATCATTCAGCCAAGGACTGTAAGATTTGCCGTACTTTTTCTTCTAAGACCTTAAAGGATAGAGAAGGCAGATTATTAATATGGCTGCAGAAACTGAAACATAGGAAGGATCCAGTTTCTGATTCTGAGAGTGAGGAATCAACATCCAAGAGATCAACTAAAAGGGCAAGATCACGCTCTAGATCTCCCTCACAAACCTCAAGGAAAGCCCTCAAAAAGACTGCCTCAGGGTCTTATAAGGGTCGCAGCCCATCTTCTTCCCCAACTAAACTCTCAAGTAAAGAGGGGAAAAAACATTCTTCCAGTTCTGAGAGGCACAGGAAATCCTCATCTGTTCCACCATCTGTGCCTTTCAAAAAGCCATCTTCTGTGACTGGAAAAAAGGCCTCGTCGACGGATTCCCCGTCGACGGCACCGTCGGTGGGCGCATTGCCGACGACACCAGCTACTTTAGGTTTTCCATCGTCCACGGCTGCGTCGGCGACATCGTCGATGAGTACACCACTGTCGACAAGAACTACAACGACGACATCAGCGTCGACGACCGTCTACACCTCGTCGACGGCGCTGATGTCAGTGTCAGCTTTACCGTCGACGACGACTTCGTCGACGGTAGACTCGTCGGCGAAGCTTGCTGCTATTAAAATAACAGTGCGTCCAGCGTCGACGGCATCGTCTACGACAAAGTCAGTTTACACGTCGGCGACGAGATCGTCGACGAGGGAAAAATATCAAAAAAGAACAGAAAAATTAATTCCAACCCACACTTCACCTAGTAAGGTATCCTCCCTGGTACCAGTACATCTTTTGGAGGGAGATGAAGATTCAGATGAAGATGGGCCTTTTGGAACAGCCCCTCTGAATTGAATGTAAAATATCAGGAAAAGGAGGAATATGAGGAAGCTTATGATCCCCAGGCATCCTTGGAGCATCAGCAGTATCAACAGGGAACGTATATCCCTTCCGACCTGCTTACTGGCCTTAGAGCCATGTTGGTGGATTATAACAGAAGGTTTCCTCCACAAGGAGAACCGCCTCATCCATCGCCCATTTCTGGTCCTTCTACTCCACATCAAAGACCAATGTCTTTGCATCTCACAGATGTGGCCACCCCAGACATGACAATTCCCCAAGACACTGACATTTCAGAAGGAGATCAAGAAGAAGGAGAGCTCATAGATACTCAGAGTGGGACGAGTATATTATTCCTGCTCCATCTTCTCCTTCTCATTCAAAGGTGGAGTCCCCACCTGAAGACATTGGAGGTTTTCACAATCTCTTAGAGAGGGCAGCCAAGCGTTTTGCATTACCGCTACCTACGAAGCAAACAGATTGTTTCCTTTATGATTTTAAAGAGCCCTTCCAGAAGTCTGTGCGCTCTATCCCGATGGTGAACTACTTGTGGGAAGAAGGCCTTAAAGTCATGACTAATCCAGCAACAGTCACAGCAGTTTTACCACGTCTGGATAAGAAATACAAAGCTCCTGATGATGCACCAACATGCTTGACAGGCCATCCTCCTCCAGATTCGGTAGTAGCTCAAGCGGCTCAAAGAAGATCAAACAATCCTTCTGCTCCGATTTCCGCGCCCCCAGATAAGGAGGGTAGAAGGCTAGATAACATAGGAAAAAGATTCTCTTCTATGGCCAGCCTAGTGCTTAGAGCTGCCAACTCCTTGGCTATTTTGTCTCGATACGACAGACAGCTTTGGGCGGATATTGCACCTTTCATTAATCAACTGCCGGAAGACGTAAAATCAGAGGCAAATAAGACTGTACAAGAGGGTCAACGCACGTCTGCAGAGCTTATAGACTGTGCAATGGATATAGCGACCACTGCTTTCAGACAGCTTGCAGGTGCTGCTGTATTAAGAAGACAGGGCTGGCTCAAAGCCACCTCATTTCGTCCAGAAGTCCAGAATAAAATCCTAGACTTACCCTTTGATGGCCAAGCGTTATTTGGGAAACATGTGGACGAAGCCCTACAGTCCATTAAAACACACGGACACTGCAAGGTCATTAGGGACCCTGCAATATCGGAAATCGTCCTTTCGTCCTAGGGGGCGCGGCCAGCCCTCTTACAGAGGGGGATATCAACAACAGAGATACTCTTCCTATCCATCATCTTCACAACAATATCGGCCATACTACTCCCAAAGACAACCGACTCAACCAGCCTATAATAGACCGGCAGGCCGTGGACGCTCAACCCGCCCTGCTAAAGATTCAGCTCGTAGAACCTGATGTTTTTGAGGCGCTGGCTACGCCCAGTCTTCCTCCTGTCACCCTGGGCGGAAGAATTTCCTTATTTCTCAGTCAATGGCAAACCATTACGTCAGACAAGTGGGTCCTACAATTAGTGGAACGGGGCCACACTTTAGAATTTGTCCAGAAACCTCCCTCCAGCCCTCCCCGCAGGACTCC
The DNA here is from genome assembly GCF_031143425.1 of Pleurodeles waltl. NCBI lineage: Eukaryota > Metazoa > Chordata > Amphibia > Caudata > Salamandridae > Pleurodeles > Pleurodeles waltl. Next base: position 1,059,903,221 of record NC_090446.1, on the reverse strand, counting down.
TTCAAGATATCCTCAACAACTCAAAGAAGAGGTCTACAAGCTCCTTCTCAAGGGAGCTATAGAGAAGGTGCCTCGGGATCAACGAGGAACAGGATTTTATTCCAGGTTCTTCATAATTCGAAAAAAGTGGAAGGATTGGAGACCGATCCTCGATTTAAGGCAACTAAATGTATACCTAAAGAAGCAATCGTTTCGAATGATCAGCCTGCAAGACGTCCTTCTGCGTCTCAATCAAAGAGATTTTATGTCATCGCTAGACCTCAAGGACCCATACTTCCACATACCAATCCACCCTGCCCACAGAAAGTATTTGAGATTTACCGTAGCCGGGAGCCATTATCAATATCGAGCCTTCCCTTCAGGCTCAAATCAGCCCCAAGAATATTTACCGAATGCCTAGCACCAGTGGCAGCCTTTCTCAGGAGAAGAAAGCACCAGGTCTTTCCATACTTAGACGACTGGTTAATAAAGGCAAAGACTTACACAGGAGCACACAAGTCAACAAGAAACTGCGTTTCCTTACTGACCAATCTCGGATTCACGATCAACTGGGAGAAGTCCAACCCTCTACCAGTACGCAGTATTACTTTTCTGGGAGCAAAACTGAACACGGAATCCGGCATCGCATGTCCCACGTTAGAGAGACAACAAAGGTTACTAACCCTAGGGAGTTTCATACACAAAAGACGAAAGGTTACAGTCTGTCTCTTCAAATCACTATTGGGCATGATGTCTTCATGCATACCTCTGATCCCTCTGTGTCGGCTAAAGATGCGCCCCTTGCAGGAGCAGCTAACCCGTCAATGGCTTCAAGTATCAGGAACTTTCGAAGACCAGATACAAATTACTCTGATAATGATCAAAACCCTCAAGTGGTGGTCTCAAAAGCATCATCTCTCAATCGGTCTCTCGTTTCTTCAACAGCCAGCCCCGTGGACCATAACAACAGATGCCTCACTGGAAGGCTGGGGCGCAGTATTACAGGACCTGAAAATAAGTGGCAAATGGCCAACTCATCTGGCATCAAGGCATATCAATTGGCTAGAACTCAGGGCAGTGCACCTCGCTTTACAAGCGTTTCTCCCGAGAATCTATGGATCGCGAGTGGTGATAAGAACGGACAACACCACTACGATGCACTATCTCAACAAACAAGGAGGTACAAGATCTATCACCCTCTCCAGGGAAGCCCAAGCGATCTGGAACTGGGCCTCGCAGCAAGGCGTCACACTATCGGCGGTGCACTTGCCGGGAATAAACAACAAGGCAGCAGATGCACTCAGCAGGCAGAAATCGGACTGTCACGAGTGGGAACTAGACCAGACGGTACTAACCCAGATTTTTTTCCAGTGGGGAACACCAACAGTGGATCTGTTTGCGAAGGACAACGCCAAATGCCAGTTCTTCGCAAGTTGGCATCCCCAAAAGGGATCTTGGGGGAATGCGTTTTCGATAGTCTGGTCAGACATCTTTGCTTACGCCTTTCCTCCCATTCCGTTGATCCCAAGGGTCCTCACGAAGATGAAAACAGAACCGTGCACTCTCATACTGATAGCCCCGTACTGGCCGCGCCAACATTGGTTCACAGAGCTCCTCATTCTCTCAGTCAAACCTCATATTCCGCTGGAGCCGTTACCTCATTTACTAACAATGAACAACGGCCAAGTTTGACACCCCGATCCGCAGTCAATGCGGTTAGCAGCATGGCTCCTCACCACAGAGAATTTGCGCATTTGAATATCCCGCAGGACTGCAGAACTATTTTGTCACAGGCCAGAGCGGATAGCACTAACAAGGCGTATCAGTGTAAATGGAAGAGATTCTGTGCCTGGTGTCATCAGCGTCAAATCGACCCTTTTCTTTCACCACCTGAAGAGATGTTGCCGTATCGCTTAGAGTTAGCTTGATCTGGCCTAGCACACTCGTCCATTAAAGTTCATGTAGCAGCCATAGCTGCATACAGACGTTCAGATGACACACCCTCGCTCTTCTCTTCTCGGCTGATTAAGAGATTTCTAAAGGGGCTGTTCAGGGTTTACCCTCCTTTCAGACCTCCACCTCCTTCGTGGAATTTGAACATTGTTTTGGCACAACTGATGAAGCATCCTTTTGAACCGATCCACTGTGCTTCCCTCAAACATTTATCGTGGAAGGTTGCCTTATTGATAGCTTTTACATCAGCTAGGCGGGTCAGTGAGGTACAAGCGCTCTCCATCCAAGAGCCATTCCTACAGCTTAAACAAGATAGACTACTAATGCGCACTAACCCGCATTTTATTCCAAAGGTTCCGTCAGACTTTCACATTAACGAACCTTTGGTCTTCAAGTCTTTTTTCCCTCATCCATCTACTCCAGCGGAGAGAGCATTACACTCTCTAGACGTGAAAAGATGCGTTAAATTTTATTTGGACAGGGCAAAAGCTTTTCGGCGCTCTAATCAGCTATTTGTGGCGTACAGTGCTCCTAGGAAGGGGTACCCGCTATCCAAGCAGAGTATTTCTAGATGGATCGCCTCTGCTATTCGCTTCTGCCATCAGGCAGCGGGCAAACCTTTGCAGTCATCTGTGCATGCTCACTCAACGAGAAAAGTCTCATCGTCAGCGGCACTGTTTGCCGGAGTGCCACTACAAGACATATGTAGGGCAGCAACATGGAAGAGCTGTCATACCTTTACTAAACACTATTGCTTGGAGTCCCTCTCGCACGGAGAGGTAGCAGTGGGCCCAGCGGTTCTCAGGAATCTCTTCAGGTGAAGGTGAGCCATTTCTCCTACATCCCTCCATGCTAGAAAAGGTATGCACATTAAAAAAATAAAAAAAAATGTATCTAAAGATAAGAGAACACTATCATAATCCCATAAGTAAGCGGGTTGTCAGATATTGATCAGGTTACATTAGTGTCTTATCATGTTTTATTACTGGTTTGTTATTTAAATTTCATCATGTATCTTCACAGGAATATCTCTATATATATTAGAGATAAAGAGATACTTATATTTATGTATATATACGTGTGTATAGATAGATGTGTATATATGTATATGTATATATAGATATATATTTAGGGACATATGTCAGTACACTCATATACTTCATCAATTTATACATGATGATAAGAAGGCTTTGTGGTCTAAGATAACCTGTTTATTAAAGAGGTTGTCATTTTACAATGTGCATAGTTATTGCTTTCTACTCTGATTCAAGCATGTGAATCTATGAAAGTTCCAATACTGGAGTAAGAAAATAAGTTACTTACCTGTAACTGTAGTTCTCCAGTATTGGAATCTTTCATAGATTCACATGCGACCCACCCACCTCCCCGGAGAAGCTCACTTCACCTCTTTCTTTCTAGTTGTACATATTCTCAACATAATATATGCACTTGTGCTTGGAAAATCTGAGGTGTTAGAGCTTCTCTTAGTAGGTGCTGTCGCCTGATTGGTGGAGGATCAAGTTTGGTCCTTTTTCACAAAATGACTCTGATAGACTATCAAATTGAAGAGGCCTAGGGCCTTTTTCTCTTCAATATGTTTTAACATTACTTATGAAAATTATACCGGGACTCCCATCTCGACGACGGGGAATGATTCAAGCATGTGAATCTATGAAAGATTCCAATACTGGAGAACTACAGTTACAGGTAAGTAACTTATTTTCTTCTTGGCAAAAGGGGTCGGTCCTAGCTCTGTTGGCCATCAGGTGGAGTCATATGGTGATGTGCTTTTCCTGAAGATCAAAATGTCTGTCATGTCAGTGTTCGGCTTTAGAAAATTAGTCTTCATCCAGTAGACTATTTCAGTCATGCAGGGATTAAACTTGCTGTAGATAGTGGACGTTTCTCCATGAATGGGAGAATGAGTCCTCGACATAGGAAAGGATGTTATTGCGAGAGCAGATGATGCTGGCTGGAGGTATCATGTATGCACTGAAAATGGTCGGGCTTAGGGAGGATCCTTGCGGAACTCTGCAGTTGAGGTCTCCTGTGTCTGAGGTTTACAGTGACAGGCTACCTGACTGCGTCCTTCCAGACAGGAAGGAGCAGATCCATCAGAGTGCTTGTCATTGTATTCCGATGTTGTGTAGGCATTGGATGAGAATTAGATGGGAGACAGTCAGATGTGGGCAGAGAGGTCTAGGATGATGTGGGCTGACATGTCTCCTCTGTCAAAGTCAGGCAGATGTCATCCATAGCAGCAATGAGGTCAGTTTCCGTGCTGTGGTTGGATCTGAAACCAGACTGAGTGATGTCAAGTAGTTGGTGGTCGTTGAGGTATTGGGTGAAGTGTCTGTCGATGATTTTCTCTAAGACCTTGGCTGGGTATGATAGAGAGAAGATTGATCTGTTCAGTCACCAGGAGGTGTTTTCACCAATGGGAGGACTGTTGCATGTTTCCAAGCATCTGGGATGGTCATGGAAGAGGTGGAGGAATTCAGAATGGGTGCAAGCATGGCTCTGATAGGTTGGAGTGCTCTGGTGTAGGCGTGATTGGGGTAGGGGCCTGATAGGGACTCTAAGTGGATTGACCTCATGGTGGCGGCAGATTCTTCTGGACGGAGGGGCCAAGTGGTTAGAATTGGTTCTATGGATAAGATAGAAAGGATTTGGGGAGATCTGCAGGGTTTGGTTGCAGCCTGCAGTTGCTGTAAATTGTGGTTATTTTGTTGCTGAAGAATTGAGAGAGATTGTTGCTGAGGTCCTGCGAGGGAGTGATAGATTTGGAGGCAGTCGATGATGAGGTGAAATCTTTCACAGTGCCAAAGATTTATTTGCTTCTGTTGGTTCTGGCATTGATGCAGTCCGCCAGAGCGGCCCGTTTGGTCGTCTGGATCATTTGGTGGAGGCATCTTAAGGCAGAAGTGTCTACATTGCCCAGGCTCATGCTTCATTTGTGCTTTAGTTATTTGCAGTAGTGTTTTTATCAGGCAGTATTCCTGTGTACCCACTGGCGTAGGGTCTGGATCATGTTGTATTGCTATGGGGTCCCGGGAAGTCAGGTCAGGAGATGATCCAATTGTTGAAATTCTTGATTGTTTTGAGAAGGCTGTTGCTGTGTTCCAGTCAATGGGTGTTGAGAGCAGTGTTAGTCCTTGCTATGATGCCGTTCCAGTTTCAGAGGGTGCTCTGGTGGTGGTTGTGCATATGCGTTGACCTAGACAGGAATGTTGATCTTGATAAGGGCATGGTCTAGCCAGTGTGGGCTCATTGCTGAAGTTGGTATAAATAGGGTCCCGGAGGCATCTAGCTACGTCGGTAGGTCCCTTTTACTCGTTGGGTGAGGCCAAGGCTTCTAAGATCTTTAATGAGGGCACTTGATTTGAGGTTCATGTTTTCCAGGTGAAGTTCAGGTCTCCTAGTCGGGTGTAATTGCTGGCATCGAGGATGAATGCTGTGACAAAGATTGTGATGGTGTCAGTGAAGTTGGTGCAAGGTGCTGGTGGTCTGTAGTTGAGAGCTGCTTAGGATGGCGTTGGCTGCAATGTGGAGCTTGAACATGTGTTCCATGTTGGAGGATGACATGTCCCTAAATGTGGTGCAGCTGAAGATGTTTGTGGATGATAGCAATTCTGACTCCAGGCTTGTGAAGTCTCTTACCTAGCAAGCTTGTAGAGGGGTGGCGATGTCAGGTGACAATATAGCTTAATTGTAGCATAATAGGTATGCAGTTCCCGGGGCGGGGGGGGGGCTTGGGTGGAAGGAAAAGAAAATCTAGGTTCAGAGAGCTGAGGGAACAGATCGGGGAATGTCATTGCACAGAAGCAAGAGCCCTCAAGCACCCAGGTGGGTGTAATGCTTTATCATTGGACAGCTCTTCGTTAGGCCAGAGCTACAGTGCCCATCGGGCCCTCGAAGCCACTCTTTGTCCGAGGTCTTTTGAGCACGAGATGTGGATTGTGGATTAAAAATAGCCAGGAGGTACCCAATTATATGTAATGCATAATTTCTCTTTTTTATGATTTATTAGCAGTGGGTGACTGAATGTTGAGGTAATGATCTCGTGCAGCTTATAAAATAGTGTGTATAAAGGTTGACATTTCTTACTTTGTGTCATTATCTATCAGGGCAATTCTTCATGACTGGAAACCTAATCTACTAGTGAAGCGGACAGTAGATCATAGTCCCTCTTTGTGTTTAGCCAATGTAGGTTTAGCCATGTTTCCCTGTTAAAATGTTGTGTGCCAGAGGAGTAGAATCCAAGTCCTGCTTTTCCTCAGAACCCAAACCGGCATGCATCAATCATGTCTTCCTGATTGATTACCTAGAGTAGTTTTTCAGTGTTAGCTGATGTACCGCTTTGGCCCCTCCTGATCTTTCTAAGTTTTAATTAAGAGGGAATTGAAGTAACAACTTTATAAAAGCCTTGACTGCAGAAAAATGTTTATAGAGTGCCTGTAAGTCAGAGTAGATCTGTGGTCATTCAAAATTTGGATCATAAACATTGATAAATGTAGTTGAAAATGTAAAACTCCCAGTACTCTCTTTAATCTGCCCTCTTTGTCTTCCATTGTCTAGTCTCATTCAAGACACCCTTTTTCACCCACACCGTTGAACCCCTGGCTTCACACTATATGATGCAAAGAAAAGCAGCTGTGCTCAGTTTTTCTGGCCCAACCTTTTCTTATAGAAAGACTACCATTTTGTCTGTGTAAATAGTCTGCAACCTTCTGCATGCCATTCAGTCCATATCAGTAATCTACACCTCTGTGTTGTCCCAAGCTTTGTCCATTCTGATGGAAGAAAGTTCCTTTTCTGAAACAATTAAAGGAACTTAAATTATGTGTGATCCCCAAATCACTAGTGTCCTTCCCTAACACCCCCCCCCCCCCCCCCCGAAACCTCCCCCACACACACTGCGTACCCCAAGCGGTAATATCACAATACCACCCCCAAAAAAACAGTGCTTTAAAACCCCCACTGTATCTTAGTGGCAGAGGTAGAATATTGTAGAGGCTAGAGAGTACCTTGCTAGACTCCCAGTATACCCAGGGATGGCTTCTCGCTGTAGGAGATGGCGAACAGTCATGAAAAGCCTTCTCTAATGGATGGGATCCAGCATATCATGGACCTAAGTAGTACCAGGGAGCAAGTCTAAACAGAGGAGCTATGGTCCTGCACTTCTTTCCGCAATTACTTGCAGTCTGTACACAGCAGCCTAACTGCAGGATATAAATGCCTGGGAAGCTTGCTCCTTAGGCTTTTTCAAACGTCCTGCATGACGCAAGGAACGTGCCCGCTTTGCATCTATAGCACTCCTAGCGAAACGTGTGCTTGTCCTTCAATAGCGCTCTCCTGTGGCCCCACCAGTGGCACCCTGGTACGGAGCAGTGCGACTGAGGAGGACGCCTTCCGCTACAAAGAAGTTTGTCGCCTACACAAGCGGCCTATCTCCAAACACCGACGCTCCCCTCTACTGCGCTAATGCTAGCCTCTTACTCCACCTACGTTTTACTCATCTGCACAGGCGTGAACTCACAGCCTCCTAGCCCTTCCACTCTCCCTACCCACCCCAGTTCATGGATTTACCCCCAGTTTACATTACTGTAGCAGTACATTACCGCCATTTCTGACATCCTATACTTGAGTCTGCCTGTACATTGCTGATACATGTGCACTTCTTCCCATATTTCCATTTACAGTGTACTGTATGTTATATAATGTTTAAGTCTGCTGCCCTGATGGGCCCAACCAATTGTAACCGTTGTTCATTAAGAAAAAAAAAAAACATTTTTTCCAAATAAAGTGGGAAATCTCAACAGTGAACTTGATCATCACACTGTTGGTGTTTTCACATCCAGTCCTACCCTCCCCTTTTCCACCAGGGCCAAGCATACAAACTATGCCCAAACATACACATACAGCATTGGAAGAGTAAAACCAGTTGTCCCATCTCAGCAAGTGTCAGCCATCATTGTTAATGCACAGATCTGCTTTCTCACTTGCAACTCAAGGAAATATCTACTTGTTTAGCTTCTAATATGAGTCTTGCCATCCATTTTGAAGTTGAGAAGGACTGGGTATAGCATTGTAAAAGGAACTTAGGGATTGCAGTCTTTTACACGTTATTAATTTACGAGTCTGCTCATAAATCCAGAAATAATTAAATGAAAACGCCTGCAAAATCAGATCTTTCCCTTCACGGGCAAATATTAGGGAGGTGTCCTGATTTCTGTAATTCAGTAGGCAAGAAGTTGTAGGCTCTAGTTGCGTGCTTAGTGCTAGTCTAGGCCCCAGAGGTGTGTTGTCTCTGCTATGCTTTCAATCCTAATATACCTTCAACACGCCTGCCGGTCCTCATTTTTAGCTTTAATATATTGAGAGGGCTTGTAAGGAAATGCCTCCTTGGCATGGTTGCCCCCTGACTTTTTGCCTTTGCTGATGCTATGTTTACAATTGAAAGTGTGCTGAGGCCTGCTAACCAGGCCCCAGCACCAGTGTTCTTTCCCTAACCTGTACTTTTGTATCCACAATTGGCAGACCCTGGCATCCAGATAAGTCCCTTGTAACTGGTACTTCTAGTACCAAGGGCCCTGATGCCAAGGAAGGTCTCTAAGGGCTGCAGCATGTCTTATGCCACCCTGGAGACCTCTCACTCAGCACAGACACCCTGCTTGCCAGCTTGTGTGTGCTAGTGAGGACAAAACGAGTAAGTCGACATGGCACTCCCCTCAGGGTGCCATGCCAGCCTCTCACTGCCTATGCAGTATAGGTAAGACACCCCTCTAGCAGGCCTTACAGCCCTAAGGCAGGGTGCACTATACCATAGGTGAGGGTACCAGTGCATGAGCATGGTACCCCTACAGTGTCTAAACAAAACCTTAGACATTGTAAGTGCAGGGTAGCCATAAGAGTATATGGTCTGGGAGTTTGTCAAACACGAACTCCACAGCACCATAATGGCTACACTGAAAACTGGGAAGTTTGGTATCAAACTTCTCAGCACAATAAATGCACACTGATGCCAGTGTACATTTTATTGTAAAATACACCCCAGAGGGCACCTTAGAGGTGCCCCCTGAAACTTAACCGACTATCTGTGTAGGCTGACTAGTTTTAGCAGCCTGCCACAAACCGAGACATGTTGCTGGCCCCATGGGGAGAGTGCCTTTGTCACTCTGAGGCCAGTAACAAAGCCTGCACTGGGTGGAGATGCTAACACCTCCCCCAGGCAGGAATTGTCACACCTGGCGGTGAGCCTCAAAGGCTCACCTCCTTTGTGCCAACCCAGCAGGACACTCCAGCTAGTGGAGTTGCCCGCCCCCTCCGGCCAGGCCCCACTTTTGGCGGCAAGGCCGGAGAAAATAATGAGAAAAACAAGGAGGAGTCACTGGCCAGTCAGGACAGCCCCTAAGGTGTCCTGAGCTGAGGTGACTCTGACTTTTAGAAATCCTCCATCTTGCAGATGGAGGATTCCCCCAATAGGGTTAGGATTGTGACCCCCTCCCCTTGGGAGGAGGCACAAAGAGGGTGTACCCACCCTCAGGGCTAGTAGCCATTGGCTACTAACCCCCCAGACCTAAACACGCCCTTAAATTTAGTATTTAAGGGCTACCCTGAACCCTAGAAAATTAGATTCCTGCAACTACAAGAAGAAGGACTGCCCAGCTGAAAACCCCTGCAGCGGAAGACCAGAAGACGACAACTGCCTTGGCTCCAGAAACTCACCGGCCTGTCTCCTGCCTTCCAAAGATCCTGCTCCAGCGACGCCTTCCAAAGGGACCAGCGACCTCGACATCCTCTGAGGACTGCCCCTGCTTCGAAAAGACAAGAAACTCCCGAGGACAGCGGACCTGCTCCAAGAAAGGCTGCGACTCTGTTTCCAGCAGCTTTAAAGAACCCTGCAAGCTCCCCGCAAGAAGCGTGAGACTTGCAACACTGCACCCGGCGACCCCGACTCGGCTGGTGGAGATCCGACACCTCAGGCGGGACCCCAGGACTACTCTGATACTGTGAGTACCAAAACCTGTCCCCCCTGAGCCCCCACAGCGCCGCCTGCAGAGGGAATCCCGAGGCTTCCCCTGACCGCGACTCTTCGAACCTAAAGTCCCGACGCCTGGGAGAGACCCTGCACCCGCAGCCCCCAGGACCTGAAGGACCGGACTTTCACTGGAGAAGTGACCCCCAGGAGTCCCTCTCCCTTGCCCAAGTGGAGGTTTCCCCGAGGAATCCCCCCCTTGCCTGCCTGCAGCGCTGAAGAGATCCCGAGATCTCTCATAGACTAACATTGCGAACCCGACGCTTGTTTCTACACTGCACCCGGCCGCCCCCGCGCCGCTGAGGGTGAAATTTCTGTGTGGACCTGTGTCCCCCCCGGTGCCCTACAAAACCCCCCTGGTCTGCCCTCCGAAGACGCGGGTACTTACCTGCAAGCAGACCGGAACCGGGGCACCCCCTTCTCTCCATTCTAGCCTATGTGTTTTGGGCACCACTTTGAACTCTGCACCTGACCGGCCCTGAGCTGCTGGTGTGGTGACTTTGGGGTTGCTCTGAACCCCCAACGGTGGGCTACCTTGGACCAAGAACTAAGCCCTGTAAGTGTCTTACTTACCTGGTTAACCTAACAAATACTTACCTCCCCTAGGAACTGTGAAAATTGCACTAAGTGTCCACTTTTAAAACAGCTATTTGTGAATAACTTGAAAAGTATACATGCAATTTTGATGATTTGAAGTTCCTAAAGTACTTACCTGCAATACCTTTCGAATGAGATATTACATGTAGAATTTGAACCTGTGGTTCTTAAAATAAACTAAGAAAATATATTTTTCTATACAAAAACCTATTGGCTGGATTTGTCTCTGAGTGTGTGTACCTCATTTATTGTCTATGTGTATGTACAACAAATGCTTAACACTACTCCTTGGATAAGCCTACTGCTCGACCACACTACCACAAAATAGAGCATTAGTATTATCTCTTTTTGCCACTATCTTACCTCTAAGGGGAACCCTTGGACTCTGTGCATGCTATTCCTTACTTTGAAATAGCACATACAGAGCCAACTTCCTACAGGGCTCATCCCATCTGCACATAGTTTTCATTCTGTATTGATCTATAGTCTTCTATCTCTTATATGCTCCGCAGGACAATCCTAGACATATGTTTATCAACTCACTCCAACATACAGTCCATTCAGTATGATAATGTCAGTCTTACCATCTATTGTTTGGAGAATGTGCCTCATATCTTGTAGGCTTACCCTGGTGTTGGACTTCAAGTGGATCAGGAGCTCTTTATCTTCCCCCCCGAGCTGCTCCCTAACCTGCCTCTGTAGTGCAGTCGGATTTCCTAGAATCAAAGGGGAGTTTGGTTTGCTTGCAGTCTGAGTTGTCCATGATGATGCAGTGGTGGTCCAGTAGATGTGTAATTATAGAGCTCAACAGCTGGGGGGGAATCCCCACTAGAATTTGCTGTATGCTGCACCTCCGAAAGCTTCAGGATTGTAGTCAGATGCAGCTTCCGCCAATGGGCATCACTTAGTCACTTCACTCACAAGTGGTCTCTCCTACCTCAAGCAGCACACTATCCTGGACTAACACAATCCTTCTACACCATTGGCACTGCATCTTTCTTCAGCAAGAGTGGCAGGCGCACGGTGTCCTTGACCGCCAAGCCGGCAAACATAATAAGGCCTCGAGGCGCATTCCTGGGCCCAGATGGGCCATCATTGACAGCAGGTCCATCACTAACCAAAAGTGAGTCCAGATAACTTAATTTTTAAGATTTGGCACTTGAACTAGTACAGATTTGCCTCTGTCCATTAGTCTATTGAAGATTTGTTGAGTACTTTGGTGCTATGTAGCCATTTAGAGGTTCTTAATTGGGATGTAGGCAAGATTTTCTATTTACTCTGCTTTTATTCCCATTTAATTTGATTATGATATAAGGAGAACTTTAAACTTGATTCTCTAATACCAACAACCCTATTTTTGTGCTTTGCAGCTCTGATACCTCTTTTCAGTAACAATGTGTTAAGTGTTTGAGTGTTAAGATTATCCTATGATGTAAAAAGAAACCTACTTATAGCCAGAGTTATCTAGCATGGGTGCATTCATCTATTGTAAAAGCAACTCCTTTCTCCCTGATGGAGCTAATATAGTGTAATCATCACATATTTTGTATCCTTCATCAGAATGATAAATGGAAGGATCAACTGCTATGGTGCAGAATTTCTGGGACTGTAGAGCTTCTACGGCTATCTCAGAGTGGCTGGATCATTTTTAAGTCTCATCTGAGGTATAGCATGCACTGTTGCTTGCAAGACATTTTGTTTACTTACAGGAGGCTTGTAGTGTGGGTATCACTGGTTGGCTTCATAGTCCCTCTCATTTCCTTGCTTCTCCTTGATTAGTGGGTACTGGCTTCACTTCCTCTTCGTGTTAGTCCCTACCCTGGAGCACAGTCCCAAGTACTTGCCCAGTGTGTTAATCCACTGCTTGTTGGACCTTGGAGGTATGTTTTTTCTTTAAGTTTCAGCAGTGCATGTGTTTAAAGGCCGTCTTTGTTGTTGCTTTTTGCCCTGTCATTGTTGTGGTGTTGCTTTGCCTCACCACTTATACTCCACTCCCAGGTTGTTGCTGTGCCCAGTGTGGCCAGAAGAAAAATGATATGACCGGGGCAGCACTGGCCACATCATATTGCTTTTGTTTCTCTTTATTAGCCATGCTGCTCAGCAACAACAATGCTGGTGGGAAAGAAAATAGGTTTTGATCAGTGCATTTTTCCAAGTTAATCAGTTTTTGCACAAGCATTTAATAAGAAACATTATTTTTTTCTCTAAATAGCGTGTTTTATTTAGAAGCATTTCTCTTAGTTGTATATATTCCTACTCATAAGCAAATGAAGAAACGTGTAATGAAACCAGTACAAAGTTTGAAGTTCTTAGAATGGCCTAGGAAGATGGTCGAGGCACTGTAAGAATGGTAAACGTTGAATATATAAGGGGGATCAAAGAAATTCTGCCATAGACAAAAGCAGTCTACCTTATAAGGTTTTATATAGACGTGTGAATGGTCTGGCTGAAGGAACAATGCCAAACGCTTTATAAAAATAATAAATGTCTGCTCTTTCATTCCATGTTGCCTGTGTTTGGTGTTTAAACAACAATGAAACACACACGGGTAAGCCAGCTTCCATGATTTTTTTTTTTTTTCATTTCTTGCCTCTGCATCATTTACCCCAAGATTCTAATTTGTTTTGAAACAACTGGTTTATGTAGTCTGATTTTTCATTCTATTTATGAGACTTTAACGTGGGACCGTTGCTTCATTTTAGTGTCTGTATGTGTGAAATTGTTACTGTTGGTTAAATACATTGTGTAATATTTAACTAAACTCATTTTATCTAGAAAAATCTGAAAGCATTCCATCTGCCTGTGCTGAAGATTCTGCTCACCACAAGATGAGTCAGGAGTTAAATTTGCACCTTCCAAAATGTGATACTGGATGTGTTGAGAATCTTTTGGGTCTTAAAAACATCCTCTCACCTTCCGAAGATTTAATGTCATTTATAAAGGTAATTTATAAACAATGTCTATTTCTTTACTTTTTCTGTGCACAGTTAGCTGCAAAAAATCTTTCATTTTGCACATCACTTTTAAGCGTGGTAATAACTAAGATAATGTGTGCAAAAGTGGCATACCTTAAATTCATCAGACATATTTGGGAATCGAGGTGGTTGGGCACGGTTGTACTTTATCAGGTGTTTCCTTTTCTCAGCATGGCTAGTGTGATTCAGGAGAGCTGGGTGTAGGGAGGAATTGTGGGATGGGTTACTTCCTTGGAACCATGAATTTGCATACAAGTTGTGGGGAAGGAGAACATTATTAATCAGAATCAACGTTATTGAAGGCTCTCATCATTTCCCTGATGTTTTATATATGGTTCTCTCCAGTAACTTTAATCTTCCATGGGATCTGAATAGTGGACTGCTATGTTAAGGAACTGGACTAGGTCACTAGTGAGAATTACTTCTACTTATACATTTTATAAAAATCATACTTAAGCAGTTTTAGGCAATGCTTAATATTTTAGTCATTGAGTCTTGCCTGTCTTTCTTTTGAGTTAGTTTTAGATTACCTCAGTATCCATTTTCCCTTTGTCTAATGTTTAGATTTCAATGTGAGTTGGGCAAATGAGATTGTTTAGAATCAGAGAAGTGTATACATTCTCTTTACAATTTAAACTACTGCAAGCTGACTGAAAGTGTTAAATTGAGGCAAGGTGAATAGGTAAGGTATGATAGTTGTCAGAATGAAAAACTTGGATTATTGGTGTGAAGTCTTAAAGCATTCGCTTATATTTTGAAACTGAAAATGAAGTGCCTGCTTGAGAAATTTCTACAGAAGTGGTGCAAACATACAAAGTAAGTGGTTTCCATAAAACAATGGTGGAAGCGGTATTAGTGTAAATGCAAGGGTGAACAAGAATCCATATAGTTTTGCCTAAAAGACAACAGAGAAATGACATATAGGGTGTCCTTATCTGTCACCAAACTGTATGCTTCTGTACAAGTTCTATGTAGCCAGTTGAACCTTACGTTAATAGATATGCCATGCACTGGATGCCAATGTAGGAAATAGTTATTGGTTCTATGCAATCACACTGGTTATGGTAGGTGTGTCTTGACGTACATAGTGTGATGATATTGACTTGGGATCATGATCTGCAGAGTATATAATCTGTCATTCCCTTATTCTGACAGTACAATATCACCAAGACTGAACAGTGGACAAAGTTGGTGCAGCTACTGCAGACGTTCCAAATGAGGAATATTAATTTCATATTTAATAATATAGAACTACTTTTGCCGCTGCCAGTGTCTAAAACTGAATGTGAAAAGATCGCAGTTGCTTCGGATGCCAAACTTTTAACGAATCATGAAAATATTAACCCGGACAGTGGTTGTTCTCAAGAGGATAGCCCAATAAAAATGTCTATGCAGATGAAGCGCAAAAGAAAGCTAGATCAGTCTAAGGACTTCTACAACTGTGATTATAACTCTGGGGAGGAATTTCTGACATTGCCCAACCCCTTGCCTTCCTCAAATACTGAAGAAATCAAAGATGACTTACAATCTACAGATAAAGGCCTGGAGCAAGGCTCGCCAAATAACTCTGAAAAGAGAATTCAAACGCCAGCTGAACAACAGTGTTCATTTCTCGTTTCTCAGTGTCTAGACTCGCTGACCAAATTTTTGGAGGATGTGTCTTTCTTAGATTGCTGCGTTTACAGTGAAGTTGGTGAGCAAAATGAGAGAAAAGACATGGAATATAACTGGACTGATGGCTGCATGAAAAATGGTCTTTGTGATGAGTATAGAATAGAAAATAGAGATTGGTGGCATTCTCAGAGCTGTGGTGAACTCAAGGCTACAGTGGAAGTGCTCAGTTTTCAGAACTGTTGCTCCCTTATTTCTAAAGCTATGGGCTCCTCGATGGATGCATGTAAGAAATTAGGAAAAGATCCAACAGAAGAACTAACTCTGGGTCTACCTAAATACCGAGAGGAGGTGTTTTTCAGCCAGTCAGCAGTTGATGTAAGGTAAGTTTGAAAGGTATCTATTCAAAAAGTATATAAACTGCAGACCACCGTAAATCTGTATGTTGAGGTAGCCTTTGGTGTAATGTTGGTGTAGTGGTACCTGAAAGGAAATACTGAACATACCCCAGCTAATTTGAGATGTAGACTTTTCTCCTGAAATGCTTTGCTGTGGCATACACCACATTTCTATTTAGCATTGCACGAGTGCCTTGTGTGTTATATGGTCCCAAGTAACCACAAGTAAAGAACATTCAAGAACTGTTTTGCTAAAAGCTGTCTATTGTAGTTTGACTGAGCAACAGTTATTAAACAGTAGTGTTTTAGTAACCCTTCATGGGTTTTTTAGTTGTGGGATGCACCACCTTAACCTTCATGTTTTCAAATGTGGATATTTTAGCTATTAAAGTAACTTCTGAAAGTATGCCATATTACTTACTGTATTCACACTCTCCTGATGTTGTCATAGAGCAAAGTGGGCCCAATGATTGGTAATAGCACCATATAAAAATAACTGTCTACAGTTCCCATTCACATGCATAGTGCGTCTCAAACATCTTGAATAATAGTATCAAATGCTGATGATGTAGCCTCAGCAATTTACTTTCATGAGCTCACGGTTGCCTGTGAAACAATGTGAAGAATTCATTTTGGGTTATTTGTTTAACAGTCTTGCGCAGAAAAGAATATTGCTGATCAAAAACGTATTTTCGAACTGCTCACTCATGACTGTGGGAAACAGACGAGCCAGTATTGTGGAATATTTACCAATCCTTCGTAACATCTGTAAATCAGAGAAAGTCAAAGAGCAGGAAAAGTGGAAACGAAGGTAAGCGCTTGCCTGTTTGTTTTTCCTCCATACTGTTATGGTTCCAACTAATGTTTAATATATACCAAATGTAGCAGGTTCCTGCTACCTCTACTGTTCTGAGCAGCTAATCACTTTCAAGTGCTGGCTACAAACTTTCTGCTGCGTCCTCTGTGTGCTCTCTGCAGTTCGGTCAAAAGGTGGACTTGTAAATAGTAAAAGAATGAGGAAGAGTCTCTGGCATGGGGGGTTGTTCCACTACAGTCAAACCCTTCTGCAGTCTATCTCTACAATGTCAGGGAAGGTCTCCGTTGTGCCCTAGGTACCCCCACACGGTGGGCAGCAGCCACATTCATTACCCCTTTGTGCCCTCCTTACACCTCACCTGGAAATGCCATCTTCTGTCAGAGCCACATAAATCAGGATCTTTTAGAAATGTAATCGCTGTCCCACTTACCCATGAAAATGAACTTTTTTTGTATGAGGAAGGTGTAAAGTCAATCAGTGATTCCTGTAGAGAAAGCCCGGAGCCTCAGCAGTAACAATTCATCTTCTGATGAGTCTCACCTGCACCTATCCTGGAAGTTAACACCTTTCATTCATATCTAAGTAATACATCTCTGCCACTTCTGATTCATTTTAGGTCTCATTAATCAAAATGTAAAAGTCCCATGTGTTGAAATAACACTGCTGAACCACTGCCTTTTTTCACAGATCAAAGCCAAAATGTCACCCAAAATAAATCTGTTTACAACAAAAATAAAGGGTCTCTTAACTTTGTTACGGTAGTGATGTGTAATTCTTTGCTGTCT
Source organism: Pleurodeles waltl (assembly GCF_031143425.1). Taxonomy (NCBI): domain Eukaryota; kingdom Metazoa; phylum Chordata; class Amphibia; order Caudata; family Salamandridae; genus Pleurodeles; species Pleurodeles waltl. Next base: position 1,059,886,068 of record NC_090446.1, on the reverse strand, counting down.
AAGGCCATTGGCAATGGAGATGTGGATAGGGAGACTTTTTTTGTTAGATTGTTTTGCCACATCTCCATTTTACACCATTAGTTGTATATGAAACAATTTAGGGAACTTTTTCTTTAAATGGATGCTTTCTTATTGAAGGTTTTTTTTTATTTTTTTTTATTTATAAACATTTCCCCTTGATGCATGCTTTTCCAATGTATTTAACCTGAGATCAAACCTTGTTATCCAATTGAGACCAAAAATTATCTGCTGAAGAGCACACTCGTACCTGAAAGCCTTCACAGTACAATCTGCCTTAACATAACTTGACTTCTGAAGCAGGCACTTGACATCAATGACCTCCTGTCTGATTCCAACAACAACAAATGTTGCTGAGACAGTTTTACAACTCAGTCACCTTTTTCCTTAACCCGACCACAGAATAGACCAGAAGCCATTAAGAGTCTAGAAGAATTACTTACTATGTCAAGTATATCACCAAGCACTCGATAATAACCGATCTTAAAATGTATTTTTAATTGTCGGATCCGTAATCTCTGAAGAGCACCCTAAGAGTAACTTCACAGCATTGTGAAGACCACCTTGATATCTCTCCACTCATCAGAACACTCCCTCTACCATCCCACCACTATCGCAGTCTACTTAACATCCTTCTCACCTCTGGACACTTAGAAGCTGGAAAGCCCTATGCTACATGGTAAAAGTGTTCTACGTTCAGTCTCGTGCTACACACTACTCGTGCTCTCCATAATATTAGATACAGCAAACCCAATTAACACATTCTTCTGAGCAGGGGTGAACCTAAGCCTTTTGAAACACTCATCATCCCCATGGTAAATCCATCTGCAGATCACCACTTAATAGCAAATTACCTCCCCTCCGAACCTTCTGTGCAAGGTCAAGGTAGATGACCGATCCAAGAACGAACATAATTCAGCCACCTTCTTCTTAACCATCAGTCTAGCTTCCGACCTGAGGTTGTATTTATATCAGAGAGAAGTTCCTTTACTAGCCTTGATATTTCTTGACCTCTCTTTCATTTTACTGTCAACTGTAAAGCCGTAGTGCAGTGGGTAAGACTGCTTTATACCCTCCTGCAAGGTATACTAAAGATGAGCAATTAATAACCTTCCTATAAAAATAGAGAGCAATACTAGACGGGGTGCTCCCTGTCATCAATCCTATTTGCTTTTGCAATAGAACCCTTAGCAAGAACACTTAGAGGTCCACCACTATAGCGGGATTACTCTTTGGTCCCAGTGAGTTCTGTAATCAATGTATGCTGATATGTACCTGCTAGTCAGAAACACAGAGTTTTAATTTAATATAATTAGGAAAGTTATGAACTATGGTGGGTGATCGGACCTGACCATTAACTGGTTGAAGTTGGTCATGCCTCCTCTCACTATGGTATGCCCAACCCCAGTTCATGTCTTCCCAATAAAGTTGCAATGCTCACCCATCCGTAACCTCGGCATTCAACATCATGGGTTAATGCCCCTTATGTTAGCCTCAGAAATGCATTGTTAAATTGTCTTCACAAATGTAGAAATGGAATATGATACCTCGGTCACTGGCAGGTTGGGTGCCTTTCATTAAGATGATCTAGGCTAGCTGTGGTTTGTAAAACTGAACAGATATGTTCTTCCCAAATGCCATTTGTTTGCAATCCATGTATTGAGTACCTAATGAGGCAATAGCGATAAAGCTATTCAGTAGACGGCTAAGAACTCTGAGACCTGTGTAATCACAAAATATTTAACATGTTATGCCATCATCTATTTAAGAAAGGTTGTTACTTCACTGCCAGAGGAGTGGAAATTACTAACCATGATAATATCAGACGCTTTCTGCATTTACTTAATTACTGATATGTACAACACTGTGTTAAATGACCTGAAAGTGGATCATTTCAATAGTAGGAAAAATAGGCTTTGAAATTGGGGTATGAGTTGGGAACAGTGAGCCTACTGTTAGCAAACCAGAGAAATGTTATTATAAATGTATTCTGTTACACACCAGTTGGCATGGCTGACAGTTTGAATTGTTGGAGATATGCAACCCATGCACCTTTGGCCTTACTAATGGGGTGAAATACTAGGATTCACAAGGCGCTCAAGATTCAAATAGACCGAAGATCTCAAGAAAAGAGGATGCCTGCACGAGGGTAATCACCCAACCCTCCAAAAAGTTCCAAAGGAACCTCAAAACTAATCACAACAATGTGCGGTACCTCTTATAACAATTATTAGAATCCAGTCTTCATAGAATAACTTTCCAACAGAAAAATCCATTCAAATATAATTTTCGGTTTAGCTACTCAAAAATCAAAACATTTATTGTTATGCATAAACTAATTCAAAACAAATAGTATGTCCATGATTATATAATTCATGCCTCAAAACACATTATAGATTTAATTACAATTATAATAATCAATTTAAACATTCATTATAACCCGTCCGTCAAATTTTTACCGTTCGAGCCAATTTGTGACAATCAATTCATTGTAAATCATCCGTCATGTTGTTATAATTCAAGCCAACACGTGTTTCGTCTCGGGACAGTGTTTTCTCTCATCCCAAACGACTTCTTCAGGGCTGAAAAGATTTTTGTAGGCAAGTTAAATGTAAAATAGTTTAATTTAATTAAAGAAACCAAAATGCTCCAACTTGAAAATTCAAAAGGTCTCCAAAAGTCCCAAAGGAGAAAACGGTATATAAAGAATCTAGTAAAATCTGATAGAGCAACCTTAAACTGAAAAGATATTTGAATTATGTGAAAAATGACAAAGGGTAAAAAATCAAACACCAATGGGGCATCCCCAACCCCAAACATCCATGGTATACCTGAAAAGGGGGATTGTGCTATCGTCATGCATTAGTATCACACAGTGAAAACACCACCAAAAACACTCCTCCGAGTAATAAACAGGAACCCTTCCGTGTCATTAATTACACCAATGTGTTGCATGCCATCTACAAATTATAATGCACTAAAATGACCAATCTTCCCATTTAATGCTAGTGCTAATTACATTAGCTACGTCTGTCTTAATTATATGACTACTCACCACTTGACTTTAATTATTCGTCTCTAGTATTCAAAACAACAACAAACAAAACTCAATAAGATAACTCCATGTTATAGTCAAAGTCCTGTTTATTTCAAATAAAGGTAATTTTCACATATAATACCTCCGTTAAATCTTCCAATAATAAAGATTCCCATCAGAGCTTTTATACGGAATAATCCAATGCCGTTCTACAATGTAAAATAGTATACCATTAATTAACTTCCAAGTTACATGTAGTCTCTACGATAAAACTGCCCTGGCTTAAATGCTCACCTGGCTAATATAAGCGGTTATTTAAATCAGTAATCTGTAATGAAGGACGCCATGTGACGAGTACACACAATGTGTCAATCCAATAACTCCAAAGCGTATCTATGTGGAAAAGTTTTATCATTAGTACTCTTCTCCCAAAAAAAAAAATTAAAACCTGTTAATAGCGCTGCCATATCTCCGTGCATTTACCTGAGTGCCTCCGACGAAATTCCAAACTGGCAAACACAGTAAAAAGACGCCGTGTTGCGAGTACGCACAGCGCGTCTTATTCACCCGGTAGTTAAATACGCTTCCGAGGTGAGTTCAAGTCTTCGACCGTAGAGACAAACAACGGACTAACGGTCATGTTCGTTGTACTTTATCTAGCAACACTTAGTGAGTCCGCAGTGCAAAGCCAAACCGGACCAACTTATTTCTACTTCTATTTTTACTTCGGACAGCTATACAAATTACGATGTACCTTGTAGACGGGTACTAGTCATCACTGTTGTATCATTTGTTTCCTTATCTAACTCCCATTACATCAGACAAAATTAAAACCAAAAATCCACCATGTCCAATTTTTTACCCTTTTTTCACCAATTATTTGAATTCCATGTCAACGTCTTACACTATGCCCAAATAGATGTGCCACAAATCAAGCACCAATCCGTGATTTAATCAGTTTAAGTAATGAAATGATTTAATCAATATAACAAACTAAAGATATATTCCTGTTCCAGCGCTTAATAACCATTTGTGAATTGTTGGAGAATTTTGGTTGTTGTAGTCATCACAATGTACAGTGTATCATCATGTTACATCAACAAATCATTTCAGTCTTCACTTCATTTCCCTAAGAAAAATTCCAGTTCCCTATCAGAGTTGAGGCCACACTCAACAGTTCTAAGTCTCATAATCCATAATGCTTCTTTTTTCCGAAGGGCCAATTCTCTGTTGCCACCCCTTGGGTCTCTAAGAACGTGTTCAAGTCCAAAAAATTCAAAGCATTTCTGAATCATCTGTGAATCACATTCCATAATATGTGAAACAATTGGGTATCTAATATCAAGATTCTTCAGAGCCCGAACATGTTCACCTATTCTTACTTTGAGTGCACGTATTGTGCTACCCACATACATTTTAGAACATTTACATCGTATTATGTATACCACAAAGGTGGTATTGCAGTTTATCAGTGACTTAATCGTGTAGTGTTTGTCTCCCTGTACAAAATCTTTGATATTGTGGCATGCCCAACGGCACACCCCACAGTCCCCGCACTTGTAGAAACCTAGTGTCCTAGTAGATAGCCACGTTTTATCCACACCAATGGTGGTGAAACTAGGACTCAAAAGATTCTTTAAGTTCCTACCTTTTCTATATGTTGTTAGGACTCTTTCAGGTATAAAGTCCTTCACCTTTGCCTGGGATTATCCACCTATTGCGGAATATTGGTTGCAATTTTTAGCTGCACTGTGTGATGAATGAAGGTACTTTTGACCCGTCTCCCTTGGTTGCCCTGCTAGGTTATGTGTTTAATATCCCTAAACCATACAAGAAATATACTGCACTGAGGTTGGATAAGCAGAGAGCTGCCATGAAGTTGGGAAGGGAGCTGCAGGACTTGTCTGGGAGTAATGAACAGGCTGAGCTGTACACCCCTTTCCTCCTGAGTGCCTCACAGCCTAGACATATTTGTCCCCTCAATATACCGATCTGGGCTGTAGGCATATTTGTGACTCTCTTGTATTATACTGCATACTCGTGTAATAAACCTTGCTAGTTTTGGCGGGGGGAGGGGGTTCTCTGACACATGATTGTCTGACATGGCTCCAGTGTTACTGTGGGCATTCAGTGAGGTGCGACTATACCTTTTTCAATGACATCTATATTATTCTTGTCAGGTGGGCATAAGATTTTAAAATATAGTCATGTCTGCTCCTGTTGCTGAAAATGTATGTATATAAAAATAATTTTAAAATGTCAGATTCTTTCACTAGTAACCTTTTCCCAAAAGCAATAGTGACAGCTGCAATGTTTCTCAGAGAGCGGACACAACCAAGTTCTTAAGCATTGGATTTCTCATAGATTCACATGGTTCAATCATTCCCTGCCGCCAAGCTGGGTATCCTAAACACTTTTAAAGGCAATAAATAGTGGTAAAAGCCATAGGCTCAACAACAGTGTTCGTTTAGCAGCACTTCCACCTCACTTGAAACTACCTAATGTTAGCCAATGAGGTGGAAGTCCAAACACCTGACATCTTTGTACAGACCTGTTAGTTTGCCTGGGTCCCAATGAGTAGAGTTGACGATATCCTCATCTCTTCAAGCACATATATATAGAAATAATGGCCAAATATTGTGAGTCAGTAATAATAATAATTCATTCTCAGTCATATAAATGTTATAACATTGTAATTTATTGTTATTTTATGCACAGCTAATAATTCATCTTCATGTCTTTGTAAGAACTTCAATTACAACACATTTCACAATAGTTAATCACTTCATCAGGCAACGTAGTTTACCAATGTAAGTATTCATGCTTTGTATCAGGAATTCAGTGCAGATGAGACCAATGTGTAACCACCTATAACGCAAAGCTCCAATATAATTTCTGTGCATGTGACAACCTCTATAAAGGTTTATCTTGGGACCATTCAACCAAGGTTAAAGTGCTGAGCTCTCTACTCTCCTTAGAGGCAACCAGAGGTCGAATTTCTATCATGATGTGAGTGATGGAGTCTTTTGAAGAGCTCTGCTTTTTGCTCGAATAACTCCTCTTTGTGAATTGTGTCCAACAACTTTGCCTTCCCTGGATTACAGCCAGTCTCGTCCCTGTCAAACGAGTGTTGTTTCTTGGGGTGTGTTGTCTCCTTTGCCCCATAGGAGGCATCCACAGCTGCAGTGATGACAGCAGAGATTGCTCATCTGATAGACTTCTAGCCGTCGATTCCTTACCATAGAATTATCTCCAGGCGTCAGACTGAATACAGAATTGTTTTAATTTTTATTTTTTTTAGAAGTACTCTTGCTTGCCAGTAGGTAGCACAGTCAGCCTTCTGCTCCAGAAGGGACACGTATGGTGCCTAGGTAGGCGTCACCACAGCACACTGGGGTCAGTGATATGATATGATTAGAGGTTGGGCAGCCTCTTGCGCCATTAATTTCGCCTTCTTTGAAGGAGGAGGCAAAACAGAATCATCATCATCTGAATTGCACACATCAGAAGTGGAATCAGAATCCGCATCGTCAGTATCCAAAATATTGGAAACAATAGATGCAGTAAGATGCTTGTTTTTTTTTTTTTTAGCGCACTTTACAGACGATTTAGAGTTTAAAATAGAAGAACCCTCCTTAGAAGGAGCTTTGTGAGGAACCTCGTCCTCCGCCTTTTGTGAGGAAACCTCACTCACCAACGCCTTTTTTGAGACATTTTTTTAAATATTTTTTTTAATGAGGTGTTTTCTGCTTTCCCCGTAGATTGGGCCAGAATAGTCTTTGAGACAAAGCTTAAGATCGAATTCTCCAGATTCTTTGATAATTTGTTAATAGAAGTTACAACAGCTTGTTCAACAGAGCCCTGAATGAACTCAGTTAATTGTTCATTCATTTGTTCATCCTCCTCTGAACCATTCTTGCCCAAAGAGACCTCCATTTTTGAAGAAAATGGGTACAGCAATAGGAAAGAGAAAAAATTACCTGAAAGGGTTAAATCTTCTCTGCAGACTAGCAGAAACGATTGAGGCTCCGCCTGTGGGCGGGTACGGAATGCAGGACTCGGCTGAAACAGGTGATAAAATAAACAATGCGGGCTTGTATTAAACACGAAGAACAACAGTAAACGCTTCTGTTTCTGTCAGAATGAAGACTCGCTGACAGAAACGTCAGTTTGGCATGCTGATGCGCGAGGAGAGCCGTGCTGATAAAATGAAATATGCGGCAACGAGCCAACTGGGGAAGATTACAGTGGGACACCAAAGCTGCGCATAGGCAAAACACCACAGTTAATATAAAACAGACAATAAAAATGTAGAAGCAAACAATAATAATACGAGCAGAAGAAAGTAATACTTATCTTGACTGCGAGCAGCAAGAAAAGAAGGCTGTTCACAGTCAAGAAATGTATTTAGGGGTTTGGTGCCCTGTCATTGGTGGGCGCTTAAGACCACTGTTTCTCTCCCATTGGCCATTTTTCGTTTGGCCTTATGGGAGTTGTTGTTTTCTTGACTGCTGCTATTTAATAAACAAGAAAAGAAAATGCATAATATGAGCCTCCGGTCTTGCCATAAAATCTAAGCTCCATGGTAAAGTGGAGGGTGTGTTCCACTAAAAGCATGTCAGTGACAGGTTTGCCCAATCTGTTGTGCACCTGTGTGGAAAAGCAGGCACACTTTTGCCACAAAGGAAGACTTGGAAGTCCCAAAAGTCCTCCCCCCCCCCCCCCCTCCCCCCTCCCCTCCCCCCCAGGGGAGCGACCCTTGCCGAATGCGTCGCTCCCCGTCTCTAAAAAAAAAAAAAAAAAAACACACAAAAAAAATTTGCCCTGGCGCCTGGAGGTTTCTGCCGCCTAATAACAATAGGCCAATCTGCCCCCGGGGGAGGGGGGTGCAGAAATGGCCTAAAATAAATTACACACCCCCCCACGTCCGCCTACAGGATCGCTCCCCTTGCGTGACAGCAAAAAAAAAAAAAAGTTCCCTGGTGCCTAGTGGTTTCTGCCCCCCTTTGGGGCAGATATGGCCTAAATACTATTTGCCCCTCCAGGGGAGCGACCCTTGTCTAAGGGGTCACTCCCCATCTGTAAAACAACAACAACAAAAATCACCCAGTGCCTAGTGGTTTCTGCCCCCCTTGGGGGCAGATCGGCCTAATTAAAATAGGCTGATCTGCCCCCCAAGGGGGCAGAAATGGCCTAAAATAAATTTGCCCCCCAGGGGAACGACCCTTGTCTAAGGGGTCGCTCCCCTTGCGTGAAATTCATGAAAAAAAAAAAAACTCCCTGGTGTCTAGTGGTTTCTGTCCCCCTTGGGGGCAGATTGGCCTCATAAAAATAGGCCAATCTGCCCCCAAGGGAGGCAGAAATGGCCTAAATATAATTTGCCCCCTATGGGAGCGACCCTTGCCTAAGGGGTCGCTCTCCACCTCTAAAATTAAAAACTAAATTTAAAAAAAACAATTATCCCTGGTGCCTAGAGGTTTCTGCCCCCGGGGGGGGCAGAAAAGGCCTTAAAAAAAAAAAAATGCCCCCCGGGAGCGACCCTTGCCCAAGGGGTCGCTCCCTCATGCCAATTTCCTTTTAAAAATTAAATCCCTGATGTCTAGTGGGCGTTTCAAAAGCCGGATTGCTTTACAATCTGGCTTTTGAAACGCAGAGAGAGACTTCAAAGGGAAGGAAATTACTTTCCTTCCCTTCGAAGCCTCTCTTGCCTCCTCCACGTGATCTGAAGAGAAATGCTTTGCATTTCTCTTCCGATCAGCGCGCTGTAAGCTGAGCTTCCAGTGCAAAGGAGGAGGCCTTGTGACAATCAGCGCACGATCGCGCGCTGACGTCACAGGGGGTCGGGGTGGAAGCGGGAAGTTCTTCCCCTTCCATCCCTGCCTTGGGGGGGGAACCCCACAGAGGGAGTGCTAGCGCTCCCTCTGGGCTCTGTGCCCAGGACGTAATGGTTACATCCTGGGCACACAAGCACTGTGCCTCAGAGCGTAACCATATCATCCTGGGCACAGAAGGGGTTAAATCAGACTGTCACTTTATAGGTCTCGCCTGATACAGCACATTTTGTTTATTTACAATCAACTTAGAGCCTGCCCCTTACTTACCAATGGTTGGCTTCATTGTCACTCATTTCCTTGCTGCTCGTTTGTCAGCAAGTGTGTCTTTGTCCTTTTCTGGATCAAGGCCAAAGTATTGCTCAGGGATGTGGAATTCCTATAGCCCGACGTCCGGGAAATATTGTTTGCGGTCAAGGGCAACAAGTTTTCATGTTTATTTTGCCCCTGGGACGAGTAGGCCCAATCCCCTGCAGCACGAACACTTTGGCTGCCAATTTACAGAGAAGGGAACTCTCTGCAGTGGACGTAATATGAGTGTCCATATGTTGATGCTGTTCTATCTTGTATTTATGGTTCATTAATGAAAAGCCTTTTATTATTAGGGTGAGCGCCTGTAAATAAACCTTTTAAGGCCACACTGCACTACTGAAGTGGTTCAGTTAAAAAAATAAAAAGTGTGCACACGTTTGAAAGGTTTAACAAAATGAGGCTAAGTATAATACTCCCGGAATGCCTTCTAATTAGATGCAAATATTTGTAGAAGCTTTTAACAAGAGTGATGATTGCTTTCAAAATAAAAAATGCAAGTAGGGAAAAACAAGTTTCACTACTATGAAATTTTAGGTTCTATTTCTTTGAAGCATCATTTAGAATAATGTGTTGATGCATGCTAGTATTTAAAATAAATATATATATTCTTAATGGAAAATCAGTGTAACCATTTTCAACAACATTATGGGAAGCATGAAAACAAACCAGCACTGGCGAGGTCAACTGATCTGACATTTGTTGTGAGTCTTTTGGTCGCGTCAATGCATGTCCTCTTTTGGCATGGCTTTTGTAACACTTCATTGTTATGTGAGCTGCCAGGCCCTCACCATTGTAACAAACACTGGCAAAAAAAGTTTTTTTGTCTCAAAGCACACATTTCTACCAGTGGCATAACAAAGGTCCCACTGTGGTGTGGGGGACCCCTCCAGGTGGCCCCCTCAGAATAGGACCTGCCCGAGAGTCTGGAGGAAGTGCCCTCCATGTTCTTTGCAGGGGGCCCCCTCCAGTTTCATTATGCCACTGATTGCCACAGTAATTCCTGGCTCTGAAGAAAACTACTTTGTGTTGCAGTATGCTCCTTGTGGGAGAGCAGAATGCTATCACTCTCAGTAAAGCCAGCTAATAGATAGAGAAATAGAAGTTTAATAAAAACACAAATGTCTTTGTTAATGCCAGACCTAATTAGGGACCCAATCCTTAAAGAAATTCACAAAAGTGCACCCATGGTATATGTCCTTGAATTATTGGCTGTCATGAATTCACAAGAATTTGCAGAAGTAGACCAGGAAATCGTACTCCTAGAAAATATTTGTGAACTGTAGTTTAGCACGAGCAAATATGCATGTGTAGATTTGCTCATGTGCAAATCTATTGAGTGTTTACAAGTTCAGTTTCCTTCAAACCACCTTTTTCCCCAACCCTGGAAGAACTTTTACTTCTGCCATTGTCAGGAGTAAATTTCTATCCTTTCTCATTATGGTAAAACATTAGAGAAGAGCTGAATCCTTAAAACATGCAAGTTAGTAGGTTTGGGGTCTCTAAGGCATTCCAGCCCTGGAACTATTGCTTACTGCTTCTTCCAGCCCCAGTATGTAGATCTGCGGAAAGGTAGCAAAATAAGGAAATTGCTATTGTAGGAATTGAAACTGCACATATTCAAGCTCTAATATATTAGTAGCCCCAGCATGATCATAGAGGCTATTATCAGAGCTCTTACATAATGAGATTGCTGCATAAATTGTTGCTGCACTACATGGCACCAAAAGGCCAAGTAATTTTTTTTTTACAGGACAATTAGATTTAAGAAGCAACCTGTCCCATGGACAAGTAGATATTTTATTAAATTCTACACACCTGACTGCTTCTATGCCCAGTCTAATTCCACTGCTCGCACTTTCTGAGCTTCTGTTTTTTTCTTGTAGTTGCACCTCTTAAAAGTGCACATGTTTGCTAGCCATCCCCTTCCCCATGCACAGTGGGCCCAAGGGCAAAGAAGCGCTTTACATGAGTGCCACAGTACATTCCGCATGGTCAGCTTTATTTTTTGTTGTTGTTTTTGTTGTGGTGTTGCTTATCCCCTCCCCCTGTTGAAACCAGTAATGGCACTTTCTCAAGGATGGCAAAGGTAGAAGCAGACTTCCCCAAACCTTTAACCATCCTATCTCCAAATACATCATGCCACCTAACTTAGGGCTTATGAACATCAACACAGCCTTACATTGTCTTTGTCAAGAGAGCCAAATTCGCATTCCAGAAAGGCAGAAAGCACATTGAGTCCAGCCTCTCAAAAGCATTATGTCTGCCTGTGTAGTTTTACAGTGTGCTTCCTCCGTTGAATATCCTAGATGTGTGCCCCGCTAAAACCATGAACTTGCCATGGCACTGCGTCAGACTGTTTTTTTAGCCCTTACCCTTGGATCGCACCCAAATTTAAACATAACGGCAATTAGACCAGTATCACACCAACCCTTTGATCACTTCAGCCTATCTTTCCAAAAGATGGTGTAGTAATGGTCTCCAAATAAGAGTCAAGACTCGAAGTAAAGGTGAAATCAGTTTATCCTTACAAATGGACTTCAAACTCCAGCAGTCTTTCTTCTCTACACTGACTGCCTTACTATATAGAACCCAGAACCTACTATATCACAAGCAAATGCCATGCAGACAAATGCTAGATACCACACATGGCAAATCCAGTAGTTAGTAAATTGCACTGCAAGATCCAGAGACCACCATTTGGATGACCTAAAATGATGAACTCCTAAGCGATTAACCATCTCAATATCCAGACACACATTGAACTGTAGAGGAACTCAAAGAAGCCGACTTGGTTTGCGGAATCTTTAGACTACCACGTTTTCTCTGCATAAACAGGTCTAAAGCAAATACATTGAGAATTTCATGGTTTAAATGTATGTCTGACTTTCACTATGTTTGACGAGGACAAACTTCTAAAGCATCCAGTGCATTTTCCTTTTTTTAGCTTTGGTTTTCCTTTACTCCAGCGGTACCCCTCTTGAGAATGGTAGAGGCGCATTCTACCACTCTAGAATGAATACATTATTTTAAACTGTATACCCATTGAATGAAATAACTATCTACATTACAGCCTTCCCGAGAAAGCCTTGCTTTGGGTTAGTCAAATTAGGTACTGAAAGAAATCCTCTTTGACCGCTTGAATGAGGTGTACTCTGACAGGATGTTCGTTTTTGGGGTTTCAAGGCTTCCTCTAGGTGGATTTTCATGCACTAGTCTTGAATCCTTCTGGCACTTCTGGCAAATACATTACTGCCCAAAGCAGCTAGTGTAGGTCTTGCTTGCCCAAACCATCTGTGTTCCATTTTCGTGTTAACATAGCAGGAATGCACTTCCTGATGAACACTTTAACCGTATATGGCCTCACCTTTAGAATATTCCCCAGGCAGCAGGCTATTTGGAAACTTTTTGTAGCAGTATTCCTGTGTGGCGCTAGGTGGTACTGTGCAGCACCGCACTGGAAAGTAGCACACCAAAGCCGTATATAAGCACCTCCCATGAGCGACATCAGTTCCTTTCTTTCCATGCTTTCAAACACTGATCTGGAGCTCTGATCCTTCTTTCATCAGTATTCAACAACCTTCCAATCTAAATCTAGGGAGCAAGAGAATTTGTTATCCTCCTAAAATCACAGGGTTTAAACTCTGCACTAACTGTAGAAAACGGATGTTTATGGACCTACATGAGGTGAACCTTTGGGTGTTTGGGCTCAGGCACAACTCTGTCATGCAGTAAGTCTGCCATCATGCACCCAAAGGCGATTCAGGCCTGTGAAGCAGAGCTGTACATTGCCGCAGATAGGACAGTCAGTCTGTCAGAAAGTGCGTTTATTGGGCCCATAGTCCATTAAACTGTTGAATTTGTAAAACAGACATATCTAACATTAAACAACTCATCTCAATATTTTAAGATGTTCAAATACAAGATTTACTATAAATGCATTAAAATACAAATTCCCAAATGAATTTATCCACCTTATTTTTCTTTTCTATTGTTTATGTAAAAAAAAAATCTCACATGCAATTATTACCTCTAATGAATGCATAGCACATAAACACCTTAAGGCTACCTAATGTTTTAATATATTTCATTGAAATGGACTTTAAAAACCTACGCCTTTCACCAATGTAAAACCAACACTCCAGTAAAATGTGTGACCTTGTACATTTCATTTATACCACAATTGCAGTATCCACCAACATTTGAGTCACATTGGATAACTTCATATACAATATTAAGTTAATACCCAATCTGTATTTCAAAATAGTGTTTTGCTGACCACGTCAGGCAATCCTGAGTTATAGGGGTGCACATCTTCAGACCATGAATCAATTTAGTGGGTGACCGATATTTTCAAGTCCACCTAGGGCATTTTGTGTGCACTCCTAACTTGGGAGAATGTAAAGAGAGCAAAGTAAAATATGTCCATAAAAGCTCTCTTGCGCTCGAAGACCACAACAATGCAGTACTTAAAAGCATATTTTTACAAAATAGGAAATGTTGTCCTCTCCGTCCCGTAACCTTTTCCAAAATCTTATTCACAGTTTCATAGGGTTCAAACACTCCAGTTATAATATCCACTCATGCAAAAAACATTTCTTTACCGTAAAAAAAACTTTCACCGTCGCCTTAAAAGCTTGTGAAACCGGGATCATATCACAACCTCCATAAACCCTGTTGAATGTGCATAACCCCAGGACACAGGAAGTGCTTGTGCTTTAACGGAATTCAGATGTGGTTTCCAGTCTGTTTGACCCAAAATGTAATCCAAAGTATCCATAGGAGATAACTTAATCCACTCTTACCCTATTGATGAACCATTGATATTTTTTCTTTTCATGACAAAATATCAAAGTTTAAATTTTATTCATGTTAATTAGGAAATAGTCTTGGGCCTTGCTAAGTCCTAGTCCTGCTTCAGCCTAAAGTTCGGGGCACGGAATCATTCCAGAGTCTGATCCCATGACAGTTCTTCAGTCTGTTATCGGTTCTAGTTCTGGCCAGGAGTCCACTTGGCTCCACCAGCCTGCCCCCGTGCCCCTGACCCATCCGACTGCTGCCTCAACACCAGTTTGAGGCCCTCCTCCACCCGCAGGCACCTGCCGGCGCCTCATCTCTGGTGCCTAGTGGTAGGCAGCTCCAACTCCCGTGTAAGTAACCCTTTTTGTTTTGTAATCACTTTCTTTCCTCCTCCGCTTTTGTTGCTGTGTACGTATTTCCTACTTTCTGCATCTAGCCATGTCTTTTCTCATTCTCTGTATTTCTCTAACTGCTGTGTTTGTAGCTAACTAGCATTGTGCATTGTGCCGTGTTCTTCGTTCCTCTCCTGTATTATTACCTCCGTGTACGTAGCCTTTTAGTATTGTGCCGTATTTTTTCTCCCATTTCTGTATTTGTTAATGCCAAGGATGTAGTTATTTTAGTTTTGTGCCGTGTTTACATTTCTGTATCTTATTGCTGTGTACGTAGCTCTGGGATCCTGTTCTTTTCCCCCTGCCTCCCCTGCGCACACCCATTGTCACCCTCCGTCCTCAGAGCTGCTCCACCCTCCCACCCCACCCTCTTAATGGCGGCTGCTGCATAGGCGCGCCAGAGGCAAGCCCGTCTGCATCCATCTGTGCCTGGACCGTGCCCAGCGCCAGTACCCCTGGTCCCCCACAACCCAGCCCCTCCCTCCATCCCCCCCAAACAACTCTACTCCCCTCTCGCCCTCCACTCCCTCAACCCAGGACCTTGCCCCACCTGCACCCTATCCAGCCCCCCACACACACAGGGCCCCTTCACCTGCTACACCTGCCATTTCTCCTGCTCCACATCCCTCACGCCCCTCACCACCCCCCCCCACCAAACACAAAACCCCAACGCAATAAACACCTGCACAGCCCCGCACCCATCAACCAGCCCAACCACATAACACCTCACAACCTGAATACACCCTACAACAACACCACCACGATGCACAGCAACACCATCGTACGACACACAGCAACACCACCCTACGACACATCAACAACACCCACCACAACCATCTCAACTGCCTGCTCCTTAACACCTGCTCCCTACACAAGCATGCCATAGAACTCTGGGATCTCATCACATCACACACACCTGACATCGTCTTCCTCACGGAAACCTGGACGAACCCCTCCTCAGAACCCGGCATAGCCATAGCCACCCCCATGGGATACAAACTCCAACGCAAAGACTGCCTTAACAAGCCAGGAGGTGGCATCGCCATCCTGCACAAAGACACCATTATAGTCACCACTAACTCCCAAGACACCATTGACAGCGCAGAACACATGCACTTCCTAATACACATTAAGAGCACCACCCTCAGAGGCACACTAATTTACAGATCCCCAGGACCACGCCCGCCCTCTGTGACGCCATCGCAGACACCATCAGCATGCACGCCCTCCCCTCTACAAACTACATCCTCCTCGGTGACTTCAACTTTTACCTGGAGAACCCTCAAAACCACAACTCCTCCTCCCTCCTAGACAACCTCGCCAACCTAGGACTCAAACAACTGGTCACAGCACCCACCCACTCAGCAGGACACACACTTGACGCAATTTTCACCTCAAGCCAACACATAACCTACACCACCGAACTCCACTGGATCGACCACCACTGCGTCCACTTCTCCTTCGCCAAACCCCCCACTCGCCACCACCAACACACCACATCATTTTGCATGTGGGACAAGATCCCCGCAGAACGCCTGAATTCCCAACTGTTGCATGACCTCTACACCAACGACCCCAACACCGTGGCCAACAACCTTTAAAAATGGATCACTACCTGCGCAGACACACTAGCCCCCCTCAGAAAAAACATCACCGCCCGCAACATCAAGAACGCCCCATGGTTCACCACTGAACTCCAAGCGCAAATGCTGCCAAGCGGGGAAAGCCTGCCGACAAGAACCCTCAACAACCAACTTCTCCACCCTCAAAAAAACCATTCACACGCACCGCCAAACGAGCACACTACAAGGAACGCATTGACAACAACTCCCATAAAAGCAAAGAACTCTTCACCATCATTAAAGAGCTATCCAAACCCAAAGCCAGCAACATAGACCCCACACACACACAAACCCTCTGCGACTCCCTCTCCAACCTATTCCACCACAAAATCCTGGACATATACAACAGCTTCACACCACACACACGCCTCTCACCCACCCAACTCAGACGCCCCTCAAGCCCCCCCAAACCTACTCACCACCTGGGCACCAACCGCCGACGAAGAAACTGGAAAAAAAAAACATGAATTCCATCCACTCTGGATCCCCCTCCGACCCCTGCCCCCATCGCATTTTCAACAAAGCCAGCCCCACCAACGCCCCCAAGCTTCGTGACATAATCAACACCTCATTCGCCACCGCCACCTTTACAAACCCCTGGAAGCATGCAGAAATCACCGCTCTCTTAAAGCCCAAAGCCGACCCGGACAACCTCTCCAACTAACGCCCTATCTCTCTCCTCCCTTTCCCCACCAAGGTTGCAGAGAAAATAGTCAACGCCCGCCTATCCCACTTCCTTGAGGAAAATAACACACTGGACCCTTCACAATCCGGGTTCCGCAAAAACCACAGCATGGACACCACCCTCATCGCATGTACCGATGATATCAGAACCAGAGTCGACAAGGGCGAGACCGTCGCACTCATCCTCCTTGACCTCTCTGCAGCATTTGACACTGTCTTCCTCCACACATTCCGCACATGCCTCCACAACACAGGAATTCAACACAAACCCTAGACTGGCTCACCTCATTCCTCACCTATAGAACCCAAAAAGTCAGCCTCCCACCCTTCCACTCTACTGCTACCAAAATCATATGCGGAGTCCCCCAAGGGTCCTCCCGCAGCCCCACTCTCCAACATTTACATGACCCCTGTCGCCAACATCCTCCGTCCACACGGAATCACCATCCTCTCCTACACGGATGACACCAAACTCATCATCTCCCTCACCCCCAACCCCACCACCGCCAAAACCAACCTCCACGCTGCACTCCTTGACACCGCCACCTGGATGACGACAAACCACCTCAAGCTCAACTTTAACAAAACAGAAATAGTCCTCTTCGGCCCCAACAAAACCATATGGGACGACTCCTGGTGGCCCACTGCCCTAGGCCCCGCCCCCACCCCCGCAATCCACGCACACAACCTCGGCATCATCCTAGACCCCTCCCTCTCCATGACCCAGCAAATCAACGCAGTCACCTCATCCTGTTTCCACACACTCCACACGCTGAAAAAAACCTTTAAATGGATTCCCACAGAGATCAGGAAGACCATCACACACGCACTCATCAGCAGCAGGCTAGACTACGGTAACGCCCTCATCACGACGGCACCACATTCAAACTCAAACGCAGACTCCAGAGAATCCAGAACACAGCCGC
The DNA here is from genome assembly GCF_031143425.1 of Pleurodeles waltl. Classification (NCBI taxonomy): domain Eukaryota; kingdom Metazoa; phylum Chordata; class Amphibia; order Caudata; family Salamandridae; genus Pleurodeles; species Pleurodeles waltl. The sequence goes on along the minus strand of NC_090446.1, from coordinate 1,059,868,449 downwards.
ACGCCTCATCCTGGACCTGCCCCACCACGAACACATCACACCACACCTCAAATCCCTTCACTGGCTCCCCATAGACAAGAGGATCACCTTCAAGATCCTCATCCACGCACACAAATCCCTCCACAACACCGGCCCAACCTACCTCAACAAAAGAGTGAACTCCCACACGCCACCTCCGATCTGCCGACCTCGCACTAGCCACAATCCCCGCATCCAACGCACCACCTCTGGAGGCAAGTCTTTCTCCTACCTCGCCTCCAAAACCTGGAACTCCCTCCCCACAAACCTTTGCAAAACCCAAGACCACCTGCTTTTCAGAAAAAAAACTCAAGACATGGCTGTTCGAAAAGTAACCCCCGCTACCCTCCATTATTTACCTTCCAACCCCCCCTCCCGCACCCAGCGCCTTGAGACCCTCACAGGTGAGTAGCGTGCTCTATACATTTTTATATTGATTGTACAGTAAGTAGAAGTCAAAATTGAAGAGGAAATATAAGAACGCAAAGTGGGATTCTACCCCATCCAGCCACCCTATCTCAAGAGAAGGTGTGAGGCCATCAAGTTTTCCTCTTGCTCCCGATCTGCAGTTGAGGAGCCAATTCCACAATTTTTCCTGATGCACTGAGCTCATTTGCCATTGGCGACACCGCAGCAGGTCAAGGTCTTTAAGGAGGCCACACCTTGTATTTTTGGTACTCTTCTGACTCCCTTTGATGCACATTGTTTAGCCCGAAAGATCCCCAGAGGTGTCTAGTCCAGTTACTGCTGGTGGATATATCTTTTTGTGTCGTCTATGCCTTTGGAACTGGAGTGGAACACCAAGACTCCTGTACACCTTTCGGCCTCTCCTGCCCAGGGTTCTGAAGATGATCAGGAACAGCTGTGTCAAAGTTATAGTGGCTCTGCATTGGGTAGAAGTGTCCTACCTGAAAAATTGGGGTATGAGCATCTACCATCTGATAAGGCTACCACTTTTGGAGGATATTCTGTTGCAGCAGCAGGCTGGGCCCCGCAACACGATGGCCAATATGCATGACACCTATCCATTGGGATTGAACAGCAGTTATCTGCGTTTGATTTGCACCAGAAGTGGTTGAGGTCTTCATGGATGGCAGGCACTCTTTCACAAAGTCTCTTTATGGCAGTTACTGGGACAAATGTATTGACTGGTGTTGAATCTGTCAGATATGTTGTTGTTTGTTTAGTCTTTTGCCCAGCAAGGTCTTGCAATGGGCACTATATTAAGCGTTATTTGTTGACCCTTTCTGCATTTCTAGATTTACCAGACTCCTCGTCCTTGTTTAAATCGTCTATTGCAGTGCATTTCTTTGAAGCTTTGACCCATATGTTTCCTCCCAAATAATTTGTGATACCACAGTGGGAATTGATTGTGGTCCTGGCATTTTTGTGTACTTCCTTTGAGCCAATACATAGTGTCTCCTGACCCCAAAGGCTGTTTTCCTTATCACAATCACTTCAGTTTGTCACTTGTGAATTCCACACCCTCTGTGATTCTGCTCTTCGCCACCTTTCCCCCCCCCAGACAAACTGATGCTGAGGACCCAGATGGCCTTCTTGCTAAAGGTTGTGACTCCTTTTCACTTTGGGCAGACCATCACTCATCTACTACCCCCCCCCCCCCCCACCCCCCCACCAACACCCTGCACACCCACCAAAGTAGTAGAGGCTTCAAAGACTTTAACCCAAAAAAGCTTTAAGCTTTTACATCAATCATACCAAAGACCATCCAGGGAATGATTAACTTTTTGTTGGATTCTCTTGGCAATGAATTGGAAAAGCGATGCAGTGTTGAGGTGGATATTCCAGCATTAAGTAGCCTCCAGTAGGAGCAAAGCCCCATTTTACCAGGGCAAAGGCTACCACCACTGTATTGGCATGCAGGGTGCCTGTCCTTGACCTTTGCCAGTGTGCGACCTGGACATCCATGCACATTCACAAAGCACTAACTTCCTTGACAGCCAGGTCCAGCAGGAATGGCATTTCGCTCGTTCAGTCTTTCTGGTCTGAACCCACTCCATAGATCCTTCACTTTCAGGAGGTACTGCTTTTCTATCTATTCCAAAGGTGAGGAGTCTGCTGCTTGAAGTATCAATCTATAGTCTTTCTGGCAGAAGCTCTATCTAACCCCAGATTCTGCACCGTCCTCCCACCTCCCTGTTCTGTGGAGTGTTCCTAATTTGGAGATGTGCACATTGGTACCGGTTTGTGCTCTGCGCAGAATGACTATAGCAAGAAACTTAATGTGGCTCTGCTCATTCACTTCTGGGGTAAGATGAAGTCAACATGGAGCCTCACAACGCCATGTAGCAGTGTGGGGGACCACAGCTATGAGGTTTTCAAATCCAGTCTGAGGCCTGGGAATATTTTAAAGGTGAAGAAACGGTGGTTAGAGGATATCCACAAGACAGAGCCTTTCTGAAGGCAAGAAACCGGTTATCAACCCCAAAGACATACTAACACTGGTTTTGAAATAGGAATGGCCTCTAGCTGTAATGGACCAGGTAAAACAAGTGTTTTTCTGTAATACAAAGCTACAGTGACTACCAACATCGTTGGCAGATATATTTCTTTGTCAATTAAAAATGCATTATATTGTCTAACATTGTTGCGACAAGTAAACATTTTCTTTTTTTTTTCCAGGTTTCTGCATTATTTTGAAGGAATAAACCTGGAGTTACCAAAAACCATTTTATTGAGCCTTGCAGCTGATTTTCCCTAGTCTTTCCTAGATCTTGTGCGTGACACCATAAAATAATTTGTCCAGAATACAGTCCCAAATCTTTTATGGCTGCTTCTGCCCAGTGACACTACAAGAAATAAACTTTTAATTTTGCATTTTTTGGTTATTCTAGAGTTCACCAGTCTACCCAGGCATAATTGGAAGAAAGTAATCCGAGTCTTCCTGACACTTCAGCCATTGCTCGTAATGTCACAGTGAAACCTTTTACATATTGCAGTCATGATGAGGACAATGGTGTCGGGAAAGGGAAAGCACATGTGCATCTTTCCCACTGTATATTTAGTTAAAAAAAATGTATTTGTGAAATTGATCTATTTAAGTATGTACGTGCGTTTAGTTGAGTGTTTGCAGTTTTAGAGCGCCTGAAATGAATGTCGTTTTGGACTTTAACCCCTTTGTTAATTCGGGAGCCTAGTTGGTGAACTCCACCGCGTGGACAGCCTTCATGCATCTGCTGGTTTGTAAGGTTCATGGCTGTTTTATTAAAGTGTGGGTCTTCATAATTGGTGCTTTTCCACCGTTTGGTGAAAGATGTTGTGATATTTCAAACGCTTTCTAGGTTTACTTGTTTTGGATGAAATACAAATACTGTGTCTCTTTGGCAGTGGCTGAAATCTCCGCTCCTTCAATGAGTAGTTTTCTTTGCGTCCTGGTGTTTTCTAAAAATTCCGAACTACAAGTATCAGAATAGGAGGACAAAATCTGGACACTGGCTACCCACGCATATGATCTGGCAACTTGAGAGCTCTGGGTGACAGCGAAACAATCCGTGTAACAGCATACTGCTCTGCACTATACACAATAGACATTCACATTTTTGATACAGGCCCACTGCCAGTTTTTAGTTTTATAAGATAATCTGAACTTCCAACACTCACTGGTCTCCAGTTTTTATCGTTCCTTAGTGTTGCTACAGTTTTTAAACTCTCAACTTCAGCATTTGTGTAGGTTTTCTGTGTTAATTCGGTAGGGTCTTTGGTTGCTGCATTTTATGATGTTACTAAGATGCGTGCAATCGATTTAGTATCCTGCAACATGGTGTGTGACTACAGGTCTGTAAATGGATAGGTTTTGTTTTAACTCTTCAGATTTGTACATTATTTTTCCCCAAAAGTTGCTTGGCTTTCAAAGGCACTGCCTAATTTAGGCGAACTGGTCTTTTGAAAAACTCAGTTATATATGCTGTTTGAGAGAAGTGCCAATTTAATTTTGTAAACTTTTTATAAAGATTGCAGAAAACTGGTCTCATACTCCTTGCTCCCAACCCAGTAAAGTTTGAAATGGAATCGGAACTAAAATGAACCACTTAACTTTTTTTTTTTTTTTGTGATCGTACTTCTTCCCGTCTTTACTTTCAAGATCTACACAAGGTGGAATGCTACAAAGGTTGTACATAAGCTCTGATGGCAGCTATTTGTATTCTCTTTAGTCATTTGTGCTTGATTGTTTTTGTACACGGCTTCATTTTAGCTCGGTGATTAAAGGGAGTCCAAAACACCCGTGCTTAAGTTGTTTGCTGGAGAACTACGTTGTCATTTTGTAATCAACAATGGATTGTGCTATGTACTTGACAAATTGTAACTTATGAATGTTGGAGGTATGAAGGCGGAGAGCACTAGATATTGTAAAGAATTGTACAGGTGTATTAATTGTGTACAGTTTGTAAAGAATATTAAAACATTTCTCTAAATATGAAAATGTATATTTTTTTCAGGACAGTAGCCACGTTTTCTTTTACATTGTCATGCTTTTTTCGAATTAAATCCACATGAATGATTACATGATTTTAACGTAAAATAAGTGTTATTTTGATTTGCTTAGGATGAAAATGTTTTTTTTTTTTTTTTTACTGGCTGTTTATTGCTGATTAAAACCATATTGCCATAAGGTCAGTTTTGAAAGACGGAGTGCGTCGCATGCTTATATTGCCTGGAATATGCAGTTCACGGATACAACCCACCAAAAAACACAGTGCCTACCACACATGAGAGCGTGAGGATACCTGGTGTAAATCAGAGTGAAAACCCAGTAGATTGGCAATAAAAGGTCTGAGCTTGCCACCTAAAATAGAGGTTTTTGTATGTTGGAGATAGAGTTCATTACTGTTCGAAACAAACACTTGACAGAGAAATGTACACACCATACTGCAGTGATTGTCTAGTTTAGTCATAATATAGAGTTTACATACACTTATCTGCAAGAATACTGACGGCAAATATAGACTCACCACTATATCAAGGTAAGTGTAGATTTATTATTTTATTATTTTTAAATACAAATGTCCTGAAGAATAACCTTATTGTCAAGATAAGACCCTGTTAAAACCTCAGTTGGCGTACCTGTGTGTGTGTGTGTGTGTGTGTGTGTATATACATGTATGAGATAATGTCCTTGGATAGACTGTATTCTCATTACCAGTCTAGTGTGTGAGTTTGGAAGGGGGGGGGGGGTCTGGGATATGATTTGTCATCTTGTTGAGACAACTGGTACCATGTTTCTGATGGAATCTCTGTCTGCAATTTCCTCACACCTTCAATCCCTTCATGTGCAGGATTCGACCTGGGAACATTGACAAGTTCTCCTGCGCCCATACGTGGCGTTACATCTCTGCCTCTGTTCAACATCTGACATTGTACAAGGTGTCAGAGCTGTCCAAAGCGCTGCCTGGCATTGGTTCCTTATTTCCCATCTCACACCTTAATCCCAGAGTTGTTTTTCTTTGACATTTTCCCCAAAAGTATTTAAGTACAGTGTTTTGTTAAGCATGTCTCCTCAAAACTTTTCAGGCTTCAAATATTGCTACTCCTTTGGTTCCTTACTATAGGACGCATGTATATTTCTGTTTGTGGTGTCTTGTCCTGTGGCATAACTCAGTCTTGCAGCAAATGTGGTTGCATGCATGCCTAGGCCATCAAGGAAAGAGAGGCAAAACTCTTCATGACCCATTCCAGTGGGGATTCCCTGTGCTTTGTCCTTTGACGTAACCTGCATGTCAGCAGCACACAGGTAGGACAATGTTGATATTGAGGTCATGTCAGAAGTGCCCAAGTGGTTAAACTGAATATTTCCCCATTAAACAGTGACATTCATTTTGTCATCCGTTTACATTATCTGATAGTCACTTATAGCTGCAGATTCCTTAATTTAGAATTATCCCAGGTGCCAAAATGGATCCAGAAGATTTTTCATGAGCACTACCCCTTCACGCCAGTAGGTGGTGTCGATCATCTCCTTGTGTGTCAACCCTGGCATCTACATAGATGCCACTCACGCACACTGACGTCGGTATTTTTCTTTCCGGGCCAGCCAGAGCGGAACTGGGAAGAGCTACTCCTTCAGTCTTTTTTGAGTGTGCTTTTTTTAGAAGTTTTGGTGAACTTCTTTGAGGTTTTTCTCCTGGTGTGGCAGGATGTCATCCAAAAAGGCCAGCTTCACACTCTGTCACCGCCTGATATCGGTGACTCACCGCACCTTGTTTCCCTGTGGTTCCTCGAGCACAACCTGAAGTCGTGCTCAGACTTCTGCACAATGACCCCGAAAGCCTTGTAGGAGTGCTCCCTCAAACTTATCGCAGCCCCTCGTGAGCCGGTCAAGGTCCCCGGAACGGTCACGGAGTCAGAGGTTGTCGTCCCACTTTAAGTCTTCAGGACACTCAGGGTAAGCACAAGTAGTTGAAGTGTGCATTGACTGCTCCACGTCCGTTAGCTGACAAGACAGAGCAGTGTTCGCGTTCTAGGCCTCGCTCGATGGTTGAGTCTGACCTGGGCCGACTCAACGCTTCCCCAGATTTGCGGAAGTGGCCCTCTTGTCCAACTAAAAGATTTGTATGACGCCATGTGTGACATATTTGGGCAGCCCAACTCAATCGGCATGCCTTCTGACCCTGTGGGGTCGGAAGGGGCACCAAGGATCCACTTTTGGAACAGGACCAAATTTAATTAAGTTATGCCACCTCAATCTTCCCCGGCACCAGTTCTGATTGAGACGCTCCCAGCGCCACCATCTCCATTTTGATCTCCGATACAGAGCCTGAGGGGGTGTCGCTTGACGCCGTATCCATCACCAATGCGAGCCTTGCCTCGCAGATTGGATCATGAACTCTATTCCTATGGGCTCGGTTTCAAGGAGGAATGGAACGGGTCACCGGACCCTGCATTCCAGCCTTATGAGCAGGATGTGGACTTGTGTGTGGAACTGGGTGAAGCCAGTGGCCTGGATACTTCCCGGATGGTGGCATGTTTTCTCCCCCTACTGAGGCTATGAAGGAGGGAGTGTCCTTCGTTAATGGTGGTGCGAAGGGCTGCAGAGGTCCATGACCTTCAGTTGCCCTCTGTGGTTGTCAAGACTAATGTTGTGACGGAGGTTCTTCAGCCAGTAGTTTACCCATCTCAGCCACTCCTCCCATTTAATGAGGCCCTAACTGATGTCCTCTTTGGTAACTAGTCCAAACTCAACACGGGCTCCTATAAAAACCCCTGAGAGTTTGTTGGTCCAAGTTTCCACCGCTCATGTCAATCCAGGAATGTTCTCTACAACCCCATAGGATAGGGAATACAAGAGTCTGGAGACACTTGGGAAGATTGTTTTCTTCCATCAGCCTAGCATTGCAGTCTGTGAACACTGCATGCCTCTACTCTGTGGGATACAGATGTGCAAGTGCTGCCTATGGTCTCTGAGACGACCCAGGCTGTGCTCTCCCCAGCTGTAGCAGACGAGAGGGGGATGAAGTAAAGTTCACCATCAGCTGTGGACTCCACATAACAAACTTGCTAGGCAGAGTGGTCTCCTCGACAGTGGCCCTTAGGCTCCATGCCTGACTATGTACGTACAGGTCTTGTGGATCAGGCAGCCAGAGGTCTGGTCAGTCCACCACCCGTGCTACAGCCTGCAAACCCTCCTAATCTGCCTTTATACCATCACGGGCACCCATATGGTGGCAGGATCTGTCATCACCTGCCCCACTAGCACTGCATAACATCGGACTGGTAGGTTTGGCAGTTGATCTGAAAGGGCTACTCCATCCCCTCTCTGACACCACCACCCATACCACCATCTCAAGACAGGCTGATGGAGGATCCCCACAAGGAAGTTGCAGCTTTCTTTGCCAAGTGATCCAGAAAGAGGACCCCTGATCCCAGATTTAGGTAGTGGTTGCAATTTCCACTACTTACTGGCACTTAAGAAGGTTAGATGCCTTCATCTTGTCCTAGACTTGCCCTCCCTCAACTACTTCCTCAAGAAGGAGAAATTCTAAATACTCACCTTGTCTCAGGTCCTGTCTGCCCTGGACCCAGGTGACTGGATGGTTGGACTTGCAAGACGTGTTTTTTCATATCCCCATCCTGCCTGCCCACAGACAGTACTTGCGGTTCACTGTCTGGCACAAGCATTTACAGTTTGCCATGCTCCATTTTGGCCTGACTAGCGCCCCTCAGGTGTTCACCAAGGTGATGGCGGTGGTTGCAGCACATCGGCAGAGGTCAGAGGTGTCAGTCATACGCTATCTCTGGCTGGCTGTTGAAGGTGGACTCACCCCAGGCTGTCGTCTCCCACTTCAGACTGTGTCGAAACTAATTCATTCATAGGGGTTCACTATAGACATGCCGAAGTCACCCCTGACTCCCTCCCATTAACTCCCTTTCTTTGGACCTATTTTGGACACAGTGCAGCTTCAGGCTTATTCTCCCGAGCGGCGAGTTTAGGATATTCAGGCCATGATTCTGATGTTTCAACTTCTATCCTGGAATTCGGTGAGACTAACTCTGAGGCTGTTGGGACTCATGGCCTCCTGCATCCTGCTTGTAACACATACCCCCTGGTGTATGTAGGCTGTTCACTGGGACCTGGAGTTCCAATGCGCACAGCATCAGGGGAATTGCTCCGATATGGTCCTCATCTTGGAAGGAACAGTGAAAGATCTCCTGTGGTGGCCGACAAACCGCAATTGGGTCAGCAGCAGGCCCCTCTCCATTCCCCAGCCAGATCTGCAAGTACTGACAGATGCGTCACTCCTGGGATGGGGCGGCCATATGGGAGAGGTGGAGATCAGAGGACTCTGGTCTCCAGTGGAATCCGGACTCCATCTCAACCTGTTGGAGCTCCAAGTGATCTGACTTGCATTGCTGGTGTTACGTGCGATCGGAGTGGCATTGAAGGCCTTCCTACCTTACATCAAAGGGAGACTGGCGCAGATCTTCACAGATACCACCACCATGCGGTTCCGCAAAAAACAAGACAGGTTGGGGTTGTGGCCCCAAGGCCAAGAGGCCTTGTGTTTCTAGACGTGACTGGAACGTCAGGGCTCTCTGAAAGCCAGGGCGGATGAACTTGGGCCCATAGGATCACTAATGGCGTCTCCATCCGGAGGTGAAGCAAGGTCTCTTTCAGCAGAGGGGAGGGCCTTGGTTAGATCTGCTCGCCTCTGCCAAGCATGTGTAGTGTCAGCAGTTTTGAGTGCTGAAGTTTCCAAGAAAGCACTCGCTCAAAGACTTCATCTCGAGTGGAGCTCAGGCCTCCTGTATGCCTTTCTGCCCATACCACTCCTGCCCAGAGTTCTTGAGAAGATCAAGTACGACTGGGCCCAAGTCATTCTTGTGGTGCTGGACTGGGCATGGATATCCTGGTATCCTGAGCTACTGAGCTTGGCCATCGAGCCTCCAATCAGGCTGCCCTTTTGGAAGGATCTTTTGTTGCAGCAGCAGGGGAAGGTTCTCCACCCGAACCTGTCAACTCTGCCTTCTTGTGTGGAGAATGAGCAGCAGCAGTTGACTGCCTTTGACCTTCCTCATGCAGTCGGTCTTGGCAGCTAGGTGTTCCTCCACCAAAACAGTATATGCGTGCTGTTGGAAGAAATTTGTGGCCTAGTGTTCTGACAAAATGTTGATTCCCCTTTCTGCTCCTCTTTCTTAGGTTCTTATGCTTATTTTCTCTTGCCCAGCAGGGCTCTGCTCTGGCAACTCTTAAAGGATATTTTTCTGCTATCTCAGCATTTCTCAGATTACATGATCAACCCTCTCTTTTCAATCTCTTGTTGAAAGGTTTAGTTAATCTTTTTCCCCCCTTCTTTTATCGTGCCTCAGTGGAACATAAATCTGGTGCTTAGATTCTTGATGTGCGCTCCCTTTGAGCTGCTTCACAATTGTCCCCTGCGGCTGCTCACCATCAAAACTGCTTTTCTCGTGGCTATAACATCTGCCTGACAAGTTAGTGAGTTACAGGCCTTATAGTCTAAGCCACCTTATTTATCCATCCATCCTGACAAAGTGATGCTTTGCACACGGGCATCCTTTCTTCTGAAAGTGGTCAAGCCCTTTCAAGTAGGTCGGTCCATCTCCTCACATACTTTCTACACTCCATCTCACCCTTCAAAGGATGAGGAGTGTCTCCATCATCTCGAACACCAAACAAGCGTTATTCTGCCTTGACCGCACACAGGAATTACGAATGGACGATCAACTTTTTGTGGGGTATGTCTGAGCTAAAAAGAGTTGTGCTGTGCAGAAAAGGATTATCTCCAGCTGGGCTGTGCATTCAAATCTGCTACGCATTGGCCAAGAAGCAACCCCCTGCAAACTTGTGCGCTCATTCTACTAGAGCCAAAGCTGTGACTACTGCGTCAGCATGTGGCGTTCCAGTCCTAGATATCTGTGAGGCAGTAATGTGGGCCTCCCTTCACAGGTTTATCAAACACTACCGCCTGGACAGTCAGGTCTGTTGGGACAGGCATTTTGCCCATTCAGTCCCACAATGACTTCCTTGTCTGAAATTAGTTTGTAGACCCACCTCAGAGGATGGTATTGCTTGGGTATCTATTCTAAGGTAAGGAATCAGCAGCTAAATGTTTCTCAGATGAACAAGTTACTTAACTTCAGTAACGCCTTATCTGGTAGAGACAATATCTAGCTCCAGATTCCTCTCTGAAACTCCGCCTGCCCGGCGAACGGTTTTCTAGGGACAAAGCTGTTCCCTTTCGGGCCCTAGATAGCCACACCATTGGTCAGTGTACTTCATGGCTCCTCGCTCCTGGCGTGGAAAGTTGTGCAAAGTAACTGACATCAGAGCCCCTGAGTGAAGCCTATATAGGTGCCACAGATGTCGCTTCTGGTGCGGGCGATGCACACTGGGGCCGATCTATGTCATCTATCGACGTGCAGGGGTACTGCTCATGAAAAAATCTTCCGGATCCAGTCTTACTCCTGGGATATTTCTAAAGTAAGGAAACTGCAACTAGATAGTCTCTACTGGATACGGGTCACTGAAGGTAATCATCTTGCTCATTAGCAACCTATTTGTTTATTAAACATCTGTGCCGAACTAGGTAATTGACGGAAACGCAGAGCACGGATCAAACCAAATTTAATTAAAAGCCCAACAGTGCTCATCATTTATTAATAGCTTACTTGCGTTGTTTGTGGCACATGTACTGTCGAAGCTAAACAGAACAAGCATTGGCAAAGCCAGAGATAGGTTTGCCTTTATTTTTCTTTTACATTCTATCTTACTATCTAACTGGATTTTAAATATTAGAAAAAGGTTATAATAATGTTTGTTTTAAATTTGATAAACTATTAACCTCTTAGCTGCTTGGCCCATTTTTTTTTTTTTTTTTTTTTTTTTTTTTTTTTTTTTAAGCTATTTGGGGGTAGTTCGCACTTAGGCCTTCATAACTTTTTGTCCACATAAGCTATCCACACCAAGTTTGCGTCCCTTTTTTTTTCTCCAACATCCTAGGGATTCTAAAGGTACCCAGAGTTTGTGGGTTCCCCTGGAGGAGACCAAGAAATGAGCCAAAATACAGCGAAAATTTTGTGTTTTTTGTTTTTTTTTATTGGGGGAAAAGGGCTGCAGAAGAAGGCTTGTGGTTTTTTCTCTGAAAATGGCATCAGCAAAGGGTTTGCGGTGCTGAAATCACTATCTTCCCAGCTTTCAGGAACAGGCAGACTTGAATCTGAAAACCACAATTTTGGTATTTTACTGTGACATACCCCATTTTTACTATTTTTTTGTGCTTTCAGCCTCCTTCCGGTTAGTGACAGGAATTGGTGTGAAACCATTGCCGGAAAGCTAAACATTTCTGAAAAGTAGACAAACTTCTGAATTCAGCAAGGGGTCATTTGTGTAGATCCTACAGAAAATAACAGCTGAAATAAAAAATACAAAAATTGAGCAAAAAAAAAAAAACACCGCCGTTTTTCTCCACGTTTTACTCTGTAACTTTTTCCTGCAATGTCAGATTTTTTAAAGCAATATACCGTTACGTCTGCTGGACTCTTCTAGTTGCGGGGATATATAGGGCTTGTAGGTTCATCAAGATCCCTAGGTACCCAGAGCCAATAAATGAGCTGGTTTTCATTCTATACCAGGTATACTGCAATTCTTTTACTGAAATGTGAAAAATAGGTATCAAGAAAACCTTTGTATTTCCAAAATGGGCATAAGATAAGGTGTTGAGAAGCAGTGGTTATTTGTACATCTCTGAATTCCGCGGTGTCCATACTAGCATTTGAATTACAGGCCATTTCTCAAATAGACTTCTTTTTTTACACACTGTCTTACATTTGGAAGAAAAGAATGTAGAGACAGACAAGGGGCAATGACACTTGTTCTGCTGTTCTGTGTTTCCCCCAAGTCTCCCGATAAAAATGGAACCTCACTTGCGTGGGTAGGCCTAATGCTCGAGACAGGAAACGCAACATGGACACATCACATTTTTACATTGAAATCTGACGTGTTTTTTTTTTTTGCGAAGTGCCTAGCTGTAGATTTTGGCCTCTAGCTCAGCTGGCACCTAGAGAAACTTAACCTGTGCATTTTTTTAAAGTAGAGACCTAGGGGGAATCTAAGATGGGGTGACTTGTGGGGCTCTCACCAGGTTCTGTTATCCAGAATCCTTTGCAAACTTCAACATTTGGCCCAAAAAAAAAGATTTTCCTCACATTTCGGTGACAGAAAGTTCTGGAATCTGAGAGGAGCTACAAATTTCCTTCCACCCAGCATTCCTCCCCAAGTCTCTCCATAAAAATGGTACCTCACTTGTGTGGGTAGGCCTAGTGCTCGCGACAGGAATAGATCACATAACTGTCAATGTTGGTCCTTACATGAGGCAACTGTTGTCCCCCGGAGTGATCCATTCGTGCCGCAAGCACTAGGTACAGGCACTCGGTGGGGTAGAGTTTTTATCAGGACAGGTGAGGATTCACTGGGTGGTAGGAATTTTGTGGATCTGAGCATATTCCTGTAGTTTGTGTGACAGAAATGCAAGAAATATTGTTTTTATGCAACATTTCAGCTTTGCAGGGTATTCTGGGTAAGAAACTTTGGGGAATCCACACAAATCACACCTCTGTGGACTCCCCTGGATGTCTGGTTTCCAGAAATGTCTGGGTTTAGTATGTTTCCCTATATGGCCGCTGAGCCCAGGACCAAAAACACAGGTGCCTGCCTTACAAAACCAGTTTGTTTTGTGATATATAATTTTGATGTCTCCACAATACGATTTGGGTGGTGGAATTTGAGGCTGAACTAAATTGGGGGAACTCCCAAGAGAGCACTCTCTGTGCTTGCAGCCGCATTCACCTGCTCTCTGGGTTGGGCTAACCCACTATTGTCCCATTGCAGACTGTGCTTGCGAAGGGACAGGAGGACTGTCCTCATCACCTCCTTCATAATTACTGGAAGAGGTGTTATCGAATGGGACGCCTTCGACTGAAAAATCACTCTGAGTCTGCGCCATTGTCCTATCCCTCAGATGCTGTCTCAGTATCTGATCCTGTGTCGGAGATGTCCTCTATAACCCGATTGAGGGCGTGAGCAGCAGTCATCCAACGAAATGCCATCTCTGCTACTGGCTAAACTGTTGCTCTAAAACACTAGCCTGCGTAGACAGTCTCAAAATTGCTGGTGTGTATGCGATACGTGCAGCAATAGAGGTCACCTTACCTTCGCTTCTTCCCTCAATCATCATGTTCTTTCAAGACACTCAAAAAATACCTTGCCATATAGCAGTCATCACAATCTTTAGTACCTCTAACGCCCAGTCCAACAATCATTATTGGTACTCCCGTGTCGTCCTCCTCGGATTCCCTCACTACCACCCAGCAAAAGTGCCCTTCATCTCTCCATAGCTGCTTCCCCTAAACACACACTCAATCGATCGATAGAATACCCCCCCCAACGTGACCCACCAACCTTTATTTGAAGAAATATGCCCTTGGGGTGGGTGTCCCGTTTGCTGAGGGGGCTGACGCCCATTCCAAAGGAGTTAACTTGTTTGTTGTTTATTAATTCGAGATATATTACAACATAAACAACTATTAACAGTTTATCAAATTTAAAACAAACATTATTATAACCTTTTTCTAATCCAGTTAAATAGTAAAATAGAATGCACACAAAAAAAAAAACAAAGGCGAAACCTAGTGGCTTTGCCAATGCTTGTTTATTCTTCGGTTTGTGTCTAAGAAGGTCACCTAAAATTAAACATGAGTGGGGCATATGGCAAAAAAAAAAATCGGCGGATGCTCTCTGCCCACTTCTTGGTTCTAGGATTGACAAGTGAAACCGAAAAACAGCCATAGACCCTTCAGTTGTGGGTCTACCCAGTAGCAGTAATGGCAGAACCCGATAAAAATACACGTCATAGTAGCGGGTCTTAACGATCAACCCAGAAGCAAAAGTCACACACCTAGGGGAGGTGGGAGGACGGAATGTGGGGATTTTTTCTTCGAGCTGGACTAGAGAAAAGAGACTTGAAGCCAATCAAGCTACCGAAAGCCATAAAAAGTAATACAATCCCATGGACGTGAAACGAAAGGAAATACCGCCATAGGGAGAATGAGTGGTTCCTAGTGAACTGTTAAATTTATCAGCCTGAGCTGTCTCAAATGCAGTTTACCAAAGAATATACAATCATAGTTTGAACTGCTGTTCCGTTATCTACAAATGTGCTAAGTATTACAGCCAAGGCGAGGACAAGAGAACAGTGTCCACGAAGCAGTGGCAGAAAATGTCCATTGTCTCTGGGACATTGAATTCTTGTTTTTCAATAATAAATCCGTTTGAAAAGCACAACAAACGACTTTAAATTTAGTGGGTGTTTTTTTTTTTTTTTTTTTTAAATGAAAACAAAACTGTTCTGAAACAGGAAACCGCGCTGTTTTCACTTAATAACTCGGACACTTCCAGTCCAAGCACCGTGTAGTCCTTAGTGTCATTATTCCGTGCAGGTGATAAACAGGACCGCTATTTTGCAACAATGTTACTTTCACTGCACAGAGTTTAAACTTTGCCAAAAGGACAGAATATTATGGGTTTTCTGAAAAGAAAAAATCTGGTCATGCAGAAACAGATATACGCCGCCCGGGATATCAAATATTTATTTTTAAAAAAGTGTGTTAGTATTTGTGTTACTAGTGACATGTTACATCAACAGATACATAGAGCAGCCGACTTTGAAGCTGAAAAAACTGTCTCGAATCGCGGCACCGGCTCAACCTGCTTCGATTCTGAGCAAAACGAGTATTCGCTCCCTGTTTGTCTGAAATAAAACTGGTGCTAAAAAACGAGCGTCCCGTTGCCTTCGGTCGGGTTAGTGCTAAACACAGGCATTTGGGGGAACTGAGTGCGCGAGTAAACAAGCAACATTTTGTTGATTAAGCCCAGTCTGTTTTGCAGCTCCTAAAATAACGGGGTGTTCGTTCCTGTCCTGTACCCAGTGAGCCGTGACATTTGGTACATATCTCGAGAATGTTAAAATAGTGTGCGCTTCTAAAGCTCATACACTTCACATGTTATTCACAATTTAGTAACGTTCCCATCATTTATTTGGGTTCATGAGACTCGGGTGCTCAATTGCACGAAAGAGACATTGGATCTTTTGCCCAGACACTTGAGGAAGGGCTCCCCATATGGGACGCCAGTGTGCAACAACGTCTTCATCGAATATGTCAAGTGTACTTCTCATAATAGACGCGAGTCATAAATGCAAATACTCCGAAAGAGGGGTGAAAGGGCTCGATTGTTTGAAAAGGGGGGAGGGTCACGTCCCTTTTTACCTCCCTGTAAACAGTTATGCTGTAATCATAACTGCCGCACGAAAGAACGCGAAAACATGAAATGCAACCCGCGTTATTGTGAAATACGAAAAAGGCGGACGCCATGCAGTGTGTACCTGCTGGCCGCCGTACCTCAAGTGTTGCTCGGGAAATTGAACTCTGCAGATTGTTTTGAATTCTTCCGGTCCAAGCACAGTGTTGGTCTTTCGTCTGTCATTGTTCTGTACGAGTGATAAACATAACCACCGTTTTGCAACAATGCTACTATCGTTGCACTAAGTTTAAATTTAGCAAAAACGACAATCCTAAGGTTTTTTTTGAAAAGAACATTTTTTTCATGCATAAACGGAAGAACGCCCCTCGGTATACTAAATATTCATCAAATGGAGTGTTACTATTTATATTACTAGTGACACGTGATAGCAGAACAGAAACGCACTGAAGCTGGAGAACCAGGTTTGAATCCGACATTTTCTAGCTGTTGTGTAAATTTTAGATTCTATTAAGGACACAAAGGCGTGGATTATGCTTCTCCTTTTTTTACTGAAAAAACACAGCAGCCAATCACAATCAAAACGTTAAACTGCACATTCCAAGGTCACCTCTTGCAATACGCAGTCAAGTTACCTAGACCTCCACTCTATAAAGTCCCCTGAGGTCTGTAATCGTCCTCTTTCTTTGCGACAGATCCAACAACTGATCCTCGAAATCCGGGAAACACAACTAGTCTCCTAAGGAAGGCTGAACTATGCCTTGAACGCGTTGAAATCCAATTCTCCAACTCTGTTATTGAAGTCGTTGAGGTCTATTTTCCATCAGCACCTGAGAACAAACAAAAACTGTTGTACTAACCACTGCGATACCATATGAAACATCAGGGTCGGGTAACAACATCACAATTAAACTCATTATGAACATTGTCATAAATATGTTAATGGGTGGGATAATCCTTGCCTCCATGTCCTTAATAAAATCTAAAATTCTTGAGGTGACAGCTAGAAGATTTTGTATTTTATGGCAGGACTTGAGGCTCAGATTATGCTAGTTTAAAGTTTATCCACCACATTAGAGGATACATCCGCAGTCTGTTTGTTATAAAACACTTTAAATATGGAATCAGAAGACCTATCAGCCGCAGCCATGCTGTCCTCCAAGCGGGTACTAACAGCTAAGGATTTGGATGCCATAGCACCTCTGACAAAATGTGCCCCCAAAAAGGCTGAGATCAATACCAGCTTCACATAATAACCTCCTAACCCATCGGGCTAAAGTTGCAGAAGTGACTGGGCGGAAAGGTTTCTGAAACTATGAGTAATTGACTTGATACATCAAACTCTCTAGTGCAATCTTCATAGGCTTTTAAATAATGAACAACACACAATTTCTGATTATGAGGAAATGCGGGATGCGAAACAGTACAGGAAGCCGTTTTAGCACATCTAGAAATAGTAAATGATACCCCCTCTGCAATATCCAGGGCCTGAACATCTGAAACTCCAACAGGCGATTAAACATAGGAGTTGCGTCAACTTGGCTGACAATTGCTTGTGGGATAAATCCTCACTGGAAGACCAAGATCTAAGAAAATGCTAAACCACATTGACATCCCACAGGATTGAATAGTTTGGTTGAGGCAGTTTGACCATCCTAACACCTCTTAATCTACAAATCACTGGATGTTCCCCAATAAGTTTACGTTCAATGTGGGGATGTCCTGCAGATATGGCAGATCTGAAATTATTCACCGTCCGATAAGAGAAACCTTGGCTAGCTAATTCGGAAAGGAAATTCACCATTAAAGGAACTGAGGCCCCCATGGGATCCACACCCCGTACACTTTATCAACTAACCCAGGGTCATCAAGCTCATTCGTAGCGCTTGTGAGTAGAGGGAGCCCAAGATTGGGAGAGGAAGAACATTGCATCCTTCAAAATTCCTGGCATTTGCCAACATCTCCCAAAAGATGCCATCCCATGAGTGACATTGACCCCTGCAGAATTAATAGATGAGGACTGCCCATCTGATCCAACAGCAGGGATAGAAAGGTTCAAATGAGAGCCGGTCTGTTGCAAGATAAGGACATTGCGCCTGGAAACCAAGGCTGTGCCTTCTTAAAGGGAGTTACTAAGATCACCGCCGCCTTCTGCCTGCGGATCTGTGCTAGAACTCTGGATCATGGAGAAAGGAGAAAACACATAAAGGGGACCCGTCGGCCAAGTTTGGTGAAATGCGTCTGAGGATCTGGTCTCAAGCTGAAAAAGGCAGAGATCTGAGAATTCAGTCTTGATGCAAAAAGGTCCACCTGGCACAGGCCCTGTAGGAAGCTGGCTCTGTATATATTATAGCATAATGAGATATAGTGTGCACAGAGTCCAGGGGGTTCCCCAGGAGGCTTGACTGAGGCAATAATAGGTCATACTAATGCTCTATTTGTGGTAGTGTGGTCGAGCAGTTAGGCTTATCAGACAGTAGTGTTAAGCATTTGTTGTACACAAACCAGCAATAAGTGAAAACACACACTCAATGACTTAACTCCAGACCAACAGGTTTTTATATAGAAAAATGTTCTTTTGTTAATTTATTTCTAGAACCACAAGATTCATTTAGCAGGTAAGTACATTAAATGAAAGGTACTTTGCATAGTAATACTTAGAACTTTGAATGGGATCAACAATGTACACAGTTTTCTTTACAATAGCAAAAAGCTATTTTAAAAGTGGACACTGCAATGTTCAACAGTTCCTAGGGAAGGTAAGTAAAGTACAGTTTTTAATGTAAGTAACAAACTTACAGGTTCAATCTCTGGGGCATAGGTAGCCCACCGTTGTGGATTCAAGGTAACCCCAAACACCCAGCAACACAGGGACGGTTAGGTGCAGAGGTCAAACAGGTGGCAAAATAATGTGGGCGCATATGGAGACTGGGTACTCCGGTTCCGGTCTGCTTGCAGGTAAGTACCCCTGTCGTTGGAGGGCAGACCAATGGGGTTTGAAGAAGCACTGGAGGGGCCCCAAGTAGGCACAAAAAAAAAAAACACACCCTCAGCAGCACAGTGGCGGCCGGGTGCAGTGTGCAAACAGGGCATCTGGTTCTCAATAGAACTCTATGGAGGGACCCGGGGATCGCTTAGGCACTGCAGGCAGGGCACGGGGGGGCTTCTTGGGCAAGCCACTGACTGGGCAAGGGTGAGGGCTGCCTGCTGGTTGTTGCTGCACTGGTAGTCGGTTTCTCTCAGGGCTGCGGGTGCAGTGCTTCTCCAGGCGACGGTTATCTTTGTCCCGGTCAGGGGGATCCTCAGGATTCTCTCTGCAGGCGTTGTCGTGGGGGTTTGGAGAGGTCAGCCCGGGGTGGACACGTAGTCTGAATCACCTGTGGATCCTCTCTGGCTAGTTGGTTTCTCTGGACACGGGCCGGGTGCAGAGTAGGTTGGACTCACATTACTGGAGTGAGGTGAGAGTCCCTTTAAAGATGGTTTCTTTGTCTTCTTGTTGGACAGGTTTGCTGTCCACGGGAGTTTCTTGGTCCTCAGTGATGCAGGCAGTCCCCTGGAGTATTTTCAGGGGTTGCTGGTCCTGCAGAACGCGGTGCTTCTTTTGCAGCGTTTTGAAGCAGGAGAAGGGCCGGTAGGGCTGGGGCCAAGTCAGTTGTTGTCTACTTCTCTGCTGGGTTTTCAGCTCAGTAGTCCTCCTTTCTTGAGGTCATCAGGAATCTGAATAGCTGGGTTCAGGGTCGCCCCTAAATACTAAATGTAGGGGTGTGTAAGGGTCAGGGGGCAGTAGCCAATGGCTACTCTCCCTGAGGGTGGCTACACCCTCCTTGTGCCCACTCCTTCTTGGGATGGGGGGGACATCCATATCCCTATTGGTCCTAATCCTCCAAAGCAAGATGGAGGTTTTCCTTAGGGGTGATCCTGGCTGAGAGGGTGACTCCTCCTTGTTTTTCTCTTTATCGCTCTGGACTTGCCACCAAAAGTGGCAGCATGTCTGGGAGGGCAGAGGGGGTGGGGGGTAGTGGCATCTCCAACTGGCTGGAGTTCCCTGGGGCACTGTAACATCAGGCTTGAGCCTTTGAGGCTCACCGCCAGGTGTTACAGTTACTGCAGTGGGAGGTGTGAAGCACCTCCACCCAGGACAGGCTTTGTTTTTGACCACAGAGTGCACAAAGGCGGTCGCCCCATGTGGTCAGAAACTTGTCTGGAAGTGGCAGGCTGGCACAGACTGGGAAGTGGTAGGCTGGCAAAGACTGGTCAGTCTTACACCATCAATTAGGCTAACATACAGGGGGTATCTCTAAGATGTCCTCTGTGTGCATTTCTCAATAAATCCCACACTAGCATCAGGGTGGGTTTATTGTGCTGAGGAGTTTGATACCAAACTCCCCAGTATTCAGTGTAGCCATTATGATGTTGTGGAGTTCGTAATGACAAACTCCCAGACCATATACTCAGTATGGCTACCCTGCACTTTCAATGTCTAAGAATTGACTTAGACACTGTAGGGGCATAGTGCTCATGCAGCTATGCCCTCACCTGTCGTATAGTGCACACTGCCTTAGGGTGTAAGGCCTGCTAGAGGGGTGACTTACCTATGCCACAGGCAGTGGTTGGTGGGCATGAAACTCTGAGGGGAGTGCCATGTCGACTTTGTCTTTTCCCCCCCTCTAGCACCCACAAGCTGCAAGGCAGTGTGCATGTACTGAGTGAGGGGTCCCTTATGGTGGCATAACACACAATGCAGGCCTTGGGTACCTTCCCTGGCCACAGGGCTGGTCAGTTGTGGAAACAAAGGTACAGTTTTAGGGAAAGAACACTGGTGCTGGGGGCTGGTTAGAAAGGTCCCAGCACACTTCCAATCAAAGGCATCAACACTAGGAAAAGTGGGGGGTGACTGTCAACAGTGGCGTTTTCCTACAGGGCCCATCTGTGATCCATCACCAGAAAGATTGAAGGATGGAGCTTCAATTGCGAAGAAAATGTGAGTTCCAGTCCAGTGTCACATTGGTGGTGCCCATGATATATTCCGCTACCACCAAAAGCTGATATTCCAGGCAATAGTGCCAGAACTCCTTGGCGATCTCTGACAATAGGGGGGGGGGATCTCGCACCTCCCAATCTGTTGATGTATCTGACTGCTGAAATGTTGTCCATTCTCAGAAGGATACATTTTGCCTTCTGAGGGAAAGGGACTGAATCGCAGAAACCCCGCCAGCAATTCTAGGCTATTGACGTGATACTGAAGCTCTACTGCGGACCATCACACCCCAGTCTTCACTGTCCCACATCTGGCTCCCCACCCCTAATGGCTGGAATCTTGATTCAATGACAACCCCGGAAAAGACACAAAGATGGCTTTGCTGTTCCACACATCCATGTGTTCCAACCACCATGTGATCGCCGTTTTGGCCTCCTTTGACAGTGGAGTCTTCTCCGAATGGGCTAACCCTTCCGATGGTGTAGAATCTTGAGGCGCTGAAGGGCCCTGTAGTGCAGTGGTCCGGGAAAGATCGCCTGAATCGAGGATGCTAATAGTCCCACCAAGCGAGCAAGTCTTCAAGGATATAGTCGGAGAGACAAGGGCTCTCCTCAACTCTTTCTTGATTGACATCCATTTGGGAAGAGGAAGCTTCAACATGGCATGGACTGAATCTACCTGAAATCCTAAGAATTAAATAGTTGGGATGGAATAAATTGAGACTTGTCCAGATTGAGAACATAACCCAGATCTTGAATCAGTTGGATGGTACACGAGAGATGCACCGAGACATCTTCTTGGCTCGGGCCCAAAAGGAGAATGTCGTCCAAATATATAATCAGCCAAACGCCTCTCTCCCTGAGATATTGGACGACGGGGCGCAGAAGCTTGGTGAAACATCAAGGAGCAGAAGAAAGACCGAAGGGAAGATTTGAGAACTCGTAGTGTTTGTCCCTATTTGAAACTGGAGAAAATGATGATCAAGTGGAAACAATAGCACTGATAGGGAAGCGTCTTTGCGATCCAGATGCACTAATCAGTCCTGCTCCTGAAGAATGTCTCGCAATAAGTGTATGCCCTCCTTTTTTAAATGGCGGTACCCAATCCAATGGGTTGAGAACTAGGCGAGAACCTTCTCCCTTCTTCTGGACCAGAAAAATCATACTGAGAAAGCCCTGCGGATGCGGAGAAGCCACCACAATAGATCATTTGTAAAAGGGATTCAATTTCTGAGTCTATGAATTGTCGCTCGGACTGGGAAAAATTAAGGGGACTCGACTTTGAGTTGGGAAGGAGTAGAATTCTAGATGAAAACCCTGAACAGTTTGTAATACCCAGGGGTCCTGCGTGATGGAAGCCCAATGGCTCTGGAAGTGTTGAATCGTCACCCCCAAAACCACGATGGGGAAATGCATGAGCTTTACCTGTAAAGGTTGTGTCTGAGGCGTTGTTCTTGCCTCGATATCCTCCTTGAAAGGCTCTGCCTCGACTACCTTTATATCAGGTAGGGAAGAAACTGGAGCTTGCAGAACATCCTCTGGCTCGGGTGGAATATCCACTTGAGGTCGCACAGAAACCTTTATATTGCCTGGCGCAAAGAAAAAAGGAGGGGCCGGGGATTGAATACCTTCAGTGAGGTTTGAGCCTTATTGAGGGCCGAGAACGCAGCCACATATCTCCCTAGCTCCTTGACTAACTTTTCCTCAAAGAGCATTCCATTAGCCAAATAACCAGATCCGTTAGAGGCTAGCTCCGCAAGCTTGGGGTCGATGCGCATTAGGAAGGATTTACGCCTTTCAGTTGATATTGTGCAATTCGTATTTCCCAGCAGGCAAGTGGCTCGTTGGGCACATTCGAGAGCTAGATTATTTGGCTTGAACCGCCAATTCCAATATTTTTGTAAGAGTACTGACAGGTCCAATAGTTTATTTTGACAGCCGCGCCAAGTGCTGTCCAGTCCTTTCTTTGGGTCTTTGGAAAATGTATTTAAAAATGTGGCCATGCTAGGGTCAAGTTCTGAGGTGTCAGCCACTTTCTCTAGGTGGGAAGTGGGTGGGCATTCCAAACGTAGCATGTTGCGGACACTGCATTCGAACCCTTTGCACAACTTTTCCTGGACATAATGTGCTACCCTCATGCATGGAATCTAGTCAGTGAAACATGGGTGGATGATGATTTCCCGTTCAAAAAGTAGGTGGCGATATAGGAGGTCAGGGTCCTCCGTACCCAGGTGATGATATTTGTGTTTCTTCTTAAGCTTGTTTGGTAGTCTGAAGGAGATTCCTGTGTCTGGAAGGACTGATGTCTTATATGAGGTGTCTTTTTGGCAGGGTCCCCCAAGTGGGCTCAGCTCTATCGGGGTTCAGGCCCTTCATACTCATGATCTCTGAGGACAGTGGCAGACATTTGAGTGAATGGTTCTGTAAAAGAGGAAGGTGCTCCGGCTGAAGGTCGGGGCCTGGAGGTCTGCTCTGGCATGGTCATCTGAGACGACGTCAGTGCCTGAGAGGAGCCACCCATCGATTTGCACCTACCATAGCGCACAAGAAGCTGCATAAAATGTTTCAGGGCCTTTATGAGTGCCCTGTTCACAAAATCTTGCACATAGTGCCCCAGTGCATCCACTAAGTGCTCTTCCATATGGTAATCATCAAGCATTTCTTGCTGATCCATCTGTGAATCCTCCTCATCTGCATAGTACGCCATTGTATATGTCAGATTTGAGGAGAGGAAGAGGGTCGGGGGGGAGAGCCCCAAGCAGGCCCAATATGCCGTGTGAATTGAGCACACCCACCAGCAGATGGGGCTCAAGTCAAATAATGCAAAAATAACAGATGGACGGAATGCTGAACAATGCAAACATTCATCCCCATTCACAAATATCTGGGTTTAATCCATTGTTTTTGTGCTCACCACCCCACTCCAGTTTTGACCCAGCCATATGCAAATCAGTCGGACGTCGCCGGCCTGGCCAGGCCACTGAGATACTCCCAGAGTTCCCTGCCAACCTTGGAAACAAGATAGCAGAACACAGGGACCCTCTGGAGGAGCCTTGAGCCCCACTCCTGGGGTGGTTATGGACAAGGGAGTGGTCACTTCCCTTTCCATTGCCCAGTTTCACACCAGAGCAGGGACTGGGGGTCCCTGAACCGGTGTGGACTGGTTTATGCACAGAGGGCACCAGATGTGCCCTTCAAAGCAAACTAGTGGCTTTGGGAGGCTACCCCTCCCAAGCCAGTCAGATGTCAAAGCCCCCTCCTGATAGGTGCTTACCTGGTTAGGTGACCAATCCCCCTTTCAGGGCTATTTAGGGTCTCTCTTGGCTGGGTCCTCAGATTTGGCTTACAAGATTCCAGCAGGACTCCTCTGCAACCTCCACTTCTGGCCACTGGAACCGCGACTGGACCCTTCTTGAACCGACAAATACTGCTACAATGAAGAAGACTCTTCTGCAACTTTGTATCCACTTCTCCTGCCACCTTTGCCATATTTCCCAAGTCGTGCATCCTCAGAAGACAAACTCTTCAGCCTGCGCAAGAAGAAGGAATCTCCCTGCGAGTGAAGGAGTCCCTCCCCTGCAACCGCAGGCACCTACAACAAGCGAATACCTGCTGCGTGGATCACCTCTTCTGCTGAGCTGCGTGGATCCTGCATCACGGGTGGTGGTCCGAAGTAGTAGTCTTGGTCCTCTCTAGCAGCTATCCAACTTTGGTAGAGGTAAGCCTTTGCCTTCCCACGCAGTACAGTACCCCGTGCACAGTCTCTTGCAGCTGCTAAGGCTTGTTTGCATCTCCTCCAAGGGATCTTCAGGCGATGTCTAGCTCCAGCCCCCAGCACTCCATCCTGCAAAGCACAGCCTCCTGCGTGGTATCCTCTTTTGAGTTGCTGCGTGGGCTTCCTCAGCGACTCCTGTGTCTCCGTCCTGCAGGTACTGCCTCTGCTCCTGTGGACTCTCTGCGATGCCGAGAGTCCCCTGTGACTCCCCCTCCTGGGTTGAGTCTTCCTGGGCCTTGCTGGTCCCTGGCAGCACCTCTTTTCCACTAACTGCTATTTTGCCTTTTCCAAGGCTTGTTGGTGGAATTCCTGCACCGAAACCCATCTGCAATCTTCCTTCCAGTGTGGGACATCATCTGCATCCATCAGGAACTCTTCTCCGGCTCCAGGGCTGCAGTGCTGACCTGTTCTTCATCACTGTCGACCAACTCCTGCAAGTACAGATGGGCGGGTAGTAGCTCCTACTCCTCATGGACTCCACTGTGACTCTTGGACTTGGTCCCCTCTCTCCACAGGTCTTCTTTCATTAGGAATCCACCAATGATTTTCTTGCAGTCTTGTCTGGGTGTCTTCTTTTCTTCTTTTTCCTACTTTTGGGTGGTTTGGGGAAAATCCAGTGATTTACTCCTACATTCGCTGGGGGGGGGGGGGGGGGGGAATACTGTGTTACTTACCTCTGTGGTTTTCTATTACTCCCAGCTCCCTTCTACACATTTTACTTACCTAGGTGGGGGTACCTTGTTCGCATTCCATTTTTTTAGTATATGGTTTACGCTCCACCTAGGGTCACTATTGTTTATTGCTTTTTTCACTTTTATTTTTTTTTTAACCTTTTTCTATTCCAGTTTGATTACTAATGTATATATTTAGTGTATTACTTACCTCCCAATGGTGGGTTACCCTTCTAGTACTTTGTTGTGATTTGTTAAAAAAAGAAAGTACCCTTATTTTTGTACAACTGAGTGTTTTCTTTCATGTGTGTAAATGCTGTGTGACTACAGTGGTACTGCCTGAGCTTTGCATGTCTCCTAGATAAGCCTTGGCTGCTCATCCACAGCTACCTCTAGAGAGCCTGGCTTCTAGATTCTGCCTAACCTTCACTAAGAGGGGATACCTTGACCTGGTATAAGGTGTAAGTGCCATAGATACCCACTAGGCCGGCTTCCTACAATGTGCCACACACATTTATTCCTCGTAGGCATTGTCACCCTGTAGTTTGCACAATTAGTTCCAGGATCATACATTTACAGCGTGATTCCCTTGTTATATTTTTGTGCTTGTAGGAGGCAACTCTTTCTCTCAAGACTAATTAAAGATGCTGTTCTGCAGTTATGGCACAGTAAGATAAGGATAGTGTTTTATTAAATAGCATCCATTCTGAAGCTTCATGAAACTGCTGTGACTGAGGTGCAAACCTGACCTTTATCCTGAGAAGGAAGATAGCCATGCAACAGAAATATGCAGGCTGCACATTTGGAAGTGTGCATTTGTTAATGCACTAAGGCTGATACAGATAACACCTATCGCCCGGCAATGGACTGGGAAGCAATTCAGTCGGTCCTCCGCAGGTTTACCTTAAGACGACATAGGGAGTCTGACAACAGCTAGAGAGAGAGACATTCAGGTATGCGAGCAAGATCTGGGTGCTATAGAAAAAGACCTACCTACACATCCCAAAAGACTAGCAGAATGGCGAGGTACCTGAAAAATCCTTAATAGATGATTGTCGTAGAAATGCACACATACACCGAGTATCGTCAGTGTCTCCATGCAGAGGGAGACAAGACTGGAGCAAGGTTAGCCAGGTTGGTCAAATGGGAGGAATCCTTAAACCCTATCCTCATAATGACCAACCATACCGGACACCTAGTTTGCATTCACCGGCCATAAACAAAGTTTTCTGCTCTCATCTCTGTGTCATTTACGCAGACCAAACTCCAATCAAGCAACAGCATAGATTATTTGTGAGAGGTTCCACTCCCTTGCTTTGCCTCCGACAATCGGGATAACCTAGATAGGCCTATTACTTGCGAGGAGGACCTAGTCACGGACTGACCCTTGAAAACATCCAAAACACTGGGGAGCGATGGCCTCTCCGGAGTTTTATTGTACATATGCTGACACCCTGGGGGATAGGCTATTAGAGGTCTATGGGGAGGCCCTCCTGCGAGGAAACCTTTCACTCACACTGCGGGAAGTTTTGCACAAACCCAGTAATGGTCCACTTACCCAGTAAGGATCCCACCATGCTCTAGGCGTATAAGCCTATTTCTCTTTTAAATACTAAT
This sequence comes from Pleurodeles waltl, assembly GCF_031143425.1. Lineage (NCBI taxonomy): Eukaryota > Metazoa > Chordata > Amphibia > Caudata > Salamandridae > Pleurodeles > Pleurodeles waltl. The sequence continues at coordinate 1,059,841,604 of NC_090446.1, read as the reverse complement.
GTCAAATTGTTGAGCGGTATAATAGCGTCACAACTTCTTCAGTGCCTCGCCTTCCTAGTTCACTCAGACCTGTCTGTTTATCCCTAGGAGAAGCACCTTACTTAATTTGGAATGGCTCACACGTTTACCACTCTTCACAGCATCTACATGATGCACTTGCCCTGTCGTTTTTAGATATCGAACAAGCATTCAACTCTTTGAACTGGACATACCTCTGGCACATCCTGATGAAATTTGCGCTAGGCTCAAAATTCATCCAATGGGTCCAGTTATTATATGCGTCGCCATGCGCCTGGTGGTGAACAAGCAAGGAGGTATCAGACTTGTTCAGTGTCTATAAGGGCACCTGACAGGGATGTCCTCCTCACTGCTGCTATTCGAACTAGTGATAGAGCAACTGGCTGAAAGGCTTCGCCGGACATTTAGTCCCTGGGGAATCACAATAGGAGGCAACGACCAATGTGGTTTTCCCTACATTCCAATGACACCCTGATATACCTTTGTTGCCCAACTTATTCTGTACCCATGCTCATGAATGTAGTGCAGGAGTTCATGGAGGTTTCCGGACTGAGGGTGAACCCTTCCAAATCCAAACTCTACCCTTTGGGGTCACTGACTGGGACACCACGTGAGGCTGTGCCACTGCTGGAAGACCCCGGGGAACTAAACGTCCGATATCTGGGGATTCATCTTGCACCCACCAAGGCCTTTTTAGACCTCAGTGTTGGCAGGGTGGTGCAGGGACTGCGTGCCTTGTGAAGTTCTGGAGAGACCTACCGCTATCTATCATGGGGAAAATTGCAGTCAGAAAGATATTACTCCCTCTGTGCCTCTATTTACTCCAGGGCATGTTCTACATCATTCCCAGACAGTATTTTAAAACAAATGATAGCCTCATTGTTGACTTACTGTGGGTAAACAAATGCAGGAGAGTGGGTCTCTTCATGCTAAAAAGAACGTGGACTCGTGGTGGCATGGAGGTCCCACGTATGGAGCTCTGCTATATGGCCGCTCATCTACAGCATGCCACCCCCCGACTTGACCAAGGAGACTCTTGGGGGGTGGGGGAGGAGGGAGACCCTTATGAGGTGCTCACACATGGACAGGGAGCTCCCTGTTTTACTGATGAGAAGTTTGAGTCTCCCACGATACCCCTTACCAGATTAGACAGGTGGCAGATGTCTGGGAAAGAGCAGTTAGGAGGGTGATCCTTTGTGCCCCCCCATATGCCACGGACTTTCCCCTCTGAATTCTGAAACTTTTTTTCACAAGTCCTCTCTAGGAGATTTATACCCCGAAGGATGATTCATTTCAATGGCAACTGCTGTGGAATCATTGCGCCAGCCAATTCCTACAACATTGGAAAATCACCACTACACTGCTAGAAATGGCTAGGGGCTGGTGTCTAATCTCACACACAACTTAGCGGAGAAACCCCTCCAAATGTTGTCTAAATGGGAGAAAGTTGCATAGGAACCAATATCGGAGACAGACTGGACTCATTCATGATGGAGTTCATCTAGTTGGCATTCTTTCAACAAATACAATTTAATTCACCAATCCTATCTTTTCTCAAAGACCACATATTCTCTACCGTACAGGTTCAAAGATGCCCACCAATGTGGAGGTCTGAGGGGAGATTTTATACATACGATTTGGGAATGCACAGCCCTCTCGACATGTTAGACATCAGTCAGAGACTCTTAACTGAGCCTCTGAATGGGGGATACCATTGAATATAAGTCAAGAAATATTAGGCCTTATCCCCATCCCCTCTAGTAAAAAGCTGAGCAGAAAGTTTGTTCTATTGAGTCTTACACTGGCAAAACGACGAATAGCAATAAAGTGGCTAAATCCTGAACGCCCCAGACATGCAGTTTGGGTACGTGATGTTACTGAATGGGCAGTGACAATCTAGATGAAGCATGTTCGCAAAGATGATAAATTGTAAGAAGATCTCAAGGCCTGGGCGGCTGTGCTTACTGTCTGTAGGAATCCTTCCTTAGACATGTCCACTGAATATACAATTGATGGAGAGCCCAATTGAAGTGTGAACTGCACTGTAATATGATTCTCATGCATTGATTCATGGTTATGCCCTGTATTGTTTCACTCAGGATAAATTACACAAGAGTGGGAGGGGAAGTAATGCACATTTGTTTAAATGAATGTGATCTTATTGATAAGGTATTTATCCTAATTGTATATGAATTTTAACATAGTGCAAATATTCTTGCTTTTTAGATGTGGTACTGTGAGCTAGCTAACCAGACCAACATTTACTGATGATATAAGAAGTCTCAATCTCCATATTGTCAAGTTTTTTGACCTAATACACAGTCCTGCTAAACTTGTAGGTCCCATATAACAGTACGAATGGGAAGAGTCCAAAGGGAAAGAGTGCAAGTGTGAATCCATGGTATAGATCAAAAGGGCTCAAGAAAAGTGCAGCAAGGTGGAAGAAAGGCAGGAGTGCCAGGACCCAAGGCACAGAACCCCAAAGGATGAAAGACACTGATCTAACTGCCCGACCCTTGCAGAAACCTCTTTGGGTGTAGAATGATGGTCTGTTGGACGCTAGGGATTCTCTGGTTTCGAGTGCATACCTTTCTCCAGCGGTCGAAGTGCATTAGAAAAAGTATGGAAACTGTAACGCTGCATGTAGTAGAGGTGGGATCAGTGAGCATGGGGGCGGGATCAACAGTGTGACAAAAAAAATAATATTCTGTAAGTTTTATTTGTTTTTTTTTTTGTTTTTGTTGTTGTCTTTCACTGTCAGGTAGTTACATATAAAATAACATGAAGCTAAAATGAAAAAATAAAAAAGTTGTTACTCATTGGGAAATGTGCTATAGTGCATTATGACACTATGACACTTCTATTATTTAATGTACTGCAAAGGTCTGTTGTGTAATCAGATAGCCATAGAATTAAGGGCCTGATTTAGATATTTGCGGACAGGTCACTATGTCACAGCAGTGAGGGATATCCCGTCTGCCGAAATCGAACTCCCATTATGTCCTATGTGATTTAGATTTCAGTGGACGGGCTATCCATCACAGTTTTGACGGAGTAACCCATTTGCCAATATCTAAATCAGGCCCTAGGTTTTGATTGCTTCAGTGGCGAAAAGTGACTTGTCTATTTTTAGTGCTATGAGGTCACAGCCTGTGACAGAAATCACTGTGAATATGCAATTCATATGTCTGATAGAGACAACTAGCCACAGATTCTTTACCTTAGAATTCTCCCCATGCACCAGACTGGATCAGGAAAAAACCTTTCCAGCAGTATCTCTGCATGTTAGTAGAGGGCGCCGTGCAACTCCACATCTGTCATCCACCAGAAATGATATAGGCCGAGTCCCTCTGACGTGCTGACGGCAGTTTCTTCTTTTCTTTTCTTCAAAGTGGATCTGGAGAAGCGGTTCCTTTGGCCGTTTGTTTTACATATCCCCCCCTTTTTCAACGGTTTTCTGGCAGTTGGAACAGTGTGTTATGCCTTCTGGCTTTAAGCCTTATTGGTCCTGTGCTCGACAAATGTCAGTCACAGGCCCCCATTTTGTCTAAGTGGTGGTTAGTCATCCACCATGACTCAGAGGATGGCGACGCCTGTCGACATCTGGAGCCAAAAGCGTTGAGGGAGCACTGGATGAAGCTCCTATTGTCGTGGTTGTCGCTGTCTTCTAAAGATTCCTGTAGGCGTCATACTCCTTCTCCAGCAAAGCTCCATCTGCATGAACACTCCCGGAGCTGACGTGTGGCTTCATCGATGTCTCACAGTAAGTGTCATACACGGTCAAAGTCACGCCATCCACCGGCTTCACCGCCTCCATGTGCTTCATCTTGTTCTTCTGATGAAGAGTCTGTGCAGGAGTCTGCCTTGCGCCTTCCTGTTTTTCCTGGCACCAGGGTGACTCTGGGCCAGGTGCAGGACTATTACTCTTCCCTGCATGCCATTTTTGGGTCGACCCCTTCCCTTGGAGCGCCTTCGAGCCCCAAAGAGGTGCAGGGTGCCCTGATGGGATCTTTACCGGTGGGATTGCCCTCAGTGCCCGTTAGGCCCCCTGACTCTGTCCCTGGATTTGTTTTGGTGCCGGTGCACAGCTCTCTGCAGTTTCCACCTCCTGCGCCTGACTCTTACCTGCTGGCTACATTGTTGGCATTGAGCTCTGCTTTGCTGACTGTGGTACCGTCAACTCTGCTCGATGCTCTGGTGGTAGTCTCACCGAAGTCAGACACACTTTCTGATGTTGGTGTCTCACCCACACAACATCGGGCAATTTCGATCCCGAAGTCGGGAGCAGTGCCGATGGAGTCGTCTGACTCCGATTTTTGCCCTATGTATTCTGGAGCCTTCAGTTCCCCAAATGGAGAGGGATGGTTTGGACATTTTTGCACAAGGTGCAGATTATCAACCTCCCCTTTCTGACAGCATTCCAATTACACAATCAAACTGGTTATTTGAATTGGGCAATGATAGTGGCCTGGTCTCCTCTGTAGCCTTCTTGTTGCCCCTGGGTTAGCTATAGAGGCACGTTCTACTATGACAGATATGTTAAAATGTGTTTCAGACGTGCTGAGTTTACAACTTCCTACTGTTCAGTTATTGACAGGCCCTTTACTTGATGTCCTACATACTGACCAGTCTTCTGTAGAGCCTTTCCTTCCTCATTGTGAGACTCTTTACAATATCCTCTTGGGGGTTTGGGCCCAGCCAAAAGATGGGCCTTCTGTGGAACGCTGTATTTCACAGTCACCAACCGGCCCCGATGATCCATCTTGCCTCCGTCAGCATTGACTATCCAGAGCTTTGTAGTGCAAGCTGCTTTAACTGCACAGTCTTGATCATGTTCCTCCTGTGCCTCCAGAGCGAGACGCTAGGCAGCTTTAGGCTTATGGTAGGTGTATTTTCACTTCATCTAGCTCTGCGTTCTATCAACACTTCTTGTATCCTTGCTCACTTCTCCCACGTCTTGTGGGACTCTGTGGAGTGCATTTTGCCTCCTCTCCCTGAGGAGGCTCGGAATGTTCTGGTTCCCTTAGTATGGGATGGTCAGCAAGCTGCTAAGCTTAGTGTCCGATGTGGTATGGCTGTCACTGATTCCGTTGGAAAGGTTATGGCCTCTTCAGTGTCTGTGCGTCGGTTGGCATGGTTGCATCCCTCCAAATCTTCAGAGGCTGTGCAGGCATCTTTGTGATGTCTTTTGATGGCAGCTCCCTCTTTGGTGTGCATGCCGACTCGGCTTTACGCCGATTTAGAGATGCTCATGGTGGTACACATTCTTAATGCCCCCCTGGTGGTACATGGTCTCACTCTATATTGGTTACCTTCCATTTTTTAGAGGCGTTTTTATTCTCCAGTTGCTTTTTTCTCCATCTCTAGAAGTAGAGTGCTTCTTTTCTTCCAGTTTGACACCCGGTGTGGTGTTCCTGCTTGCAGCAGGTGCTTTTTCTTATTATCATGTATATTCTGGCTGGCCCCCAATGTGGTGTTCCTGCATTTGCAAGTGTCCCTCTTTCTTTCCTTATGTACAGCCTTACTCGTTTTCTTCCATGCAGGTGGCACATTCTTTCGCCCTTACAGTGCACTGGTTTTTAGCCCTTATTGTGCTTTTCTCATGAACTGCTGCTCATCCTCTCTTGTACACTGGCACTAGGACCTAGTTCCCATCCCCGTGAGGCTCACCCAGATCTTCTGAGGATGAGTCTGCACAGGAGTTGACTCCATCCCTTCTGCCTTATCCTGGAGATTGGGCGACTCTGGCCCAAATGCAGGGCCATTACTCATCCTTGCATGCTGTTTTTGGGTCTCCTCCTCCCCCCTCTAGAGCGCCTTCGGGCACTAAGGAGGTAGCGGGTGCGCTGACTGGGTCCTCACCAATGGCTTTATCCTCTGTGCTAGTTAAACCCCCCGACTTCGACTCCGGAGTTGGATCAGCGCCGATGCAGCACCTCTTGTGGCTCCCATTGGCTGTGCTGGATTGCTCCCTTCCAATGCTGTCCTCAGCAATGGTGGTGCATACGAATTTGCTCAACGCCACTATTGTTTCTTCTCCGGAGTCGGATGACGCAACCTCTAAGGTCGAAGTCCCTCCCTCTCGGCATCTGTTGATGTTGGAGTCTGATGTTCCTTCATTAACTGAGCCTCAGCCTCTTGATCCTCCATTGAAGGGACCTGGACATCCTCATTCAGGCACTATTCCATTTTCACACTCAGATTGGTTGCTTGGTTTGGTCAGTGCGAGCAGTCTTGATTCCTCGCCGGCATCCAGCCTCCTCTCCTCCCCTGGTTTGGCTGCTGAGGCTAGTTCTGCTTTTGCAGATATGTTGAAACGGCTTTTGGTGGTGATGCATTTACAGCTTCCTACAGTGCAATAGTCCACGGATCCGTTATTTGACATATTACATCCTGACCAGACTTCTGTAGAGCCAGTCCTGCCTTATTGTGAGGCTCTTTATGATATCATCTTGAGAGTTAGGTCCCAGCCAGTTTCTGGTCCCTCTGCAGAGCGTTTTATGCCTCACAGACACAGGCCAACCCTGGAGGATCTGTCATGCCTTTGCAGGTACCTGACAACTCAAAGTTTTGTGGTGCAAACTGCTTTGGCTACACAGTCTTAGGCAGATTCCTCACCTTCCACCACAGTGAGAAGCCAGGCAGCTGGGCACTTCTGGTAAGAGGATGTTCGCCTCATCTAGTTAACTCTTGCATTCCACTAACACCTCTTGTGCACTTGCTCACTTCTCCCACGTTCTGACAGGCTGCCAAACTTGGTGTTCGCTGTGGTATGGAGACCACTGATTCTGATTGGTAGATTATGGCTTCCTCTGCAGCGCTACGGCAAAGGGCAGGGCTTCATTCCTCTAATTTCCTAGAACTCGTACATGATTCGTTGCTTGATATGCCTTTTGATGGCAAATCCCTTTTTAGTGCGCATGTCGATTTCGGCTTTGCGCCACTTCAGAGATGCTCACGGTAGGACTCCGTGTCCGGTGCTCTTCTAGAGCTCCTTGAAGGAGCATTTACCTTGGCATTCTGCTCACGGGCTCACACCCTCCCACTGAGGTACGAGAGTCCTCTTGCAGGTGTGTCTGTAAACGTGTACCACCTTTAACTGTTGTATTGTCATTCTGGAGTGTGTTTTTGTTGTCCGTTAACATCCAGTGTGAACTTCCTGCTTCTTGCAGGTTCAATTGTTAATAATATGTTCTTCTCCATCATGGAGATTTTGCTTAGTGGCACAATTATGTGCATTTGGTGATGCAGACCACTTCTGTTCTGCGGCTGTTATACCGCCAGTAACATTTTTGATCATTTTTCTCTCGTTCCACACATGGTAATTCTTTTTGTTATTATTTCAGACCTGGTCTGCTGTCTCATTCTGCCTATGGCGTGATTTCTGTTGTGTTCTACTTATAGGTGGGCCGCTTACGATCTGTGATTTCTATGGAGATTTGTGTTCAACCACTGCTCTTCGGAGCAACTGGGTAAGCTTTTCGCTATTCTTTACCTGCTTCTGGTTTCCTTTTGGGAACTTCCTTGGTACTCCTATTGGTGCAGTTTGTTTCCTATTGCCATTATGATTTCTACGACTGCTTTTGCATGTGTCCTTTTTCCATTCTTACTATGGAAGAGGTCTTTTCTGTAAATTTTTCATGGCATTTCCATCAATCAATTAAGTTAATACTTTTATTTCAGTTCTTTTCTCCATACTTGGAGCCATCAGCTATTGCCCCTTGAAGTTCCTACTTTCACCTTCCTTCTACCCTTTTTAGGGTGGTCATGAGGGTCATCCTTTATTCTGTTTTTCTGCACAACGTTAGCTTTATTGTCATTTTTTCCTCTTGTGTATGGAAATGTTTGGTGAAGTTGTGGTCATTGTGGCAGTCCCTCACGGGAAATTTGTGGGGCGCTCCCCTTTGACTTCGTGGCCAGGCTCACGGATGCTCCCACTGAGTAGTGAGGGTTTTTTCTGCATATGTTTGTCATTTCCCTCCTTCACCTTTGATTTCAAACCCCTTTTTTCCTTTCAGGCATATAGTGCACCTATGGGATGTAATTGACCCATATTCTTTCATGACTGGCTTTATGTCTGTCTTGGAGAGTTGTTTCCCCTTCTGTATGTATGCTTTTGTTACCTGTTGTCACCTACTGCAGGTATCTTACTGCAGGCTTCTACCCCTAGCATTGCTACTTTATTGTTGGCTCAGGGGTGATTAGGTTTTTTCTTTTTTCTATCATACATTCCTTTCTGACCTTATAGGTTTCTAAGGTCTCGTATCTCAATTCCATTCTGGGAATCCTTCCTTCTATACTTCTTTTAGCAGTATTCTAAGTGGTCTACACTTAGCTCGCTACTCTCCGCGCCGGTTCTTCCTTGGGAATTACCGCTCTTGCTTCTGTTATTCTTTAACAGATTTCTTCGATTTGTTGCTTCCACCCTTTTTGTGCTTAGACTCTCCTCAAAGGGTGTCTCTCTACATTGTTTTTCCGTTCTTACTGTATCGCACAGTATCTGTCAGTTCTCCATCTACTTCCATTGATGTACTGGCCTTATTTTCAGCATTGGTTACTTTTGCCGTATTGAAGGGTGTTTAATTTTTCCCCTCTAAATTTTTCTCCTGTGTTATCGCTCCTCCACAACCTTGTACTTTCGTCTATTCTTGCATTAGGAGCATAGCTCAATATTCAGCTTTTGTGCTTTTGATGTCATGCATCTACATTCGAGGGTTGCAATCAATCCCTCCTAAGTTGTGTTCTGTTTTGTTTATGACATCCGTGTTGTCTGGAGCCTGTGTATGTCTCTGTACACTTTCTGCTTGGTTATATCCCTGTTCTTACAAGTCTACTCTTATGTATGGGTTTGCCTTCTGGCCTTTCCAGTCATCCTGTTTTACCCATTGGTAACGAGCTTTTGGTACACCTCCAGGGTGTTTTATCTAAATACCTCTCATTTTTGCTTTCTGTCTAACCCTTTTTTTCTCTTTGTGTGTTCCTACATACGTTCATTCCACTGTCAGGTTCATCCCTTTCTGTGTGATGCTTCTGCTTCTTGTAGATTTTCAATAACTATTTTGGTGCAAGCAGCGTTGTGTATAGCTCCATATTGGATGATTTTGCTTCTCATTCATGCGCCTATTTTTTGGGAGCACTTCATGTCCTTACCTGTTGTGGCTCTATCTCCAGTTAATTTTCATGGCCATTTCCTAAAAGGCCACTGCGTTTCATATCTGCTTATGATATGTGGGTCGCCTACTTTTTGTGAGTGTTACATACTTCTTCTCACCTTGTCTTTCTCATAGCCAGTCTACTACTCCTTGGTTGACAAGTTGTTTCTTGTGAGACTGGGGGAGATATGTTCACAGCCCTTTTCCTGGATAGCTATTGCTTTGGTATCTAAGAAATCTGCGGCTCGTTGTCTCTATCAGATGAACAAGTTACTTACCTTTGGTAACACCTTATCTGGTAGAGACACAGACTAGCCGCAAATTCCTTATTGACCCACCCATCCTCTCACTGCTTTGCGAACTGCGTTCTCTGGCTTCAGTCTCACATCGGGCATTTTTTTCTTGTGGTGTTTCATTTTGGTAGTTGTAGGATCATGATTATGTCCGCCCTTTTTGGTGTATACACTGTTCCATTGCCAGTTTCCATGTGGCTTCGCATTGTTGTGCCAGTTCTAATCACTGAAGAAACTGATGTCAGCATGTCGGAGGAGGGACTATATGGACTCCGATGTCATATCTGGTGACGTTGTTGCTTCGGAGTTGCATGACGCCCTCTACCGATGCGCAGAGGTGCTGCTCAAGAAAAGTTTCCAGATCCAGTCTGCCGCCTGGGGGAGAATTCTAAGATAAGGAATCTGCAGCTAGTCTGTCTCTACCAGAAAAGATGTTACCGAAGGTAAGTAACTTGTTCACCAAAGCTATTCTCTTAGACTAACTTATTCAGGATGACATTCAGAATCCTGATCGGTAAAGAGAATTAGATGAGGAGGGTGAACCACCAGTGTTGGAAAAGTAAGTACCAGGTACTTCCTACGACCACACAGGACAGAACCATGAGGATTCTGGAGAGAACTTGGAACCTGCAGAGAGCTGTGCTGGTAGCACCAGGGGGGGCCATAGCAGTAGGCCCACTTTTTCTCTCCCCCCTGGTTTGGTCAAAAGGGTATCCAGGAGAAGTAGACCCTCCTCATCTTCCCTTGCCTCAGCATCCTCTGCTAGGACCATCCACTCTAGCTCAGAAGAGGGATCCTTAGATAAGGGGTTCAGCTTGCTGAAACCTGAGATGGCCAAACTCAAGTTGAAAAAGCAGCAGCTAGCTCTTGAGAGAGGCCCTAGAGATGGAAAGGGAAAGAATGAATTTGGGGTTAGAACCCCATGGTGGCAGCATCAGAATCCCGGGTCAGGGGATACACCTTTGATTCCAGGAATCTCAGCAGGATAGTCCCTTCTTACAATCCTGGGGATGACATCCAGTAGTGGATTACTGCTTTAGAGAGGGCCCGTAAGGTCCAGAAGCAGTGGGCAGCTATCCTGTAGCTCTCCTTTGCAGACAAAGGTAGAGATAAACTTTTAACAGTAAGAGAAGAGGATGCAGATAATTACCAAATCTTGAAGAGGCCTTCATTGATGAGATCTGGCTCACAACTGATGAGTATAGGATTACGTTCAGGTAAACTCAGAAGGAGTTCTCTCAAGACTGGGTTGATTTTGTTGACTGTGCAGTTAAGGCTCTGGAAGGCTGGTTACATGGTGGTAATGTGCATGACTATGAAGGGCTGTATAATCTTATCATACGAGAGCATATTCTTGACAACTGTGTGTCTGACAAATTGTACCAGTACCTGGTGGACTCTGATCTGACCTGACCTCTCCACAGGAATTGGGAAAGAAGGCAGACAAGTGGATTTGCACCAGGGTGGGTAAGGAATCCAAAGGTGAAGGTGACAAAAAGAAGTAGTAGGCTTCTAAAACTCTGGAGAAAGATGGTGACAAAACTAAAAATAAGAATAAGGAGTCTTCTACAGGTCCATAAAATTCCTCTGAGGTTGTGTCCACGTCCTCCTCCTCTTCCAACAAGAAGGACTTGGTATGATTATGAGATTCTCAGACAAACTGAGGAGAAGATGGGATGTCCTAATACCTTCTTTTTGCCTACAGAGAGATTCCACAGAAGGGAGAGGGATTCTGTTTGGACATCTAATTAGAGGTCATCTTACTCTTGTGAAGGAGAGTTGGGAACCTCTCAAACCCCCGAAACAGGACATAGTTCACTATGTACTAGGCCTACGCTCTTGCATGGCAGAGTACATAACAGTGATGCCCCCCAGAGCAGAATTCAAACCTTTGTGGATTGGGTTGCTCCAACTACACACTCAAGTTGCAGCCTTTTTAGGCCTGACTGATTACTGCAGAAGATTTGTAAAAGGGTATGGCTTTATTATGGCTTCCTTGCATGATATCACTTCCAAGTAGATGCCTAAAAAGGTACAATGGACAGTTAGTGTAAGGAGGATTTGATGCCCTGACAAAGGCCATGTGCTCACCTCCATTTCTTAAAAGCTCAGACTATACACAACCATTCATTGTCCAGACCAGTGGTTCCCCACCTTTTGACTCCTGAGGGCACCCACTGAATCACTACTGGAAGCCAGGGACCCCCAGCAATTTGTACAATTTAAATTTCAAACATTATAACAGTAATTACCAACAAATACACAAACAAGTACACACCAAACAAATACTCAAATTCCTAATGATATAATTATTTTATATTAAAAGAAAAAGCAAAAAAACAAATTAATGGGATAGTTGGCGCTGCATGTTGGCAACTAACTTTTCAATATTTGTTTTTATTTAGGAAAGCTGAATCCTCCGGTCAGATTTTATATCTCCCAAGCGATTTCTGTGTTTATTTTTTAGATCCATAAGATCTGAGAAAGCTTTAGCACATAAATATGTGGTGGTGAGAGGTAGTAAAACCATAAGGGCCTTTCATATCTCCATTGCCTCTCTGTCACATGTAATTCTTTTGTTTTATAGCACCTCTTATACCAGTGTAGTGTATCGGAGCACTTTACAGTGTGTAATCCACACTGGTAGGCATTTCTTGAGTGCTTGGTCTGGAGAAGCACAATCTCAGGATTCAGAACCGAACACAGTGGTTACCATTGACTTTATTAAGAATTGTATTTCTACCCAAGCAAACTTTCTTTAGCAGCATAAGGATGAGAGGCTGGGGAAAAAAAAAAAAAACTTTCTAATTTGAGCCATGTAGTTTGCATGCAGCTCTTTGATCGCAGTTCATAGCTCACTGTGCTAGATTACAATTCTAACTTATGAACTGCATAGTAACAAAATAATCTGTGACAAAAGCAGTAACCCACTGTGCTATGCACATAAAATACTGATCTTTATAGCAGGCATATTAACCATCTGTCCTACCTTGGATGAGTCAAAACTGCCACTAGACAAAACTACCATCTCACTCCAGCAGGTACATTAATCACCAGAGTTATCTTGACGCTTTTATTTTTGCATGAAAGCTGCTGGTTGTACAAGGAACTTTGAGGGCTTTTACAACTGCTGCACAAATAAAATCACACATGTTTCTGCTGAGAGGCCCCAGACCCCCTAGGAATGTCACATACCCTTGGGGGTCCGCGGACCACAGGTTGGGAATGTCTGGTCCAGACTGATGCTTCATAAATAGGAATAGGAGTAGTACCATCTCAACTAAATGATTAGGGAAAGGATCAACCTATGGCTTATCAGAAGGTTGATCCCCAGATAAAAGCGTTGGTCAGCTTTTGAGAGAGAGGCCTTTGCTGTGATCTGGGCCTTGAAGAAGTTGGCACTCACTTCATTGTTCAAACACATCACAAGCCCCTATTATGGCTTAAACAGATGAACGGTGAAAACCCTAATCTGTTGAGGTGGTCCATTTCCCTACAGGGGATGGACTTTTCAGTGGAACATATACCTGGGAGTAAACATGCCAATGCAGGTGGACTTTTCAGATATTTCCTCTTCAAAAATGAAGTCTCACCTGGATAAGGCTAATCTTATCCTCTTTCGTTTGGGAGGTGGTTATGCAGGAAAGTAGCATCTTTCTGACATTGGTACCCCCGCCTTTTGCTTGGTGTCAGTGTGTTTAGATTGTAGTGCACTGTGATCCTGCTAACCAGGACTCCAGTGCCTGTGCTCTCTCCTCTAAATTTGGTTGCTGGTAAACTTTTACACCCCACAATTGACAACTGGTGCCCCACTGTAAGTCCCTAATATATGGTACTTGGGTGCCCAGGGCACTGGTACACCTGGGATCTCCCAGGGCTGCAGCATGTATTGTACCACCCATGAGAGCCCATGCAAACCGTGTCTGCAGACCTGCTATTGCAGCTTGTGTTGATGCCCTTGAACACTATGTCACCCCTTGGTAGGCCCTTCAGCCCAAGGGCAGAGTGCACGTCCCGAAGTGTGAGGGTGCCCTTGCAAGAGCAGGTTACTCCTAAAAACCCCAGATTCTATTCCCTGGGCTTTGTAAGTGCGAGGAAGCCATCTTAAGGTATGTAGTGGATACTAATCAATACAAGTGGTCCAACTACATAATGGTTTCTCTAAACATAGACATGTTTGGTATCAAACATGTTGGAATCGTACAACTACACCAATTCCAGTGCTCGCCGCATGATTTCCTGTACTCTGGAGGCTTCTTAGAGGATTCCCCCATTTCTGCCTGTGCAGCATTATGGGGGCAGGCTGTCAGCCCATGCTGCTGCCAACCCCAGACAGTGTCCTGCCTTCTTGTTGATGAACTTAGCTCAAGCAGAGGAAGGCAGACAAAGGACTTCCTTCAAGGGAGAGGTGTCACCACCTCTCCCTTTGAAATAGGTGTGTCTGGGCTGGGGTGGCCTCTGAGTGCCATCAGTCAGCTATGAAGGGCACATCTGCTGCCCTTCTTGCATAATCCAGTTTGCATCGGTTCAGGAACCCCCGGATCCTGCTCCGGTGCTAAACCCCACAAAGGACAGGTGTGTGACCACCCCCCTGTCCAGCTCCTCGCCTAGGGAGGTGCACACAGCTCTTCCAGGTGGCCAGTTAATTCTGCCACCTAGGAAAAAAGATGTGCAGAGGCCCCTGGGAACATCTGACTGGTTAGGCCAGATAGATGACATCCCTGACCCCCTCCGATAGGTGGGTCACCTTGGAGGGTGACCAATACCCTTTTAGGGTTACTTAAGGACACCCCCAAGGGTGGGTTATCAGATTCGTCAGGGAAGACTCTTCAAGGAACTCTATGCAGGAAATCCTCTGCTCCTGGCCTCCGGAACAAATGCTGTCTGCTTTGGAACTGTAACAAGACTGTATCCAGTTGTGAGGACTCCCACTGCACCATTGTTTCTCCAGTTTCTGCAACATCCGTGGCTGTGCATCCTCCAGGGTCACAAGGACTCTGCCTGCATCCAAGAAGCAAGAAGAAATCCCCCTTGGAGTGAAGATGTCACTCCCCTGCATCTGCAAGCACCTCAAGACATCAACGACCAGCTGATGGATCCACTGTCCCACGGCCAACGTGAATTCTCTGCTCACAGTTGGTGGTTCTGTGGTCCTCCTCGGTTCCCTTTTGTCTTCTGATCCACTTGGGAGACTGTGGCCCCTGCTGCAGCCACTGGAACAGCTCCCATGTGCACTGCTACTGATGCTCTTGCCAAGGCTTGTTTGCTCTTCCTCCAAGGAGATCAGGCTCCAAGGAGCCCCAGCCTTCAGCACTCTGCAGCTCCAAGATCAGCTTCCACTCTGCAGCTCTGCACTGTTGAGGCTGCCCTGCGACTCCCTGTGTCTGCTGCCTTTGGGTCACTCGTGGGGGCTCCGTTGACTCTGGCTGGCTTTCCCTCCTGCTGAAGGCCTGCCCAGAGACTCTTCCAAGGGTTGAGTAACTAGGATCTTGCTGGTTCTCAAAAACCTACAACTTACCTTGCAACTACTATTTCAATTTGCCAAGGCTTGTTGGTGGCCCTGCCGGCCACTGACTCTCCTGCACTCCAGCGAATAACGTGTGACAGCTCGTGGGTGACTCCCAGGATCTTCTGCATCTTCCTGGACTCTGCAGCTGGACTTCCTTTCCTGTCCTGCAGGAACTCTGTGACATTTATGAAGCCATGGACCTCATATTTGGGCAGTCTGCTGGAGCTCCTTTGAGCCCCGTGGGGTCATGAGGCCCCCCCCCCCATAAGGTTCCATGCCAGCAGCTTCGGCGCCTGCTGCGGGAGCACCTATGGATTCATTCCTGGATCTGAACTGGGGTTGGTCATGCCACCTTGACCTCCCCCGAAGTCTGTTTTGATGTCAACACTCCCGATGATGCCCACGCCCCTGGCGTTGACTCCATCCTCGTGGCCCACTCCAACACTGACCCAGACTAACGTGGTGGGATGCTGGTTCAGACTACGATGTGTACCCTGCTCCCTAGGTTGGATCCTGACCCTTATTTTCTTGGGTTGGGGTACGGTGAGGATTGGGAGGCGTTACTGGACCCTTTGGAGTACTAGCCGGCAGGATCACATGGACTGGCACATGACCTGGGTGAGACCAGTGGCCTAGACACTTGCCCTGACACTGGCATGCTTTCTCACTCTACCGTGGCTATGGAGGAGGGAATGTCATACTTAATGGTGGTGAGAAGAGTGGCAGAGGTCAGGGCCGCAAGCTTCACTCAGTCACAGTCTGGACTAACCTCCTGACACAGATGCTTCAGCCTGGGGCTTCCACTTCTGAAACACATTGGCCCTCACGGATTTCCTGCTTGGGACCTGGTCCAAACCCAGCACAGGGGCCCCTGTGAACAGAACTATCACCCACTGCCATAAACCTGCTCCTACTGACCCAGTGTTCCTAACGCAACACCCAACCCCTGAGAGCTTCCACATCCTCCCCAGATAGGGAACCCAAGTGGCTGGGTCAGCTTGGGAAGATGTTTTCTTTGTCCAGCCTGTCACTGCGGTCTGTGGACACTGCATGCCTTTTAGGCTGTTACACCCATACTTTATGGGACACTATTGTGCAGGTGCCGCCACAGGTCCTGGAGGAGGCTTGGGCCATTCTCTCCCAAGCTGTTGCTGATGGAAGAGATGCAGCAAAGTTCACAATACAATGTAGGCTAGATATGACCGAATCACTAGGCAGGTCAGTTGCATCGATGCTGGCCTTGAGGCTCCATACCTGGTTGAGGAGATCTGTTTTTTGTGGGGGATGTCCAATCTACCCTTATGGACATGCCCTTTGATAGCACCAGTCTCTTCTGAGACAAAGCTGACTCAGCACTCGAGAGCTTTAAGGAGTCCCAGGCTATGGTCACATCCTTGAGACTTGCAGCTGCCCCTTGCCGCCACCTCAGTATGCTTTTCCCCCTTTCGAGGCTACGTAAGGGGTGCCCTTCCACATCTGTTCCCCTCTCGCCACAGTGCTGCGCATGCTGCCCAGCCTTTTCATGGCCAGGGATGTGAAATCCAAAGTCCTTGTGGATCAAGAAGCCAGCGGTCTAGCCAGTCCACCCCTCCTCTCCCCTGCAGCAGCCTCCAAACCTTCCTAGTCTGACACTTCCTCACCAGAGACCAATCCGAGACAGGATTTGCCATCACTTGCCCTGTTGGCAGTCCATTACCTCAGACAGGTAGGTTTTGCAAATAGCCCAAAGGGCTAGTCCCTCCCCTCAGAGACTACCCCTCCATCCATGTCAACATCCTACGATCGGATGACAGAGAATCATCTGGCACTTCTCTGCGAGGAGGTTACAGCTCTATGAGCCAAGGGAGCCATAGAGAGGGTCTCTGTACTAGAAGTAGGTTGTGGTAGTTACTCCAGCTAATTTCTGGTGCGCAAAAAGGTCAAGGGCCTCTCCTCTATCCTAGACCATCAGTCCCTCTATCTCTACCTCAGGAAGGAGAAGTTCAAAATGCTCACTCTGGCTCAGGTTCTATCTGCCCTGGACCCAGGAGACTGGATGGTAATGTTGGGCTTGGAGGATGCCTATTTTCATATTCCCGTCCTGCCTGCCCACAGGCATTACTTGAGGTGCATGGTAGGCCATGAGCACTTTCAGTTCACCATGCTCCCCTTTGGCCTTACCTGGGCTCCTCGGGTGTTCACCAAGGTGATGGCGATGATAGCAGCTCATCAGCACAGATCAGGTGTTTAGTCTTCCCCCGCCTTGGCGACTTGCTGTTGAAGGTGGGCTCACCCCAGGCTGTCGTCTCCCACCTCCAGACAACAGCAAACCTCCTGCATTTGCTGGGGTTCACTATAAACATGCCAAAGTCCCACCTGACTCCCTCTCAGGTACTCCCTTTCATTGAAGCTGTTCTGGACACAGTGCAGTTTCGGACCTATCCTCCTGAGCAGCGAGTACACGATATTCAGGCTATTATCCCGCTATTTAAGCCTCTCTCCTGGGTTTTGGTGAGAATGACTGAGGCTGCTGAGCCTCATGGCCTCCTACATCTTGCTGGTCACACATGCCAGATGTCATATGCGGGCTCTGCAGTGGGACCTGGACTTCTAGTGGAAGCAGGGAAATTTCTCCACCATGGTCCCGATTTCAGAGGGAACTGAGCAAGATCTGCAGTGGTGGCAAACTAACCAAGATTGGGTCAGAGGCAGATCCCTCTCCCTTCCCGAACCAGATCTGACTGTAGTGACAGATGTGTCACTCCTGGGATGGGGCGGCCACATGGGCGAGGCAGAGATCAGAGGTGTCTGGTCTCCAGCAGAGTCTGGGCTCCACATCAACCTTCTGGAGCTCAGGGTGATCAGGCTTGCATTGAAGGCATTCCTTTCCTCTCTCAAAGGGAGAGTGGTGCATGTGTTCAGACAATACCACCGTCATGTGATACTGCAACAAGTGGGGTGGGGTTGTGGACCCTTTGTCAAGAGGTCCTTCGTCTCTGGACATGGCTGGAATATTGGGGTCGATCCCTGATGGTTCAACATCTGGTGAAATCTCTGAATGCCAGAGAGGATGAATTCCGCTGTCAATGTCTGGTTGATCATAAATAGTGTCTCCATCCGGAGGTGGCACAAGGTATCTTTCAGCAGTGAGGCAAGCCTTAATTAGATCTGTTTGCCTCCGCAGAGAACACACATTGTCAGCTCTTTTGCGCGTTGGAGTTTCCAAGGTGGCACCCGCTCGGCGACACTTATTGTCTTGAGTGGAACTGGGGCCTCCTGTACACCTTTCCGCCAATGCCATTTCTGCCCAGAGCTCTCAAGAAGATTAAAAAGGACTGGGCCCAAGTCTTTCTTGTGGCTCCGGACTGGGCACGGAAAGTATGGTATCCCGAGCTTGAGCATGGCCATTGATCCTCCACTCAAACTGCCCTTTGAGGAGGATCATCTTTCACAGCAGCAAAAAAGGGTTCTCCACCTGAACCTGCCCAGTCTCCATCTTCTTGTGTGGAGATTCAGCAGCAGCAGCAGTTGGCAGCTTCCAACCTTCTGCCTGAGGCCTGTGATGTTATCTTGGCAGAAAGGCATCCCCCCACCAAAACAGTAAGGGCCATATTTATACTTTTTGACGCAAAACTGCGCTAACGCAGTTTTGCGTCAAAAAAATTAGCGCCGGCTAACGCCATTCTGAAGCACCATGCGGGCGCCGTATTTATTCAATGACGTTAGCCGGCGTTAGCCGGCGTTAGCCGCCGGCGCTGCCTGGTGTGCGTGAAAAAAAACGACATACACCAGGCAGCGCCGGCGTAGGGGGATATGGAGCTTGGGCGCCAAAAAATGGGGCAAGTCAGGCTGAGGCAAATTTTTCGCCTCAACCCGATTTGCGCCATTTTTTTCGACTCCCAACCCCCATTGAAATTACTCCTGTCTTAGCAAAGACAGGAGTCATGCCCCCTTGCCCAATGGCCATGCCCAGGGGACTTCTGTCCCCTGGGCATGGTCATTGGGCATAGTGGCATGTAGGGGGGGCACAAATCAGGCCCCCCTATGCCACAAAAAAATAAAAAAAATAAAACTTACATGAACTTACCTTAATGTCCCTGGGATGGGTCCCTCCAGCCTTGGGTGTCCTCCTGGGGTGGGCAAGGGTGGCAGGGGGTGTCCCTGGGGGCTTGGGAGGGCACCTCTGGGCTCCTTTCCGAGCCCACAGGTCCCTTAACGCCTGCCCTGACCAGGCGCTAAAAAACGGCGCAAAAGCGGCCGGACGTCATTTTTTTGACCCGCCCACTCCCGGGCGTGAATTTTGCCCGGGAGTGTAAATACAGCGCACATGCCTCGGAGTCACTTTTTTAGACGGGAACGCCTACCTTGCATATCATTAACGCAAAGTAGGTGTCCACGCTAAAAAATGACGCAAACTCCATGGACTTTGGCGCTAGACGCGTCTAACGCCAAAGTATAAATATGGAGTTAGTTTTGCGTCGGAATTGCGTAAAAAAAAACGACGCAATTCCGGCGCAAACAGAGTATAAATATGCCCCTAAACGTCTGTCGTTGACATAAATTTGTGGTAGGGTTTATAAACCAAACTGTTGATCCCCTTTCTGCACCTCTTTCGAGGGCTCTTTTGTTTATTCTCTCTCTTGCCCAGCGGGGTGCTGCTTTGGGAACTACCAAGGGTTATCGGTCAGCAATCTCTGACTTCCTCAGATTTCCTGATCAACCCTCCTTGTTTAAATCTCCCATTGTTGTGAGATTCCTCCAAGGTCTTTTCCATGTTTCCACCTATCCCGTTCATAATGCCCCAGTTGGATTTGAACTTGGTCCTTACCTTCCTCATTTGTGCTCCTTTTGAGCCTCTTCATAATTGCCTTCTTTGGCTCCTCACCTTAAAAACTGCCTTCAGTTCTGCATGGAGGGTGAGTGGGCTACAAGCGCTTTCTTTGAAGCCACCCTTCATCTCTGTCCATCCTGATAAAGTGGTGCTACGTACTAGGGCCTCTTTCCTCCCTAGAGTGGTCACGCCCTTTCATGTAGGCCAATCCATCATCTTGCCTGCTTTTTACGCACCCCCACATTCTTCTCGTGAAGGGGAGAGACTCCACTTTCTGAATCCAAAAGGCGCTTTGGCGTTATATCTCAATCGTACCAAAGACTTCTGGGTGGATGATCAACTCTTTGTGGTTTATGTGGGTGCAATTAAAGGTTGGGTGGTGCAGAAGAGAACCATCTCCAAATGGGTTATTCTTTGCATTAAAGTGTGCTATGCTTTGGCTAAGAAGCAACCCCCTGAGGGTCTGCATACCCACTCCACTAGAGCAACAGCTGCAGCCAATGCATTATCATGCGGAGTTTCAGTCCTGGACATCTGCCAGGCAGCAATGTGGCCATCCCTGCAGACATTCACCAACACTTCTGCCTAGACAGTCAGGTCCGAAGGGAGGTCTATTTTGTCCGTTCGTTCCTGCAGGACTTCCTAGTATGATTTTGGTTCACAGACCCTCCTCTGAGGATGGTATTGCTTGGGTATCTATTCTAAGGTAAGGAATCTGCAACTAGAACTCTCTATCAGATGAACAAGTAACTTACCTTCGGTAACAAACTACCTGGTAGAGGCATATTCTAATTGCAGATTCCTTACTGACCCACCCATCCTCCCCGCTCTGCTAGCTGATTTCTAGGGACAGGAACTCCCTTTCAGTATTCCAAGTTCTGGCACACCAGTCTTGGTGTTCTTCATCGCCCCGTGCTTCTGGCGTGAAAAGTTGTGACGAGAAACTGACGTCAGCTTGCCTGGGTGACGCCTATATATGACGGCAACAATGATGGATGCGGAGTCAACCGACACCACCTGACGGCTTGCAAGGGTACTGCTCAAAGAAAAACCTCCAGATCCAATCTGACACCTTGGGGAAATTCTAAGGTAAGGAATATGCAACTAGAATATTTCTCTACCAGATAATTCGTTTCCGAAGGTAAATAACTTGTTTAATTGTACCAAAGTGTTCCCCTGTCGATCAACTTTTTGTTGGTTATGTGGGTGTGAAGAAAAGTCCTCTTTAGATAGGTTGTTCTGTGCATTAAAATGTGCTATGCACTGTCTAAAAAGCAAATCCCAGAGGGTTTGCATGCTCACTCTACCAGAGTGACATCTGCAACCACTGCCTTAGCACATGGAGTTCAGTCCTGAACATATCTCAGGCAGCAACGTGAGCGTCACTGCACATGTTCATTAAGCACTCCTGCCTGGTCAGGTCCGGAGGGATGGGTACTTTGCCTGTTCAGTCCTGCAGGACCTCCTAGTCTGATCTTGGTTTGCAGACTCACCTCTTGGGATGGCATTGCTTTGGTATCTATTCTAAGGTAAAGAGTCGGCAACCAGAAATCTTTATCAGATGAACAAGTTACTTACCCATGGTAACATCTTATCTGGTAGAGACATATTCTACTTGGAGATTCCTTACTAACCCACCCATCCTCCCCCACACTGTGAACTGATTTCTAGGGACAGGGACTTCCCTTTCAGGGCCCTAGTTCTGACACACCGGTGGTCCGTAATCTTCATGGTTTCTTGCTTCTCGCAGGGAAAGTTGTGAAAAGAAACTGATGTCAGCATGCAGAGGTGGCATCTATACAAGTCCAGAGACGTCATATCTGCCACGCACAACGCAGACGACTCATCTGGAGTTGACCAGCACCACCTGACAGCATGCAGGGGTACTGCTTGAGGAAATATCTCTGGATCCAGACTGACGGCTGGGGGAAAGGAATCTACAACTAAAATGACTCTACCATATAAGGTGTTACCAAAGGTAAGTAACTTGTTCATCATGTCCGGACCAGGGGACGGGCACTGATTAAGTTCAATCAACCAAGTTCTTGGTCCCTGCTCGATAGAAAGGAACGCAAATTATGCTTGCCCTAGGATGGTGAATTATGAGGCTGTAAAAAGAGTGCACGCAAGCTAACAAAAAAATAGGAAGGGACAGGAGGGTCCAAGCCTTTTACTGTACCCAACAGTCTCGAAAGTGAGACTCGTGCTAGCCCATGCACTCACAGGCTCCATACTAAAAAGCATACAAGAGGGATGTTGGAGCAAACAAATGGTAAGCCTATGGACTGGCTGAAGCCTGCTAATTGTAAACCTGTCTCAAAGAGACAGCTCTAGTTGAGATCTAAAAAACAAAAAAAAAGTGCAGTGCACGTGTGAAAGGCATTATGGGCCATATGTACGAAGTCTTTTTCCCATAGACACAGAATGGGTAAAATCCTTTGGTACATCTGGTCCTATATCTCTAGGGAGATGGCACACCAAAGAAGATAAAGGAAGTGTTGGGAATGGCCCTTTTTGCAGGGTTATCCCCAAACTGTTTGCCTTCTTCCTCCTATTATGTTTCTGATCTGTTTTTGCTGGTTTCTCTGCGCACTTTCCCCACTGCTGATTAGTGCTAAAGTGCAGGTCCTCCCTATATAAATTGTACAGTGATTAGGTTATCCATGAGTTGCATATTTGATTTACTGGAAAGTCCCTAGTAAAGTGCACTATGTGTGCCCAGGGCCTGTAAATCAAATGCTACTAGTGGGCCTGTAGCACTGATTGTGCTACCCACAAGAGAAGCCCTGTGAACATGTCTCAGACCGGCCATTGCAGTGTCTGTATGCGATTTTACACTGCCAATTCGACCTCGCAAGTGTACCTACTTGCCAGGCCCAAACCTTTCCTTTTACTACATGTAAGGCACCCCTAAGGTAGGCCCTAAGTAGCCCCAAGGGCAGGGTGCAGTGTATGTTAAAGATGGGACATGCACTAATGTGTTTTACATTTCCTAACAGTGAAATACTGCCAAATTCGTTTTTCACTGTTGCAAGGCCTATCCCGCTCATAGGTTAACATCAGGGTTGCCTTTAATTATCCCTAAAGTGCAGATTCCCTTTGAGAGCAGATAGAGATTTGGAGGTTGGGCTCTCTGAACTCACAATTTAAATTTTTTGGTAAAGTTGGTTTTTAAAATGCTTGTTTGAAAATGCCACTTTTAGAAACCAGACATTTTCTTGCTTAAACCAATATGTGCCTCTGCCTGCTTGTGTATTCCACGCCTGGGTCAGACAGACAGTTGGGCTGTTGTGAATTCCCTCTAGACAGCGACACAAAGGGAGATGGAGTGTAGCCTGCATATCCTGATGGGCCATCTGGGCTAGAGTGGAGGGAGGAGTGGTCACTTACACCTGAAAGGGCTGTGCCTGCCCTCACACAATGCAGTCTCTGATCCTGTGGAGTGTGTCTGGGGCCAGGCCTGGGCATGGCAGGATGTTGTGAACTTTCCTTTGAAGTATGCCTACTTCGAAGGCAGAATGGGGTATAATTAGTGGACCCAAAACCACAGACTTTTAGAATCTTTCTGAAATCAAGAGAAACCTCTGCCAAGGAGAAGAGCTGAGCAAGAGTATTGCCCCTTTGCTGTGTTGCTTTTTTGGGTTGGCCTGCAGTTGTTGTTTCTGCCTTTAAAGAGGAAAGGGTGAACTTTGCTGTGTATCCTGCTTGAGAAAGTTCTCCAAGGGCTTGGAGTAGAGCTTGCCTCCTTTTGGAAGTCTCAGGGAATATCAAAGACTTCAGTTTCATCTGCCTACAGCACTGGGTACTGTGTGTTTTGTGCTGTTCAAGAAGAAAAACCACCACAACACCCCCAACGATGCCGCCGGCCTCCACCATGACCTACTGACACCACACGGAGTTGCACTGCCCAGCTTTGCACCACAACCCTGGTCTTACTGCCACCACCATCTGACGCTGCTGCTTGCCCATTGACCTGTGGGCCCTGCACTCCGCCATCGCCTTGCTCACACCACAGCCTGGGCATCCCAAACGACGACGTTCCTGCTGACACCAGCACTACTGCCTGCACTGTGTCCTTTGGACACTGCTTGTGAGGAACACAAAGCACCATTCCATCTCGCACCACAGCTCCGGCCCACTGACGCCAGCACCATTGACTTCAGTGTCGTCTACAGACATCCTTGTCTGCACCGTGGACGCTGCACGGAGCCCGTCCCGTGCCGCACCACTGACTTGGGCCTACAGACGACAGCACTTCAGCAATGATGGCGACGCTGCCTGCACTGTGACCTGGTGACACCGCACGTCGCACCTCCCCACTCCGCTTCACACTGCAACCCTGGTCTCACCGATGCCATCACCAAGCTGCTGTCTGCACCGTGACTGGTGGCCATCGCACGTTTCATCGTCCCACTTCGCACTGCAGCCTTGACGCCATCCATGCCAGTGCTCCTGACTTGATCAGCCCGGAGTTTGATCTGCTACACATGTGACTTCAAGGGTCTGCACCAACCTCTGGAACGGACACCATGACGCCAGCGATGCCGCTCCCAGGACCTCATTGCGAGGATCACAATGCCCTGCATTTCCAAGGTACAGTTTGCGGGTCTTGTAGCTGGCCCACGATGCTGCAGCCGCCCTGAACTGCTGGATTTGTTGTTCACAACACTGGGATGGCCCCAGATGGAGCTATTGACTTCAAGGAACTGTCTTTTTAAGTAATTCTTGCAGAATTTGTATCTTATTTATTGTATGTTGGAATTTTATCGTATTTGGTCTTGTTTTATATAGATAAATATTGGCTATTGTTCTAAAACTGGTGTGGTGTCCTTTTGTAGTGTTTTTACTGTATTACTGTGTTATGTGCAAATGCTTTACATATTGCTTCTGAGATAAGCCTAACTTCTCGTGCCAAGCTACCAAGGGGGTGAGCAGGGGTTATCTGAGCGGGGATCTCCCTTATCCTAACTAGTGAGGGTTCCTACTTGGACAGGGTACAAACAGACTGCCAACTAACACCCACTTTCTAACAGGAAGTCAGCTGGGATGGGGGCCAGACATGTCCTGCCCTGTCATGGGAGTACGTTTTTGATGAGCAGTGAGCTGCAGAATATACAGAAGCGAAGAGGAATTTCTGAGCGATTGAAAGGCAGCTGTCACCCTTTCATGTACAATTAGAAGTGCGTGAGCTAATATATTAAGAAGTAGCCCAGAGTCAATGGCCTCACTAAGCTCAAAAAGCCTTTGCAAGCTCAGACCTTGAAAACGTAAGTTGTAAATATAGATCATGCATCAACCACCATGTAGAAATATGATAAAATAAAATTTGAAAAAAGTGCTTTTCATTAATGTTTCACTTTCACCGAGTGACATTTATTAAAAGTGATATATATATATTTTTTAAATGAACATAAACACATGCAGGCCTCTTGGACGATAAATCAAGAGGTGACTTGTGAACCCAGTATGCACCCTAGATTCATATTTTTACAGAAAGCAACATAGTCTATTAAATCGCACAAGGATTTTGTGCAACTCACACACTGAACTTCTTTTTGAAGGTGCTTTCATATGTGATAAATATTTGCATAGAATCCAGTGCTGGAACTGGAAAAAATGTACCTCCAGAACTCATTAATTAAGGGTAAAGGTGTGGCAGAGGAAAGGGTGTAATCACCTATGATGGAGCTTTAAAGTCCGAGACTAACAGTGAACTTGGACATTTATTTTGACTCTGATGCAAAGTGCCAATAAGGCAATATGTAAAGAAATCTGTTTAGATTACCTAATTGGTCACAAAGAGGCTGCATTTTATTAGATCTTACAGGGTTGAGACAACTGCTGCAGAGATCATTGTGTGCCCAGCAATTCTGAATGAATTATAATAGTAGTAAGATATATCCAGTGGTTAACACAGTTCCGGGAGAGTTCTGTTTTTGTCCAGTCAGTTTTGACTCACAAAGTAGCATACAGTGTTAGTGTGCCTTCACATCGTGTAACATGCGAATCACAAATAGATATTTTATTTAGAGAGTTAAGTGGGCTACTGCTTTTAACGTTGAGATCATTTTGGTACTTCCCGTTCATGAGGGGTAGGCCTTCTAATATAGCACATTCTGCAGCACACATAGAAAGAGGAAAACAAAATCTCTCAGGATTGTTTTTGTACAGGAAGGCGATCTTTGCTGCACTTCACTGCATTACTATCACATAAATATGCCCCATAATACCAACGTGTGGATGGCATGTAATTCCTATACCTTATAACCCTCACCCTTTTATGTAACGTTTCCTGTACATTGTTTTACACTTTTATGGTTGATTGAGCCTCTGTGTTTTACGTCCATGCTCTGAAACCATACACTAGGCTGAGAAGTGCTATAAAAGAATTTAAAAAAATAGTAAGTGCTAGTTATGTCAATATTTGTGTAATAACTCATATAGATACATCCTGCATTCTTACAGTGCAAGCACATCTCTTACAAAGGTAGTTGAATAAAGTTAAAGACCTGCCTCCAATAGTTTTTCTTAGTTACTTGTGAAGAGAGAACACGTTGTGTGCCTTTGTCTGCTTCCATTACATTGGTTGCTAGGTATTAGGCTCTAGATGGCTCCCAGCCAGGATGACATGTGAACAAAAGGAGGGTTGATGGTTCTTTAAATCAGGCCTTTTTTGGGGGCCCAGCTGAAATCTAAAATCAGATAGCCCTCTCGATGCCTGACAATGTCCAGGCACTGCTGAATGTGTCGAGGTATCGGAGAGATGACACATAATGTACTGGGAAAATCTTAAAGTACAAAAATACTTACTGATCTACAGGAGGACACCATACCTATTGGGTCATATCAAAAGACCTAAATATTTTTTTTTATTCTCTAAAAAAACATAAATGTTTTTTCTTCATTTGTCTGTTGTGTGCAAGGGCACAGAGACCCTTACATTGCTGTTGACTGTTGAGGAGAAAAAGGCTAATTTCCTCACTGACAGTTTCCAGCCAGCTTCATCCGTTGCTTAACCTGGGATGCCTTACTGGACCCCGGTCTTGTTACTTGGGAACAGTTGTCGTCTATGCTTGATTAGAATCATCAGGATGTATGCCTTCAGAGCCATGCTGCTGGGTATCCAAAATGTTTGACTGTGCATCCCCCACAGGTAAACCTTGTGGCCCTGGCCTCCTCTTCTACCAAACAGAAAACGGATTTCTTCGTTTTCGGTCCTTTAGATAGAAAGTCTAAGAAAATCAAAGCTATTGGGGAAGGTTTCTGCTCGAGGAGCCTTCCTCTGCACTTTACTAATGCAACATGTTTGTTACTCTCTTTTCATGAGGAAGATGGCTGGCCTTCCTGACTAACTTTGTTGTTCGATTACAGGATGTTGTGCAAGATAAATAAATATATATTCTCTACTCTTGTCTTGAGAGTGGAATGTGGCTAGATCTATGGGTTCATCTAGACCTTGGCTGGATGCTAATTATACTAGTTTTTCAGCTAACCAACCTCTCAGCCAGTGCAGCGGCCCACTGTGTTCTTTCAGCACTTAAAGGGATGTGGTGGTTCCTGAGGCTGTAGAGGACTGCAGCTACAGTCGTCCTCCTCTTTCCCTGCAACCAAGATGCTTTAAACTATTGTTAACGGAGTACAGGCAGTCTGAGGGAGAAAGGAAGGCCATTCCACTATGCCAAGTTCTAGCAATCCATCACTATAGACTGCTGAGTGCTAATTGTTTGGTAAGGCTATGCCCTTTGCTTCAGGACTCTCCTTCCCTATCCAACCCATTCTCCCAGCCAAATGAATGTGCTTGCAGCTGGGAGGCCCTTGCGCTGTTAAACCAGGGAGCTGTGGAACCACTGCTCGAAGCCAAGGAAGGGCAGGGATGTTATTTTCTTGCTTCCCGGAAAGATAAAAGACTTATGCCCATGCTGGACCTCCATGTTGTGGTCCGATTCCTTTGCAATAAGACATTTAAAAGGTTTCTGGTCCAGATGGTGTTGCCTGTGCAACTAGGGGACTGTAAAGAGGCTCTCGATTTGCAGGCTTTATACTTTCACACTAATCCTGCACTCACAGGGAGTACCTGCACTTTCTTTGTGGGTTGCATCTTCTATTTGTGGTTCTGCTTTTGGGGCTAACAGTACCTTCAGTTTTCATGGAATTGGCAGTGGTTGTTTGGCACTTTCGCTGATCAGGGAAATTGGATCTCTATCACAGTACTTCAACGACTGGCTACTTAAGGTGGGTTTGCTTGCTGCAGCTAGTGTCAGAACACCTGCAGTTCACAATTTCCCTATTGCTCAGTCTGGGGATTTCTGTTAGTCTCTCCTAGTCACTCCTCTAACCTCACCAGCCTCATCATATTCACTGGGCAGAACTAGACACACACTCCCTCAAGGCCTTCCTGCCTCTACGGTTTGTTTAGGGTATTCAGGGTATGACCCTCCGATGTTTCAGGAGGAAGCTGCTCTTCTGCTCGGCCAATCCTTTCCCTCTTGGGTCTGCACTGTTCATGAAGTTTGCTAGTGCCTCACACGCACTGGCACATGAATGCCCTGCCCAGCACTGGCAAGTCCTCACGAACAGCACGCAGATTTCCCAGGAGGTAGCTCGGGACCTGCAACGGTGGTACACCCCACTTGTGTCTTCATCCAGAGAGGTCCTATACTTCTTCAACCTGTGGAACTCTCTGATGTAATTTTTTGCAACACTTTAGAACAAGCAGTGCATGCTATTTCGTGCTCTGCAGTGTTCACTACAACGTGGGATGCTTTCCACTGGAAGTGGAAATTCCATCACCACTATGAGTTTCCGCCCATCCCTCCAATTCCCTGAGTTCTAAGGAAGTTGCATTAAGACAGTGCACAGATGCAATTGATTGCACTAGACTGACCACAGAGGAAGTGGTAGTTGGATGTTCTAGGTAGTCCCTGTGCCCTCCTCTTCTACTCAGGGCAGACCACCTCCTTCAGCAGCAGGGGCAGAGTCTCTACCTTCATGCCTGGAGATTGAAAAGGACAATCTGAGTTTGTGTGATAGATGTGATTTTTGTTTGTCTGCTTGTTGTCCCTGTACAAAATCAGTTTATTGTGGTTGTTGTTTTACTTTTGATGCTTGGCGCACGGAAGCATAAGTCAACACCACCAGGGGGCTTTTATCTGATGTGTATTGCATTTTGCACTCTCCTTGGACTGGCAGGGCTATGCTGTGGGCACAGTTAAGTTATTTGTTCACTTTTTCTGCCTTTGTTTACCAGATCAGCCTTCAGTGTTTGTCTTTTATAGAGCCACTTGAGTTCTCCTCCTGCCTGTGTTATGCCTTAATGGGACTTAAAGTTGGTGCTCAGTTCTTGATTGGTTCACTTTTTGAGCCAATGCACAATTGTTCTTTGAGACTGCTGACTCTTGGGCATACTTACAAGGACTGATGCATCGCTGCATTGTGGCAGCGATCCATCAAACTTTCTTGCGCTGCATCAATACAGGTTATGACGCTATGGATGTGTCATGTTTACGATGCGAGGCCCCATGGCGTAAAGACCCAAGGATGTGTCAAATTCTTAAGCATCAGTGGGAACTCTGCTGCAACGCATAAGCCTCAAAAGTGGCACATTGCCTAAGTTGGCCTTACAACCAACATAACTTCAGTAATGTGCCGAAAATCAGAGGCGATGCATCAGTTCTGACCAGACACCAGTAGCTTATTCTGTGAGGACCAATGTAAAAGACTGTAAAGTGATGGAATAGCACCTTTTACGCTCTTACATTCGTCCTGGATGTAATGTATGCAGTATGGCTATTTGCCACATTACAGTTGGTGTAGTCTACTTATGTGTATGTAGCGACCTGAGTAGGTGTGAGTGACAGTGTAATGTGAGTGAACGCAAGAATATGTGGTAATTTTAAGTGTCAATCTGTATATTGCCTACCTTATGTGTGTACTTACCTGTTGTCCTTTGGAGTACGCTGGCCTTGAATAGGGACCAATTCTTCTATGGAGAAGTGACAATCATGGCCTGTCCCTCACAGGGAGTACACAACATCACACAGCCTTGCTGCAGTGGTTGATTATATCATAGGTGCCCTGGTCCCAGGTTGGTCAAGGGGTCCTCCAACATTATTGTCATGTGTAGACCCACTACTAGTAGAGGGGATGTGAAATACAGACATATTCCAATGTGTAAAGTGACTTCAAATGGTCAGATTCCTGTTACAAAACCTCTGTGTTGGTTCCTACTCCTGGGGTATGGAGGCATTAGGAATTCTGATTCATTTCAGGCTTTGTGAGACTCATCTGGAAGAAGCATCACACAATGAAAAACTTGTAAATATCAATGCGTCAGTTGTGAGTTTTTCCAACTGAATGCCCACACTGCATACATTATAAACTGCAGTACGCATTTGGATCCCATGCAGGTTTTTTCTGACACAGGCCTTAAACTGATGCGTCAAGCCAAATGTGTTGCCTTGATAATATGGAGATAACATTGCGCCGCCGGGACATTAAAAATTTGTATGAAACAGCGGCACAAGCTCCTTGTAATATATGCAACTGTGTTTTTAGCTGCCATTACCTTGGCTCGGCATGGTGATGTGCAGGTCTTGTCCATTCATCCTCCTTTCACCATGCTTTTGCTGGACAAGCTGACTCCTTGGAACAAGGCTTCTTTCTTGCAGAAGGTTGTCATCCTGTTTAAGGTGGGCCAGTGCATCACTTGGGGAAACTTGACCTGACTACTCATCCCACCAGAGAGGAGAGACTGCTCCATTTAGATTCTTTGTAAGGCCCCAAGTTGTTATATTGACAGGATCCATGAGTACCAAATTAATCAGCTCTTCCTTGGCTATGCTGGTCCCAAGTAAGGCAGAATCAGACCATCATCTGCTGGATTGTGCTGTGCATTATGGTATGCTGTACCCTGTTCAAAGAGTAGCTACTGCATTGGTGACCTTTCCCCTAGGGTGAAGGCCGCTTCTTTGGCATTGTCCAGGGGTGATCCTGTTGTGGATACCTGTAAGGTTGTGACAAAGGCACATCTTTACCAGGCATTTATCTCTCAGTTCTGAAATTCATAGCGAAGGCCATTTTGCCGGATGTTATAGACCTTCTGGGGTTGACCTTCTCCTCAGACCAAATCCCTTGGAGGTTCTTCTTGGGTGTCGATTTAGGAGACGAGGAATCTGTAAGTAAAAGTTCCATATTGATTTTTCTGCTGGATACTAGTGTCTACCTTTAAATTAGGAACTGATATTGCCAAACTACCTATTTGGAGGAGGGGTTATTGGCTCTTTTAAAAGGTCCCATGTTAGTTCTGATCCACTGCAACTATTTTAGTCTTGTCGACATTATCTCCACTTCAGACGGCGTGACAAAAAGATGAGGAACTGATGTTAGTGTGCCAGAGCAGGGCCCTGGATGACTCAGTGATGCCATGTATGAAGAGGTTCCATAGCTGAGACAAGTTGTGGCACCACCTACTGGTGCAGGAGAGCTATTGCACAGTTTCCTGATCAAGTTTTGAAAGATTCATGAGGTGAGGAATCTGTAAGTAGAGAATACACCAAAAAGATAGTTACTCATGGTAATTAACTTGTTTATCTTGATCACTGTGTTTGTAATAAAGAATATGTTTCCTATTGAAGTTCTCCATTTATGAAGTGGTGAAGACGATAGTGGAATTTTCATCTACCAGTAGGTTCTGATGGGTCCTGCAAATAATTTGACATTACATATACAAGAGTGATTTACAGTGCTGGCACGTTTAGACTCTAGTGTAGTTTTGGTGTGAGAATGTCTAATGGGACCTGCAGGAAAGTTTATTTCCTGTTTGTTTGCTATCTTAAGCGCTCCATCTTGGGATGGTAAACTTATAAATGGTAGGGTATCGTATGCAATGTGTGGGACTTTTTAAAAATATTTTCTAATTTTGTCTTATTTCTACCAAGTCAGAGATCACTGTTCTTCTTTCTGGGGATGATACTTTGTGGCTGTCTCACCTCAGTACCCCCCACCCCGTTCCTATTTGCTCTGCCTGTAATTTAGGGGTAATTGCTGATTCCCAACTATCTTTTAAAGATGACTTCAATGAGATGACGTCATCTACTTATCCTTTTTTTCTTAAGTGCTATATAGTATTGTGCCTTGATTCCCTGCTATCTGTTGCAGCCATGTAGCCATGTAGTACATGCAGTGATTACCCACCTATTTCAATTTTTTGTTCTGCCCCTATACTTAATTCACTGACTACATAAAGCCATGGCTTGCTTGATTCTAGAACTCAGTAAGAGTATGTGGCTCGCTTGATTCTGGAACTCAGGAAGAGTATGTTTTTCTACACATTTAAATTCTTTGCATAGGTTTTATTTTCAGAAGCACTATCTTCATGGTGCCTTGTCATCAATCTAGCTACCATAAATCCCATTTCTATATTAATGAGCTTTTTGCTCCCTATGCTCCTACCAGATCACTTAGCTCTTCTGTAGCTCACCTGCTGTCTGTATCTAGATTCCGCTGTTTCCAGTTGGGTGACAGGGCCTTCTCTCTAGTTACTTCTCAAGCATGCAACTCTGTGTACTACAAGGAAACATTCTGCTATTTGTTATCTTATAAAAATCTTCTTATTTTCTGTCGCTTAGACAATTTGTCTTCCAAGTCCTTGTCTTCCGGTCAAATCTTACTAGCACCAGCATACTGTATTCCTTTGTAACAGCTCTATATATAAATTAAAATCAAATCATTTTTTTTTTTTTTTTAAGTCTATATGAGCAGCCTTTTGGAACTGGTAATGGGCACTTTTCTGACCTCTTCCTCGCTCTGACTTGGTAAACGGCAACTTGATAAGAAATTCAATGCTGTCAAACCAAACCCAAATACCTCTAAGAACCTATCCCCAGGGTCCACTGCACCAGCTCTATTAGAGAAGAAGAGCACAAGAATCGATCTTTTGGATAAATGTTATGCTCAGTACAGTTCTAACATAGAACCTTCCATGTAGAACTTGGATACTCTGATGTATCTCATCTTTGCATAAGAGTTTTCTGAGTGGTTCTGTTTGAAAAGCAAAGTTTTTTTATGAACCTGGAATAGTACTTGCAAAGGCACATAAATTATCTTAATTGGTCTTTATTTCCAAGCTCCGGACTACATTTGATTTCATCTACCAAATTAGCTTTCAGTTTGCCTCCCAAAGAGAGCACAAGCTCCAGATGCTCAACCTCTGGTATCATGAAATGGCATTTTCCCTCTTTCACTGTAACCCCTTGCACTCTTAATGTGCATAGAACTTCGTCCAGAACACTGAAGTGTTCCTCGTCACTCTCTGTAAATACCAGGATATCATCCTGTTATGCCAACACCTGCTTACAGTCCTCAAAAGCCGAAACATTTGCTTCTGAAAAACAGAGGTGGCTGAAGCTAGACTGAATGGTAACCACAGAAATCTGTATGTGCCAAAAAAGGTATTGAACACACTTAATGATCTGGAATCAGTGCTTTATTCTACCTGGCAGTAAGATGTCCTCAGATCTATGGTGGAGAAAACTTTGGGGCCACCCAATTGTGACAAAATCTCCTGAATCTTAGATAAGGGAAAACAATCCACTAAAATATTTTTTTCAGCAATCTAACGTCAACAGAGTCTCATGTCTCCATTCTTCTTTTTGGCTATGACAATGGGGGTTATCCACTGAGAGGAGTCCACAGGTTCTAAAACTTTTTCCGAACACAGGTTAGCTAAGTGATCTTTTAACTTGCTCCTAACACTCAAAGGAACGTTCCTAACTTTGTGTACGGCCAGTACAGCATTTTCTTTCAGAAAAATGTCATGTTTAAAACCCTTGACTAAACCTAATTTGTCTTCAAACAGTGCTTTGTGTGTATCCAACAACTTGGTAACAGGTAACCAAGGTGTGACAGGTTCAACTAATGAAATGGGACAGTCTGTGCCCGGCCTCAAAACCATGCCAAACGCATCCTTGTCTTTTCACCCCAAGATGCTCTAACCCTTCTTTGCAACATATATCTTCGTAGTGATGACCCTATCTTGAAAAGCAAGTGTAGCTACAAAGTAATCCTTCAAATCGATGCTGTGTCCCTCAAACACTACCGTAAGTATGTTCGGAGGCAACAACAGGACTGACCCCATTCTGACCAATGTAAGTCATCAGTGATGATAGTGATTGGTGACCCTAAGTCCACAGTAATATTCATTTTGACTTTGTCAATGTCACAAACAGGATGACCACCTTTGAATGATCTTGACTTGTCTCTGCCATTTTGATAGACAGTACAACTCTGCTATCCAAATCCTCCTCCACTGAGTCACCATGACTACCCATGGTCTCCTTATCCTTGATGAGCACTAGTTTGGCACATCCTTGCAAAAAGCCCAAACTTTTCTGCATTTTAAACTAGTTTTACCAATAGCAGGGCAACCTTTGGCATTAGTAAAATGAGTGCTGGAACCACATCTGGAGCAAACATTGAAGTTACTTGGTGTTTTCCCTCCTTTTCTGTTGTCCTTTACTGCATTGTAGGTGAATTTGGGTTTGGCGATTAATGCATTTACTTGCTTGGACACAACCTGCTCTTTGCCTTTATTCAGTTCTTTGGATGTCTGTAATGACCTTTGTTTCCCTGGCTATTTTTAATGGTTCATGCAGGTTGGTATTACAACAGCAGAATAGTTTCTCTTGAATGCGATTGTCGTGGCTATTAATTACAATTTGGTCCCTCAAATGTCCGAATTGTCATTGAACTCACAAGAACAAGCCTGAATCATTAATTCTGCAAGAAAAACATCAATGGACTCAAACTGTCTCCTAGTGAAAAACGAATGCCACTCTACAATTATGCTGGTGTCATGCTTAAAGTGATTCTTACATCTATTGATAGCTTCAGTGTAGGCATCCCACTAAGTGTAAGGAGGCGGAATGGCTATAGGTAGATGATCAAATATGCATTGCTCTTCTACACCTTAACAGTTGTATAGTAATGCAAATTTCCTTCTCACACTGAAGTTGTCTCCATCAATGGCTATCAAATAGCTATCAAAATATGTGTACCATTGCTTCCACTTTAACTTTTGCACTCCTGGTATGGCCATAAAAGACTATGGGGAACTATATTGTAGGCAAAGTACACTGCAGTGATCAGGTAAAATATTAGAATAGCCAAAGGACAATTAGTACAAAACAACGTACTTTATAAGGTATTAATCCCCCCAAAAAGTGCCTATCTCTGGTAGACAGGAAAAACATGCTAGGACAACAGTGTGCCTGTTGCTGAACCAAACTATAAAGTGCAGAACAAAATGCTGAAGCAGACGTGCCTGTTGTCTTGTGTAACTCTTTCCACCTTTCAAAGATGGGGAATAGCATGCCTGTGTCAGAAAGGCAAAGGGAGGCAAATAATATTAAAATAAAGCATGCCTGTCACTGCACGGGATCACCACCAGCACTGTAAATATCAACAAAGGCGTGTCTATTGCAGAAGTGTTATTGTTATTCCTTTCCCCAAAAGATGAATAACGTGATTTCCTGGGTGGATAGGGCTTGTTTCCAAATGTGGTGCACTGCACGTGCTTGTCTCAGAAGAACAGCACTTGGACTGAGCAGATGCCAGAACAATGCTGGGAAGCAAGGTGAGGCAATACTGCAAGTGGTTGACACGAGCACACAGCAGCAATTTAAACAGGGCTGGGCCTGTCACGAGCAGCAGGCCTATCCAATTACAGAAAGCACCCCCAGGACTGCCCGCATGGTTTTATGTTGCTCCAGAGCTCTCTCTCTCTCGCACACCACTTGCTTGCACTTAAGTGTATACAAACCTCCGATATGGCCCACCAATAAATTCACAGTCCTACTGGTGCTGTCCGTGTGCTAATGGGTACAATTATCCCCACTGCCAAAATGTGTTGTAAGGAACAACATGAAGACTGAGGGGATGAATCCGAGTCATTTAAAGACACGGAGAGCACATGGCTACTGCTGCTGTCCATCTCCGGTCTTACACCAGCTGCCAGAGCGTGACACATCGCTGGAATGGAGGAATCCAAGTTCTACAAGGAGGGTTCTAAGTTAGAACCTTAAACTGTGCCACACATCTGCAACTTCTCCGAGAGCTTCAAGGTTCTATGTATTATTGGGTTGTCACAACTGCACTTTGTGAGATTACACAGCACAGATCACTGACTTCTAAAAAGCTATGGCCAACCCTGACAAACGGATTGCCATGGATTACTAATTCAGCACCCTTCTTGGCAGTAATTCAGTTGCTTGACACTTGAGGTACTGCACAAAATCCTTGCCTTGCCCTTAACAGGATGTATCGTTTCTGGATCTCGTGTTGTATGTTTGACAGTGTTAAATGTGTGCTAGTCCACGATGCGTGCTAAGAGTCATGGTTTGTTCACTAAAAGGGTAGTGTATAAGAGTTGGTAAACGTAGATCTGCTAGGCCTCTATTAACATTAGCTTAATTTCTGTTGCAGACTAACAGTTTACATACTGAGGGGCATATTTATGAGCCCCTAGCACCACTGGAGCGTCACTTTTTGTGATGCTCAGGTGGCGCTATGCCCTTCAGCCGTGGCTTAACACCACCTTGTAAGTACAACCCCTTCACATGCAGCCCTTTGCGTGGAAGGGAGCGCGCAGTGGGGAGTTGCTGTGGGTGTGCCACAGCAACACTCATTGCATTCTGACGCTGCCTCAGATTTACGAGTTTCGTAAACCTGAGGCAGCACCAGAATCTAACACCACCCCAGGGATTTAGGGAGCTGCATGTCCATGTGACATGCATGTGCACGCGTGTATCCCCAGCCACTCTTGTGCATCAGGTCATGTTGGGAATATTCTATGAAGGCGTTGTGGCGTCAAGTACGCTCTGTACAAATAATAAAATTGTGTCAGCTTAAATATAGTGTTGCTAGTCCCTTCCTGCACTAGTGAACAGACCATATTCCATTACGCATCTGTGAGTGGAGTTCCCAGGTCCCTATCCCACATTGCTCCCGTCTCATGTATATTTATCTGTCTACCTTGTTTTAGGGCCGTGTTTATTCGGGCGAGGCGACCACAGTCACTACTCTGGTCTATAAGTGCCTTTACAAGGTGGGATTTGGTGGGCTCCTCAGGGAAGAAGGTCCAGATCTCCTGGACCGTTCGTAGTAGGCTAGCATATTGCAGGAATTGTCCCTGGTTGGTCCCAAATAGGGTCCCGGCCTCCTCCTGGATGATTAATGGGCCATTTTGATATAAATCTCCCGCATTATTCCTCTTGAGAAATTCAGTGTCTTAGCAACTCTAGCAAAGGGGCGGATCCACCAGATCCGGACCAAGCACGCATAGCACGCTCTCCGCAGTACCTGAGTGACCACCCGCTCCCGTACCCCCAATACCTGCGACATCATAAAGGGAATACCCTTTGGTAACTTAAAACAGCCCATGAGTAGGCCTGGAAGTCGGGATATGCATATATAACCTTCTAGTATTTTTTTTCCCCCCCAGTTGGGGCCATCGTTGCACCACATAGCTGTGTACTGTAGCAAGCCCGCCATGTAGTATAAATGGAGATCCGGTAGTCCCAATCCCCCATCAACCAGGTCTAACTTTAGCACCTCTTACCTCCCCAGACTAGGGACCGCAACAACTTATCCAGCTCGTGAAACCGTGCGGGGGCAGCTCACTGAACCAATGCATTTTACTCAGCGCGACCCTGCCCATAACTGATAGTGGGAGTGTGGTCCAAAATTGGACAGAGGCCCGAAACCCGTCCATCACCCTATCCATGTTCAGCTCATATTGTAGTTGAGGGGAGTGGGTTATGCTAATGCCCAAGTACTGAAAGGCCTCAGTCTCCCATGTCGGGCCCACCTGCGGGAATTCCGATGCTGCAGCGTTCGCTAGTAACACCATGGGGTACAACACTGTCTTCTATTGGTTAACTCAGAGGCCAGATATCTCTCCAAAGTCATCCATCATACGCAATAGGAGTGTGATCGGCTGTTCCGGGTCAGTGACGTACACCAGAGCATCATCTGCATATAGTGATACAATGTGCATTCTGGTCCCAACCCTTGTGTTCCACTCCTAGAGTCCCACCCTAAGCTGCACAGCCAGTGGCTCCATCGCCAGTGCAAACAGAAGTGGTGACAGTGCTAAACATTGTCACGTGCCACGTTCAATGTCAAATTAATCTGACACTATCGCCAGGATGCGCACCTGTGCCCGCGGTGTTGCGTATATAGGAGGCGCACCCATCACAGGACGCTCGGTCCAATGCCCATTCTGCTCAATACCTCCTACAGGTAGTCCCAAGACCGTATTGAATGCCTTTTCAATGTCCAAGGCAACCAGTGCAGCATGAGCTGCAGAGCCCTGGGTTTCATACATTACATGATATAGCCTCCATAGGTTCATATGAGTTCCCCTCCCTGACATGAATTCGCACTGATCTTCTTGCACCAGATGAGTAACCATACAGCTTAGACACATTGCTAGTACTTAAGCAAGTAATTTTAGATCTACATTGCGCATGGACAATGGCCTATAGGAGCTGGGGTCGACCGGGTCTTTCTTCAGTTTCAGTATCATGACTATCAGGGCTTCCCTCACATGTGTTGGCAGCGTACCCTCTCTACGGGCCTCACAGTGTGTTTCCAACAGTCTGGGAAGGACAGATGTAGAGTATGTTCGGTAAAACTCAACCAGTAGGCCATCGGGTCCCGGTGCTTTTCCGTAGGGCATGGCCCTATTATTTCTTCCAGCTCCTCCATTACGTCCCCTTCAAGCTCCTCAGTCTGTGCCTCCGTTAACCGAGAGAGCCGGAGCCTGTCCAGGTACTGGTGCACTTAGTGACTAGCCTCGCGCCTTGGCGAGGTGTATATGCTCTTCAAGTCATCCCGCAGGAGTAAATTGACACGTTTGTCCTAGTAACATCTCCCTAGTCGGTACACAGAGTGACAGGATTTTTGATGGTGGTGGGGTGGGGGGTGGGGAGGTCTCTCGCATTTCAGTAGCCAAGCTAGCACGCGTCCAGATCGGTCTCCCTCGCATTGTAGTCACTGTCAATACAGGGAGTGCAGAATTATTAGGCAAGTTGTATTTTTGAGGATTAATTGTATTATTGAACAACAACCATGTTCTCAATGAACCCAAAAAACTCATTAATATCAAAGCTGAATATATTTGGAAGTAGTTTTTAGTTTGTTTTTAGTTTTAGCTATGTTAGGGGGATATCTGTGTGTGCAGGTGACTATTACTGTGCATAATTATTAGGCAACTTAACAAAAAAATATATATACCCATTTCAATTATTTATTATTACCAGTGAAACCAATATAACATCTCAACATTCACAAATATACATTTCTGACATTCAAAAACAAAACAAAAACTAATCAGTGACCAATATAGCCACCTGTCTTTGCAAGGACACTCAAAAGCCTGCCATCCATGGATTCTGTCAGTATTTTGATCTGTTCACCATCAACATTGCGTGCAGCAGCAACCACAGCCTCCCAGACACTGTTCAGAGAGGTGTACTTGTTTCCCTCCTTGTAAATCTCACATTTGATGATGGACCACAGGTTCTCAATGGGGTTCAGATCAGGTGAACAAGGAGGCCATGTCATTAGATTTCCTTCTTTTATACCCTTTCTTGCCAGCCACGCTGTGGAGTACTTGGACGCGTGTGATGGAGCATTGTCCTGCATGAAAATCATGTTTTTCTTGAAGGATGCAGACTTCTTCCTATACCACTGCTTGAAGAAGGTGTCTTCCAGGAACTGGCAGTAGGACTGGGAGTTGAGCTTGACTCCATCCTCAACCCGAAAAGGCCCCACAAGCTCATCTTTGATGATACCAGCCCAAACCAGTACTCCACCTCCACCTTGCTGGCGTCTGAGTCAGACTGGAGCTCTCTGCCCTTTACCAATCCAGCCACGGGCCCATCCATCTGGCCCATCAAGACTCACTCTCATTTCATCAGTCCATAAAACCTTAGAAAAATCAGTCTTGAGATATTTCTTGGCCCAGTCTTGACGTTTCAGCTTGTGTGTCTTGTTCAGTGGTGGTCGTCTTTCAGCCTTTCTTACCTTGGCCATGTCTCTGAGTATTGCACACCTTGCGCTTTTGGGCACTCCAGTGATGTTGCAGCTCTGAAATATGGCCAAACTGGTGGCAAGTGGCATCGTGGCAGCTGCACGCTTGACTTTTCTCAGTTCATGGGCAGTTATTTTGCGCCTTGGTTTTTCCACACGCTTCTTGCGACCCTGTTGACTATTTTGAATGAAACGCTTGATTGTTCGATGATCACGCTTCAGAAGCTTTGCAATTTTAAGAGTGCTGCATCCCTCTGCAAGATATCTCACTATTTTTGACTTTTCTGAGCCTGTCAAGTCCTTCTTTTGACCCATTTTGCCAAAGGAAAGGAAGTTGCCTAATAATTATGCACACCTGATATAGGGTGTTGATGTCATTAGACCACACCCCTTCTCATTACAGAGATGCACATCACCTAATATGCTTAATTGGTAGTAGGCTTTCGAGCCTATACAGCTTGGAGTAAGACAACATGCATAAAGAGGATGATGTGGTCAAAATACTCATTTGCCTAATAATTCTGCACTCCCTGTAGTCCTTGTGGACATAGCTATCCAGCCTAGTCCAAATGGCTCCTATTCTCCTATGTGCCTCTTGTCGGCTTGCTTCGTCCACATTACTGTTGCCTTATCGGCTTTGGAGAGTAATCAGAATACCCTCCTGCTGTGTGAGCACCCACTCCAATTTTTTCCTGATACCGTAGGATTTACCAAGGCTTTTGCCTCGTATCACGACCTTTTAAGGCTTCCCATTCTACTCCTCGCATCTGGGTCGTGGTCCAGTTCTGCCTGCAATCTCCATTTAGTGCTGCCTGCCCACTAAATTAAGGGCCCTCGAGCAGCTAAGGCTGCATTCGCCACAGGGGGATCACTGGCCTGGGAGCATGAGTCTCACACTCCAGCATCAGTGGGGCATGGGTTGATAGGAATCTGACTTGGTAAGCCATCCGCCGGACATCTACCGTGCCGTCATTTGCTAGCAGAAATCTATCTAACCTGCTGTATGCCCCACGAGCGGCTGTGTAGCAGGAGTATATATTTGACATGGGGTGCAGTTTCCTTCATATATCTACAAAGTGCAGGCTAGTCATGACCTCCCGGAGTCTGGCAGTCATATGGGGCTTTGTGCCCAGTTTCGGTGGGCATCTGTCTAAAGCATCGTTTAGGACACAGTTAAAATCCCCAGCCCAGATAATGGGCATCCCAATGTAGGGTAATAATTTGTGCTCCAGATTTTTAAAGAACTCAGTATCGTCAGAGTTGGGGGCGTATATGTTCAAGATGCAGAGTTCACACCCATCGAAGTTCCCCTGCAGGAGTACATAGCAGCCCGCCACGTCTACTGTTAGTCACTTTAGTTGGAATGGGACACCACGGGCTACCCATATCGACAGCCCCCCTAGCACAGGACAAATCCGTGGATGAATATAACTGTACCCTCCACTTTTTCTGTAGTTTTTGTGCTTCAGCGTCCATCAAGTGCGTCTCCTGTAGGAGGGCGATGTGTGCACCTATTCGTCGGAGGTATGTGTGTACTCTGTAGCATTTTATGAAGTGTTCAACCCCCTCACATTCCATGTGATAATTTGCATTAGTTCACCCATCATGGTCTATCCTGGTCAGCAGTTGCACCGTCACCCCCCCTATAAACTTCCCCCACCCCCACCCAGCCCAGGCTGCCACACACACCAGCCAGGTGCACACATAATAGTACAACCCTCTCTCTTCTCCCCGTTACAATGCATGCAGCACACCAAGGCCCATATTTATACTTTTTTAGCGCCGCATTTTGTAAGTTTGCGCCGTTTTTGCGTCAAAATGCGGCGCTAAAAAAGTATAAATATGGGCCTAAGTTTATAAGTGTAACTCCAAAACAAAGAAATAACCATCCAAACACCCACATCCCTCCCTGGGTAAACACCTCCGAACCACTAGTGTCTGCCCAAACTGTGTGTGCGTCCTGCTATCCCCTCCAGATCTAGAAGGGGGAGAGCAAGCTTGCTGTCCCCACTCAATAGCGAGGATCAGCTCAAGATGTTGCGGGATGGCACACTAGCAGCTTTCCAGCACCCCTCCTACAACCATCTAGTCCACGCACACACTGTTCCCAATTATCTAAACTAGAGCACTACAGTGAAGATCATAGAAGAATAAAGAGGTAGGAGCCTCATAGAAGATTAGAAGGGAATAAGAGGTAAGGGGTTAGTTGTAGCTGAAGTAGGGTAGTGAGCTTATCAGAGTGCCCCATCCCCTTTCGTTGTTGCCGCCCCAAGCACCCGCTACCCCCAGTGCAGGAAGAACGGATAGTAAAAGAGGGGTGAGAGGGAGCGGGATAGAAAAGGAGCCAACATTCTCAGAGCATGGCAGTGGGCCAGCCCCCGTTCCCACATTTTTCTGCATGTGTTTTGGGTTCGTGCCCCCTTCCCCGCTGTGTCACGGATCCTCTTCGGCAGCCATAAGGAGTTGGCATTGTCCAAGTCTGGGGTTGAACCTTCCTCACCCCGTAGCGACCCAGTACATGAGGACGCTGCTGAGGTGACTGATTCCACCAATAGTCTGGCCTCCTCTCACTCCTGTCTCTTTCCCTCCAGGCTCAGGGTGCCATCTGTGCGCATTATCACCATGTCGTCTCGGCCGGTGCGGCGGCGTCTATTGTTCCTGCGAGCAGTGGCCTGCGAATCCCCAGTCCTCTCTGCGGCCTCTTCTAGGGGGGTCTTCGGAGGTCACTCGCCCCCTCTGAGTTCCAGCCAGACCCTAACTGATTCCTTTGTTTGGTAAAAGTGCGAGCAGCCCGCATGTAGGGCCTTCAGTTTGGCTGGATATAATAGCATATAAGTGTACCCCATTCCTTTTAACACCTCCATGTGACTGTCTTTAGAGCTGGACCGCCCTCGTATAGTCCGGAAAGAAGATTATAGTGTGATTCTTGTAGGAGGGGTCCCCGTGTTAGTGTACTTCCTGCAGGATCATGTCACGGTCTCTGTAATTGAGAATCTTGGCTATTATGGTTCTGGGGGGGGGCACCTGGCAAAGGCGGGGGCCCTAAGGCCCTATGTGCTTGTTCCACCACAGACACAGATGACAGG
Organism: Pleurodeles waltl; assembly: GCF_031143425.1. Taxonomy (NCBI): domain Eukaryota; kingdom Metazoa; phylum Chordata; class Amphibia; order Caudata; family Salamandridae; genus Pleurodeles; species Pleurodeles waltl. Next base: position 1,059,798,645 of record NC_090446.1, on the reverse strand, counting down.
GGGGTGATGGGCATTGTCTTCCTGTTCCAGTACTCCAGGAAGGTTTCAGAGGGCGTCCCATCCGCTCCCTCTGGGAAGCCCACAACTTGCAGGTTGCATCTCTGCGACCTCCCCTTTGCATCATCAGCCCCCGTCTCCAGTCTGAGCGTTTTAGACTCCAGGGTGGCTACAGTGGCCTTCTGGGCATCTATGTCTGTCTGCATGACATTCACATGCTGCTCAGTGGCCACCGAACACTCTGCCACCCCCCTCAGATCAGCTCTCAGCAAGTTAACATCCACTGCCATAGCAATGATCTGCGCCTGCACTGCCTGTCCAGAGGCCTCAATGGCTGCCAGGATCTGGGCCGCAGTGGGCTCACGCACTATTTCCATAAGTCCAGGAGGCTCTATCTGTGTGCCCCACCCCTCACTCTGGGCCATGAACTAGTCGATCCTCGCCTGCTGTGTACCTTTAGTCGTTCTGTCTTTACCCATATTATACAAGGCCCACAGCGCTGTCCTCTGCCAAGCCCTCCAGATTTACGGCGATCGCACCGCTGGCAAGAGGCTGAATGTGCTACCCCCTGTGCACTGTGCCTCCTCTTGCCACCAGAGCCCCACGGCACCGCACCTACCAGGTGGGGCCAGCAGCCATTGTGGCCCCAGGTAGCAAGACAAGCCCGGTCTATGCAGGCGATCCAGCCCCAAGTGCCTCCCGGTGCAGTCAGCGCTGCAGCCAGGTGGTCCACGCAATGTTCAGGCAGGGGGGACAGACAACAGCCAGACCTGGTCAGTGAACTTCTCTACCACCGCGTAGCTCCACCAGTAAGTTAAACTCTTCTGTCCCTGAACTCTGACCCCTGTCAGTAGTTCTAGGCCCTCCTCCACCCACAGGCTCTGCCTGCGCCTCATCCCTGGTGTCTAGTGGGAGAGCTCTGCTCTTCTGCTGGGCTGCCCTCTGCCCCTTCTCTTCCTTCGTCCTCTCTCATAGTTTTCTCAGTGTGCTGTTTTTATTGTGCCTTTTGCTTTCTGCGCTTTCCACTATCCTTTTTCCTTGTTCTTCTTGTTTTTTCTATCACTCCTCTCATTCTCACTTCTCTCTCTCCTTGCTACTGCTGCCCCTATGTCCCCACCACCCCTCATCTCTCTCTCTGCCACTGCTGTCCCCGCGGCCCTGCTCTCCTTTTTCACTCCGTTTCCCGCTCTTGCCTCCCAGCTGTCCTCTCCTCCCCCTACTTAATGGCAGAAGCTGCCCGGTAGAAAGAGCAACCTCACTGTCTTGGTCAGTAAACTGCTCTACCACCACATAGATCCACTGGTAAGTGAAGCCCTTCTGTCGCTGAACTCTGACCCGTTTCAATAGTTCGAGGCCCTCCTCCACCCGCAGGCTCTGCCTGCGCCTCATCCGTGGTGTCTAGTGGGAGAGCTCTGCTCTTCTGCTGGGCTGCCCTCTGCCCACACTCGGAGAAAACAAGGAGAGGGGACAGATTATATTGTGCCTTTCGCTTTCTGCCCTTTCTTATATCCTTTTCCCTTGTTCTCGATTTTTCTATCACTCCTCTCATTCTCACTTCTCTCTCTCTCTCTCTCTCTCCTCCCTCTCTCTCTCTCTCCTCCCTCTCTCTCTCTCTCTCCTCCCTCTCTCTGCTGTTGCTGCCCCATCCCCCTCCTCTCTCTCCCTGCCACCCCCGTGGCCCCACCCCCCTTTTCTGTGCTGTTTTCCACTCCCACTCCTGCCTCCCAGCTGTCCTCTCCTCCCTCCCCCCACTTAATGGTGGCTGCTGGCATGCCAAAGGCAAGCCTGTCGCCACCTGTCCGCAACCAGCGCCAGGACCCCTGGATCTGTTGCCCACCACCGCTACTCGTCAGCAGCACTCATTGCACTCAACCCAGGACACGACAACAACTGTAAGAAGGCATCACCAAGTAACACCAAAGGACCCTTCACCTGTCGCCACTACAAATTCACCAGCCTTGGTCACTCAAGCCCACCCCCGAAGACCCACAAAACAGAACACAACCTCAGATGTATCCTGATCAACACCATCCACAGGCACGCCATCGAACTCTGGAACCTCATCGACACCACATCCCCGGATGTCGCCTTCCTCACAGAAACCTGGTTTAATCCCTTTTCAGCTCCAGACATCACCATCGCCATCCCAGACGGCCACAAGATAATCCACAAAGACTGAACCGCCCAGGGAGAGGCATCGCCATCGTCCACAAAGAGTCTCTATGCCTCTCCACCAGCACCAAAGACTCCACAACCAACATGGAACTCCTCCAGTTCCAGTTTGGAACCAACTGTAACACCACTCTGTGAGGCACCCTCATCTACAGGCCACCAGGCCCCGTCCCCCCATTCAGCAACATCATTGCTGACATCGCCACCACCCACACGCTCGCTTCCAAGGACTACATACTCCTCGGGGACCTCAATTTCCACCTGGAGAACGCCAATAACAACCCCACTACGCTACTCGAAAACCTCGGAATCAAGCAACTCATCACCTCGCCCATTCACTCCGCTGGACACACTCAACCCCATCTTCACTGCCAGCAACCCCATCTCCATTAGCCACATCACTGAACTCCAATGGATCGACCACCACTGTATCCACTTCACCTTCAGCAAATCCCCCGACTGACACCTTGCCCAACTACCACCCAACAGGAGCTGGAACAAGATGACCAAGGACCAGCTACTCACCAGCCTCAACAATTCACCCCCCAACTCCAACTCCCCCCCCCCCCCCACCCCCCTCCCCCACACCCAAAGATGACCTAGACACTAGCTCAGATGCCTGGACCTCATCAACTTGCTCTCAGACTGCACCACCACTTTAGCCCTCATCAACAAACCCTCCAACAGACGCTCATCATTGAAAGCCAACTGGTTCACCTCAGCACTCAAGGAGTCCAAACAAACCTGCAGACGTCTCGAAAGTAAATGGCGCACCAACAAGACCACCACCAACCACAAAGCCTTCAAAAAAGCCTTAAACACACACCACCAGCTCATCAGGACCACAAAGAGAAACACCTTCCAGGAACACATCAACAACGCACACAACAGCAAAGAGCTCTTTGCTGTGATCAGCAAACTGACCAACCACAGGGCGAACTCCACAGACATCCTTCCCTCACAAGACCTCTGCAACAACCTCTCCACCTACTTCCACCGCAAGTTAGCAGACATCTATGACAGCTCCCCCACCCAGGAGCCTCCCACGCCCAACACCGTCATAACCACCACCAAAGCTCCTCCAAAACCCCACCACCTACTCTGCTGGGCCAACATCTCCAACGAGGAAACCCTTAACATCATGAACTCCATCCACTGCGGCTCTCCCTCTGATACCTGCCCCCACCACATCTTCAACGAAGCAAGCAGCACCATCGCACCCAAGCTCCGGCACATCGTCAACTGATCCTTCGAAACCACCACCTTCCCAGAAATCTGGAAATATGCCGAAATCAAGCCCTTACTATAGAAACCAACCACAGACCCAGATGACCTCAAGAACTTCCGGACCATTTCTCTACTCCCCTTCCCAGCCAAGGTCATCGAAAAGGCTGTCAACAGACAACTCACCAAACACATTGAACTCTACAACATCTGTGACCCCCTCTCAGTCAGGCTTCCGGAGCAACCACAGCACTGGGCCGCCACAGATGACATCCACATCCTCCTAGAAAGGGGTGAGACCGTGGCTCTCATCCTCCTTGACCTGTCTGCCGCCTTCGACACCATCTCCCACCGCTCCCTACGGACTTGTCTCCAAGACGGCAGCATCCGAGACAAGGCACTAGAATGGATCACCTCCTTCCTCTCCTACAGGACCCAAAAAGTCTGTCTCCTCCTCCCCTCCCCCCACTCCCCCTTTCTACTCAAAGGCCACCAAGATAATCTGAGATGTCCCACAAGGCTTCTCTCTGAGCCCCACTCTCTTCAATCTCTACATTGCCCCCCCTAGCCACCATCGGCAGACACCACGCACTCAACATTCTCATATGCCGATGATACTCAGCTAATCATCTTCCTCACCAATGACCCACTCACAGCCAAAGCCAACTTCTACAATGGAATAAGGGCAGTCGCAGCCTGGATGAAGGAGAGCTGCCTCAAACTAAATACCAAAAAAACAAAAGTCCTCATCATCGGCAACAACCACTCAGGCTGGGACATCTCCTGGTGGCCCACTGCCCTCAGAAGCGCTCTGGCCCCCCACAGACCACGCCCGAAACCTCGGTTTCATCCTGGACTCAGCACTCTCGATGAACCAACAAGTAAGCGCAGTCTCCTCCGCCTGCTTCGACACCTTGCGCATGCTCCGGAAATCTTCAAATAGATCCCAACCGAATCCAAAAGAACAGTCACCCAGGCCGTCGACAGCAGCCGCTAGGACTACGGCAACACACTCTATGCCAGAACCACCACCAAGGTACAGAAAAGACTACAACGCACCCAGAACGCCTCTGCCCGTCTCATCAAGAATGCCCACAAACACAGCCACACCTCCACCCTAATGAGAGACCTGCACTGGCTCCCAATAGACCAGAGAATCACATTCAAACTTCTCACGCACACATACAAAGCCCTCCAGAATGCTAGATCTGAATACCTTAACCAAAGATTCCACTTCAACACGCCCACCAGGCAACTCCGCCGACCTCGCCGCCATCCCATGCATTTGGAAGGCCACAGCCATAGGAAAGTCCTTCTCCCACCACGCCGCCACGACCTGGAACTCCCTTCCTATCCACCTCAGAAGATCTCCCACTCTATCACAATTCAGAAAGGACCTCAAAACTTGGCTCTTTACCTGATCCCCTTGACCTTCACTTATTGCCCTCCCCCACCCCCTCAGCACCTTGAGACCCTAACGGGTGAATAGCCGCGCACTACAAATACTTGACTGAGATCAGCTGGCCCAGCGACGGAGCTCCAGTCGCACCCCAGAGCCCCCCAACACCATTCCGCAGCTCAACGTGGATCTTCTCTGGTCGGTGCGGTCTGACTCACAGTCCAGCAGGCTGTGTTCTTCGTGTGTCAATTGCCGATTCAGGAGTTACCCCCCCACCCCCACCCACTCACCGGTGTCTCCCTCTGCATCGCCAGCTCCCCGCTGCGAATCCCAGGCCCCCTTAGAACGTCTCTCTGTCCCCAGCCGGGTCACTCCAAGGGCCCTCTGGTCCGGGGCAGCGACCAGCCTGCTCAGCATCAACCAAGAAGGAGGGGGAGGGAAAGAGTAAAACACGCAGTCCTCACAACACAAGGTGCTCGCCATCAGGCTCTGCGGGACAGAAGGGAGGGGAGAGGCCCTGCTGTAGCCCTGGGCCGGGCCTACCTCGTCAGTTGCCACCGGCCCAGCAGTGCATCCTGGTTCCAGATGTTTGTGCCTTCCACTGTAGTCTCACCTCAAACCCCCCCTCCCCCCCCCAGGTCCTTATTGTTGAATCCGCCGGGTCCACGTGCCCTTTGGCAGTAGGATAGTGTCAGCCGAGTGCTCCCAGCTCGGGTACGGAATCTAAGGCGTCTGGTCAGCCATCTTGTTGGCCACGCCCCCCTCTCATAGGTTAACATGGGGGCTGCCTTTAAATAACTTTAAAGTGCAGATTCCCTTTGAGAGCAGATAGAAATGTGGAGTTTGGGGTCTCTGAACCCACAATTTAAAAATACATCTTTTAGTGAAATTGGTTTTTAGATTGTTTGAATTTGCCACTTAGAAAGTAGGCATTTTCTTGCTTAAACCATTCTGGAACTCTGCCTGTTTGTGGCTTCCCTGCCTGGGTCTGTTTGACAGCTGGGCTGTTTACACCTCTTATCTAGACAGTGACACAAAGGGAGCTGGAGGTGTGGCCTGCATATCCTGACGAGCCATCTGAGCTAGAGTGGACTGAGGAGTGGTCACTTACACCTGAAAGGACTGTGACTGCCTTCACACAATGCAGTCTCCAACCCCCTGGTGTGTGTCCGGGGCCTGGCCTGGACAAGGAAGGCTCTTGCAAACAACTGAGACTTTCCTTTGAAGTTTGCCAACTCCAAAGGCAGGAAGGGGTATAAGTATTGGACCCAAAACCCCAGACTTTTAGAATCTTTCTGGAATCAAGAGGAACCTCGGCCAAGTAGAACAGCTAAAGAGCTGGAGGATAAGTACAGCCCCTTTGCTGTGTTGCTTTGCTGGGTTCACCTGCAGTTGCTGCTTCTGCCTGAGAAGAGTGAAAAGGGTGAACTTTGCTGTGTGTCCTGCTTGAGAAAGTTCTCCAAGGGCTTGGAGGAGAGCTTGCTTCCTGTTGGAAGTCTCATGGACATCAAGGACTTCTGTTTCATCTGTCTACAGCACTAGCAACTGTGTGTGCTGTTCAAGAAGAAAAACCACCATGAAGTGACCAACCCTGCCGCTGGCCTGCTCTGTGACCTGCTGAAGCCGCACGGAGCAGCACTGCCCCGATTTGCACTGCGACCCTGGTCTCACCGACGCCGCCACTGATCGCACCATGATCTGTGGGCCCCGTACTCCGGCATCGTCTTGCTCACACTGCAGCATGGGCATCCCTGATAACGACGCTCCTGCTGACACTGGCGCTGCTGCCTGCACTGTTGCCTGTAGACACCGCTCGTGAGGTACATGAGCACCATCACATCCCGCACCACAGCCCCTGTCCACCAGTACCACTGACTCCAGTGGCGTCACCAGGCATCCCTACTTGCACCACGACTCATGGATGCTGCCCAGAGCCCGTCCTGTCCCTTACCGCACCGCCGACTTGGGCCTACTGATAGTGCTTCAGCAATGATGATGCCTCTGCAAGCACTGTGACCTGGTGACACCACACGTTGCACCGCCCTGCTTCACACCACAGCCCTGGTCTCACTGCCATCGCTGGATGCAGTCACCGAGCCGCTGCCTGCACTGTGACCTGTGGGCACTGCACATCACATCGTCCCACTTCACACTGCAGCCCTGACACCATCCACGCAAGCGCTCCTGACTTCATCAGCCTGGAGTTCGATGTGAAACGCTTGTGACTTCAAGGACCCGACAACTCCTGAACCGACTCCAGAACTGACACCATGGTGCTAGCAACGCCGCTCTCCGCGAGGATCACGATGCCCTGTAAATCCAAAGGTATTGGCCCGCGACTGGCCTGAACTGTTGGTTTTGTTGATCACAACGCCGTGATAATCCCAGGTGGAGCAATCGACTTCAAGGAACTATATTTTTAAGTTAATTCTTACAAAATTAATATCTCTATTATTGTATGTTGAATTTTTCTCATTTTGCTCTTCTTTTATATAGATAAATATTGGCTATTTTTCTAAAACTTGGTGTGATGTCCTTTTGTAGTGTTTTCAATGTGTTACTGTGTGTTATGTGCAAATGCTTTACACATTGCTTCTGAGATAAGCCTGACTGCTTGTGCCAAGCTACCAAGGAGGTGAGCAGGGGTTATCTGAGCGGGTATCTCCCTTATCCTGACTAGAGTGACGGTCCCTGCTTGGTCAGGATGCAAACCGACTGCCAATTAGAGACCACATTTCTAACAGTACCCGTTTGAGTTTATGTACAGCAGGACTTGCACCGGATTTTAAAACTATATAATGGGGAAAAAACTTTCACTCTTCCCAGTTTCTCACTAAACACTCCTAACCCCCCCCCCCCCACCCCCACCTTTGTCAACCTTCCATACAGACATGCACTCAACCTTCAACATAACTTGCTTGGGTCTGACACAATGCACAAATTCCTTTGTTCCCACCAACCCCACAGACAAGATCCATCTTTAGCTACATAAATGGTGACTGGAGTACTATTTCCTTTTAAATTTAGTGCTCCATCAAATTCCCCCAAAACCTCAACTGGTTTACCACTATATACAAGTAATTTGACATGAAATTTCCTCAAAGTGACATTGCCAAATTTCTTCCACTCATCTGGACCAATAAGTGTAAAAAAGGAACCAGAATCTGCCATCATGGAAACAGGAATTCCAGCAATTTTAAATTTGACAAATTTTCTTGGGTTAGGTTCTAGTGCTAGCCGTTTTGGATTTACACACTATAGCAGAATGCCCCTTCCTTTTTCATTTGGCTCACTTGTTTTCCACTGCGGGACAAGAAGTGGCATAACCTAAATGATTCCAGCTGCCACATCTGTAGCACTCTAATGTCTTTTGTTTTGCATCAACTTTTCTTCCCGTTCCCGTCAATAAGTTCTTGGAAACCACAGAGTGCACTTTTACCTCTAAGGCCATTTTTCCATATACACTGCTGTGGTCGCCATAGTTCTGGCCATCTCCACCGCCTTCTCCAACATTAAGGCCCATATTTATACTTTTTGACGCAAACCTGCGCCAGCGCAGGTTTACGTCAAAAAGTTTAACGCCGGCTACCGCCATTCCAACGTGCCAGCTGGGCGTCATATTTAAGGAATGACGGTAGCCGGCGCTGCGGCCTGGTTAGCGTCAAAATTAATTACTCTAACTGGCCAGCGGAGGCGTAGGGAAGACTTAGGGTTGTGCGTCAAAAAATGGATGGTGCCAGACAGGTTAGAGAAAGAAAAGAAAAAAAAAGACTAACCTGACTAGTGTCATTTTTTGACACACAAATCCCATGGAAATTACTCCTGTCTTAGCAAAGACAGGAGTCATGCCCACCCCACCCTGCCCAATGGCCATGCCCAGGGGACTTCGGTCCCCTGGGCATGGCCATTGGGCACAGTGCCATGTAGGGGGGCCCACGTTAGGCCCCCTAAAAAAAAATACTTACCTCTACTTACTGTAGATGGGTCCCCCCCCATCCATGGGTGTCCTCCAGGGCTGGGCTAGGGTGGCAGGGGGTGTCCCTGGGGGCAGGAAAGGGCCCCTGTGGAATGCTTCCATGGCCAGAGACCAAGGAACTGAGCCCACAGATCCCTTAACTCCTGCCCTGACCCAGGCATTAAACTGCGCAAATCCAGCTGGGTGCCATTTTTTAAGGCCCGCCTCCTCCCATGCGTCAAAATGACGCAGGAGGATAAATAAGGCGCACATGCCTTAGAGTCATTTTCTGGACGGGAACGCCTACCTTGTATATCATTAGCGCAAGGTAGGTGTCAACGCTAAAAAAAGACTGAAACTCCATGGATTTTGGCGCTAGACGGGTCTAGCTCCAAAGTATAAATATGGAGTTGAGTTTGCCCCGGATTTGTGACAAAAAAAAATGACGCAAATCCGGCACATACAGAGTATAAATATGCCCCTAAGTTTTCAGACATCAATAACCTCCTGAATTTTGTTTTATTATTCGTCTATCAATTGATCCCTTATCATCTTGTGCTTAAAAGTTTTGTAATCACATGTTGCTGCTAACACTTTGAAATCACTCACAAAACTCCGACCTGTTCGCCCAGTAACTGTTTCCTCATGTAAAATGTATGCATTTCCATTATGATGATTTAAAAAAAAAATAAAAAAAATCTTTATCAAATATGTTAATGGCAGAGGCATAATCATCCACCACATTACCATCACCCATAACAACAGCAACCGGTAAATATTTTAGTATCTTCCTCCCTTCAGTGCCTAAGGAATGGCACTACAATGCTCATTTCGTTTTCTGTGTAAAAACATCTCCTTCAATGGCCTCTAAATAGGCCTCAAATCCTTCAAACCAGGGTTCTCAATTCCCAGTGATGACAAGAAAAGAGGTGGTGGTACTACACTTTGTTGCATCTTGTTTTTAGTTACCGGTCAGGAATGGAAATGGTTTATTTAGTAAAAATCCTCAACAAAACACCAAGGCATGCAGAATACAAAATGCCAACCCTACAGTGGTACAACATGACTCTGTAAAATACAGCACCCACAGCCACAATGTCTCAGGTGTGTATGTCACGGATCTTATGTGCATTCATACTAAAATTGTGACAGATGCCATTAAATGCAGGTTGATAAATATGGCGCGCGTATCACCGCTGAAAAACGCACACTAGAACTGTCAAAATTGTTTAGGGGTCTGCACATCACCGATGGTGAACGCACCAGAAGAATTTAAATTATACTCATAGGTGTGCATGTCACCATGAAAACGCTGAGACAGCAGCACCCCTACCCTAGCCCGAACTTCCCAGGAAAGTTACATATTATGACGCATGGCTTTAGTAACCAGCGCCACTTCCTCTGGCGTGGCCAATCACAATGGTGCTGATGTTGGCAAATTATATCACGCAGGCCAAATATCCCACACGGAGCAGCCTGCCAGAGATGCAGTAACGGTGGATGCAGTAACGTCAGGATACACCACCAAGGCCCCAAAAACATGCAAATCAGAAAATCCAAGACTTCACTGCCAGAGAAAAAACAGGTCCACACCGCTATGGAGGACCAGTCAACGCTGCTCACGGGGACACTGAAAGAATCTAAACCGAGGCGGTGAGTTTGAAAATGCATCTGTTTAATAACAGATATTTATTCCTGTAAAACCGGGAGGGAGACACCGCAACCGCCGCTGCCTCCTCCGCTCTCTTCTCTCTGGATTGTGTTCCTCGCGCTGACACGCTCGAATCCTCATTGCACGGCGCGCGGAACAGAATCAACAGAATACAACACACACCCTTTTCTTCAAAATAAAATAACATCAACATATTTTACAATATGAAAAGATATATGGCAATAAATGTAACACATCGATACATAATGACTAATTATGAAGAATAAAAAAATATTGACAATACAAACAAATTATATCTTAAACAGAAGCACACAGCCAATGTTACTGTTCGACATAATCATCTAATCTCTTAGGCCTTCTTAACATTGACCTGTCCCTCACCTTCACGCCTTCATGCTCTCTTTTACTCAATGAGGTTTCACTAGTGCTGGTATTATCATCCACATTGTTACCTGATTTATTTCCCATGTCGGGCAACTTCTCCCGACTACCCCCAACAGGCACTCTTATAACCTTCCCACGGTTCCACACATTACCATCACTCAGCAACACAGCGTACCTATAGACTTTTCTCACCTCCAAAGGCTCTGAAAACTTAGACTCCCCTTTAGCTGCCCACGCACCCTTCACTACTCGCACCCAATCACCAACCTTGTAATCACCAGGTATTTCACTCATATTAAACTTCTTACTCACCACACCTTTTGACAACAATGCCCTCGGTCTTCTACCTCTCATGACCTCGAAAGGTGACTTCCCCGTCACACCATGGGGAGTTGTACGGTATGACCAAACTAGGTCCTTTACTGCCTTCCGCCAATTTATACCATTATAGATCGCTAATTGCAGCCCCTCTTTCAGCGTCCTGTTCCACCTCTCCACCAAACCATTACTCTGTGGATAATAAACAGATGCTCTGATGTGCTATATATCAAATTTGCATAAAAACTCTTTCATAACATTTGATACAAATTGCACACCATTGTCAGAAACTATCATCTCAGGAACTCCTTCTATATCAAATAAATCCGACAAGAACTCCACAACACACACAGTATTTATGTTTTCTACAAATTTCACGACTGGCCACCTGGAAAAATAGTCCACAACCACCAAAGCATATTTTGGCACACTTCCCAAAATATTAAACGGACCCATAATATCAATGGCTATTTTTTTCCACGGCCCATCCGATTTGTCGGACACCACAAGATCCTTTTTAACAACCTTTTGTGACTTATCGCTCCATGCACACAACACACACTCCCTTACATGATGTTCTACATCCCTATCAAGCCCTGGCCACCAGTACTCCGACCTGATTCGTGTTTTAGTTATGTTCATTCCGAGATGGCCCTCATGAGCCAATTCCAATACTCGTTCCCGCAAGCCAGTAGGAACCACCAATAGCTCGCCCCTGAACATAACTCCATCCACCATACACAACTCTACACCAACTTGACGGAAATACTCTGCATTGCAAGAAGCACTACCTCTATTTGGCCACCCATGACGGCAATAACCCATCACTTCTTGCAGCACGACATCTTTTTGAACCATAGACACCCATTCCTCATGTGAAATTCTACCTCCTGTCACATATCCAATATCCACACCAACATAAGCTATGAGTTCATCAACTTCAGGTTCTCCCTTTGCACCCAGAACTGAACGCACAGGAAGCCTAGACAGACAATCGGCCAACACATTTTTTTTTCCTGGAAAATACACCAAATCATAATTATACTCCAACATTCTGGCCACCCAACAAGCAATTCTAGGAGTGGCCCTACCTGCTCCTTTAGTCGAAAATACTTCTATTAGTGGACGATGATCAGTACGAATCACAAATTTTAAACCCCAGACATACTTGCGGAAATGGTCAACACCCCACCAACACGCCAATGCCTCCTTTTCAATGGTGGAATAGTTCATTTCTGACGAACTCAACGGTCTGGAAGCATATGCAATTGTCACTTCTTCTCCCCCTCTTCTTTGCATTAGCACCACACCCAGCCCAACGGAACTGGCGTCCATATTAATAATCATCTCATCCCTGGTGTCAAACGGCTTAAGAGCTGGAGCTGAGGCAATTTGTTTTTTTCAACAAACAAAACTCCCTCTCACAATCCTCACTCCATACAAATTTCTCCCTCACGCATAATAACTTTCTCATGTGCACAGTTTTGTCAGCAAACTTGGAAATAAACTTTGAGTATTATTCCGCTAGACCTAAAAATGACCTTAATTGATCTTTGCTAGCTGGAGAAGGCGCGCTTTCTATTGCCTCTACTAAATTAATTTTAGGCGAAATTCCATCCCTATTAATGCAATGACCCAAATACTCCACTTCTGGCACACTCAATCTGCATTTCTCCAACTTGATCATCAACCCGCTCTCCTTTAAAACACTCAACACCTTTCTCCTAGCTTCATCATGTTCTTTCTGGTCACTACCAAACACCAAGATATCATCTTGAAAGTAAGTTACACCTGAGATATCTTTCAGTAAATGGTGCTTTGCCCGTTGAAATACAGACGACGACGATGCCAAGCCGAAAGGCATGCGCCTAAATCTGTATGCCCCCTCTGGAGTAATGAAAGAGGTTAATGCTCGTGACTCAGGGTGTAACTCAATCTGATGATACGCAGATGATAAATCCAAAGTAGAAAATACACTTGCCCCCTTCACTGTAGATAACATTTCACTAATATTGGGCAAAGGATGCCAATCCACCCATATAGCAGCATTAAGATCGCGCAAATCCACACACAAGCGCATGTCACCATTGGCCTTCTTAGCAATCACCACTGGTGCCAACCACTCAGACGCTTCGATTTCTTCAATCACACCTTGCTCGGATAACTTGGATAATTCACGTCGTAATTGTTCCTTCATCACAATGGGAACTGGACGCGGTTTATACGCCTTAGGTACAGCATCTCGCTTTAAAACAATTTTATGCATAAAACCCTTCAACTTTCCTAGGTTATTACTAAATACTTGAGGGAATTCCTCTACAAAGTTAGACCTATGCACCATGTGTACATTAGACTTCGAACCCAATACTTGATCATGGTGATTCGGATCAAGAATTATGCCGAGGTCTTTTTGCTGCAGCCAACCTAATAAATTAGTACCCTCCTCCACAAAATACACTTTAGAGTTGACAACTGTCCCTTGGAACTCCAGTGAAGCGTCCATATACCCCACAAGCTCAATGGGTTTGTTACCATAAGCTAGTAATCGTACATCCGGTGGTTTGATCTCGTGAGTCGGAAAACTACATATGTTTTCTTTTCCAATCAAAGTATATCTTGCCCCTGAGTCAGCCATCAGGAGTATATCTACCCCATCACTTCTAACTACGCAATGCGGACCACAAGAACTCACACTCCCAACATCCACCACCTGCAAAATAAATTGCTGGCTGTCAATGTCCTCACTATCACTACCCACTGAATTGATTGCACCTCTACCCCTCCTTGCGCTCATCTGCCTCCCTTTGCACACCCTTGCAAAATGTCCCTTGGACTTGCACTTCCTGCACACTTGTCCAGCCGCAGGACAACAAACATCAGTCGCAATGTGCCCCTTAAGGCCACATTTGTAACAAATAATGTCCTTTCTTCCATCCATCTTCCCAGAAGTTCCAGATGTATCTTTTTTTTTAAACTTATAATCTTCTGCATTGACCACATTCACAACTCCAGACGTGGTAGATAATTCCTTTAAGCCATCATTCGTTATTTCAACCCTTTTGATAAAGTCTATGGCTTTTTGTAACGTCAAATCTTCTGTATTCAACAGTTTTTCCTGAATTTTTCTATCATTAACTTTCAAAACCAGTTGGTCTCAGCATTTCATCCTGAAAATAACCATAATTACAAGTGGCTGCCAAAATCCTCAAACTTGCCACATAGCTTTCCACAGACTCTCCTGGCAATTGGCTCCTTTTTAAAAATTTAAAACGCTCCACAATGACATTTTTCTTCTTCCCAAAATTGGAGTTTAACTGTTCCATGGCAACCTCATATTCATCCTCATCCTGGTCTCCATCCTCATAAGGGTATGGTAAAGGTTTCAAAATGCGTCTTCCTTCCGCACCCAAACAATGCTTCAACATGGCCAATTTTCTGGATGCCCTAAATATATCTCCACCCACAGCCAGGACATACGCTTCAAAACCTTCTTTCCAGTCCTCCCAGGCTACAATGGGTTCCCCAGGAGTGTTCAAGAAAAAACTTGGTGCAGTAAATCCTTCCATTTTCTCAATAAACTTGTCTTACTACTACAAAATGTCACTTCCAGTTGTTAATACAAAAGTGCAGCTCCAACCCCTTCAAAAGTTAAATTGTTGCCAGGATAAACAATATCTAGGCTTGAAAACAGCCAAATCAATGATGTCACCGGTTGCCTAGCAACATTCTGGGCCCAGAAACTTCCTGAGAAAGCTACTCACGGTTGCTAGGCAACTACAGTTCACCAATTCTTGCCGTTGGAAAACCTTCAGGAAATGCTTTGCCTTGTTGCTAAGCAACACTATGATCCTTCCTGCTGCCTTCCCTTGAGACGGGGTTAATTACCAAATGAAGCTGCTGCCTCACGAAGACAAATAGCAGGATTCACGGAGCCACGTAAACACAGTTCTACAGGAACACTACCACAAAAAAAAAAAAAACGACTTCTGATGTCTCTCCTCCCGGTCAGCAGTACACCTTCATCGCCAGTGAAAGAATCTAAACTGAGGCGGTGAGCCACAGGGGGGCTTGTAGACCACCCTGTTGCCACTGAAAAGTCTTGAATCATCAGAAGACTCCAAACAGTTGCCAATATTTATTGTACAAGTCTTCTACACAACCATCAGGGCTGGAAACGGCAAGCAAGTGCCTCTTTTCAAAACATGACGCTTCGACATTCTAGGTTGTTTTGTTGGCATTATACAGACATCTAGCTCAGAACCCAACATATAGCTTATACAAAATTATAATGCTTTATAAAATACCATTATATGAGTGTGTACTAATTCTGCTGCCACATTATCTGCAAAAATAAGATATTCTCTTACTGATTTGTGCATAACGTGGTGGGATAGGTGAAAGCCACTTGCCAGTTTCCTTTCCTTTAAATAGGTCAGAGTTTACTTTTAACTAATGTGACCCCAGAAATGTCAGGGTAAACCTCACTGATATGATATAATTAAAAATATGAAAATCAAAGTTTTAATCTAAGGCAGTCGCCTAGGGCTTCGGGCCAGTAAAACCTGAGCAAGGGCCAACATTGTGATCTTTTGTGGAGGCACTCCTAGATTCTGAAAAGACCAAAAAGTACCAAGAATAACATCCTGGACCCTGAAAATTGTACACTGACAAAATGCTGTTGAGCTTTGTCGCGAGCACAACGAAAGGTTACCTATCGACCATATTGGCTTGCCTCTGTTTACTTATGACACTACTTTGTTCAAGTCAGCTGTTGTGATAACGTTTATAAAAGGGCTGACTAATTTCAGGGCCCCTAAACACAAAGGAGTGACATTAATGTTGCTTTAATGTTTGATGCAGGCACACTTTGCATGTATGTATTGTTGTCTCAGTCTCCTCCGATTGAAGATAGTCTTTCTCTTAGTTGTTAAATCAGCTAAGTGAGTGAGCAAATGCCAGGCTATTTCTGGTTGCACTCCATTCACCTTCTCTTTCCTGACAGGTGGGTGCTTCAGATGGGGGCATCTTTTTGACCCAACTGGTTTTCACATGGTGCAATCTATCACCCTAGGAATAAACATTTAGGCCCATATTTATACTTTTTGACGCACAACTGCGCCAATGCAGTTGTGCGTCAAAAATGTTACCGCCGGCTAACGCCATTCCAACGCGCCATGTGGGCGCCTTATTAATGGAATGACGTTAGCCGGCGCTGCGGACTGGTGTGCGTTAAAAAAAATGACTCACACCAGGCAGCGCCGGCGTATGGGAAAATGGGGGTTGTGCGTCAAAAAATGGTGCAAGTCAGGTCTGAGGCAAATTTCAGGCCTCAAACCGGATTTGCGCCATTTTTTTTTACGTCCAACCTCCATTGACATGACTCCTGTCTTAGCAAAGACAGGGGTCATGCCCCCTTGCCCAATGGCCATGCCCAGGGGACTTATGTCCCCTGGGCATGGTCATTGGGCATAGTGGCATGTAGGGGGGCCCAAATCAGGCCCCCCTATGCCACCAAAAAATACTTACCCGAACTTACCTTTACTTCCCTGGGGTGTCCTCCTGGGGTGGGCAAGGGTGGCAGGGGGTGTCCCTCGGGGCAGGGGAGGGCACCTCTGGGCTCCTTCCGAGCCCACAGGTCCCTTAACGCCTGCCCTGACCCAGGCGTAAAAAAACGGGGCACATCAGGCTGTGCGCCGTTTTTTAAGGCCCACCCCCTCCTGTGCGTCAAAATGACGCCAGAGTATAAATAAGGGGCACAGGCCTTAAAGTCATTTTTTGGAAGGGAACGCCTACCTTGCATATAATTAACGCAAGGCTGGTTCCCCCTTCCAAAAAAATGACGCACATGGTGGAATTTTGACGCCCGCGGGGTCGGGCGTCAAAGTATAAATATGGGGCAGGGTTTGCGCCGATTGTGCGTCAAAAATTTTGACGCACATTTGGCGCAAACAGAGTATAAATATGCCCCTTAATGACATAGACGGAGTAGAATAAGAAAAGTAAGAACATTTCAGCAAACAGATCAGTGTTGAACTTTGTGATACAAGAGGAAAAGACAGATTAAGGTGATTTTCCTAAGATAACATCAACCATGATAACATGACATGACACATGAATAAGGAGACTGAGTAGGAAAAAAGATGGACACTGTAACACTTCATGTAAAGTATGTGAACATCGATTGGAAATGGAGCACTCTCCATTCCTGTAAAACTGCACATGAATAGAGCTAGACCACAAGGTCACAAATAGCACTGTAGCATTTTTTTTTAAATGATGAGGAATAGGTAAAGTAATCCAGTACTAAGTGGACATGATATAGGAAGGCACTACTTCGGGAAATGTTAAAATATATGCAATGAATTTATTGCAATTTGATAGCACATTGAAAGTAATGATGAATGAAAATTGTTCTATAAAATACAGGTAAATATTTGTGTAC
The DNA here is from genome assembly GCF_031143425.1 of Pleurodeles waltl. Taxonomy (NCBI): domain Eukaryota; kingdom Metazoa; phylum Chordata; class Amphibia; order Caudata; family Salamandridae; genus Pleurodeles; species Pleurodeles waltl. The sequence continues at coordinate 1,059,781,082 of NC_090446.1, read as the reverse complement.
AAGTGGTGACTAGAAATATCAATTTTGAAATAATTAAACCTAACTGATACATTTGAACCTTCATCCTTGTAAATGTTAATTATTAGTACAAAGTCCTGAAGGCGATCTTAGATTCCGAAATGCATCGAGTATAGTAGTAAAACAGTGCTTGGAAAAGATGATAAGGAGGAAATACATGTTACAGAGACTTCTAGCCACAGATTCCTTACCTTAGAACCTTCAGAGGAGTCAGACTGCATCCAGCAGATTTTTTGTGAGCAGAACCACTGCGCGCCGGTAGGCGGGGTGATGAGAAGTAAAAAAAGAATCCAACACCTCTACTTTTAAATGTAAAACGTATTTATAAAGAATTTAGGGCCAGTTATACAAAGAGCTTGTCTGAGAGCAAACATCCCAATTCGCAGAATCAGGCTGTTTGTGACTGGAAAAATAGTTTTTTTAATGCACAAAATGCAAAATGTGATTCAGAAACTTGGTATTCTGTATTTAGAAGGGGCGTGTTTAGGGAGTCCCTTCCATACCGAATCAGTATGGTATGTTTTACTGATGTGCGACCGGATTTCAATCACAAAACAGTAATACTTTACCTCTAGTTTAAGACTAGTGGTAACCTGTTCGCAAAAGGGAAGGGGTCCCTTGGAGCCCCCCCCCCCTCACCTTTGAGAATGTTAAACTGCAACTTTCCATTTTTTCTTTTTAAACACATCCTGTTTTCCTTTAGGGAAACGGGCTGCATAAAAAAAAAAGATTGCTTTATTAAAAAGCAATCACAGACATGGTGGTTTGCTGACCTCAGCAGACCACCATCACTGTGATCGCTGCGATTTCAAATGGGTTGCAAATTGCGACCACCCTCAATAATATGCATGATGTATGTCTATTTGTGACCCACTAGGAATCGCTAATGAAACTTAAAAGTTATACTGATACTTATACAGGAATACTGATTTCCTAATTGCGATTCGAAGAGAATCACAATTAGGAAATCGGTATTCCTAATGTTACTACATCTGGCCCATAATTTTAAACTAGCAGAACGAAGTAAGAGACATACTATTGTGACCTCTGACAGCAAGAAAAAACTGTGATTACTTAATTTTCAATCATAGTAGGGAAATTACTAGAGCACTGCACAGCTCAACACTAAACCTTTACTAAGAAAATAATTCTGTCATGATAGCTGAGAGTGTCAAAGGAAAACATTCAACACAATCTATCACCCTTCCTGCGTTTTTCCATCCTGCATGTCCTACCAAGGAGGAATTGGGGAGCATTGTTTGGTCCCACAATGGGCTTGAGCTTGTACATCGACAAAACCAGTGGCCACCATATGCATGACCCACTGTTTCCTGACTTTGTGAGACCAAGGCAGTCCAGAAGATGACAATTTCCTTCTGGGTAGTCCTATACATAAAGTTGTGCTATGCCCTTGCCATAAGAGCCACCCAAAGTCATCAGAGTGCATTCCACCACCAGAGCACAGGTCTCCTCTGCATTGTTAAAGGATGCTCTTGTTCTTGCCATCTTTTGGGCGGCAGCCTACCTTTCCATTCACACCTTTACTAAACACACTGTAGATCTGCAGGAAGGTTGTTTTGACAGGTTCAAGTTGCAAGACCTTTTGGCGCACAGTTCTCAGACCATTCACTTTGGGGTACTGTGTGGGTGGGATATTGATTAGAGAGGTGAGAAATTACTTCCCTGTAGTGACTATGGGCCAGATGTATGAAGCCTTTTTGTATTCGCAAATGGTGCGAATACCCGTTTGCAAATGCAAAAAGGCCTTTCAGAATGTATGAAAGGCATTCTGAATGCAATTTAAAGGAATTGCTAAAATAGCGATTCCTTAAAATTGCGACCCCATTTAGAGAATCACAATTTGCGATTCTCTAAATGCAGCATCGCAAATAAGGAATCCTTATTTGTCATTCCTTAAGCACATGTATGAAGCAATTCCTTAATGCGAATTGGGCATTAAGGAATCGCTATTACCACCCAGTTGACCTTGGTGGTAACCATGTGCAAATTTAAAAAATGCATTCAAAATGCATTTTTAAAATTGACATGTAACGCACACATGCCTTTTTGGCATGTGTGCACCTTACATGTCTTCCAAAATTGTTTTTGGGTGCAGCAGAGGGGTCCTTAGGCCCCCAGCACCCTGGAGTTTGCATTTCCCTAATTGCGAATTCCAGTTAGGAATTCCCAATTTGGGAATTGCAAAAAATTCGCACCTATGGGCCGAGGCCCATAGTTGCAAATGGGGGCCCTATCGCAATTTGCGATTCGGTAATGGCATTTGCGATTTTTTTACAAATCGCTATTACTGAATTGCAAATATGATACATTGCATTTTGCGAATCAGAAATAGCGATTTCTTAAAAATCGCTATTTCCGAATCACAAAAGGCTTTTTTCATACATCTGGCCCTATGTTTCTGATCGATATTTAGTCTACTGCTCCCCTTCAGGAATCTCGAAGCAATGACTGAACAGTCCAGCCGATGTGTGGGATCCTGGAGCACTTCTTTTAAATATACCTTCATTTGTGTTCTGTTTTCAACTTTCATGAGGAGGGCCATATCTTTTCATTTCATATATTAAATATTTTAGCAACCTATAAAATAGTCTATATTGGCCAATTCTTTTAATTTATACATTAAAACAAACGTTATTAGAAATGAATAACTTTTCCTAAAAACCTCATTCACAAGCCTTTTGAAAGGAAATCGAGTTGAAATCAGGACAATGTAGACATATAGGCTGCATCTATTTTACCATGAAAACTAACACTGCGGCAGTTAACTCATTTTTTGTCGGCTCTTGGTGACATAATTATGGTAGCACTGAACTCAGCTTTTCTGTCTTTTTCCCACATAAATCTCATCATATTTTGTTTAGACCAGTTTCACTCAACGTCTTTTGAACTCTAGGGTGTTTTTATATAATTTTTTGACAGGAAATATTTATTTTCTTTATATCTTTATGTGCGAAGTGTCCTGCTTGTGGCAGAAGAAATGCAAAATCAGATCTCCATTGTCTGTGTATACTTTTCCTTCCTGGTAGTTACATCCAAGGCAGATGTCATCACTGTAGAACCCTAAAGAACAGGGAGAAGTTTCACCTGCATGCAAAAGAGGAGCTGCGCTGACAGCATGAGGTGCTATCTGAAAGAGTCAGGACTTCCTAAGAGCGAGGAGAAGGTCATTCCTCTACCAGTGCTGTACCACCAATCAAGGGGCTCCATGATGAAGAAATCCAAAAAGAGATAACTGAAAAGCACTCCTGTTGAAGACTGAGGGGGAGGTAAAGTGCCATCTTGTTTGCCCTTGTGGACATGAACGATGAGAAGACACTTGACATCGAGCCATAGATGTTCAACGTTGAGAGACACATTGATGTCGAGGGACACTGCTCTTTTTTTTGCTGTTCTCAAATCAACTGATTGGGTCAGAAAGATCAAAGCAAGAAGGTTGCCGGCCACATTGGACTCTATTCTAGAACATATTCACCATCTAGACTATTATCATTCTGGATTCTCCAGTTCCTGCAGTCTTCACCAGTGCAAAGTCCAGTTTCTCCAGTGACTCATCTGCTTCTTCCTCAGCTAGTGACTTTAGGGTCTCAGCTCTATCAAGAGCACCTGTGACACCAAGGAGAGCAAAGTCTCCTCCACCTAGATCCAGATCTGGTCACACATCAACTTTGAGACTGACATCAGGACACTGCTTTAGTCAATCTTGATACACCTCTTCTTCTAGACCTTTTTCTAGGCACAGACATCAGAACATCAGTCTAGAACATGTTACTACTCTGCATCATTGATGTCCTCTGACACAAGGAGGTTTTCATCTCCCATGACTGACTCTCCTCCAGCAAGACTATCCCCAGTTGATATCAACATGCTTCAAGATGTGCTCATCCAGGGAGCTAACAAAGTGACCATTCCTCTGCCAGCTCCTACAACAGCGAGCACATCCGAGATTTTGAGACACTTCACAAACATTCATCCTCAAGGCTGTTCCTTCCATTAGGCCAGGCCTATTTGATAGAGACTTCTAGCAGCAGATTCTTTACCTTAGAATTATCTGCAGGTGTCAGACTAGATCTGAGAATTTTTTTTGTGAGCTGTACCGTTGCACGCAGGAAGGTGGCATTGTTCAGCTCTGCATGGCATGGTCCGTGCCAGAAACGAAGTGCACAGTGCCTATAGAGGTGCCACCCCAGCATACTACCTTTCTGCACCAGTCAGTGCAGATTGGGAGAAGAGCTAAACGCAGTCACTTTTTGATTAACCTTTTTTGACCGTTGTTAGAAGATTTTTTGAGACATTGTCTCCTAGTGAGGCAGGGATGTCAGTGAGAAAGTCTGGTATTTAGCCCTGTGGTGTCTGTCACCAGCAAATTTCAGTGACGGATCCAGACCTCATCTGCCTCTGGTGTCTCAAGCACCACCATGACGCCTAGACCTGCATCGATTGTTGCGCCGTGCAAGGCCTTGCGGAAGTGTCCCTCAAGTTCCTTGCTGCTCTAAGTGCGACATCATGGTGGTCTCGATCCCAGTCGAGAGGAAGGACCCAGGATTGGTCGCAGAGCCATCGACCATCTTCTCAGTCACAGTCATCTCGTCGTACAGGCAAGTACCGCAAGAAGTTAAAGAGGTCTTTGACTTCACCCCATCCATTGAAGTTATCGGACAAGATGAGGGAACAGTGGAATTTGAGGCCTGGCTCCGCGGTTGAGCATGTGCCTGGGCCATCTCCCTGCCTCCCAGACTTTCCTGGAAACTGAGTGATTCTCGTCCAACTCAGTGAGTTTTAGGAGGCCATGCACCTCATATTTGGTCATCCCATCCCCGCTGGCATGCTCTCGGCTCCTGTGGAATCAGGAGGGGCCTCTTCTGATTTTCCGGCAGCAGGTTCACCCCCCCCGGTGCCAGTCAGACCCCTCACATCCACAGACAGATCCATATCAACACCAGTTGAGCTCCCTTGACCTTCCAAGGCACCAGTCCCACTGCCGATGTCCCTGGCGCCACCCCCATTCCTAGCCCAGACTCCCACACAGAGCTGGATGGGTGTCATCCGAGCAAGAATCTGGTGCTGACTTCAGCCATTTCATTCAGGCCGGAACATGAGCCCTATTCCCATGGGATAAGCTTGGGAAAGAGTCCACCCCGTAGACCTAAAGGAGGACAACTGGTGTGAGGATCTGGCACTCGCCAGTGGTATGTACACCTTCCCAGATACTGGCTTGGTCTATCCTCCTACAGAGGGAGGGAGCCTCTTACTATAGTGGTGAGAAGGGCAGCCAAGGTCCTGGATCTTAAGCTACCCTCTCTGGCTGTCAAGATGAATGTTTTGACAGATGTGCTTCAGCAGGGAGTGTGCCCATCCGAACCGCTTATCCTGTTTAATGAAGCCCTCACAGACATACTTGGTCCAAGCCCTGGACTTAAATTCCACCCCCACCCCCCAGTTGACCATCAACTTCCCCACCTAACACCCTGCTTGGTGGTCCAAGCCTCCACTTCCAAACTAAATGCTGGGACGTTCCTTATCACTCTACCTGACAAGGAATCCAAGAGGCTTGGGAAAGATATTTTCTCCTGTCAGTTTGGCACTGCAGTCTGTGAACACTGCCTTTTGGGCAGATACTCCCACTTGCTCTGGGACTCGATTGAGACCATAGGCAGCACCTGCACAGAGGAGGCCTGAGCCATACTCTCCCAAGCAACTGCTGATGGGAGGGAATCATCTAAGTTTACTATATCTTGTGGGCTAGATGTGACCAACCCACTAGGCCGATCAGTTTCACTGTTGGTGGCCCTTAGGCACCATGCCTGGATCAGGATCACTGGCTTTTTGGGTATGTCCAGGCCTGCATATGGACATGCTCTTTGATGGCTCCTGTCTCTTTGGAGACAAGGCAGACTCAGCGCTAGAGTGTTTCAAGGATAGCAGAGTTACGGCCAGTTCTTGGGCCTTTCCATGGCCCCTCACCATCCCGAGTCTGCCTTTCGCTCCTTTCGTTGCCACTGAAGGGGCTTCTAGCCGCATCTCTACCCCCCGGCCACTACGGTATGCAGGTTTCCCAGCCCCTGTGTGGCAGAGGACATGGTAATAACAGACCCCTTGGGTTGGGTGGCCAAAGGTCGGGCCAGTCCACCACTCAACCAGCAGCCACAGCCTCCAAGCCTCTTTAGTTTGCCCTCCGACCAGAGTTGTCGGACTCTTACCAAGGAGGTAAGACTGCTGAGTTTAGGGCAGCAGCACCATCGCGTGTAGGTGACTGAGACGGTCCCACACCAACTGGAAAGTGTCTGCCTGACTGCATCGGCTAGGGTGCAGCACCTCATCCACACCTAGGGAGTAAGGATGACTTCTTTTGTAATTTTCTTTTTATTTACATTTTTGTAAAACAGTACAGGCATATCTAATCAAATGACATCATAGTCTACTCATTGCAACTCCATCACCTTTGTAGTTTCTCCCCATCAGGGGTAAGTGTTACATTGATCAATGAGAATACTCGATTCTAAGGGACGCTTGTCACATTGCAAGGTTGTAAGCATAGCCAACACTTAAATTCAGTAAAACAAAATAAAAATAATAACCAACTTTAACATACAACAAATAATCCATCCCAGGACGTGTCCAGAGTAACTAATAGGAGTCGGTGGTTGGGGATTCCCCTCTCTGAACCCACAGGGGCCCTTTCCAGTTCACCCCCGTCTCAGACCCTGGTTCCTAAATATGGAAGAGGTGCAATGCACTTAATCGGGGGCCACAAGCCGTGAGGGGAAGACCCCTGGAGAGAAACCTAACAAGGGGATCCCATATACAATCAAAACTTCTGCGTGAGCCCTCCCCTTTATCAATCAGACGTTCCATGGTGAGGCTTCTCCACAGCCGAGTGAACCACAGGGCTATAGGGGGTGAGTCCGCTTTTTTCCAAAAGGATGCTAGGGTTGTCTTTGCCGCCCCCAGAGCTAGCCACAGAATAGCTCGATCCCCGTATGATTGGTGCTGTAGTTCCTGAGCCCTTTCAGGTGGGAGAGAATTTCGTTCCAATAGGGGCGAAACGCTGGGCAGTCCCACCATTTGTGTTTAAAGTCTCCCAGCATGCCACAGCCCCTCCAACATCTATCTGACACCTGTGGGTATAATTTCTTAAGCTTCTCTGGATATAGGTACCAGTTATAAAGCAGTTTGTAGTGAGCTTCCCTAGCTGCCATTGAGCGATTATGCTTGGTTATATCTTGATATAGATAGCGCCATTGGTCCTCCTCCACTGTGGCGCCCAAGACTTGCTCCCAGAAGGGGATGTGCCGAGGGGTCGGCACTGTTTGTGCCGTAGCTAATATGGAGTATAGCGTGGAAATACTGCCCCTCGTCACTCATCCCCTTTGCACAAATCTCTCCACTGGAAGAAGATCCCTTGTGGCTGCTTCCCTCATATGCAGCTGTGAGACCCAATGCACTAACTGCGTGTAATGGTAATGTTTGGACTAGGGGAGCTGAAAATCCCTGCAGCAGTTATTGAACGTCCTGAGTTGGTCTCCATGGTATAGATCTGTAATGCGTAAGCAGCCCCCTTCTCTCCAACTATCAAACAGTCCTGGAAGTTCCACTGGTGGGAATGCCTTGTTAAAGTGGATAAAGGTATGTGGCGAGGGGAAGGATGTAAGCTCGTAAACTCTAGTTACCTTGTCCCACACTTTAAGGGTAGTGGCGGTGGGTATGCTAATGTATGCGTTTGGTGGTCGTGCCCCTTGGGCTTCCATGGGATATCCCACAAGGTCTTGCTCGTCACCGCCCTGTCCATATGCAGCCAAATCTTGTGACTCTCGGAGGGACCACTCAGCTAATACCTGCAGCTGTGCTGCTCTATAGTACAGCAGGAGGTCAGGGAGCGCCAATCCTCCCTTTTCCCTGGGGCGCATCAGTACTTTATTTGATACCCTAGCTCTTGTTCCCTGCCAAATGAATTTTGTGAACAATGTCCGAGTCTCAGCGAAAAAATCTGGCAGAATCTCAATAGGGAGTCTCTGAAAGAGATAGAGAAATCTGGGGAGCACAGTCATTTTAATACTGTTGATGCGCCCCAGGCAGGACAGCCATAACGGGGTCCACCTCCGAAAGTCTTCTCGTAGTGACCTAAGCAGAGGGGGATAGTTAGCTCCAAACAAATCAGCCCCCTGGGGGACAAATCGAATGCCTAAGTAAGTGATTTCTTTCTTGGCCCAAGCAAATGGGGTCAGGGAGGCTATCTGGGTCATTACCCCTGCGGGCATCGACAGGTTGAGGAAATAAGATTTCCCTGTGTTTACCTTAAACCCTGCCACTTGTTCAAAGAGCATCAATTCTTCCTGGATTGCTAAAAGAGATGTGCGGGGCTCAGTGACAAACAACAAGATATCGTCAGCGAATAGGGAGATTTTATGGCGATCAGCACCAAATTTAATGCCTGGCAGTCCCTCACCCGTACTGCCAAGGGCTCGACACTAAGCGCAAAAAGTAGCGGGGAAAGAGGGCATCCCTGCCTCGTGATAAATCAAAAAATTCTGACGTTACCCCATTCACCGAGATGCGGGATCTAGGGCATGCGTAGTTGCTCATTACCATGGTTATAAATTGTTCCCCGAATCCAAACCGTCTCATGGTTGTCACCAAAAAAGACCACTCAACTGTCAAATGCCTTCTCGGCGTCTAAGGCCAATAGGAGTGCCAGGACCTTTTTCTTGTGCACCTTTTCCATTAAGTGGATGACACACCTCAAATTGTCATGAGTCTGGTGTCCTTTAATAAAACCAGACTGGTCTGGATGTATCAGCTCTGGCATCACATCCTCCAGCCTCTGCGCCAGGATTTTAGAGTATAATTTGGCATCCAGGTTTAACAGGGCAATGGGCCGGAATGAGGCACAGAATTGAGGGTCCTTTCCAGCCCTGGGTATGAGAGTGATCAGAGCCTCCCCCATGGATGGGGACACTGCACCTTCTTGTATATAATTGAACAGTGCAGCGAGTTGTCCCGCCAGTTCCGTGCCGAAGGTTTTATAAAAATGGGCTGTAAAGCCGTCAGGGCCCGGTGCCTTATGCAGGGGAAGGGCGCCTGTACTTCCTCCGCCGTAAATGGTGCCTCTAGCATTTCATTTGTCTCCTGAGAGACCTGTGGCAGATGGATGGTGCGCAGGTAAGATTCTAGGGCATGGGCGGGTGGGTGATTTGAGTGATAGAGACGCTCATAGAATCGTCTAAATGTCATCGCCTTCCCCTCTTCCGTGAGGTGTTCTCCGTGCTAGTCTGTGACCTGCTCTATGTAGTCTCGGGCCTGTTGGACTCGAAGCTGTCTTGCTAGAGGGGTGCCTATCTTATTGCCCTTGTCATAATGGGATTTCTGTAATCTCAGCAGTGTCAACTCTGCCCAGTTTGTATAGGTAGCTTGTAATTTACCTTTGAGGGACACCACCTTCCTTTGAGCTTGCCAAGTCGGGGACAATTTATGTTCTCGTTCAGCTACCTTAAGTTCACTTTCCAGAAGAAGTTGGGCTTTAGTCTTTAATTGGTGCATCGCAGATGGAAGTGAGATGCATTTGCCTCTTATGACCGCCTTAAAGGCATCCCAGAGAGTATGGGGGTTAGTATCTCCCGTATACTGTTGGAAGTATTCCCTGATCGATAGTCGCAAATCATTACGGGATGTTGCGTCACGGGCAAGCACACCGGGGAAGTACTAGCGCTGGGAAGACTTGCGTGCTAGTGACCAATTCAGACTAACCACCACCGGGCATGGGCCGATATAACAACTGGATTAATGGCTACAGTCTTAAGGATCTGTCTTAGTGGTTTGCTCAAAAATACGTAGTCAATCCGTGAATATGAACGGTGGGTATGTGAGAAGGTGTAATCCCTCTCCAAGGGTTTCAGGGCCTGCCAGGAGTCAAAAACAGCAAAAGAAGGACTTCACTGATTTGGCAAAAGCACTCGTCTGTGATCTCTGTGGATATGTTGTGTCCAATGCTGGGTCCAACACCAGGTTAAAGTCTCCCATCAAGATAATTTCGCCCTCTGCATAGCCCTCTAGCTCACTCAAGAACTGTAACATAAATTGGGTTTGACCACTGTTAGGAGCGTAGACAGTAGCTATCGTACACAGTTTCTCGTCCAGGTTGCCTTTCACCATCAGGTACCTTCCTTCCTTATATTTCTTAGCACCTGTTTCCCTGAAGTGTACTGATCTGCTAAACAGCAAAGCTACCCCACAGTGTTTTGTGGGTGCTGTAGCTAAAGCAATTTGAGTGTAGTGTTTGTGATGAAGACGATGTCCCTCCCCCTCTTCAAATGTGTTTCTTGTAGGGCCACTATGTCGTACCGATGATACTCGAGGTACTTTTTCAGTTGTGAACGCTTATTGGGGGAGTTGAGGCCCTTCACATTCCATGAAAGTAATTCCAGCATCACCTCTGTGAAACAGCAACGTTCTCCCCTAGACCTCCGATAGCATCTCCAATACCCCGCATCATGATTCCCGCCCTCCTCCTCTCGGAACACTGAACCTGCTTTGTAGTTTCCCCATGACTCTTTGCAAATCGACAGGGATGGTAAACATTGAACAAATCGAAAGAACATCACAGAAGAAAAGTACAAACATAGTCTTGGTAGTATAAAACAGCCAAAATCCCTACAAACTTCATGTTTTGGACAGGGTCCAATTCTGCCTCCTCTTCCCCTGAGCCCCCCCTCCCCACCTCCCCCACCCCCTGCCAGTTGGTACCTGCACTCGCATCTTTGGTCTCTATTTTCTCCAGGCCCCCTTCGGATGGCTCTCTCCAGCTCTAAGTCTCTCAAAATGGCCTCCCTCTTTCCTCTTCAGACCCCCAGGTGCGTAGCCGCGCCATCGGAGCTCGGGGTATATTCCCTAAAGTGGTTGCTTTCTCCCTCCGGGGGAAAAGCATCCTGTTGCTGCTCCGTTGTTTCTGGCAGGCAAGGGAATGATATGTGGGTGCCAGCTGCGCACTTTAACCTGGGCCTCCACAGACTGCACCACTCAATAAGAAGAAGGGAAGCCCTTCATAGATCTCACCTCACCATTGCCATGATCGTAGGCGGTCCTCTTGGTGTAGCCCTTCCCGGCTCACGTGCAGCTCCGGCGTTGGGGGGTATCTCACTACCCTTGTCTTCGGGTCCCACACCCTACTCCTCCATAGCGGGATGTCAGCCTCTCACCGCCCCCAGCTGGCTCCCGCTCGGCCGGCGCGGGCTGCAAGGCCACGCCCTCAATCGTAGGGCTCCGCCCCTCGCAGCCGGTGATCTCGCTGGGTTTTGCCCCTCCTGAGGCCAGTCCCCAGGTCGGGGGAAGTCCGTGAGCACCTCCTTACCGCCTCATCTCAGCAGGCCTGGGGGGATTTGGACAGAGCCGACGGAGCTCACGTCCGATCGGCCATGTTGGTTGGCTCCGCCCTCCGTAAGGATCACTTCTGACAGCCTAGAGACATAAGACTCAGACTCCTCAGAGAAGTAGTGGTCAACAGATCACATCCCTTTCTCTCATGTACACAAGGTCACATACACATGATGGCGAATAAAGAGATGCAGTGAAAGTTACATTCTATTGAAGCGACTGTATCCTCATATATAAAATATGAGCTGTGATTATTCGGAGCATGAAACATAGCACAGAAATGATTGTGACCATTAGCGTGAAAAATATGAAAAGTATCAACATCCTGGAATAAGCATGAATCTAGTGATTTCTACCAATGCCCTGATCTCTAAACCTGAGAACATGTTGTTATGTAGCCCTACTGCCTGTCCTAATCTAAAGGAGGAGTCCCAACCGATACCTGAAGTGCAGCAGAAGTCTGTCCATTATTCTGCCGGCAATCCTCCCAAATAGCTGGAAGACAAAACCAGGGTCAATGTAGCTGTCGACAAGATGGCAGACAGCATGCAATGACTCTGGCTGGAATCCCCGCTAGCCTACTTCCTGTGTGGTGTTTTTATAACAAAACATGATGTGTTCTGAGAACAGGCCTGGCATGATACTATGTTTAGTTTTTAGAAGGTTGGCTCTGTGCTTTCTGTACACTTGGGCCGGCAATACTAGGTAAACTATTACATACAGCCTTGAGCAGAGGCTCACAATGAAATGTTGTGCAAAAAAATTGAAAACAATGTTTCTGCAGTAAAGTAGTTGATTAGAAAATAAAAACATCCCTGCTAAAAGCAAGCCATGCTGAAATATAATAAAATGGGCACATGAAATAAAATGTGTAACTAGGTAGGTCGCAGACCTGGAGCTAAAAATAGTGTGCCCAAGTAAAATGCTAGTATGAACCCACAACACCATCATGGGCACCCAATGGGATCAAGATATGCCACCATCTGCACCAATGGAGGTTGATAACATCTGACCGCTGGTTTCTCTAAACTGGGTGAAGAGGCTTCTCCTCTTCGTAATTCCCATCCTCGAACTTGCAACAGGCCGCCAGGCAGTGGCAGCTCTCTGGCCGAAGGAGCCATAGAGAGGGTTCCCGCATCAGAAGTAGTTTGTGGTTGTCATTTCTGCTCAATTTGTTCCTAAAAAAGGAGAAACAAAAAATGCTCATCCTCACTCAAGTCCTGTCTTTCCTGGTACCAGGAGACTGGATGATACTGATTGACACGATGCATACTTCCACATCCCCATCCTACCTGCCAACAGATGTTAACTGCGGTTCACAGTAGGTCATAAGCACTTTCAGTTCAGTGTGCTCCCCTTTGGCCTTATCGAACCGGGTTCATCAAGGTGTGATGCTGGTGGTAGCAGCTCATCTGCGGAGATAAGGGGTGTCGGTCTTCCTCTATCTTGACAACTGGCTGTTGAAGGTAGGCTCATCCCAGGCTCTCATCTTCCACCTCCAGACTATGGTGGACCTCCTGCACTCGCTGGGGTTCATAACAAAGAGCCAAAGTCACACCTGACCCCTTCTCAGATGCTCCCTTTCATTGGAGCTGTTCTGGACACAGTGCAGTTTCAAGCTTATCCTCTTGAATGGCGAGTCCACGATATGATAGCAATGTTTTAGACTGGATTTCATCGAGACTGACTCTGAGGATTCTGGGCCTCAAGGCCTCCTGCATCCTGCTTGTGACACATGCCCACTGGCATATGTGGGGTCTTCAGTGAGACCTGAAGTTCCAGTGTGTGCAGCATCAGGGGAATCTCTCAAACATGGTCCAGATTTCAGAAGGCTCTGCTAAAGATCTGCAGCAGTGGTTAACGAACTGCAACTGGATCAACGGCTGACCCCTCTCCTTTTCCCAACCAGATCTGACCAAAGTAGCAGATGTGCTACTCCTGGGCTGGCCATCTGGGAGAGGTGGGGGTCAGAGAACTCTGCTCTCAGCGTAATACAGACTCCACATGAACCTGTTGGAGCTCCAAGTGATCCGACTGGCATTGAAAGCCTTTCTACTCTCCATCAAGGGAAGATTAGTGGCACAAACCCCTTGCAGCAAGTATTAAAACAAGTATTCAAAGTCCATCTCATCAGCATGTTTGTAAAAATAATGTTCCGATGCTTAAACAACAAGATAAGTTGTATCACTATAGGTTCTTTGTTATTATTTTGTGTGCTTTAACAATCATGCCAGTAAGGGGATTCACTATGTGACTCGTTAGTTTGTGCTGACTCTAATGGCTCATTCATTTTTTTCCCTTTGGCAGCAGGTGTCAGTTCTGGACCATGCTCAAATGACCTGCTGACTCTGATGACTCATTTGTTTGTGTTGACTCTGGGGGCTTCATTGTTGTTCCCCCTAGGCAGCATGTGTTTGTCTGCACCATGCTCAAACGACCATCTGATCTTGATGACTCATCTGTTTACACGGACTCTGATGACTTCATTGGTGCGTCCCTTTGGCAGCAGGTGCAATTTCTGGAACCTGCTTCAGGGCACCGCCTTCTGAGACAGAACCTCTATTTAAAGAGGTTGTGCTCTTTCAGCTGAAATTGCTATTCATGTTACATTTTGAAAGGCGCTGCCACACAGAGGAGCCAAACACCCAAAAAGTTTTCTCAATTTCAGAGAGCTGTCTGGTCTTCCTACAGATCACGGCTGCACGTTTCTAGACACCACGTTCTCTAAAGGCATGCTTTTAGTCCCCATTTAACTTCTTTACAAGTTTGGATGAGGTACTGTCTTCTGACACCCGAGAAGAAATTCTTCTGGCAAATTGGGAAAAAAAACTGCATTCCCGTAAGGTGGCGAGTTGGGAGGCACGTTTAGGTCTGCATTAGTTGTTGGTGAAGGGAGATCAACCAACCCTAGCACAAGGCCCACATTCAGAACTCCTAGTTCCCCCTCAGTAGAGATTTGTCTGGATATATAGGCTTGTTTTGAGATAAACCTTGAAAAGAAGTGCTACAGCTTCTGATTTAGAAATATCAAAAACTTTGTGTTAAGGAACTATAATTCTGGACTTTGCTCTCTAGGTGAAAGCAAGCAGCATTTTCTTGTGTGAAATGTAAAAACAATTCTTTGTGAAAGCAGAACTGTTGAATAGCCTTTTCGTTCCAGGTCTCCTTTCCTGCAGTACACACCCTAACTTCCCTTCCCATCTGTGCTGACTGAAGGAGGGCATCTTGAGAGAATCACTTCAGAGGAACGGGCCCCGACAGCTAGTGCAGGTGTACACGCACAACACCACATCCATGTGGGTTGGAGTTGTGGACCTACATCTCTGGAAATGCCTCGAACGTCAGGGTATTTCCTTGGTTGTTAAACACCTGGCAGGTTCTCTGAACGCCAGAGCAGACAAACTCGCCCAAAGATGCATAGAGGATCACAAATTGTGTCTTCATCCAGAGGTGGTGCAAGGTCTCTTTCAACAATGGGGAGAGCCTTGGAATTGTTTGCCACTGCCAAGAATGTGCAATGTCAGCAGTTCTGCACACTGGCGCTTCTAAGGCAGCTCTCGCCTAGAGACTCTTCATCTCAAGTGCAGCTAAAGCCATCCGTGTGGCTCCAGACTGAGCTCAGAGTCTGGTATGCCGAGCTGTTAAGCATGGCTATCGGTCCTCCGATAAGGTTGCCCCTTCGGGAGGATCTTCTGTTGCAGAGGGATGGTAGGGTCCTCCACTCAAACCTGTCGACGCTCCACCTTCATGTGATGTCACCTTGGCAGCTCGGCATCACTCCACCAAGATGGTATATGCCTGCCGCTGGAGCAAGTTTGTGGCATGGTGTACAGCCAAACAGGTTAACCCTTCAACTGCACCCCTTTCTCATGTTCTTTTATTTATCTTGACCACTTCACTATTCACTAAAATTTCCAAATCCAGTCTGATGCCTGGGGATAATTCTAAGGAAAGGAATCTACATCTAGATAGTCTCACCAGATAAGGTGTTACTGAAGGTATGAAGTTGTTCTTCTCCATCTGGGGTGGTCATGGTGGTGAAAAATTAGTGGGGGGCATCTCGATGTGTGGGATGTCAGAGCCCTATGGTGTCCTTCAGAGAAGAAGTTTGATATCAAGCATCACGTAGTCTGTCTGGTCCTTATGATATTCCTGCCCTCCAACTACACTCTGTTACATTTCCTCACTGGCACATGACTTTGATGCAGTATGCCAATAAACATGGTGGCAAGGGTTTGTCTCCCCTGCCTCTAGAAATACGTAGGCCTTGCTGTGATACCAAGCTAGCATGAGGGCATACTAGCATCTCTCAAATCACTGCTTTCAAGTGAACCTAACTACACCTCTCGTACTGCTTTCTGCCCCAGGAGAAGGTCAGATGAGTGGATGACCAGTGATTAGTTTTGGGATATCTACCCCTTTCACTAAGGGACCCATGAGTATCTTAGCCTCCAGCGGGCTGTGTTCGGGTATAGGAAAGTACCTGCTAACCAGGTCCCCAGTGCCAGATCTCTTTCCATAAACTGGACAATTATTTCTGCAATTGACAAGTCCTCTAGCATCCTATATAAGTCCCTAGTAAATGGTACCCCCTGGTACCTAGGGCCTCAGGTGTTAAAAGTCCCTAAGGGCTGCAGCACAAATTGTGCCACCCTAGGGGGACGCCTCACCAAGCACGTGGTGTAGACAAAAGTGAAAACACAAGGTGGCACACAGCCTGAGTGCCATGTCCCCTAACACTGCATGCAATATATGTAAGTCACCTCTACAGCAGACCGAAGGCAGGGTGCATTATATTATATGTGATGGCATACCTGCAAGAGCAGATATGCATCTGCTACGTCTTTGTCAATTCTCAGACATAGCAGATATGCTATCAATTCTCAGACATAGTAAGTGGCCAGGGAAGCCAATTTAAATGCATATGCTGGAAGACTGGTCAATATGAGTTACCAAGCGACATGATGGCTTTACTGAAGATAGGGATGTTTGGTATCAAACATCTCATATTGATAACCACTGATGGATTTATCAATACATGCACCCAAATGGCACCTTAGAGGTGCCCCCTGAAACCATACCAGCCTCTGGTGTGCTTGCTTACTGGTTTCTGCCAGCCTGCCACCAGAGATACGGTTCTGGCCCACTAGGGTGAGTGCCTTCTGCTCTCAGGAGGCCTAGAACAAAAGCCTCTCTGGGAAGAAAGTTTAACACCCTCGCTACAGAATGACCTATTGATTAGCCTTTCTCAGACAGACAGCTTCAAAGGGAGGCCGCCTTTCAAATGCAAATCTGGCTCCCCTCACAGGAGAAGGAGCCACCCCCGTCAAGAGCTTACTTGGCACCTGGACAGGTGGGAAAATTAGCTAGTAAGGTAGGTGTTCCACCTCCAGGCTAATGCGATGGGCTACTGAGAGGTGGACACAAACTTTCAGAAGGTAGCCATCAATGTGATGGTATACCTAGGAGTTCTGAGACAGGTTTATGCCCACTCCCTACAGGAAGTGGTCATATATGGGGTGTAGTGACCCCAAGGGTCAGTAGCCCATTGGATACTTCCCTACCCACCCTTAATACCCCTAAATTCAGTACTTAGGGGAGCCCCTGGCACCAGAGAAGCAGATCCTGATGACCTAAGAAGACCAAGGACCCTGAAGAGCCGCAAAAGCAGAAGAGGGGAAAGGAAGCAACTGACCTGGTACCAACCACACCAGCCCTGTCTGCATCCCTCGTCGAAAATGTGCACCAAAGTCAATTCATCCTGCAGTTTTGTCTCCAGAAAACTGGGAGGACTGCCTGTCTTTTAAAAACACTCAAGACCTCCCATGAAGAGCCGACCTGTTCTCCAGCACACTCCAAAGATGAGAGACTGAAGCGTCCAGAATCGCCAAAACTTGACACATGCAATCAACACTGCATCTACCGTCTCCGACCAGAGTTGAAGTAGACCACCAGTGCCATCAAGGTTCCCCAGCCCTTCAGAATCTGAGTCCATTGTGGTTTCACCCCTCCTGGATTCCCTGACAACACCGGCAGCCTCTGCACGCAGCCCCCCTCTATCGCGACCACTCCAGTAAGGAAAACCCGACACCTAATGACACCTCTGCACCCGTCGCCCCTGAGCCATGGAGAGGAGCACCAAAGATGCCTATCTGTGCCCGAGCATTGTGAGGCCTGAGCCCCCTTGTTGGTTCAGCCTGACTCGCTTCGCAGTGACCGATCTCGACTGGAACACATTGGGCACCTGCTGCTGTTTTGCACCCTACGCCCGGCCGCTCCTTTGCTGCAGGTGCTGCATTGCTGGTGCTGCCTTGGATCTTGCCCACTACTCACCTTAACTCCTGGAGTTTGGTCTTGTAGGTAGCCGTACTCTACCTGTTTGCAGAACTTGTTTTTCCTCCCATAGGATTATATTGCAGAACTCAGAAATTGTACTGTCCACTTTTTCAAGTGAAAAGTATTCCTATGTAAAAATTTACTTACCTGAACGATTTTTCTCTGAGACCTAAACATATATAAAGGTACCTGCTATTCTTATAAATTGGTGTGGCTCTCCTTTTTGAGTCGTGTGTCTCATTTATTGACTATTGTGTGTATTTGTGGATGTCTTGCACCTTCTGTGTTAAGCCTAAGGCTACTTGACCACACTGCCTCAAAATGGAGCACATTGGGATTGCATAGCAAGCTCTGACCACTCACTGGGAAACTCCTGTCCCTTGACATACCGCGTAAAGGGTAGGCTTCCTACATTGGTGGCGCAGCAGTTGGGATGATTTGGGATATGCTGGACCACTTGGTTGATAAGTGATTCCACATCAGAATAAAACAATTGTCTTTACTTAATGTTTTTTTCCCAATTGTCGACTTTTTTCTAAATTGTTTTAAATAGCTGTAGGGCATTGGTTAAATCACTTTGCAAAACTGTTTAGAATTTAAAAGAATAAAGTAAGTTAGGTCTTTTGGGAAAGTAGTTACCATTTTTTTCTTAGTCCTTTAAAAAGTTCCCAACTACTTTAAACAGCATTCTGGATCAAGGGCCTTCCCAGGAACTCAACCTGGCACCCTATCAACACCTTAAGGTACCCCAACGTAAGGAGCTCTGTAAAGCCTGGAAACCTGCCAGAGGGCCTAAACCCACAAAAGCCCATCAGCAGCAGTTGTTGACAGAGAATGATAAGGCTTTGGCAAGTAGAAATCCCCCCGCTGGGGAAGAGGAGGATAACACAGAGATGAGGAAGTCAAAGATGACTCCATCTCTGTCCCCTCAGACAATACCTCTACAGAGAACACTTCTAGTAGTGTGGCAGAAGGTATACTGAAGATGCAGATCTTCAGAAGCTAGCCAAGAGGATAGCATTAGAGGCTAAACTTTTAGCTACAGAAAAAGAAAGAGCTGAGATGGGCCTAGGACCTACCTCAGTGGCAGCAAAACCAAAACTAGGGAGGAAACTTGTGACCCTAAAATCCCCAAAGATATTGTCTGAAAATAATCAGAAGATTATGATATCACCAAATGATTCACAGCATCTGAGAGCGCCTCTGGAGCCAGAAAGGTCAGCCATGGGTATTGGGGCTCTCACCTCTGGGAGTTGTTCTCTGGTAAATGCAGGGATAGACTCCAGACACTGAATAAGGCAGATGCTGAGTCCTATGACTTCATGAAGGACACCCTGATTGAGGGCTTTGGACTCACCACTGAAGTACACAGGGGGGTCAGGATCAGGGAGACTTCAAAAACCCAGAGTCAGACCTGGGTAGATTTTGTGGACTTTTCAGTGAAAACTCTAGGTTGCTGGCTAAAAGGTAACAATGTGCATGATTATGGGCTTTATAATTTAATTATGAAAGAATATTGGTGAAGTAGTTGTGTTCAAGAGAAGTTACATCAGTACCTGGTAGACCTAGTTACACTTGCTCCTCAAGAGTTGGGGAAGAAGGCAGACCACTGGGTCAAAACAAGGGTGACTGAAATTACCACTGGGGCGCGGGGTGGGCACCATTTGAAAGAGGCCAAAACACCCTCCCAATGGAAAGAGCTGATCAAGCAAAGGATAAAAACAAAGTATTCTAAAGTCCCCCAAAATCTTCTCAGGAGAGTGGGCCCAGATTCTTCCCAATCCAAAGGTGGGTGCAAAGGTCAAAACTGGGATACTAAAAAGGCTTGGTGTCATGACTGCAAGGCTCTTGGACCCTGAACTGGAAACCTACCTATCCGCACAAAAGGAATGCCTCTAGGGCACCTGCAGTAAGTGCAGTGCTATGTCTCCAGATGGGATTCCAGGGGGGTCTTGACCTTATCAGTGAACCCACTAAGGCAACTCTAGTTTCAGAGGGTGGGGTGGATGTAGCTGCCCTGGCCGGCTGGCCTAGTAATCTGGAAGGATCCACACAACAGCCACATATCAATTGGGTTAGAGTTGAAGCCCTGAGAGACACTGGTGCCAGTGTTACCATGGTGACTGAGCAACTAGTGTCGTCAGATCAGTACTTGACTAGCGAGACATATATAGTCCTCAACACTGATAATCAGGCTAAGGTACATCCCATGGCGATGCTATACTTAGAATGGGGAGGGGTTACTGGCCAAAAGAAGGAGGTGGTATCTCCTGCAATCCCTGTACAATGTCTGCTAGGCAATGATCTGGCGTCCTCATCATAGGCCGAGGTCAAAAGAAAGCCCCATGCAATTATGCTGGGTATACCTGAATGGGAGTGTGTAAAAACAAGAGCACAGTGCAAAGCCCAGGGTGAAAAAGTAGAGTTGGACTCTGGAATAATGTCCCAACCTACCAAGAGAAAGGGCAAGAAGTCTGAGAAATCAGCTTCTAAACAGATACCAGATCAGGTCCCCTCTCCTCAGGGAGATGGCCTGTCAGCCTCCTAGGGAACGGAGCCTCAGGAGTTTGGGACTTACCCGGCAGAGCTCTTGAGCCAAGGGAGACCCTCTAGGGAAGATCTGAGCGAGGGGCAGAGGACCTGTCCCGCTGTTGAAGGAATCAGAGAGCAAGCTAATGATTAGGAAAAGGGAGATGTCACTGGCTCCCACAGGACCTATTGGGAGGAGGGAGTCCTTTACACTGAGGCCAGGGACCCCACACCTGGTGCCACTAGAAGAGTGGCAGTGCCTCAGCAGTTTAGATAATTTCTCCTCACATTGGCCCATGACATCCCCTTAAGTGGGCATCTTGGCCAGGCTAAAATTTGAAGTAGGTTACTGAACGACTTCTGCTGGCCAGGTATGTCCCAGAAGGCCCTCTTAATTCCACTTCCAGTGGTTGGGGTTCCCTTTGAGAGAGCAGAGATTGAAATTGTTGGTCTCCTAGACATTCCAACATTATCAGGAAACAGATTTATACTTCTTGTAGTGAATCATGCAACCAGGTATCCTGAGGCAATTTCCATGAGTACTACTACTGCCCCTGCAGTAGCTAAAGCCCTCTTTCATATCTTTACAAGAGTGGGCTTTGAAGGTGGTGTCAGTCAGAGGTACAACAGTCATGTCTGGCAACCTGAAACACATGTGGGCTGAATGTGGTGTGACCTGAAAGTTCACAACCTCATATTACCAACAAACCAATGGCCTTGTCGAAAGATTCAAAAAGACATTGAAAGATATGATTGGTGGATTCCCTGAAAAACTCAGGAGATGGGATGTCTTACTTCCATTTCCACCTTTCACTTACAGGAAGGTGCCACAGAAGGGAGTAGCTTTCCCCCTTTGGACTTCTGTTTGGGCATCCTGTGAGGGGACCACTTTGCCTTGTGAGACCTCTCAGAGAACATAAACAGGATATTGTGGACTATGTGCTTGGGATATTCGCTCTTGAATGGCTGAGTACATGGAAAAAAGCATCCAAAAAACCTTGAGGACAGCCAAGAGCTCCAGATGCTCTGGTATGAAAAAGGCTGCACTGGTGGAGTTCCAACCAGGGCAGTAGGTGTGGGGATTGGAGCCTGTGGCTCCTACGGCCCTTCAGGACAAATGGAGTGGACCCTATCCTATCCTAGAAAGGAAAGGGGAAGTCACCTACTTGGTGGACTTTGGCTCTTGCAGAAACCCCAAAAGTGTTATTCATGTCAATCGCCTTAACCCCTATCATGACAGAGTTGAGATGATCATGCTAATGGTCACGGATGAAGGAGAGGAAGCTGAGAGTGAACCTCTCCCCGATTTCCTCTCCACCAACCCCAAGGATGGCTCAGTTGAAGGAGTGGTCTTTTCATACTCCCTCATTGATCAACAGCAGACTGACTGCAAGCAAGTCTTGCATCAGTATGCTGAGCTCTTCTCTTTCACCCCTGGCCAGACTACCTTATGCAGACATGATGTGGACACTGGGGGCAGGGTACCTGTGAACAATAAACAGACAATCTGATCTGTCAAAGAGAGCATCAAATCTGAAGTAAGCAAGATGCTGAAATTGGAAGTCATTGAGCACCCTGAGAGCCCCAGGGCCAGCCTAGTTGTCTTAGTCCCCAAGCCTCATCAAGGGTGGAAAGAGAGAAATGAGATTAGATTTGGTGTGGACTATAGGTGCTTCAATGCTGTAATAAAAACGGATGCACACCCAATTCCTAGGGCTGATGAGCTAATTGACAGATTAGGGGCAGCCAAATATCTCAGTACTTTTGATCTCACATCAGGATAATGGCAGATAGGTCTGACCCCTGGAGCAAAAAAGAAATCAGCATTCTCGACTCCTGATGGGCATTATCAGTTTACTGTTATGTCTTTTGGATTCAAGAATGCCCCTGCCATGGGGGAGGCGGAGCTAACCGCCAAACACAATGGCCGCCATGTAGCGGAACTCCCGAGAGCCCCTAAATAAACTCCTGACAAATCCGTACAAATATCTAGGCTCGGAGCCCAGGACATACTGCTTACGACGCAGCAGCTCCGAGGCACCCAAGGTACTGCGCAGACAATCCCGCGTGGCCCGTGAAGACAGAAAGGCAGAGCCGGGCCTGTGGCCTTGTGTGGTGTACAAGGCCTTGCACTGGAGGCAGCCGAGCAGCGGACGACAGTCTCCAGCCAGCCCCACCGGGCCTGCGGCAGTGAGTGGCGCCCGGGCACGGTGCCCACGACCCCTCCCCCCCACCCCACCCACAAACAAGATGCGTGAAATAAGAGGGGCGGGCAACCACCATGGCAATCGTGGCAGGGCCTCAAGAGAAGACAATAGGGTGGTGGGCTCCAAGACCCGGGCCGCTTCCCCGCCAAAGCAGCAGCTACCAGCCACGCAGGGGTTGGTGCAGTCGAGGGAGAGGCCCTGCTGATGGTGCAATTTTCGTGGCCCCATGCCTGAGAGAAGGCTGCAACCATGTGGCACAGGGGGGCAGGTGCTGGAGCCTGGCTTGCTCCCCAGAGCGACTGGCAGGCCCTTGAGTAAATTGGACGCGAGGTGACCCCTCCCCCCCCACAAGGGCCTGGATGTTGATGCAGCGTCCTGAGGCCTAGCATGTGTGGCCGCAAAGGAAAGGGGACAGGCTGTGGGACGGAGGCCGCCCGCAAAGGGACTACGAAGGCGATAAAAGCAACCCAAGCCGCAATTACAGTGCAAGACCAACAGAGCCCAGGCCACTTCCAAGAGAATACGGGAAGGCAGAGCGTGTGCCAGCCTGCCCCCCACCACCCGTGCCCAGTAGAGACGTGACCAGCGAGCCAACCAGGACTGCTGCTCCCCTGAAAAGTGAGAGCATGAGCCCTGAGTACATATGGGAAGAGGGCAGGCCCAGTAAGAGCGTGTCCTGGATGCAGAAGGAGGACTGAGACCTCCTACCACAAACACTCGCTGGACACTTATATGCAGCTAGTTCAGTGTCCACAAACCTGCTTCAGAGGTACTGAGTGACATCTTCAATGTGTGGAATCTCTGCAGTGGTGTGAAGGCGGCTCGGAGTGGCACAGCGACAGCTGGAGCAGTGGTCCCCCACGCTGAGATGCCAAGTGGTTTAAATCATGGCAGGTATCATTCGCTACAGCAAGCATCCAAGTAGGGTCGCTGCTTCCTACACCTGTGACACCATGACGGGCAGCAGAGGTGCGAAGACAGGACACCAGCTTAAACTTGATAAGTTCACCCAACCTAGAGAGGCCGCTAGGAGCCAAAGACCAGAAAATGGAAATGATGAACACGACCCCAGAAGACGTTATGGTAGCAATACAGGGAGTGCGTGGAGCCCTGGAATCCGTTGACTCAGTCGTAACAGAGGTGGCACTGATAAGGGCTGATTTCCAAAACCTAGGAGCCAGAGTGAAGGAGGGGGAAGGCTCCCTAAAGAAGGTCAAAGATGACTCGGCTACACTCAAGGCATAAGTACTTGAACTCAGGCCACCACGGCGTCACTAGAGGCGAAAGTCGGGGACCTCAAAGGACGATCCCACCACAACAATATTAGAATATTAACTAAGGTACCCAAGAAAACCAAAGGACCAAAAGTAGACTTATTTGTGGAGGACCTCATTCTCAAACATTTGCAACCGCGAGGACTTTCCAAGTATTTCTTGGTAGAGGAAGCACACCGCACCCCATGCACCTCCCCCCCACCAAACCAGGTGCAGCCCACCCCCATACACCCCATTATTGCAAGGATTATCAACCATAGAGACCGCAATGTAATCCTTCAGGCAGCCAGATGTGCCCCCCCACCCCCCACACATAGACAATGCATGCATAGCATTCTTTCCTGACTTTACGATTAGAGTGCAGAAATTACCCCATAGCTTCCTGGAGGTCAAACGAGCCCTAAAGGGACGGGAGCTAAAATACTCAATGCTCTTTGTTTGCAGTACCCCCACCCCACACTTTTTGCCAGATATTGATGCTGCCTTGACTAAGCATGTGCTGGGATAATGCTAACCAGGCCACAGCATCAGTGTTCTTTCCCTAAAAATGTACTATTGTTTCCACAATTGGAACACATCTGGCATACAAATAAGTCCCTTGTAAAAGGTACCAGTGGTACCAAGGGCCCTGTGACCAGGTAAGGTCCCTAAGGGCTGCAGCATGTGCTGTGCCACCCTAAAGGACCCCTCACCTAACGTGTGCACTGCCATTGCAGATTGTATGGGTTGGTGGGGAGAAAAAGGCAAAATCAACATGGCATCCCCCTCAGGGTGCTATGCCCACAAAATACTGCCTGTGGCATAGGTAAGTCACCCCTCTAGCAGGCCTTACAGCCCTAAGGCAGGGTGCACTATATCACAGGTGAGGGCATAGCTGTATTAGCAATATGCCCCTACAGTGTCTAAGTCCATTCTTAGACACTGTAAGAGCTGTGTGGCCATATTAAATATATAGTCTGGGAGTTTGTCAAAATGAACTCCACAGTTCCATAATAACTACAATGAATACTGGGAAGTTTGGTATCAAACTTCTCAGCACAATAAATCCCCACTGATACCAGTGTGGGATTTATTTAAAAAATGCACAAAGAGGACATCTTAGAGATGCCCCTTGTATTTTACCCAATCCTTCAGTGCAGAACTGACTTGTCTGTGCCAGCCTGCCACTGAGAGACGAGTTTCTGACCCCATGGGGTGAGAGCCTTTGTGCTCTCTGAGGCCAGAAACAAAGCCTGCACTGGGTGGAAGTGCTTCAGACATCCCCTCTGCAGGAACTGCAACACGTAGCGGCAAGCCTCAGGCTTTGTGTTACAATGTCCCAGGGCACTCCAGCTAGTGGAGATGCCCAGCCCCTGGACAAAGCCTCACTTTTGGCGGCAAGTTCGGTAGGAAAATTAGGGAAAGCAGGGAGGAGTGAACACCACAGCCAGGACCACCCCTAAGGTGTCCAGCGCTGAGGTGACCCCTCCCTGCAGAATCCTCCATCTTGGTTTGGAGGACAGGGACCACTAGGGATAGGAATGTGCCCCCCCCTTTCCAAAGGAAGTGGGCACAAGGAGGGTGTAGCCACCCTCAGGGACAGTAGCCATTGGCTATTGCACTCTGACCCCTAACACGCCCCTACTTCTAGGATTTAAGGGCCTCCCTGCACCCAACTCACCAGATTCCTAACGACCTCACAAGAAAAAGGAGGACTGCTTAGCTGAAACCCCAGCAGAGAAGGAAAGGAGACAACTGACTTGGCACCAGCCCTACTGGCCTGTCTCCTGCTTCAAAGAACCTGCAACAGAAAAGAGACGCGTCCTGCTTGTCCAGCGACCCCTGAAAAACCTCCAGAGGACTGCCTGCATCACAGAGGATCAAGAAACTCCTGTGGACAGCAGCCCTGTCTAAAAGAAACTGCTTCTAAAGGACTCCCACCTCACTCCAGAAGCAGGAGTCCTAACCACCCTGCATCCGACGCCCACAGCCCAAGTCCAGTTGGCCCAACCAAACTGAGAGGACCCCCAGGTGACGGCGACCAAGTGCCCACACTGGGTTGACCTCTTCCCGAGGACTCCCCTGACCACGACTGTCCTGGACAAAGATAACCAATGCCAAAGGACCCACTGCACCCGCAGCCTCCAGGCTTTGGAGAAATCGACACCCACTGCAGCAACAATCAACAGGCGGCCCTCTACCCTGTCCGACTGGTGGTGTGCCCAAGACGCCCCCTGGGCCTCGCCTGCAGCGCTTGAGTGACCCCCGGGGTCCCCTCAGAGTTTAATTGGAAACCTGATGCCTTGTTTGCACCCTGCACCCAGACACCCCAGTGCTGCTGAGTGTGTGGGATTGGTGCCTACTTGGGGCCCCTCCAGTGCTCTCTTGAACCCCCCTGGTCTGCCCTCCGAGTCGTGGGTACCCCTTGTCTCCGTAGGAGCCCATGCTAAATTTATTCAACTTTGACCTCTGCACCGGGCTGGCCGCGTGTTGCTGGTGGTGGGTATTTGGGGTTAACTTGAACCCCCAACGTCGGACTACCTATACCCCCGGAGACTGGAACTGTAAGTTGTGTACTTACCTCTAAAACTGTACTTTATTTTCTTCCCCCAGAAACTGTTCAGAAAATGCACTGTCTCAACTTTTAAAATAGACATTCTGTTATCTTGAAAACTGTTTACTTGACTAACGTGAAACAAAGTTACATTGATGTCTATGCTAAGTACTTACCTGCAACAGTATTTACTTCTGAACAGGATCTTGTGGTTCTAGTAATAAAAAAAAAGAACATATTTTTCTATATAAAATCCTATTGGTCTGGAGTTAAGTCATTGAGTGTGTGTTTCGTCTATTGCTTGTGTGTGTACAACCAATGCTTAACACTACTGTGGTATCGTTATTGGTTTTGTTATTGTTTGTAGCATTTAGCATTTATTATATCCCTTATATTATTTATTTTATCTTTTCACTTTCTGTTCTTTATTTTATTTGCTTCATGTATTATGGTATCTTCCAGCTGCCCCTGCTCCAACAATTGTACTGTCTAGAATGTTGATGTGATTCCTGGCGGTTGGTGAAGGATCGGAGTAGGAGTGGCTGGAGTTTCTTTCCCTCCTACTTGAAGAAATAAATACGATTTTCTGCTGAATTTTTTGGCATTTTTATTGCATCTTACTTCAACTACCCTCGGATAAACCTAACTGCTCGACCACACCCGCACAAATAGAGCATTAGTATTATCTATTTTTGACTCTGTCGAACCCCTGGACTCTGTGCACACTATGGCCCATACTTCAACTACCCTCGGATAAACCTAACTGCTCAACCACACCCGCACAAATAGAGCATTAGTATTATCTATTTTTGCCTCTATCAAGCCTCTGGGGAACCCCTGGACTCTGTGCACACTATGGCCCTCATTACAACCCTGGTGGTCGGTGGAGAAGTGGCGGTAACACCGCAAACAGGCGGGCGGTAATAAAAAATGAAATTACAAGCATGGCGGTGGCCGCCATGCAAAACCGCCACTTCTCCACTCCGACTGCCAGGTTGGTAGCGACCGCCGGGCTGGAGACTTCGGTCTCCAGCCAAGCAGCCGTCACTACACCACCAGAGCGTATCACGACCCCGCATACTCCCATGGATTTTGTGGGGTCTGTACCACCACAGAATCCATGGCGGTAGGCACTATCAGTGCCAGGGAATACATTCCCTGGCACTGATAGGGGTCTCCCCCACCTCCCCAGAGTCCTCCCCTCAAACCCACGACCCCCCTAGAACCCACCAAAGGTGGTAGGACCCCCCTCCCCACACCCCACCCACGCACACAACTACACATACATGCACTCATACACATAGACATTTTCCATACAAACAACACCCCACCGCATGCATACACGCACTCTCACACCCTCTCTACACACTCACACAACACCCCCCTCCCCTAACGGGCGATCACCTTACCTGGTCTGGTGATCCTCCAGGAGGGAACGGGATCCATGGGGGCTGCTCCGCCGCCAGTTCCCCGTCACCAGAACACCGCCACACCGAATCATGGGACGTGATTCGGTGGGCGGTGTTCTGATGATGTGGCGGTGGAGGTGGAGCAGCCTCCACTTCTCTGCCGACCACCAGTATGGCTGCTGGCGGCTCTCCATCCGGAAAAGGGCGGAGGGCTGCCAGCAGTCATGATACGCTGTGCAGAAAACTGCCTCCACTAGCAGTCTTCAGCAAGGCAGTACCTCAGCGGTCTTGCTAAAAGACCGCCGAGGTCCAAATGAGGGCCAATATCTCATTTTCTTATAGTATATATATAGAGCCAGCTTCCTCCATATATCCGACACAGCTCAGAACGATTGACAAGGGCAAAACCCATCACTTCTGCTCCCAGAGGATGCCTGGTGGAATGCCGTGGAAGTCCCACTTCACCGGGCAGAGATATCTGACAAGCGGCAGCCCAGGAACAAGACTCAGACTGAATGACATTTAAAGACCGGAGCCGTTGCTGCAATACCAGAGTTGGAGACAGACATGATGTGCCCTTCTGAACAGGGGCATAGATGTGTCCCAACAGTGGCTGACTGGAAGCCGCAACTTACAACAGACAGCAACTTGGTAACACAGTTTAGCTCAGGGGGCAGGGGCAATGACCAGAGCTCGCTGGCCACTCCCCCCCCCCCCTTTTCAGTATCTAGTTACTTTATATATGGCTGATAGGCACTCTGCATTGTTGGGGTGACATGTAGTTTAAGACCCGCTACCCAGAGAGGGGGTTAACTTGGTTAGGGATTGTTATTGGTTTTTTGCAGTTGTTATGTTTCATACAAGTCAAAACTATGCACAGGGTGAAGAGAAGAGGCTAAGGTACAGGGCCCTGGTGGCACCTACAGTTAGACGTAGCAGCACACATTGGGGCAGACACTCCTCAAACACCAAATTGCATGGTGACACGAACACTATGCGTTCTCTCCTGGAACGTTTTCGGACTCGGGGATAAAATCAAAAGGGAAGCAGTCCTCCAGTCCCTCAGACAGCATTCCCCAGATGCGGTGCTCCTACAGGAATCCCACCTGCTGGGGAATAACTATTGGGCACTACACAGGTGGGGCTACAGAACAGTTGTGTGCGCAGCCTGTACCGCTCTCCCTTGACATTGGACATAGTTGGCCAGACGATCAGGGTAGACATGCAGCTCTCTCCAGGACCTGGGAAGCGTAGGAGGATGGCCTGGCTTATAGTGGGTACCTTATGGTACTTACACCTTGTGCCAGGTCCAGTTATCCCTCATTAGTAGATTAGTAGTGTTCTAGCAGCTTAGGCTGATAGAGGTAGCTATAGCAGAGCAGCTTAGGCTGAACTAGGAGACATGCAAAGCTCCTACCATACCACTTATATCATATAGCAGTATATCCCAAGAAAACACAATACTCAGAGTTACTAAAAATAAAGGTAATTTATTTTAGTGACAATATGCCAAAAGGATCTCAGAGGATATACTCCCTTAGGAGGTAAGTAAAATACACAAAATATACACACAAACCAAAATCAGGTAAGTAAAACACTTAGAAAAGTAGTGCAAACACTGTAGAACACAATAGAATGCAATAGGAGAAAATAGGCCTAGGGGGCAACACAAACCATATACTCCAAAAGTGGAATACAAACCACAAATGGACCCCAGGTGTAGTGTGTAGATGGTCGCTGGGAGTGTAAGAAAACATAAAGGGTGTCCAAGATACCCCACCCCCAAGACCCTGAAAAGTAGGAGTAAAGTTATCCCACTACCCCAGAAAGACAGTAAAGTCGAGATAGGGGATTCTGCAAGGACAACAACTGACTGCAAAGCACTGAAGACGGATTCCTGGATCTGAGGACCTGCAAAGGAAGGGGACCAAGTCCAAGAGTCACGCAAGTGTCCGGGGGGGCAGGAGCCCACTAAACCCCGGATGAAAGTGCAAAAGGGCTGCCTCCGGGTGCAAGAAGCTGAAGATTCTGCAACAACGGAAGGTACCAGGAACTTCTCCTTTGGTCAGAAGATGTCCTACGGCGTGCAGGAGGATGCAGAGTTGTTTCCACGCAGAAAGACCACAAACAAGCCTTGCTAGCTGCAAGAGTCGCGGTTGAAGATTTTGGGTGCTGCCAGGGCCCAGGAAGGACTAGGAGGTTGCCCCTTGGAGGAGGAGACAGAGGGGTCGCTCAGCAAAAGAGAGAGCCCATGCAGAAGCAGGCAGCGCCCGCAGAAGCACCTGAATAGGCATTCAGAAAATCTGAGCACAGCAGTCGTCTCAGCACAACAAGAGTGTCCCACGAAGTTAGAGGTCAACTCAGCGAGTTGAGCAATGTAGGACGGAGTGCTGGGGACCTGGGCTAGGCTGTGCACAAAGGAATCCTGGCAAAGTTGCACAGAAGCCCTAGTAGCTGCAGTTCACGCAGTACACAGGATTATTGTCTGGCGTGGGGAGGCAATGACTTACCTCCACCAAATTTGGACAGAAGGACCACTGGACTGTCGGGGTCACTTGGATCCAGCTCCTGTGTTCCAGGGACCATACTCGTCAAGATGGGAGGGGACCCAGAGGACCGGTGATGCAGAAGTTTGGTGCCTGCGGTAGCAGGGGGAAGATTCCGTCGACCCACTGGAGATTTCTTCTTGGCTTCCAGTGCATGGTGAAGGCAGACAGCCCTCAGAGCATGCACCACCAGGAAACAGTCGGGAAAGCCGGCAGGATTAGGCGCTACAACGTTACAGGTAGTCTTCTTTCTACTTTGTTGCGGTTTTGCAGGTGTCCTGGAGCAGTCAGCGGCAGAAGTCGAAGAGGGAAGTGAAGAGGACCTCACCTCTGGTGAGCTCTTGCATTCGTTATCTGAAGAGGAGCCCACAGGAGAGACCCTAAATAGCCCTCAGAGGAGGATTGGCTACCAAACCAGGTAACAGCCTATCAGGAGGGGTCTCTGACGTCACCTGCTGGCACTGGCCACTCAGAGGTCCCCACTGTGCCATCACACCTCTGCATTCAAGATGGCTGAGGTCTGGGGCACACTGGAGGAGCTCTGGGCACCACCCCTGGGGTGGTGATGGACAGGGGAGTGGTCACTCCCCTTTCCTTTGTCCAGTTTCGCACCAGAGCAGAGGCTGGGGTTTCCATGAACCGGAGTAGACTAGTTTATGCAAGGAGGGCACCATCTGTGCCCTTCAAAGCATTTCCAGAGGCCAGGAGAGGCTACTCCTCTCAGGCCCTTAACACCTATTTCCAAAGGGAGAGGGTGTAACACCCAGTCTCAGAGGAAATCCTTTGTTCTGCCTTCCTGGGACTGTGCAGCCTAGGCCCGGGGGGGGGGGCAGAAACCTGTATGAGGGTTGACAGCAGCGGTAGCTGCAGAGAAAACCCCAGAGATCTAGTTTGGCAGTACCCGGGGTCCATGCTGGAGCCCCGGGATGAATGGGATTGGCACCAGAATGGTATTGGGGGGACAAATCCATAACCTTAGACATGTTACATGGCCATGTTCGGAGTTACCATTGTGAAGCTACATATAGGTATTTACCTATATGTAGTGCACGTGTTTAATGGAGTCCCCACACTCACAAAGTCCGGGGAAATTGCCCTGAACAATGTGGGGGCACCTTGGCTAGTGCCAGAGTGCCCTCACACTTACTAACTTTGCACCTAACCTTCACTAAGTGCGTGTTAGACATACAGCTGACTTACAAGTTACTTAAGTGCAGTGAAAAATGGCTGTGAAATAACGTGGACGTTATTTCACTCAGGCTGCAGTGGCAGTCCTGTGTAAGAATTGTCTGAGCTCCCTATGGGGGGGGGGGGCAAAAGAAATGATACAGCCCATAGGGATCTCCTGAAACCAAAATACCCTGGGTACCTATGTACCATATACAAGGGAATTATAAGGGTGTTCCAGTGTGCCAATCAGAATTGGTAAAATTAGTCACTAGCCTGCAGTGACAATTTTAAAAGCAGAGAGAGCATAAACACTGAGGCCCGTATTTATACTTTTTGACGCTAAACTGCGCTAACGCAGTTTAGCGTCAAAAAGTTTAGCGCCGGCTAACGCCATTCTGAAGCGCCATGCGGGCGCCGTACTTATTGAATGGCGTTAGCCGGCGCTAGCAGACCGGCGCTGCCTGGTGTGCGTGGAAAAAAACCACGTACACCAGGCAGCGCCGGCGTTGGGGAAAATGGCGTTAGGGCGTCTTAAAATGGTGCAAGTCAGGTTGACGCAAAAAAATCGCCTCCACCCGATTTGCGCCATTTTTAACGACACCCAGACGCCATTTACATGACTCCTGTCTTAGTAAAGACAGGAGTCATGCCCCCTTGCCCAATGGCCATGCCCAGGGGACTTATGTCCCCTGGGCATGGTCATTGGGCATTGTGGCATGTAGGGGGGCACAAATCAGGCCCCCCTATGCCCCAAAAAAATATTTAAAAAAAAATAAATATATACTTACCTGAACTTACCTGAATGTCCCTGGGATGGGTCCCTCCATCCTTGGGTGTCCTCCTGGGGTGGGCAAGGGTGGCAGGGGGGGTCCCTGGGGGTATGGGAGGGCAGCTGTGGGCTCATTTTGAGCCCACAGGTCCCTTAACGCCTGCCCTGACCCAGGCGTTAAAAAGAGGCGCAAATGCGGTTTTTTTTGCCCCGCCCACTCCCGGGCGTGATTTTTGCCCGAGAGTATAAATACGACGCATTTGCGTCGCAGTCATTTTTTTAGACGGGAACGCCTACCTTGCATCTCATTAACGCAAGAAAGGCGTTCACGCAAAAAAATGCCGCTCTTTCCTCATACTTTGGCGCTAGACGCGTCTAACGGCAAAGTATAAATATGGCGTTAGTTTTGCGCCGAATTTGCGTCGAAAAAAACGACGCAAATTTGGTGCAAACGGAGTATAAATATGCCCCTGAGGTTCTCGTTAGCAGAGCCTCAGTGATACAGTTAGGCACCACACGGGGAACACATACAGGGCATATGTTATGAGCACTGGGATCCTGACTAGCAGGATCCCAGTGACACAGGCAAAAACAAACATACACACAAGTAAAAATGGGGGTAACATGCCAGGCAAGATGGTACTTTCCTACAGGAGGAAACAGTAATCAACATCCTATCAGTATATATTCCACCACGGCTCCATTAGGATACACATTCCATGTTAAACACTCTCTTATTAGGACTCCCCTCTGCAGAATTCCTAGTGGGAAGGACCTTAATGCCATCCTAAATGATGTCACCTACTGGCAACCCCCCCAGAAAGGCAACCTCCACTAAGCAAACTTTGTCTGACTCCCTGACCAGGCAGGGCCTAATAGATGTGTGCCGAGTTTGCCACCCAAATGAGCATCAATTTACATTTCACTCCGCAGCCCATAGCAGTCTCTCCCGTATTCACTATCTACTTATGCTAGCCCAGCAAATGCCACGAGGACGAGAAATCTGCCACCTGGCACGTAGCGTATCAGACCACTACTCCCTATGGATGGTCTATGGCCCACATGAATCAGAGACAGATCGTAATAAATCCATGGTACCTTAGGGTGCCGAAAGTTAAGGCGGCCCTGTTGGCAGCAATTAAGCATTACTTTGAGCAAAATGCCCTTCCAATAGCCTCAGCACAAACAGTGTAGGAAGCATATAAAATAGTGATCAAAGAGGTGGGTCTTTCTGAGATGGTGGGACAAAAAAAGAGAAAGATGTGCGCAAGTGCAAACCTTAGAGAGGGAGAGATCCTGACATTACAATTGACCCCACCTCCGACCTACGGGAGGCTGACACGACCCATAAACTAATTCTTAAACAGCGCAAATAGCAAGATGTAGCACAGGAGGAGGCTAAAACCCAGTACAGGGTGACCCAGTGGAAATTGTACAACATGGGGGACAAGGCAGGGAAGCTGCTTGCCTGGCTCGATAGAAGGGACACGGCATGCCGCTGGTTGGGCACTATCCAGAATAAGTCCGGCTCCACTATTGGTGACAGCGAGGGTATCATGAGTGTCTTCGGGAGCCCTTCTGCCCTCCCAGCATAAAGTAGTATCACAGGGCCGCACAGTTGACATCGATCAACTATCTACCGAATGGACAGGAGGCTGCTAAAACCGATTATTTGAGGGCCCTATGTTCCTCCCCCTGGCTGTCATGCAAGCTTGGCCTCACGCCACTGACCGATGGCTACTGGCATGCCACACACAAGGCCCTGGTCGGGGGGGGGGATGGGGGAATTAACTCAAGTCACCCCGCTCTGGGATGCTGAGGCACTGGACCCTCTGGGTGACCTCCCCCGGTTCGCGATGTGGGATCTTATTGGCATATCAAAGATCAGGGACCTCTGGCCATGCAATGCAATCAAGACCGTCAGCGAACTGCAATGCTGTCAAAACCTTCAGCGAACTGCAGGAGAAGTATGAGCTGGCTCCTTCGGAAGAACTTCAGCTACCTACGAGTGCGACATGCATTACAGGCAGCACTCCGTAAGGGGATGAACTCCCCCAGGCCTCTTCCCTGGAGCATAGATTATTAGAGGAGCTCTTATAAAAAAAGTTATCTCCTTCACCTACAAAACCATATTCAACAACTCACAAGACACGCTTCAAAATCTTAAACAGCAGTGGGAACGAAACTTGGGTGGAGATGGAGGAATGGAAAGAGGAGCTGGCATCCCTGAGGGAGGTGGGAATTTGCTCCAGGTTTCAACTGATTCAGTTGAAAATACTCTATAGAAAATACTTACCATGTACACTCAAATTCAGAATGGGTAGGGCCTCAGATGGCCTATGTTTTAGGGGATGCAGGAGTCCTCCCTACATGTTCCAACATTAGACAGTACTGGTCCACGGTACTGGCGTGTCTTAGTGGGCTCCTAACAGGGGAACTGTCTTTATCAATGAAGAGATGCTTGCTGAACATTTGGGGACCCATGGACCTGGGCAGGTCAGAAAGACTACTGGTAACACTTGGCATGGTGGTCGTAAAGAGAAATATTGCCACACTGTGGGGTTTGGCAGTAGTGCCAGTACTGCAAGATTCGACGAGAGACATGAATTGGTGTATGATTGCTTTATGAGTAGGGGATGCCCGTCAAAATGCGGGAAGGTGTGGGAGAAAGGGAACAACTACAGAGGAGGTCTTTGTATCCTTCCCCCTGCAGTCACATAAAACACACACTTGGGATAGACAAAGTGCCACAGAGGAAAGCCTCTAAAAACCATGGATCAAGGCGGGAAACCTCAGGGATGGGGATGGCTGTAGCTATCAAGGTCATGTCCTGTTTACAGTGCTCTGTGCTGAGAAAAACCTGCAATATATACTTGCCAACCCTTCAATTAAGACATTTTTACAAAAATTGAAACAAATAAAGAAAAAAAGAAAATAAGAATGCCCCTGGTCACTTTTCAGAGGTTGATGAAGAAGGTCCTGACTGGGCTGGAAGACTTTAGTGCAGCATATCTTGATGATATTGCTGTATTTAGCTTCACCTGGCAGGATCACCTGATCCACATGGGGGAGGTCCTGGAGGCTCTGAAAAGTGCAGGCCTCATAATCAAGGCAAGCAAGTGCCAGATAGGGCAGGGAACTGTTGTGTACTTGGGACCCCTTGTAGGTGGAGGCCAAGTTCAACCACTACAACCCAAGATCCAGACCATTCTGGACTGGGAAGCTCCAACCACCCAGATTCAGGTCAGGGCATTCCTTGGCTTGACTGGGTACTACAGGAGGATAGTGAAGGGCTATGGCACCATTGTGGCACCCATCAAAGAACTTCCCTCCAAGAAGATGCCAAAGAAAGTGAACTGGACAGTGAGCTGTCAAAAGGCTTTTGACACTCTTAAAGAAGCAATGTGCTCAGCACCCATTCTGAAAGTTCCAGATTACTCAAAACAGTTGACTGTGCAGATAGATGCTCTGAACATGGGATAGGAGCAGTCCCATCCCAAATCAATGATGATGGGTGTGACCAACCTGTTGCTTTCATTAGCAGGAGGTTACTTCCCATAGAGAAGTGTTGGGAGATTGAGAGGGACGCCTTTGCCATGGTTTAGTCTCTGAAGAAGTTGAAGCCATACTTGTTTGCCTCTAACTTCTTTGTTCAAAGTGACCACAGGCCTCTCACATGGCTCATTCAGATGAAAGATGAAAACCCAAACTGTTGAGGTGGTCCATCTCCCTACAGGGAATGGACTTTTCAGTGGAACACAGAACTGGGAATGACCATGCCAATGTAGATGGCCTTTCCAGGTTCTTCCACTTAGAAGATTAAGACTCTCTAGAGAAAGGTTAGTTTTTCAAAAGGGGCGGGGGAGGTATGTAGGAAAGTGGCTCTTTTTGACACGATTACCTACCCGCCCCCGCATTTTTTGCCTGGTATCTGATGTGATTTTGACCAAAAGTGCACTGGGTTTTTTGCTAACCACACCCCCAGTGCCAGATCTCTTTCCCTAAACTGTACAATTTTTTTTCTCAATTGGCAAATCTTTTAACACCCTCTGAAAGTCCCTAGTAAATGGTACCCAGGGCCTGAGGTGCTAAAGAGGGTCCCTAAGGGCTGAAGCACGAATTGTGCAAACCTAAAGGACCCCTCACCAAGCACGATAGGCTGTCACTGCACACTGCATGCAATATATGTTAAGTCACCCTTACAGCAGGCCTTATGGCCCTAAAACAGGGTGTATTATATTACACGTGAGGGCATATCTGCAAAAGCAGATATGCCCTAGCTATGTCGTTGTCAACTCTCAGACATAGTAAGTGTCCAGGGAATCCATTTTAAATGCATGTGCTGGACACTGGTCAGTACGGGTTCCCCAGCTTACATGATGGCTTCACTGAAGATTTTTGGTATCAAGCATCTCATACTGATAAGCCGACGCTGATTCCAGTGATGGATTTATCAATACATGCACCCAGAGGGCAACTTAGAGGTGCCCCCTAAAACCATAGCAGCTTCTGGTGTGTTTCCTAACTGGTTTCTCCCAGCCTGCCACCCAAGACACAGTGCTGGCCCCCTAGGGTGAGAGCCTTCTGCTCTCAGGAGGCCCAGAACAAAAGCCTGTCTGGGAAGAGGGTGTAACACCCTCTCCCACAGGGTGACCTGCTGATTAGCCTTCCTAAGACAGCCAACCTAAAAGGGCTGCCACCTTCAAATGCAAATCTCGCTTCACCCACAGGAGAGGAAGCCACCCTCGCTGTCCAGAGCTTATTTGGCACCTGGGCTGGTAGGAAAATTAGCTAGTTGGGTAAACAGGCTACGTCGAGGTGGACACTAATTTTCAAAGGTAGCTATCTTTGTGATGGCATACGTAGGAATTCTGGGACAAGGTTATGCCCACTTCCCACAGAAAGGGGTCATACAGGGGGCTTAGTTTGGCTACTATCCTACACACCCCCAACGTCCCTGATTTCAGTATTTAGGGGAGCCCCTGGCACCAGAAAAGCAGATCATGAAGACCAAGGACCCTGAAGAGCTGCGAAAGCAGTAGAGGAGAAAAGAAGCAGCTGACCTGGTACCAACCCCACTGGCCTTTCTGCATCCCATGACGAAAATCTGCACCAAAGTCGACTCGTCCTGCAGTTGTGTCTCCAGAAACCTGGGAGGACTGCCTACCTTCATAAAAGACTCAAAACCTCCCATGAACATCGGACCTGTTCTCCAGCAAACTCAGGGAGACTCTGAAGCCTCCGGAACCACCAAAACCCGGCACTTGCAGTCACCAATTCACCAGTCATCACTGACCCGAGCTGAAGTGGACAACCGGTGCCAACAAGGCTCCCAGCCCGCTAGAATCTGAGTCCATTGTGGTTTCACCCCTTCTGGACTCCCCGACGATGCTTGAAGCCTCCACGCAACCCCCCACTACCGTGACCGTTCCGGTAAGAAAAACCCGACACCTAAAGACACCTCTGCACCCGTCGCCCTGAGCCGCGGAGAAGAGGACCAAAGGTGCCTACCTGTGCCCAAGCATCGGGAGGCTTGAGCCGCCCTGCTGTTGATTCAACCCGACTGGCCTCCTGGCCACAGCCTGCAGACTCTTTTCACAGTATCAGATCTCCACTGAAATGTATTGGGCACCCAATGCGGTTTTGTACCCGGCCGTCCTGTGCCACTGGTGCTGCTTTGGACCTTGCACACTACTCACCTTAATTCTTACATCGAAGTCCTCTATCTGTTTGCAGAACTTGGTTTTTTCTCCCATAGGATAACACTGCAGAACTCTGAAATTGCACTGTCCATTTTTTTAAGTGAAAATAATTCCTATTTAAAAACATACCTACCTGAACGATTTTTCCTCTGATGCATATACACATATAGAGATACTTGCTATTTTTATAAATTGGTGTGCCACTCCCTTTTGAGTAATGTGTCTCAATTATCGACTATTGCATGTATTTGTGCATGTCTTGCACTCCTCTGTGTTAAGGCTAAGGCTGCTCGTCCACACTACCTCCAAACAAATCACTTTGGTATTGCATAGCAAGCCATGTCCACTCAATGGGGAACCCCTGGACCCTTTACACGGTATTGACATACCACGTAAAGGGCCAGCTTCCTACATCGGGTATTAGAGAAAGGGGACTCAGGTGGTGTGCAAGTGTGTGATGTAGTCGTAAGTACTTGGAAAGCGGGATCTGTGTACCTCAGTATGGAGGTCCAGAAATGACTTCATATGGGCGGCCAGCCAGGCATCCCCCATCTTCAACAGGCCAATTAGATTCCCACTTGCTGAATTCCTGAAACTGTGAACAGTGATCTAGCTAGTAATCCTGAGATTCCACCTGAGCTATCTCAGAACCAACTTACAGCCCAACAATACCACCCTAGTTGCCTCAGTGAGGGCCAGGAAATAGGGGGCCTATATAGCATATCCAGAACCTATCCTGGCCAACCTGGTCTAATTTTGCACAGTAGACAGGATTGTGCCATCCTTTGCACAATCAGTCATTTAATACCAGCAGCTGCAATGATTTAGATGAGGTCCTGTGGTTGAGGGCTGGGAGAGGAAGAAGAGGACAACATCTACACAGTTAGCAATCCTGTCCTTTGGCCCAGTTCCCCAGTTTAAACTCCACACTTGGATGGCAAATCTAGTCCACACTGCAAGCGTCTCCATTGCTAGGGCACAGGGGGCAACAAAGGGCAGCCCTGCCTGGTACCTTTGCAGATAGGGAAAGGGACAGAGACTGCAGATTACACTGGTCTCCACTCGTGAGCAAGCAGAGAGGACCCAGGCATATTCTACAGGAACACCTGGTCCAGGAAGTCCCAGTCCTTCAGGTGGTGCAGCTGTACTAGAGCTAATGTGTACTCTTCGTATACAGTGTTGGGTTTTGTGCTGGGGAATAAAGCAAGATTGATCCAGGTGGACCAGGTGTGTCAGCGGTCGGAACAGCCTGTTTGCTAGGACATTGGCATAGAGTTGGCTCTCTTTGTTTATTAGAGAGAGTTGCCAAAAGCAGGCACAACGGCCACAGTGGGTGCTACACCTAGACCAAGTTGGAAGTGGCTCACTTTGATGTCCTCTATGTACATTTCTAGAAGGGAGGGACAGGGTGGAGTGATTGGAGCTTACAAAAGTACTTAATGGGAAAACCATTTAGGCCTGGTGTTTTGCAAGGATTCATACATTTCAGTGTGTCTATCTCTGCTTGTGTGAGAAGCTGATTGAGTTCTAGCTTTTCAGTTGTAGCTAATCTTGAAAGAGTGAGGTCCTTAATGAGCGGAGAGGAGTGCTCTCAGGCAGGTCGGTCATGACCTGTATAGTAAGAGCAATAATAGTCTGCAAAAGTAGACACAATATCTGCAGCAGTGGTTACCAGTTGCCCATCTGTGACTGTGAAACTGGACTCACTCTGCAGGTTATATCCGTGGTCACTAGCTAATACAGCAGTTTAACAGATTTGCCCACCAACTCTTATACCCACCCTCCCCAGCACTGGTGCATCCCCCAAGACAGATTTGTCTGAGTGAGGCCTTGCCAGTTCCAGTTGGCACTACATATGTTGGTCCTTATCCCTTCTCTCTCCAGTAGAAGAATATTGTTCTCGAGTGCAAGTATTCCTTGTTGTTTTACATGCTCTCAGGCTTTAGATATGTCTTGGCAATCCCTTACATGACCACCTTTGTTTCTATCCACAGTGTGCCCGGTGAGTCCTTTTTTTAAGTCAAGATAGGCACGTATTTTCCCATCCCAAGAGCGACGTGTACACTGCTGGTCTTTGAGGCACTACATCGGTTGACACCCCTCACCATAGAGCCCAAAATAGTGTGTGATCAGGAAATGGTCAGAGATACCACGGGCTAGGATTTGTGCAGCTGTCATCTGAAGGATGCCCGTTGCTGAGTGTAACAGATGTTTAATGCATATAATCGTTATAAGGGCCACTGACGTGTGTGTATGCATGAATCTGGATATTCCATGTTTGCTAGGTGTCATAGACCCCAGGCCATCTACCCATTCCTCCAATCTGCCCTCCTTCCTTTGATGCATCTCTCTAGCGGTTGTGGAGTTCAACCTGGGAGCCATTGTGTCATTCTAATTCCTCCCAGAACAGTAGCACCCTGTGGAAGCCCAAAGATGAGTTTTTTTGGGAGTGTCAAGTCTCAGTGTAGGAAGCACTGAGGTATGTAGATACCTAACAGACTAATTGCAGCCTCCAAAGAGCCCTTAATTGCAATGTGGCTCCCAAGCAGCTCCGGCTTAGACGCAGAAAGCTTTTTTTGTGTAGAAGTATTGACACCCCTCTAGAGCCTCTAGTGTGAGTCGTATGATGCACCCTATCATATCCAACTCTGGTGCGGAGTGAACACATTACCCATTAGATGGGTCTCTTGTAACATTACATAGGCTGGTGCATGGCATTTAACAAATCTAAGAACCCCATCCCTCTTGATACAGTTGTTAAGGCTGTTAACATTTTATGACATTTTTGTAAAATCTTAAGTGGTGGTGATTGATCTAGGTTAGCAGGTGTTTAAGAGGTGCAATGGCCTACCTCTAGACTCTGGTGGGCAGAGTGGGAATGGGTGGGTACAGCGAACAAGAGTGATGCATGTTTCTTTGGTGAGATGCAACAAATAATGATGAGCACTGCTTGTAAACAAACTATCTGCTGAACTGGCTAACAAACACTTGCAAACAACCCCAAACCCCAACTTTCGCCCCACTTCCTACCCAGAAACATCTGTTGCACCATCACTGTTGAACTGTAGAGCTGGAGATAAATCAAACCACCCTTCCCAACCCTGTGAGAATATTGGGTGAAGGATATGTCACAGTTGGTGTGAAAGGACATTTTGGGCTTAGAAGTCCATTTTCAGGTGGCCTCTGTCTCAGTTCCTCACACCACACCCACAGCGAGGGGACAAGTCTTGTGTTGAGTTAGAGGTGGAATGCAGCACGGTTTCTAGGGTGGGCGGGGGGTAAGACATCCTCCTTCTCTGCCAATGTAGAGTTCGGCAAGCTGAACCTTTTTCCTTTTGTGATCTTATATCATCCTGGATTGTTGCTGAAATCTCCCTGTCAAGTTTTCAGCTGCTGCCTCGCTGAACCCCATAAAGGTACAGGCGACCTCTGGTATTTCAAAGAAGATAAGCTTGAATTGTAAATGGCATTGAGCTCGGCCTGCTATAACAGTATCTATTGGATTTTCATGGATGTCAGCTTTTGCTTGACATTGTCAGAGGATTTCCACTGCCATTGGATCTTCTTGCATGCAATCTAGAAATATCAAGATGTGAATAGACTGAAACAAAAGCGACCCCTTTAAGCATGCACCTTTAATGATTTCATGTCTGTCTCTGTAATTTACTAGCTTAGCGACCGGTCAGGGGTGCTGGAAATTCCGGGGTGGGCTCTTCATCAGTGATCTTTGGGATCTTTCGATCATGAACATATGGCAAGCTTCTCTGCAGGAACCCATAATGAAATCCATTACTCTAACCACTTCTCAGGGGCCTGCCCTTCTACCTTCACCACAGAGCACACGAATTGTGGTTGTTCCTTCTTGCTCTCTTCTCTACATCTTCTGCTTGGTCCTGGTCCTCCAGCTTCTGAACTGCTTCTTCTTCAGAGAAAATGAAACCTTCAGGACAAAAGACTTTATCAACCACAATATGGAGGTCCTGGGAGAGAAGTGTAACATCAACAGCCACCTTCCCAATCTTAGTTTCGAGAACCCATCTTAACCCTTGGGTGGCCTGTAGGATCGCACCAATGTTGAATGCTTCCGTAGGATTTTGAGGCAAACCTCCATCACCAGACTGGGCTGTATATTTGTCACTCTTCACCTGGAAAGAGGTGGGTTTATCGCGCCCCATAGTGTTGGTCCCTCAAGAGGCAACAACCCAACCTGCTAAACAATTTCATCCGATTGTGCACCTCACTGAAAGAGAAGTGAGGGGGGAGGTCACTGCACGACAGTAGGTCCCAAGGAGCGGGTCCACCCTGCAGAACAATGAGCCATGTGTCCAGGACAGATATAAAACCCCTCCATGGGAGTAGTCAGGGAGATCAGGAGTCTGATGGAACCCAGCCCATTTGCACTGCAGGCTCTCTGAGTACCTGTGGTCAGCACAAGCAGCCAGGGCCAACCACCAAACATAAATGGATGCCAGGTGACTATTTCAGAAGGAGGGGCCCACCATGTTGGTACAAAGATCCAGACAAGCGCAGATCATCCCCAAAGATTTAGTATAGCTCCCCAAGTCAGGACCAGCCAGGGCCTCTACGTAAACCCTACTCTTCTCATTCAGCTCCAGCTAGTTTTGGCACTCCCTGTATCCTTTAGGGCCACCACCAGGGGCTCCCCCAGGGATATCAAACCAGATGCTGTATCCCCTTCACACCCTGAGTGCAGTGGCTACCATCACAACAGGGAAGGGAGCCACAGTCACAGCCAGAGAAGAAAGGGGAGGGCTGTATATCCTTCCAGAATACGCAGACCCACATCACAGGCCTTTTTGGCCTCTTGAGGATGAAGTCTGCATTAATTCAAGTCTGCACCCTAGATGGGGCCTGGGAACACAGACTCAGGGAGAGGGCGGCAGCACTGGTGGCAGCACTAGTCTCTGGGGCACCACCGAAGGGTCTCAGACCAGGGTCACTGCTTCCCAGTCACAATGTTCTTGCTGGGAGGGCCCACTAGACAGGCAGCCTATTCCAGGAGTGGGC
Source organism: Pleurodeles waltl (assembly GCF_031143425.1). Classification (NCBI taxonomy): domain Eukaryota; kingdom Metazoa; phylum Chordata; class Amphibia; order Caudata; family Salamandridae; genus Pleurodeles; species Pleurodeles waltl. Next base: position 1,059,738,176 of record NC_090446.1, on the reverse strand, counting down.
TCACCTCCCGGTCAGAATCTCCTGTGTCACAGGCTACCGATAGCAACATGCCGGTCTTGCTCCCTTGGGCCTTACAGTCATCTCTGGCAGGATCTCCACAGTGTACCAGTGGGACCCCGCTTGGACCAGGTATCTGTGTTCAGCCGCCATCTTCCATTTTCAGAAAATATGCCGCACCAATTTCACTGTGACAGGCCAGCTGGCTAGATTGTGACAAATTTTGGCTCAGTGGATCATCGCACAACTGGATGAATGCAAGTCACCCAACAGGGCTCGCCAGCATCCAGGATTCTTGTTGATTCACAGCTAGGGTCATCGAGAGTTCAGCCTCAAACACTAGCCATCCTGGCCGGCCAGGCCACACCATCAGGCACTGTTGTGGATTTTTTTGTTTGTCTTTTTTTTTTTGCCCGACCAGCTGCCTTGTTTGTCTCATATACTTATGTTTCTTTGACAGGGTTCCCGCCTTATCCGTTATTATACCTCAGTGGAACCTAAATCTGGTGCTCACAATTTTATTAGGTTCGCTCTTTGAGCCTATGTACATTTATTCATTGAGGCGGCTCACTTTAAAGACTGTTCTTGATCACCATTACCTCAGCTCGGAATGTTAGTGAGCTGCAGGCTTTGTCTGTTCTTCCTCATTTTATTCCAAACTGGTTCTGGGAATCAGGAACCTACTGGCCAAAGGTTATTACTCTATTTCATGTAGGACATTGTGTCACTATACAAACATTCTACCAGTTGCATCATTCCACCAAGGAAGACAACAGTTTTGCCTCAGTTTTTACACTGACCAGATCCAGGAGTACTTGATTGATAAGGTTTACTTGGTTATGCTGATTACAAATAAGTCAAGGGAATTCAATAGCAGCCCATCTCCCACAGGATGGTGCTCTGCATTAAGATCTGCCATGCTCTTGACATGAAGGAGACTCCAGAGAGCATTGATGCTTATTCCACCAGGTAGAAGGCTTCTTCTTCAGCACTATTAGAGGTGTTGCTGTCATAACTAAATGGCAAGCTTTGGTCCACACCTTAACCAGGTATTATTGCTTAGGCTCTGAAGTCCACAGTGATGCTACTTTGTCAGATCCAGGTTGCAGGACTTCTTGGTTTCACCATATTCCCTGACCAACCACCTTGGAGGTAATGCTTGTGTACCGATTCAAGAGGTGAGTAATCCACAGGTAGAAGTAGCCAAAAGAAAAACAAGATACTTGGCTTTCTGGTTTTCCTGCATATTCCTTATCACTTGTAACTCCTTCAGATTGGATCAGTAAATTTCAAATGGCTCAGAATCCACTGGCGGCAGTCGTATTCCTCATCTGCAAGAGCTCCCCTTATACTCTGGTGTACTATTAGAAAAAGTGCAATCTTGCTTTGAAGGCAAGCTTCTGGTGGATCTGTTTCTATGGCTCAAAAGGTTTGCCAGGATGGAGTCAATCTTTGGTTCCAATGCTACTCAGATGACTCCAATAGTTCCACATGATAAGGACAACTATGAAGAGGTGGCTAATTTGCTCCCATCTCATTACATGAATGCTGGCCTATACTAAGCCATAAAAGACACCAGTGATTTGAACACATCACCCGAGTCCGCTCTGAAATATCCCCATGGCGCTCCCACTGAGGAGAGTTCATCATTTTTTAATAGTAATCCACATAGCTGCAGCAATGTTGGAACTTCATACTCTGTCAGAGGACGCAAAAGCTTGCTTACAAAACTTTCGTAGCCTGGCCTATCTACTTCTGAGCCTCTTTAACCCATTATTGAAGTGCTACTAATCCCTATTCTGGTTGTGTGGTCCAATCCCTTTTCTGCTCTAGCAGTTACCTGCCACATTGCATGGTGCACTATATAATGATCTCTGATGATCCTAAATTTCTAATGCGGCATCCAGCATCGAAGAATTTCACTGCAGGCTTCCGCTTCTACAGGTTAGTCTTAAATCCTTAACTTCTATTCCTCCAAAAAGGTGGTTAAACAGGATTGATGCTATGGGCAAGAAGTCTTTTTTTTTCTTCAGGCATTTTGGCTCTGCACTAATGGACTGCATCTTTTTTTATACTTCTCTACCCTTTGGAATACAGAGCAGCAGGTCATACCCATGACTTCTTTGCCAGAAGACCTCTGAGTGTCCTTTTGGCACACTGTGCAGGATGGTTACAACCGCGACCTGAATTTCTCAGATTCAATTGCTTGTGCTATGGAAACCAGTGCTTTAATCTGCAGACATGCCTGAATCCATTCTGTGGCATTTCCTGGCCCAAAACTAGGGTTACCTTTTGGATACGATCTGCATTTCTCAGGTGAGTTTGTTGTAGAGAAGTACTGATCCGCCCAGTCCCAGGCATTCACAGACGCAGTCAGGGTCATACTGGGATAGAAAATCAGCCCAGGCACCTACATAAAGGTGGCCTCCATTAGTGAATCAGATAGCTAAAGAAAAAGTGGCCTAGGTTTTCAAACTGGGACAAATTTGAAGTTGTAAAGACACTCTGTGTAAGCGTTTTGCAAGGTAGGCAAGACAGCATGGATTTGAGCTTGCTACAGGTAGTGTTTGTGGCAATACCAGGAAAATTAACAGCAGCAAATGGCCCAGAAGACCATAAAACAGGCCGGCAAACAGAAAGGCCTATACACTGGTGTTTCAGACCAGCCCTTCGGACACTGCCTAATTGCTCTACAGGCCAGTCCAACCCTGTGTGCAGAGAAAGTGTGCAATAATTTTAAGTTTTGCTGGAAAGAGCAAGGAATATTGCAGACCCAGTTCCCTAAGCTTTCTTTGGACTCCCACAAGCGATTTTGAAATACTAGGGTCTAGTCCAGAAATATAATTTTCCTGACGCCTTCCACAGCAAAGTGGCCTGCTGATCTGGCAGCATGCAGAACAGTGTCCTTGCCAAAGAAGTTCAAGATTTTCGTCTCTTTTGGTCTAAGCCGAGCAAACAAGAATGCTGCTTAGCCACAACATGGAGGGCTCTCTCCGCGATTAACAAGGTGGAAAGGTCAGATGGTACCATCTCTTATGATCCAATCTGCTACACACTGGGTCAAATTATTACCTTCCAGGCCCGCTGGCATGCTCACTATGGGGGTCATTCTAATCTTCGCCGCCCGCCAAGCGGGAACCGCCAGAAGACCGTACCGCGGTCAAAAGACCGCGGCGGTCATTCTGAGTTTCCCGCTGGGCTGGCGGGCGACCGCCAGAAGGCCGCCCGCCCGCCCAGCGGGAAACCCCCTTCCACGGGGATGCCAGCTCCGAATGGAGCCGGCGGAGTGGAAAGGGTGCGACGGGTGCAGTTGCACCCGTCGCGATTTTCAGTGTCTGCTATGCAGACACTGAAAATCTTTCTGGGGCCCTGTTAGGGGGCCCCTGCAGTGCCCATGCCATTGGCATGGGCACCGCAGGGGCCCCCACAACACCCGTTCCCACCAGCCAGGTTCTGGCGGTCACAACCGCCAGAACCAGGCTGGCGGGAAGGGGGTCGGAATCCCCATGGCGGCGCTGCCTGCAGCGCCGCCATGGAGGATTCTTCAGGCCAGGGGAAAACTGGCGGGAATCCGCCGGTTTCCCTTTTCTGACCGCGGCTTTACCGCCGCGGTCAGAATTGGCCTGGATGCACCGCCAGCCTGTTGGCGGTGCATCCGCGGTCCCCGGCCCTGGCGGTCTATGACCGCCAGGGTCGGAATGACCCCCTATATGGGTAGGACTGGTCTTCTGCATCTCCGGACATGCCTACTGGGAATCTGACACAATCTGTCCGATCACCTACTTGTTTTTGCCCTTACAGTGTTTGTGGTAGTGTTCCTGTAGAATAGACCCGTTTGCATTATCCCTTTCTGACAGCTTCACTGATCTTTTGTGTAGGGGCCTAAAGTTGATTGCAAGGGCATCTAAGTTAGTCAGTCTCTAGGGCATTCCTGGTCTCTGCAATAGCTTGTAGGATCATCTCCAACTTGTCTGAAGGTGAAGGATCCGCATCTGATGCAACAGTGATCAGCTCCTGTGGATTAGAGGTGGCTACATGGTGTTAATCACTCATTTCATATACCCTCTAGGGGATAAAATTTCACATACCCCCCATGTGGTGGCAAAAATCAAGGGTCGGGAAGAGACTGCTCACCAGTAGAGAGGCCTGCTATGAGAGCCCCATGCTGCCACTCCTCTCACTGACGTCCCACGCTGCCCAACTCAGCCCACACAGGGCAAGGTACGCCACACCCGATACCACACCCATCCTCTTCCTGTGACTCAATGACGCCAGCTTGGTCCGTGCAGGGCACACTCCACAGGGACACATTACATTAGCTGTGGCAGTTTAAAAGTCCAATCGTGAGTGAAACCCTGACTGCTTTCCATAAACACAGGGGGTGATCCTCCTGCATCACACCCAGTACTCCATTGTCTTCACCATTCAAGAGGGAGTGCTGACTTTCGCCATCCTGGCAGGGAGGCCATCTAGATGAGCCCTCAAGTGACACCAGGCCAGATCAGGAGACTGGTCTTGCCGTCATGAGGCACTGCAGATTGGGCGGCAATATCAGGGCATCGATTGATGGGAAATTGGCCTCTGTAGCATCGGAGGCAGGGTGAAAATCCACTCGCTCCGGGCAGCAGAAGACAGTGAATAGAATGATCACGTGCTTTAGTGAGGAAGTCTGTCGTCTTGTACCGCGAAGCCATTCCCCATAATTAATTATTCTTGCTAGTTGTTTGAGACAAGCATTAGTTTTTCGAGTTAGTTACATTTGGAAAAGAATTGCCAAGTGTTTTATCATGTAAGAACAAGGGGTTTGGGTGTTACTACTGCTAATACTATAGTATGTACCTTACAATGAATAAGTAGTGATATGTTGTTGGCAGAATTCTGTTGAGGGGCAGAGAGGATTTGGTACAAACAACATTTTATTGATTGCCTAGTTTGCATCTGTAAGTAAGTATGATACGATTTTCATAATGCGATGCATTATACTTATATTGTTTGCCATTGTTTTATTTTAAATAAACTAACGTGAGGATTAATCTTAAGTGTCCCTTCTGTCTGTACCTTAAATGTCCCCTTTCAGTACCACAATTTACCTGTCAGGCCCAAAGGCTCCACCTCCAAATTGCTTCTCAGAGTTATTACAGGTATTCACCTAATGTGTCCTATGTGTAAATGCTCCATCTCCCTTAAAATATCCTCAGTAGGGGACCCCAGCCTCTTCTCTATACACCACAACACCAGTTCTGTGTGTGACCTCAAGGCTCCCACTGCCTTTGTGCTCAAAATTCCCTCTACTTTTGACTTTTACGCTCCATCTTTCCTCTTTGACACACGCATCCTCTCACCGCCCTCTTTCAAGCACATCACACAGATCTTTATCTCACTTTGTAAGTGTCGTCAGATGTCCCCTCTTTTCTAGAAGCTTTCAACCAGTGGCCATCAGGAACCATCATCTCCCTCCATGTCACTTCATGTGTATCCAAAATCCTTTCAATTACCAACCCTGCTCGAGATGACCCACAAACTACCTTCTTTGGTGCCTCCACTATTGATGTCTGCTCCCTTGTCTAGTTAGCCACGATGTGCTATATTAGCACCCCAACCATTCAAAGACCAATTTGCTTGTCTAAGGATCCTATAAGCTCTCACTGTGTTGCACGTACCACTACTTTTCCATGTGTCCCTCACTTCCAAAGAAGAGTTCTTTGAAACGTGTCTCCGGATGCCAGCTCAACCTCGCCTGAGAGGTTTCGGATGTCAACCTCCAGATTCAAATCTGTATTGCCAAGCCCATTGGATCACACTGCTTTCCCTTATGTCCTCTTTCACCCGAATTGCTGATGTTGGAGAGGGTTTAAAAGGAACCTACAGTCTTGTGTGTGCTGGCGGTACAAGTCCTCACTGGTCGCGGTGGGAAGGAAGAAGTCAATGCTCTTCTGCATGTCGAGCAGGTTTTTAGGCCCTAGACAAACTTCTCCATTTCGAGGCAGGCATTGTTGGAAAGGGGAAAGTCTCCTCTTTCCAGCAATGTCTTTCTCAAATAATTTCCTGTTCATGGATCGCAACCTGCCGCAATCCATGAGCAGGAACCACTAAACACCAGGGAAATTCAGTTTTTGAAGCTTTCGCCCCCGGCATATAGGCCACCCCATCCCTCGAGGGCCATATATATTGTATACAAATGTATGTTTTTTTCCCCTGTGGGGCCTGATCGTACCCCCCACACCCCTGGGGGGAAAAGATAGTGGTCACACTTTGTGTTGAAATATGGGATACTTTTTATGTGTGGCCTATGATTTCACTAAAATAACCAAGGGCCAGACTTTCAAAGATTTTGCATCATGCACACCATACCTCAAAATCCTTTTTGGGAATTTACAAAGCAGTGTTTGTGGAAAATAAAAGCTACAGCACATTGTGCTGCCTTGCGTTATTTTGCGTCACAGAGGAGATGCATGGGTGTTCCCTTGGTTGCCATGCTGGTGGAGATATTCAAAGAAACCAGACAGGGTTACAAAAAAGCAACAAGAGCCCTGCCCCCATCCAGCTATCTTACCTGATATGGCTGTAGCAGCTCCCATGGAGGTCTCCGATAGACGCCGGCGCCACCTGAAACAAAACTAACACTGCATTATGCAAGAGGTGGGGCTGGTGCCACAAAAGCAGTCTATCAGAAGTAATGAAGGACTCCCTCTTACAGGGCAACGGAGGAGGAGACGAGCCACAGGAAAGGACGACTAACCAGGAAGAGTCTCTCTTGGAAAGGAGAAAGAACGCCAACTCCCAGAATGACAGAGACGGAGACAAGAATCCTGCGGATGACCGGGAGCTGCTGAGAGGAGGCTCCCGGGACACAAGGATAGTGGCCGAAGGAATGGAGACTGCAGAGGAGGAGGAGGAGAAGAACTGGAGCCAGGAGTGATGGATGCCACCAGCTCACATGAAGACACCCGACACAACTCTAGAGAGCTGTGGCAATGGCAGCAAGTGATTGAGGGAGGGACTGACACCAGCCTATAAGTGGCAAAGTGGTTGAAAGCAAGAGAGGGGTGCACGTTAGCAGGTGAAGGAAACAGTGGGGAGCACCTGGAGGGGAGCACTGTGAAAGGGGGGAGAAAGGATCCCTACAGAGTAAACCAGTGGTTGTTCTACCCAGAGAGGCAAAGAGCAAACTGACTCAGTTCACTGAACACAGGGTGAAGCCGCACACCTAAGAGTTGATAAACTGACCTCAGAAAAAGGGGACAAAGATACTCTAAAGCCAATTAGTATTACCTACAGTCTCTACCCAAGTCCGAAAGGAAGATCATCCTAGAGTCATTCTACAGTAATCAGGTGACTTCAGCTGGGCTATTCCTGTAATTATTTGATGAAGTCATCCCAAGCCATCCTGAAGTATGTGTATAGGGCGAAATATTTAAATGAGATGACTCCAGAGTCATCACCAAAACTACTCCAGGATGGTGTCCTGATAACTTCAATTGAAAATGCATGATGATCTCGTACAACTTCAGGAATACTAATTGACAACTTCAGGATGAGTGTGAATTACTCCAGGATGATTTCAGGACAATGTCACAATTACTGTGGATAACTACTGGATGATTTCCTGACATCTTCAGAATGTGCGTGGATTATTCAAGGACGATTTCAGGGCAATGTCAGGATTACTATAGATAACTCATGGATGATTTCTTAACATCTTCAGAATGAGTGTGGATTACACCAGACTTATTTTATTACAGCTTCATAATGAATGTGGATTACTTTTAGAGGGGTTTATGACTACTGCAGGATGAACACAGATTACAGTTAATATACACAAGTAGAGTGGGGAAAACACACTATCGTACATCCCCTAATCAACGCATAACAACCAAGATTACCCAGTGGAATTATTTAGAATTACTCCCTATCCGTAATAAACAAGAGTTTCCACTGGGTGAGTACTCTAGGTTATTATGAATGGGGAGGACTTCTGAATGATTCCATAAAATGCTTTGGATGCTTGTGGTTCACTCCTAAATGTTTAAATAGTGACTTAGGGTTGAATAATTTCTTTTAGTGTCTGTGACACAAGTACAAGATAACATTAAAAGTAACCAAAAATAATTTTAAAAAGTCAACAAAACAAGCGACTCTGTTGTGTGCTTCCAGATTCAGAGTATTTTATCCTCTTTTGCAATTGCAGATCATTATGGCAAGATTCCTTCTCGTAGGTCAGGTGTTGAGAGGTAGCCAGCTTCCACGGAGATGTCATAACATTCTAAAAAGATAACAAAAGCATATGTTATATGCCTTTACATTTTGTTTAAACTTAGCACATTTGCAGTGTTTCAAAGAGAAAGTTCAAATGTCAGCTATGTTTTCTAATAAACTGTGCCTTATTCTTCTACAATGGGGACTGGCCACTGGAACTGCAACTGGACTCCACAGTACCCTTTCTTCAACCAAGTTACTTCAGGTTTTCTTTTAGACTGTCTGCTTTCAAAAATCACTGGATCCTCCTCCAGCATAAAGGGTGCCTTAAGAGATGTTTTTAACCCTGCTTTGTTTATGGTCTTGTTTCAAATGTGCACATGTGAAATTAGGGCATTGTTCAGATGGAAGGTGAAGAAAGTAAGTGTCCCTTTCTGGACTGTAGGAGCAAAGGGGCAAGTTTAGATTCAGAATATCAGTCCCAGATGTTTAATATAACATAACAATAGAAAATCCTATTGTTTTCCTCAACATATGAGGGAATCTGTGGTTTCAATCTCTGCCATACACTGACACCATAGTTTGACAGCACAGTTTCTTTACACATTGCCCCTCTAACTTACAGGATAAATCACAGATCTACAAAGGCTGAAAGCAGCAAGTGCCCTCCAGATGAATATTGGAGGGAGCTCCATTGAACTATGCTTGTAGCATGTCCATCTGAAAAGAAAACAATGAGTTAAGAGATTTCCATAGCGACCAGTACAGGACTGTAGGAAAGTACCCTCTTTTTGGCATGGTTGCCCCCACTTCTTGCCTGTTGTCAGCATGTTTTGACTGTGTGCACTGGGATTCTGCTAACTAGGACCCCAGTGACTGTGCTCTCTCCCTTTAAATTTGGTTGCTTGGACCACAAGCATCCCACATTTGGCATACTGGTGCCCCCTTATAAGTCCCTAGTATATGGTACCCAGGTACCCAAGGCATTGGGGCCCAAGGGTTCCCCATGGGATGCAGCATGTATTATGCCACCCATGCGAGCCCATGTAAAATGTGTCTATAGGCCTGTCATTGCAGCCTGTGTGAAAAGGTGCATGCACCCTTTCACTTTAGGTCACTACACCAGGTCGCTATAAGTCACCCCTGCCTGAGCAGAGGTGCCCCTACAAACTCCAGCTCCATTTTCCTGGACTTCGTGAATGCGGGAACGGCATTTTACGCGTGTACTGGACACAGGTCACTACCCATCACAGCCCCCTCCTGATAGGTGGTCACCCTGCAAGGTGATCAATTGCCCTTCCTGGGCTATTTGGGGACTCCCTCTCGGGTGGGTCCTCAGATTTGACATGCAAGACTCCAGTAGGACTCCTCTCCAATGTTTACTTCGATTTCTGGCCACTGGAACTGCAACTGGACTCCACAGGAACTTTGAATCTGCAGCTACAGCGACGACGCTGCTCTGCAACATTGTTTCTCTGGCTCCTTCCAACAACTGAAATATTTTCCTGGCGGTGCATCCTCTGAGGGCGACGAGTCTTAAGCCTGCACAAGAAGCAAGAAGGAATCTCCCTTGGAGTGAAGGAGTCACTCCCCTGCATCCGCTGGCACCAACTGCAACAACGACCGGCTGTGGGGGTCTCGTCTCGTCCTGAGGTGCATGGATTCTGCATCACAGGTGGTGGTCTGGAGTGGTCCCCTTGGTCCTCTCTGCCAGCTGTCTACCTTTGGAGATGGTAGGCCCTCGCATCTCCACACAGGACAGTACCTCCGTGCACCACGTCTCTTGCAGCTACCAAGGCTTGTTGGCATCTCCTCCGAGGGATCTTTAGGCTCCGTGTAGCCCCAGCACTCTTCACTCTTGCTGGTTCCCAGCAGCTTCACTTTTCTTCATTCACGACATTTGCCTTTGACAAGGCTTGTTGGTGCTTTTTCAACACCACAGACTGACTGCAATTCTTCATCCAGCGTGGGACGTCAACTGCATCACTCAGGAGCTCTTCAGCTGCCCCCGGGGCTGCATTGCTGACCGTCTTCGTCGACCAGATCCTGCATCCACGGACGGGTGGGTAGTGGCGCCTGCCACGACGGACACTCCAATGGTAACTGGACTTGGTCCCCTTCTTTTCCAGGTCTTCCTCTTCCAGGATCCACCTTTGGTTTCTTGCCATCTTGTCGGGTCTTGCACTATCCTCCTCTGAAGTCCTTTCGTTGGGTTGGGGAAAAACTGTTACTTACCTCTTTTCTCCTGGTCGCTGGGGGGGCACTCTGGTACTTCCCTTTGGGGTTTCCTAGTTCCTCCAGCTCCCCTCTACCAATTCCACTTTCTTAGGTGGGGACCCGACTTTCGCATTCCACTTTCTTCGTATATGGTTTGGTCCTTCCGGGCCTTTAATATCGCCTATGGCTTTTCACTGTTTCCTATTGCTTTTTTTTGTGGCAATTTCGGATTGCTACTGTACAGATAATAGTGTGTTTACTTACCTCCTATTGTAGTATTGCCTATTTAGTATTTGTGACACTAAAATAAAGTACCTTTATTTTTGTAACGCTGTGTGGTTCTTTCATGTGTGTAAGTGCTATGTGACTATAAGTGGTGTTGCATAAGCTTTGCATGTCTCCTAGATAAGCCTTGGCTGCTCATCCACAGCTACCTCTAGAGAGACTGGCTTCCTAGACACTGACTACACTTCACTAATAGGGGATACGTGATAGAAGGTGATAATACCATAGGTACTCACCACACACCAGGCCAGCTTCCTACATTGACGGCCTACAAGCAAATGTTTAGACCACCGATGAAAGTCCAAAGTAGAGCTGGAAGCACAGTGTGCTCTCAGTGCTGTCACCAAGAGTTCTGGTTTAAGTCCTGTAAGGCTTGCCTATTTGGGTAGAAGCGACAGGAGGTGTGGAAAGGCATTACAAATCATTAAAAGAACCCTCCTGCAATAATGTGACCTGCTAGGGGACTACTTAAGCCTAAAGGTTTTATCACTCAAAACAAATGTTTAATGTCCATTACGTTTTCACACAAACAATTTGCAGCTTTGACCTGAATGTTAGTTATCAGAAGGGTAGCTAAGTTAACATAAATATCTTACCAAATGAAGCATCAATTTTCGAGCCTTGTCCAATACTCGCCTCAGCACACAATCATTTGAAAATGAATAGATCACAATATAACCTTCACCAGCTGCTGCATCTCAACCTGAAGATAACAATAGGAAGCGTTATTATACATGACATCATATATACATGCTTTGAAAAAAAGGTTTCATTTCTAGATTGCTATTTGACATTTATAAGCACCATGTGTAATAGTGAAAAAAACTGGTGAATTAGTGCCAGCAATACACAGTAGCCATGTCAAAAATTCACTCCAATGCGCATTTCTTTTTGCGGGGAATCTAGAATGTTTGTCAAAGCACAGTGCTGTCTGCATATGCAAAGATTGGGTCTCATGCAATGGATGCATAGTTGCCAACGAATACTGCTGTTATTTGAGGGTCAGCATGTCACCAGTGTGGGCAATAGGCACAACACTTCCCACTCACAGAACATCAAATGTTTTTCTAACTTACCCTTTACTGCTGTCCAGACACCAAATGATGCTCCAGGCTGCTTTCCTTCTCCCTCACATAGACATCGCCAGATCCTTGGTCAGTACTCCTGGGAGAAGTGGACAGGAGTCCTTTGGGCAGACTGCAGGAGGAGGCAACTGGGAGTGAATGACACAGCGTAGGGGAGGTTTTCAAACAGAAGAGCATGGGAAGCAGCAAGCATGAGAGAGCATGAGCAGGTGACCATCGATGTGCACGGGCAGCTCGATTTTGCAGAGGTGAGAGTCCTTGTTATGTGAAAAATGTAGGTGTGGATACAAAAGCATGAGTGACTCCGCTCCTGTGTAAACGTTTGCCAACATTTTCTGATAGGAACATCAGGAAGAATGAAGTAAAAAAGAATGCTAGCAGCTGAGGGACGGTATGAATCAACATCCACAAATATTTTATTGATTCACCCACTTAAACTCAATATTTGGTATCAGAACTTTCTATCTAGAAGCCTGTACTCTCTCTACCCTTCAACCCCACAACATTTAAAAGTTACCAGAAGAAAAGACAGTGTTAAAGACTAAGCAGTGTTTGAGAGATATAGGCAGCCAGGGAGTCTGGATGGTTCTGTCAGGTTTCTTTGGCCTTGAATATTTATTTAGTTGTGCCTTTGTATATTATCTAAGCTTAGGGTAAAACCAAAGACAGAGCTGGTGGCAGACGATATAGTTGGAGATGGGATAGGAGATGGGAGGGAGAAGAACAGTGAAAACAGTGGGTCAGATGGATGTTTATTTTGGGATGCAGTGTTGGAGGGAGGGGAGCCTGGCCAGGGTTTTTGTGGATGGGCCCAAGCCTTTTCAGCTACGCCCTTCTTCCAAGGTGTATATGGAGCTGTTTTTGAGAGAAACTTGAGGAAGCCTTTTCAGGTAGGGGCTGAGCAGCTGGATCCCCTGGTGAGTGGCTCTTGATGGTTGCACCCCCCTTGTACAAACATGAACTGGGTCTAGAGAACAAAAGTATGTGAAGCTAAATTTTACTGCCACTTATGCAAAAGTTGAACAACAGGACATACCTCATGAATCAAAGTCTTGTGTGATACAGGTAGACAAAGGGACAGGTTTGTGGAGAAAATATCTCCTGCAATGTATTTTCTGTTTGAACCAGTCTCATACAGAACATAACTGCCCACACTTTAGCACTATGAAATTCACATTATTTGCATGTTCTTTAAATTTAAATTTGCAAATTCCCGAAGTGTTATGAAAATTTTGCTAAGGCATATGTTTGCTGTGGTCTGGGAGAAGTTCTAATAGGGAAGCTAGGCCAGTATCGTCTGGTTTGAGGGTGAGGAGTGTGTGGGGGCCTCTGGCTTTGCAGCACTGAATGGAATGAGGATGTTAGGATCGTTTCGGACTGTGAGTGGGTCTCGCTGCAGAGAACCCAACCTAAATATACACTGTAGCCATTCTCAGTTGGGGCACCTTTCCTTTCAATCCCCCGCCATTGCCAGGGTTTTCCTTGGATTACCTTGATGGGGAAACTGTGGATTTTCTTTTTAATGTTACTTGCCATAGCAGCTGGACCAAAATGATCTCTATTCCAGTAATGCATACAGGTTTTTAAGTCAAATAGTATTAGAAACTCTAACAATATGTACACAGTAGGTTAATGTGCCTGCTGCAAATAGCCTTATGTAACATTCAAATTAGGGTCTGTACTCTGCCATATTTAATTCAGACTTTCACCTACGCATTCTAGATGAAATTTGGAACCTTTATATTTAATAATTCTTTCATAATGATGAGTGAAATGGCTTACAGTATATTTTGGAGAAATTAAGATGCCAAGAATTATGGTAGCAGAAAAAACATGGTAAATGTCTATATAGCTAAAATATTTTTAGACAGTTTCACATAGAACAAACTTGACCAGAAAGAATTAGAGAGGTTTACATGAGCACCAGTTACAATAGACAAGGTCACATTAATTTCTATTTTAGGCACAGGAAGCCCAAATCACAGGATACTGAGCCAGCGACAGGACTCGAACCTGGTACAGGTTCGAGTCGGCAGCTCTGACCAGAACTCCACATAATTCTCTTCCCAATCACCATTAAAATACCTTCCCTGAAGCACACCAAAAAAATGAAGTAGAGAAATGCGTTTTAAAAAAGCAAACTAAAACGAGAAAAAACGATTATTTATACATGTTTTTTCCCCAGTGCATTTTACTAAGTCAGCTATTTAATATCCAAGCCCACAAAGCCACTGCAAATAAACTGAGCAACAAGAATCACACAATTGTGACAAACATAAATCTTTAACAGGACATTTCAGAAAGCCGAGATAGCTTTTGCTTCAAAACACACAAACGAAAATGTTTTCTTATTAGGCATATTTGATTGGTGTGATACAAACCTCCAAACTGGAGAAAGAAATGCCCCGGTCCATATCTGCTACTTGGTGCCAGCATTCCAATGACTAGCTGCTGAATAAATCTGTCTCTATGGGCAGGAAAGTCTTGAATCTGGTATAAGTAACCACACAGACCCAGGAAAACACCATAACCCCCTTTTTTCATAGACCTCAACAGCTTCCTCGCCATCGGTTTTTCAAAACTGCACAGTCGAGTGACGTAGCAAAGCATTTCGTTTCTTCTAGTTGTATGCAGCGCAATCTCTGTTCAAGGGCATGATTGGAGCGGTTTACATGAGCCCCAGAATTACTTTACAGAAGGTCCGGTTTTATTTTTGTAGTTAAAGAGCAGGAGACAGTGATTTGCCTAGAATCACAGTATGTCACTGGGCCTCTGCCCTTTTTACAGCTCAGCTTGAATAGAAGTTAATTCTATGTCAGGACCGGAGGCTTCGGATTATGCTATCTCACTCTTTACTGTCAACACACAGCAGCCAATAGAAAAACAGAACTACATTTCCCAATAGTCCAATAGCCTCGTTATGAACCCTAATCATGGCCCACCATCTGTTAAATATGTCTTTCACAAAATAGTCCTTTCTCTTTCTTTGCTGCTCCAGGCGCAGAGCTAAGTCCTTTCATGTTTCTTATAATGGTTCATGATGTTTTATTGTGATTTCGGTGGCACAGCTTACTTGCTTTCAGGCGCCTTATTGCCGGTTTAGGCCGAGCGCTCGTGGTTTGCCGGAATTATTTCCCTTTATTCATTTTATTTGAAAATTTGAATATCAGCGTTTTTTCTTCACCGCTTGTGCCGGTGAGGAGTACTGGGGCGGCCGCACTGTCTGCAGCGCAGTCCTCTTTCTGTTTTTGTTTTCGCGCATGCGCATGCACTTGCTTTCAAGTTCAGTGCGAGCGTGTATTTCAGAACAGAGCTCCGTGGATTTGTGCTCACTCGCCCCCATCTATACGCCCGAAGGGGCTGAAATAAACATTAGAGCTTTGCTCTAGGGGGATTTTTAGGTGCTGCCTCCTCAGTGTTATTGTTATATTTTAAAAATATACCGGCTGGGAGACCTTCTCCCCGTTTTTCAGCACCTGGGTGTTTTTTTCGCCCCTCCCTGCTTGTTTCAGTGCCTGAGGACCTCACAAAACTTTGAAAGCAGAAACAAATATGGCACATTATCAGGATGATGATCAATATGGGGCTTATGAGACTGGTCAGTATGATCTGCATATGGAAGAACGCCTAGTCAAAGCTCTAGACTTCCACGTGCAAGACTCTGTAAATAAGGCCTTAGTGAAAGCTTTGCGCCCCTTTGGCACAACCCATTTTCAACTATGGCGTTTTGGCGCAGGCTCGGGGAACCCCGCCCCCACAGAGGTCAATATAAATGAGCCTGGCCAGTCATCTTCGTATGACCCTCTAGATCAATCAATCAATGCGATCTTGAAAGATCATGAATATGCTCCTTGAGACCCGCACGGGTGAGTAGCGCGCTTTACAAATGCTAATGATTTGATTTGATTTGATATGAAACTTTTAAAACCCACAAGGATACCCAGTCCTCTCTGCCTAATCAGAACTCTTCTGATGGTTCCAATTCTTATGACTTCTGTCCCCTGACAGAACGCAAGGCAAACGCAAAACGCGTCATGCTGAGGATTCTTTGAGCTCTCAGTCAAGTAAGAATTTACTTTTTGATCCGGAGGCTCTGACACATCCCAGATCGACGGAGATGCCCCCTTGTCAGGAGGTGGCTTTGTATGTCGAATCCCGACTAAGGAAGAGCTTTGAAAAAGACATTTGCAGTACTTTGCGTTCAGAATGTCCTCGTCCTGCCCTAGCCGGTAAGGTTGCGGAAACTCCTGAGCTAGACCCCCATATGGTTACTTTTCTTAAAAACTACGCGAAGGACCCTAAAAAAGGTATTGATAGGGCCTGGAGGTGACATTTCTGGCCCCCACACAAAGATCCTGGACTTGGCTGTTCAAGCCAAAGAATCTAAAGACCCCATTGATCCTGACGTCCTGCTTGAATGGGCCCAGAGAGACATTTGTTTATTAGGTAATGCTAATTGTTCCATCTCGACGGAGCGCAGGAAATCTCTCCTGTTGCGTATTGATCCCAAATTGGCGGATTTAGCCAATACCGATGCTGGCCCTGAGGCCAATGGACTTCTTTTTGGTGACAGATTTGTTAAAGACCTTGCCAAGTATGTAGCTACCTTTTCAGCTTTAGATAAGGACCAAACCTCTATCAAGAAGGTTTTCAATAGTGGCCTTTTTCGCAGGGCCGGACGCTTTGGAGGTCGAGCGCCAGGCCGCATCTATTCTCAGACCTCACGTCCCTATCACAGAGGCAGTGGTAACTCCAACTTCCAAAACAATTCCAACTTCTATCCCTCAAGAGGCAGAGGTTATAGAGGCCAGAACCCGAGAGGACCTCACAGAGGAGGCCAATACAACCAAGTTTCCTCTCAATCAGGTAACAATTCTTTCTTTCAAAGAAGTTTTGTTGGGGGGCAGAGTGAGTTTATTTGTGCACAACTGGGCATTAATCACACAGCATGCATGAGTTTTGGAGACGGTCGCAGGTTATCACCTGGAGTTTTACTAAACTCCCAAGCAAGACTTTCCCCCTCATCTTCTCAGTTTTTCCTAACTAGACAGCAGTTTCATAGATCAGGAAATAGACGATCTTCTGTTAAAAGGAGCCATTGTTCCCTCTTCCCTTCACCCGAGAGGGTTTATCAGTACTATTTTTCTGGTCCCAAAAAAAAGGAGGGAGTTTTCGGCTGGTGCTC
The DNA here is from genome assembly GCF_031143425.1 of Pleurodeles waltl. Classification (NCBI taxonomy): domain Eukaryota; kingdom Metazoa; phylum Chordata; class Amphibia; order Caudata; family Salamandridae; genus Pleurodeles; species Pleurodeles waltl. Next base: position 1,059,721,211 of record NC_090446.1, on the reverse strand, counting down.
AATCTACGGCAATTCAACGCATGGATTGTGTACTGCCATTTCAAAATGGCGGGCATTCATTTACTCCAAGATCTACTGCTAGAGGGCGACTGGATGGTCCGTTTAGATCTCAAGGATGCTTATCTGATCCATTGCTATTTTCGCTCCTCATCGGCGCTTTCTACAATTCTTTTGGCAAAACAATTGTTACGAGTTCACAGCCCTGCCATTCGGTCGGTCTTCCGCCCCTTGGTGCTTCACCAAGCTCATGCGTCCAGTCATGCAGTGGCTCAGGGAGAAGCGAGTGCGCCTCATAGTGTATCTCAACTACATTCTTATCATGGCGCAAGAGAAACGTCTTGTTCTTCTTCACCTATCCTGGATGATTCAGTGGCTTCAGGATTTGGGCTTCATTATAAATCTGGAAAAGTCCCAGTTATACCCCTCCCAGAAGATAGAGTTTCTAGGCTTCAAGATTCCATCTCATCTCAGTTGAAACTTCCTTTGACCAAGAGACTGGCGATCAAGAAGGAGTTAAAAAGAGCATTTATCTGTTCCTTCGATTTCCTTGAGGGTTCTTGCCCACTTGGTGGGCCTCCTAGCTTCATCCATTCAAGCCATTTTTCCGGGTCCTCTTCATTATCGGGCCCTCCAGAGGTTGAAGATTATGCATCTTCGAAAAGGGCTTGCTTATTCAGAAATGATCAGTTTATCTCAGGAAGCCAGGACGGAGCTCCAATGGTGGTTAGCCCACATGGATTCTTGGAACGGCAGAGCAATTTTTGTCTCAGTTCCGGAGGTGGTCATAGATTCGGATGCCAGCAGATGAGGCTGGGGAGCCAGATGTGGCCAGATGGAGACGGGAGGTTGGTGGTCCCCAGAAGAACTTCAGTTACATATCAATTGTCTGGAGCTCCTGGCGGGCTTGTTTGCAGTGAAGACTCTGTCCCCTCTCAAGCCGAAGTGTTGCATCCTGTTAAAAATGGACAACATTTCAGCAGTGAGGTATATCAACAAACTTGGGGGGACCCGCTCCAAGATCTTAGCAGAGATACCGAAGGATTTTTGGCACTTTTGCCTAGCTCACCAAATCTCGAATACAGCGGAATAAATTCCGGGCAAGGTGAATGTAGTAGCAGACTGGAACTCTTGGTATCTCCAAGATGCCAGCGATTGGAGATTGCATCCCAGAGTATTTCAATTTCTGAATCATCTTTGGGGCCCTTGCACAATGGATCTATTCGCATCCCATCTGAATACACATCTTCCACGATTTTACAGTTGGAGACTAGATCCGATGGCTCTAGGATCGGAAGCCTTCCTACAAACCTGGACAGGGGAACTGAGTTATGCGTTTCCTCCTTTTTCAATGATTCATCGAGTTCTCTCCCTGGTCCTTCAGCAGGGGGTAGAGATGATTTTAGTAACTCCATGCTGGAAAGCACAGTCTTGGTTCCTGGTAGCTTTGTGCCTATGTTGTGCAACGCCGGTGCAGATTCTAAGTTCGATAGATCTGTTATTGGATCCATTGGGTCAACCTCATCCTCTTGTTCTAGAGAGCAAGTTGGCGCTCATGACCTGGAGAATTGCAGGGTCCCAGAACAAATCTCTGACGTTTCGGAGGACACTAGATTATTCCGCTCTCAATTCTTGGTGCCTAGTACACATAAGAGATATGCCTCCGCATGGAAACGATGGTTGGATTGGTGCAGTCAGGGGAGTGTGGATCCCCTGGGAGCATCAGTGCAGATGATTGCACATTTCTTATCTCAATTAGCGGCACACAGGTTTGCTTATAGAACTATTAATAATTCTCGTTCAGCCATTTCAGCTAAACATCCTCAAATAGAAGGTAAGCCCATTGGGGAGCAACCATTGATATGTAAGCTTTTACGTGGTATATGTTTGGTAAGCCCGCCTTTGCCCAAGTACTCTTCTTTATGGGATGTAAATATAATCTTGAAATTTCTGTTTTCCTGGCCAGCTAATGAGGGTTTATAAAGGAAGCAATTATCGGCTAAATTAACTATGTTGCTTTGACTGATTTCATTTCAAAGAGTATCAGATGTTAAAGCCCTGGATATTGCAGGTAGAGTATTTACTCCTACAGGAGTTTCTTTTCGAATTTCTAAAAGAACTAAGTCACATTCTACATGCATTTTGTATCCAAGCTTCAGAGATAATTCAAAGATTTGTGTTGTGAACTGTTTGAAAGTTTATGAGGATGTTACTCGAGAATTTAGGAGAGACCATTCTGGACAATTGTTAATTTCTTTGCAGAAACCATTTGACCCTGTGTCTTCAGCGACTTTAGCTAGATGGGTCAGATGGCTGTTGCAGGAAGCAGGAATGGATATCTCTATTTTTGGGGCTCATTCTGTTAGAGGAGCTATGACTTCCAAAGCTTTTAACTCAGGTTCTAGACTGGAAGACATTATGACTGCAGCTGATTGGTCTTCAGATTCTACTTTTAAGTTATTTTATCACAAACCTATTGTGGATGTAGCTTCTGGGGTTATAGCTCAGCTTTAAACTAGCATAATCCGAAGCCTGCGGTCCTGACATAGAATCAAAAGTTTTCTAGCTTACGCAACAGCATTTTCAATTCTATTAAGGACACAGAGGCGAGGATTATCCCACCTGTGTTTGATAACAATTTAATGTAAAAAAATTGGATGTTATGGGTGACGACATTGATATTATGTTGATGCCCCCCCCCTTGTAAAGTTGTTGGAGTGATTAATATATATGGTATTACGTACATTTTTCTTTTTCAGATGAGAAAGCTACTTAAAGGAGTTCACTGGGATTTAACTTAGTTCTTCGTGGAGAGATGTTTGAATTAGGTTGCACCGTTGTGCTGTTCAACTCTTGCGTTGGGATGATTCTGTGGTTTGACGACACGATCTCGCTGTTGGCTTTTGTTCGTCCTTTGTTGCTGGATCTTTGAGCAAAGAAAGAGGAAGGACTATGGTGTGAAAGACATATATAACAGATGGTGGGCCCTGATTCGGGGTCATAACGAGGCTATTGGAATATTGGGAAATGTAGTTCTGTTTTTCTATTGGCTGCTGTGTGTTGACAGTAAAGAGTGAGATAGCATAATCCTCGCCTCCGTGTCCTTAATATAATTGAAAATTCTTGTTGCGTAAGCTAGAACATTTTTGATTGTTTAGGGCGTTCCCAGATGCACTGCTTCGATCTATTCATGCAGCACAATGGGCGTTAAAGAGCTGTGAGAGTCTGAGGAGCCCTTAAGCCAGGGGCCAGCAGTGCCTACTTTCTTCTGGATTTATCACAGCATTGGGGGCGGGGAGGAGATTGGGATAAAAATAATATAATACATCTAAATGAAGCATTCGTTAACAGGGTTTTCCTCCAGCAACAGACAGTGCCACAATTTTAAATCTACATTAAGTGTGAAAAAATGGTGTGACCTTTATCTTTTTTCGTGTTTTGCTTGCACAATGCAAATAATCCCCATTACAAATGCGTGTGCACTTCTTGTCTACTCTGCTTCACCGAAACACAGTTAAAACATTAGCCAGTCCTTGTTTTATAATTTGCTGGCTGGTACCTATGATTCAATATTTGCCACTTGAAAACCAAGACTACATGTCCTACAGTACAACTACATCAGACAGTGAGCTATTAATGTGTGACATCACCATCAGTTCTTTCTTTGGCTATAAACTATTTCTGAAAGGCAGAGTTTGTGAAATTCATGTCTTTTGTATATTTAACTGGTACCAAGGACAAGCATGACAGTAAGTCTGTTTTGGCTTACTTAATTGGTCACAAGCAGGTTGCACTTTAAACAATTTGACAGCCTTTATGCACCTGCTGCAGACATGTTTGTGTCTATTAATAATCAAGGCATCGTAACACTAGCAACACAATTCCTAGGGTTAATGCTCTTGCTGGGTAGATCTGGGTTTTGTCTAGTTTCGGTTTTGATGCTTCATAAAGTAGCATGGAACTACAAACTTGAAGCATGCAGAGAACACATTTGTATTTTATGTGGCTAGTTCTGTTCAGTGGGTTACTGCTTTTGTCACAGAAATACTTTTGTTACTTGCAGATCAAAAACTGCAATACTTCTAATATAGCGCAATGAGCTATAAACTGGCACCAAAAAGCAGCATGCATACATAGAAACCTAGGGGCTTACTTCAGAGCCCGTAGTGCCACCCTAGCGCTGCCATAGCATAATTTTTTATGTTAAGGTGGCGCTAGAGTGGCATTTTCTCTGCGCCATATTTACACAGTGGCGCAATCCATGCATTTCTCCACTTTGTAAACCCTTGCGCCAGGCATAATGTATGCAAGGGGGGGGTTCCCCAACTAGAGGCCTTGAACAAATGGCACAAGGAAATCTAAGAGATTTCCTTGCACCATTGTTTTTGGCACTTTTAACACCTGCTCAGAGCAGGTGTTAAAAGGGGGCTTCCATTATTTATAATGGTCCCCTGTACTCTGCTGTTTTCCTCCATTCCATTGGTATCTAGGTGTTAGGCTCCAGATAGACCCCAACCAAGATGAGACTTCAGCATAAAAAGGGCTGCTGGCCCTTTAGGGGAGGGCTTTGTGTGGCGCCTAGCCTGATTTGCTTTATTGATATTAAATGTTGAAAGTATTAAGATGTTAATTCTTTATTTTAACAATTATAATAAATAAGAATGGTTTATAAGTAACAAAAGCCAGTAAAAATACTAACCTCTGACTTAAAGCGTTATCTGATATATATCAGATTCTGATCAATAGATATTACATGAAGTAATTGAACAATAATCAGCAAATACTCCAGAAAACACTCAGCCACTTACATTTTAAAACAAAACTGAAATAAAAATAGCAAACTTGCTCTTGAAATAATCAGCAAACCATCCGCAAACATTAGTAAACACTTTCATCTTTTTAATGCAAACTATCCCTGTGAAGTAATCAGATAACAGTTTTGAAATCATCCTCAAATCAAGAGCAAAACTCATCTTTTGAAGTCATCAGACACTCATTTTCAAGTCATCCTCAAATCATCAGGAACAACCACCTCTAGAGGAGTCATCAGGTACTCATTTTCATGTCATTCTCAAATCATCGGGCACACGTTTCTAAGATGTGCTGATGACGTCTGATGATGTGAAAATGACTTCTACTGTAGTTGGATGATCATCCAATGACTCTGGGATGGCTTCTAAAGTAATCCTGTTTGACCTGGGTATGCTCACTCACCTGAATCTTCTCCTGCTTCTTGAGGGGCGTTTGTAACAGCCATCCCACAGGACCTGGAAAGGAGACGAGGAGAAGTTGATTTCCCAGAGACACCAGACATAATGAAAGACTGTACAGACAAGCTGTCTAATACCAAAGCTTGGTTACGATATTTAGTCATAACTCCATATAACTTTTGACTAACCTTAAGAAAGCCATCATATGCAAAATAGACAAGCCTCCCAAGCCCTATTTTCAACCGTCCCTCCACAGCAGCCAAGAAGGAGCTCTATAAACGTCAGCGGGGAAAAATTATTTGACTACAAGAATAAACACCCAAGAGGTTTTTGGAGTACTGGCGATCTGGGGACAGGACCCCACACCGCAAACAATGCAAATATCAGCGAGTCAGTCTGGATACAGTACCCTGAAGTCCATTTCACCACTCGCTTGACGGAATGTATTAAATTAATAGATGAAAGGACCTGGGTGTGGCTAAGACGGTGAGGATACTAATTCCTATTGTACAAGAGAGATTCAAAAAGTGCCCAACACCCTCTTTAAATCAAACCCTGAGGGTTGGGCATACTACTTGGTTCAACCGTACAATTACTATTTCTCTTCAAACCAAATTTCTGACTCCTGGCATGGTGCAATCCTTCTCTTAATATACAAAGGCAGCAGAATAAGTGATCCAGCAAACTAGCGCCCGATTGTGCTGTTGGATTATGAAGCAAAATACTATGCAGTGCTTTTTTAGTGATCTAAACTGTTGCGCGGCCAAGCGACAGATTATACCATATAATCGCACCAGTTTTCTAATCTAACAGTTTTGCCATGACAACAAAGAAAGCCCAAAGACTTAGAGGCACCCAGTATGACTGTTTTGTGCACACGAAGGCTACCTTCAAACATGTCAATAGGTCAATTCTCTGGTCCAAACTTGCTGCCTGGGGGATACTAGACAAACTAATGAAGGCAATTGAATAACTTTGTAAGGACATTTGGATCAGGATAAAAATTAGAGATGGAACAAAGGTTTTCCGTAAGATTTCAACCTTAACAGGCCTCAAGCAAAGATTTGTGTTGGCCCCTGCAACAAGATCCAGATCATACGAATGCTCATTCACCCAACCTAGGGAAGAAACCATTAATAAGTATGCTATATGTAAATGACATGTTTCTCCTAAGCAGAACTAAGGTGGTTCTTCAAAGGCTATTGGCCAAGTTAAGTAACTATAATCTTAAGAGAAGTGCTAGCGTTCAAAAAAAGTCTCAAGAACGCAGGTCCTTGGTACATAACTAATCACAAACTAGGTCAAGAGAATGACTACAAGTACCTTGGGGTCATAATCGACACTAAAGAAAGCTTTCTGCGATATAAGGATCAAATGAAAGTGAAAGCAGGGTCCCTTCTGTCAGTTTTCTGGTCTTTACCAATATTGGAGGTTCTTACAACGAAGTTCCTGCCAATCATCGCATATGGCTGTGTAGCTAAACTGAATGATCAGAAAAGTTGAACCTCAATATGTACAGGCAGCTTTTTCATCTACCTTGTAACGCATCGCCAGCCCAAATTTAATCAATCAATCATGTATTTCAGAGCGCACTACTCACCCATAGGGTTTCAAGGTGCTGCGGGATGTGTCCTCAGTGATCAGTTGAAGAGCCAGGTCTTGAGGTCCTTCCTGAACTGAGGCAGCGATGGAGACTGCCTGAGGTGAGGAGGTAAGGTGTTCCAACCTTTATCTGCCAGGTATGGAAGAGATCTTCCTCCAGCCGAGGACTTCAATTACGCCGGAATTTGGGTTTGTATGGCTATAGTATGCAAGACATTGTGCCTTTAATACATTTTGTCAAAATGAGAGTAGCCAAGAATGACACACTAGACCAAAGGCTCTTGAATATCTATAGATACAGGACATGGCCCATAAAGAGTACCTGTGGTCCAACATAGGGTCCCTACAAATAAATGGGTTTTGGGAGCTCGCAGTATCATTAAAGTATTTAGGAATCATGTTAACAAAATCACACGTGAGCTCTCGCTACTTGAGGACAAGAATACCTTTGCTAAACAAGCCGATTCATGGATTACTTTGCATTCCTATAAAACCCTATCCCAGCAGGAATACTTAGCGTCTAGGTACTTTCCCCATATGAAACTGAAATTACTGCACCTGTGTTTGGGAGATTTCCTTTTACCTTTCCGAAATGGCTTGTAAAAGGTTATAAGAAAATCTACAGAGGCTGTGCCCAAGTCCTCAAAACTACAACACATCATTTTGTCTCTGTCCTACACTCCTGATTGAGTGATGACAACTTCTGCACTATTTCTTCAATATTATGGGAGTTTGAATTTGTGGACAAGCTGTAATAACATGTTTTAACGGGGGTCACATAAGACTAAACAAGCATACTAATAGATTCCTGATGTAAGCTGCAAACAAACTGCAATGAGTAACTTATCAGCATAACACTCACTTTCTGATGTTTTTTTAAAGATTTATTTTGCACTTTCTACATTTGAACTTTTAAGACTTAATTTATTTTTACTGTCATTCCTATGCAATGTTTTTGATTAAGCATTCATAATACATACGAATTTGAACTCTTGGTTTTTGACACCACTCCATATCTATAAAGATTTGTAGACACGGATTTGCACCAAAATCTGGCATCTGCCTGAGGCTGGTGTAACAAGGATAAATGTTATCTTGTTATTTCCTGTGTGCATGTGTGCTGCAGAGTGCAGCACACATACATATAGGAAAAAGCTCTGAAGGATATATTTTTATGCAGGAAGGGGACCCTTTCCGCACAAAAACTATTCTGACTATACTGCACACTTTCACTATGCCAGAAGATTGTATGCATTGGCGCATGGCAGTACAAGGTGTGCCAGCACTTTGGAGAGAACAGAACTGCGTCATTTCTTGGAAGATATTGCACAGTTCTGCATTCTCCAGATGACATGGTGCAGCAACTTAGCTCGCTGTATTGCGCTACTTGTCCCATGAAGTATATTATGGTATTGCATTTGTGGCAAGTTGAAGTAACACTTTGGTGTTTTTTTTGTTTTTCTTTAGTGGCTTTGGAGAAGTTCCTTAGAGGAGTTTATTGTATCTCAGCATTGATAAGCTAAATGTTTTTTTTTTCCCCATTTATATCTCTCATACATCTCAAAGTCACCCACTGAATTTGAAAGATAGTTCTGACTTCTACCAAGAATAATGTGTTTCAGAAAGAAGGGTTTAGACAACCAACAAAGATGGCATCTTGGTGGATGACTGCTGCCCTCGTCCTAACTAGAGTAACAGAGGCCAGTTCTGGGACAGGATCACAGACTGAGACAGCATCCAAGAGAGAAAAATGGAGCAGAATCTGGAAGTGATTTTTCAGTCAGAGGAGCTCCATCCAATGATTCACCTTGAATTGATTCTGAGGAACATGGTTATGGCAGTCATCATGTCCCTTCGCAAGCACAATCTGTGTAGCAGAGAGACAGAAGCAGTAGATACCAACCCAGAGCGAAGGCATGTGTGGCTGCAAGCACAGTCACAGTGCTCTCAATTTAGTGCAACCCCAAATTCCCCCATTCATTACTGGTGCAGTATATAAATTCAATACAGCATTTTTTTGCCTAATAACTATGTCTTGACTTCCTTGAGGATATTGAGCACCAAACAAATCTGTGTGTGGTACAGTTTCTGAGGGAGCTTGGAGGCACTCCAGGGCCTCACTCTAGGGCATGCCAGTGGAGTCCACTTCACTTCGGGAGTTTCTAGACCTTATGCTGAAAATGGAGATAGTGCACTATTTGCACCGTCTGGGTAACGCCCAGCTTTGCACCATTCATGAACAGAGATTGTTTTTTTGCTATTGCAGTGTATGCATTTCAATTATAATTCTGCTACAATGCCCAGGGACCGTCCAGATCATGACAGATTGTTAAAAATTCGACATGTCCTGGAACATTTGTCTGCCAGATTTCCAGAGATTTATACGCCTGGAAAGACTATATCCATTGATGAGTACTTAATCCTGTATAAAGCACAGCTGCTGTTCAGGCAGCACATACCAAGCAAACAAGCTCTTTATGGCATCAAAATGTAAATGCTGGCTGGGAGTTCTATTGGTTAGACATATACAAAGCCTGAGAGGGATTAACTCCACTCTAAGTTCCGTAGGTTGCCTTTCCGCGCTAGGAATCACACCAATCATGGTTTGGGGGACATTTGGACAAAGTTCACAAGCCCACCTGTATACTTGATTACAGCAAGTACATGGGCAGAGTGGATCAGGTACTTCAGCTATATAATATGAATCATAAAAGTCGCAAATGGTATAAGAAGTTGTTTACCCACCAATTCCAGTTGGCAACATACAATGTGTATGTTGTTTACAGTCACAGCACCATAGGGAGATCAATGCCTTTCCCTGACTTTCAGTTGACCTTCATTTAAAGTCTTATTGATGCATAAGTGGTAGCCTCAGGTTTAACTGCTATGCAGAACATTGCAAGGTTACAGGATGAGTACTTTGCCGACAGTGTTCCTGCAACAAAGAGAAATACCATGTCATTGTTGCAGGGTCTGATCTAAACAAGGAAGGAGGCATGAGAACTTCTATTACTGTCCCCTTTTCCCCTTTGCCCATCTCAGCCAGGCCTATGTTTTATAATTTGCTTTATGTTGTACCACATAAAAGTGCAGTATTTAGACATTGACTGCGGTGGAGCTGCTCTAGTAGATACCTTTCAGTGGCTGCATATGCATACATACCTTTCATTGGCCAGTAGATCACTAGGTAAGCAGTTTTTTTAAATTATTTCCTCTAGTGAAGAAAATCTTGGACTTGATTATGGCCTGCTTGATACCTTTACCTGCCGACAGAATGTGGTGGATGCTGTTCTCCGTTTGACAAGTGCACAGCAGTCACTGTACTAAACATAATGGTGGATGAGACACATGCCACATTGTCACAGAGTACCCTGTCCAATAAAACCTAAAGCTTTTACTAGTTTTTGAAGTGCTTTTTAGGGAACTTAGGGCAGTCTTACCCAGCATGTTAACATTGGGTTCAAAGGTAGATATGTTAGCTCAGTTTGAGGAATGTAGGCCTGAGACATCCTCAGACACCCACCAACATTCATCCAGAAACTTGAAGGAGTTGTATTTAGCACAGCAAGAATGCTAAAGGTACATGAAAGGTAAGTCTTCCTGAGTCTCAGGTCCTTGCCATTGAAGGAGTTGGTAAAGGTTCACTTGGCAAGTATAGATGATTAGTCAGGTTTTGAAGGAGAAACAAGCACATACAGGTAAAGCTTAGGCTAGGTGTGCTTTTAAAGGGATATCCCATTGGTAGAAGGCAGATAGTCAATGTAAGAGAGATTCACATGCCACCACTTCATAGTCACCAAATGACTTGACCCAATGTGTGCAGCGCTGATCCTGATATTCAAAAACTCCCTCACTCAACTAACCAGATGACTCCGAGCAACACAGAATGCAGCAGCCAGGTTCTCCCTCAACCTCCCACCCAACATGCACCTCACTCCGCACCTCAAAGAGCTTCATTGGCTCCCCCTCCATAAGAGAGCTCTATTTAAACTCCTCAAACACACATTCAAAGTGCTGCACAACACTGGCCCAGCACACCTCATCAAACGCATCAGATTTCAGAAACCTGCCAGACACCTACACTCAGCTGGACTCCTACACGCACACATCCCTGTCAACCCAGACTAATCCTGCATTGGTGCGATGAAACCCTCCCGGCTGATAGTAAGATTTACAAATACACATAACATTACACAGACCTCTGCACCCAGTACTACACAAATGGGTCATATTTGTGGCCTGCTTTCCTCATTCATCCTCCATCAGAACGTAGTAGATGTTCTGTTTGCTTGTATGACAAGCACATTACAGTCAAAGCACTTCACATTAAAGTGAACAGAATATACGCCATGTTGCAGAGTACCCTGTGCACTAAAAACTAATGAGTTCTTTCGTAGTTTTGGATTTGTTCTCTAGGGAACTTAGGAAGGTTATCCTAGCATGTTGACCTTGGTTTCAATGGCATATCTGCTCTCCTAGTTCAAGCAATCTAGGCCCTGGGGCATGCTTGGACACCCACAAACTCACATCTACAAACTGGAAGGAGTTTGATTTAGCACAGCATCTGCACTCAAGGTGCATGAATGACACGCCTTCCTGTGGCTCCACTGGGACCTGTTAGTAAAGTTTCAGTTGGCATGAGTCGGTGTTGTTCAGAACTTTGAGGTAAGCAAATCGTTGACAGCTACTAAAAACACAGTCTAGCTTACTTTCCATTTGGGAATTTGTGCAGCTTGTTAAGGCACCAACCAACAAACTATCTGGCCATATGTGAGCAGGAGTTTGCTGGTGATGTGTTTATATGTAAGTTAGTCAATGACTGGATGAGAGGCGGTGTTATTGATGATTCTGTCCTGTGGCATATGAATGTGATGGACCCATGAATGTCGGTGGTATGTTGATGTGAATGTTCTGCCATTTTGGATTGTGCCTGTGGTTGTATAAAATTCTTTGTGTGTAGTGTGTGAAAGGCGTATGAAGTGGTTGGAGCCCTGACATGGATTTGCAGCTCAACTCCATTAGTCACTGGTTTGATACACGGATACTGTTATTAGCATTTGTGCTTTGTAGCTAGCACTTCTGGAGGTTCCAATCCCAAGTGGTGTAAGTCTGTACTTCAGTAGTGGCTGGACTCCAAAGGAACAGTAAAATGAAACCCCCTCACATTTTTCAGAACTGGACACCCAGAGATGTCCAGGGTGGTGTAACCGGTTTTGACCCTACTCACTTTCCCACAATGCCCTGCAAACTTCAGTTTATGCCCAAGATCATGCTTTTTCTTCACGTTTTGTGAGGGAACATTCTGGTATCTGTGACTATCCGCAAGTGTCCAACTACTCAGCACTCTCACATGCCTCCACATAAAAATAGAACTCAATTTGTGTAGGTGGGCCTACCACCCACAATAGGAAAGAACAAAAAAAAAAATGCAACATGGACAATCAAATTTTCCCAGTCAGAATTATTGCTTATTTTGTAATGTGGTTACCTGCAGATTTTGAGCCTGTGATCAGCCGCTAAACAGGGACATCTACCAAACCCATACAATTCTGAAAGCTACACATTTGTGGGAGTCCAGGGTGGCGTGACTTGCATGGATCTCACAAGGTCGTTTTCTTATCCAGAAATCCTTGCAAACCTTGAGAAAAATAAACACATTTTCCTTACATTTCTGTACGGGCAAGTTTTGGAATCTGACTGTTGTAATTAAGGCTCCCGTGAGCCTCTGAGCTGACGAGTTCGGGTGAAGCACCTGTGCGCCTTCTTGAGTGGTACTTAAACCTGTGAATACTTTCAAGGCGGCATTTCAAGCAACCCCGCCAGCTACACGTTGCTCTTCGCTGATGACGGCCAAATAGCCAGAAACACGTGTCCGAAGATACGGCACTTGCCGCACCAACTTATGGTGAAAAACTTTCAAAACTCTATTCAAATTCGTGCTAATGACTGCATTTACCATGATGCCTTGGAGTCACAAATGCTGGAATGGAAGACAGGGTGCTCCCCGTTTTGACTGTTGTAATTAAGGCTCCCGTGAGCCTCTGAGCTGACGAGCTCGGGTGAAGCACCTGTGCGCCTTCTTGAGTGGTACTTAAACCTGTGAATACTTTCAAGGCGGCATTTCAAGCAACCCCGCCAGCTACACGTTGCTCTTCGCTGATGACGGCCAAATAGCCAGAAACAAGTGTCCGAAGATACGGCACTTGCAGCACCAACTTATGGGAAAAAACTTTCAAAACTCTATTCAAATTCGTGCTAATGACTGCATTTACCATGATGCCTTGGGGTCACAAATGCTGGAATGGAAGACAGGGTGCTCCCCGTTTTGACTGTTGTAATTAAGGCTCCCGTGAGCCTCTGAGCTGACGAGCTCGGGTGAAGCACCCGTGCGCCTTCTTGAGTGGTACTTAAACCTGTGAATACTTTCAAGGCGGCATTTCAAGCAACCCCGCCAGCTACACGTTGCTCTTCGCTGATGACGGCCAAATAGCCAGAAACACGTGTCCGAAGATACAGCACTTGCCGCACCAACTTATGGTGAAAAACTTTCAAAACTCTATTCAAATTCGTGCTAATGACTGCATTTACCATGATGCCTTGGGGTCACAAATGCTGGAATGGAAGACAGGGTGCTCCCCATTTTGACTGTTGTAATTAAGGCTCCTGTGAGCCTCTGAGCTGACGAGCTCGGTGAAGCACCTGTGCGCCTTCTTGAGTGGTACTTAAACCTGTGAATACTTTCAAGGCAGCATTTCAAGCAACCCCGCCAGCTACACATTGCTCTTCGCTGATGACGGCCAAATAGCCAGAAACACGTGTCCGAAGATATGGCACTCGCCGCACCAACTTATGGTGAAAAACTTTGAAAACTATTCAAATTCGTGCTAATGACTGCATTTACCATGATGCCTTGGGGTCACAAATGCTGGAATGGAAGACAGGGTGCTCCCCATTTTGACTGTTGTAATTAAGGCTCCTGTGAGCCTCTGAGCTGACGAGCTCGGGTGAAGCACCTGTGCGCCTTCTTGAGTGGTACTTAAACCTGTGAATACTTTCAAGGCAGCATTTCAAGCAACCCCGCCAGCTACACATTGCTCTTCGCTGATGACGGCCAAATAGCCAGAAACACGTGTCCGAAGATATGGCACTCGCCACACCAACTTATGGTGAAAAACTTTCAAAACTCTATTCAAATTCGTGCTAATGACTGCATTTACCATGATGCCGTGGGGTCACAAATGCTGGAATGGAAGACAGGGTGCTCCCCATTTTGACTGACGTAGTGGTTTGTATTGGCCTCCTGCCAAGGGAGGCATGTGAGGGGCAGATGGCTGTCCTCCTCCCTGCTCCATCTGTGGAGTAATTGTGCGGGGGAATAGCCAATGACTGGAGAGTAGCCTGCAGACGGGGGGAGACCCCCACCTTCATACTGGATAACAAGCAATATAGACTGCTCTCTTTCCTGAACTCCCCTCTCCCACACTTGAGCAGTAAGAAGCAACGCAGCACATCGGTACCAAGGGACAGCGATTCGCACTGGCTGCTGGTTTTGGGATACTGGAGGAGCTAGGGCGGAGGACTGGCCCTCTCTACGCCCCTTCTGTAGCACACACGTGGGGGTGAAAGGATGGGCAATACTTGAGACTGGGGTGGGGGCGGAGGACTGCAGATCGGGGGACACCCGCACTTCCATGCCAGATTCCAAGAGAGACAGACTGCCATTTCCCACTGCAATATGCTCTCCCCAGCTAGATCGACACACTACAGAAAGAAGTGGTGCTCTTGAGAGCCAGAGCACATGATTCTGAAGGCCGCTCACAGCAGAACAGCATCCGGGTGGTGGGCTTTCTAGAAGGGATGAAAGGACAGAGTATAGACTTCTATCTGGAAACATGGCTGACAGAGGAGGTGCTAGGAGGAAAAGTCTCTAAATTCTTTTCGATCAAAAGAGCGCACAGGGTGCCCGGCCAACCCCTGGCACTGGGATCAGCTACACGACTAGTCCTTGGACTGTGAACAATAGCACAGTCACAATATTCCCAGGATATACTATGGATGTCGGTAAGTTACGAGATGGCTTTTGTGATTTGAAGCAGCACCTTCGCACCTTAAATGTCAAATATGCATTGCTATTCCAGACGAAACTAAAAGTCATCTCAGGCACAGAGATGATGTTCTCCACATCGCCTAAAGAGGCATGGTCCTCGCTAGAAATTAAAGAAGACCACCAACACGCGCCCCTTTCTAGAGGTGGGGGATTCTGGCAGTTGCAAAAATGCAGACATCACGCAACTAAGGTAGGCGAGAACATCAGTGGCAGATCCACCAAAACACAGGCAGCGCTGGGCAGAGCAGAGGTGCTGGCAGCAATGGAACTGTCCTTCTTGTCCAGTCAGGAGAACTGGGACTCTGATGAAGGTGGAGGGACTCCGAGACAGCAAGCTGGCGCTGGAGATTTCGGAGTAGCTGCGGGGTGACCCACAGCTGACCCCCAATGACTGCGGACCTTTTTCTGTCTACTTGAGTATCGCATGTGCATGTCTGTTTTGTTTACCTCAGCTTCTATTTCTTCTACCTGCTGTGGTGTTACAGGAATGGGTGGATGGAAGTGGGAGAGAATGATAAAAGATGTATGATTACAGTTCAGCACTAACAATGAGGAGCGAAGGTGTTTTTCACTGCTATTATGTCGGCAAGACACAGGACTGAGGTGCTTGCATTGTGATTGTTATGGATCGCCTTAAATACAGAGTAGACTTTGGAGCAGTTGCCGGATCATTAATGGCGCTAAGTGGCTGAACCGTCTGAGGGTGCGGCCAGGGTGTATGGGGTGTTGGGAATTGTTCGTAATGGTTTGTAAGTTTTTTTTTTTTTTCTATTTTCCTTGTTATGCAGCTTGGCTCTCTTGCTGCCACACATCCTCCCTGACTTGTGTCTAGTGGCACAGGCACTCTACCACATACGATTACTATGGCATCCAGGGATTGCAATGTACTAACTTAGGATGTGCGGGGCATCAGTAGTTTTGGCAAATGTCACAGGATCTATTCACATCTCAGGAGATGTAATATCTAGTTTGCATGTCTTCAGGAGACCTATTTGACCACGGAGAACACACAAGGCTAAGTAAACGCTAGCAAGGCACTAACACCAATTACTCAGCCTATGCTAGAGAGATCTTACTGTGGGTGGCTCCAGTCGTGCCGTTTGTTCTAGAGCACAGTCTAATTGACTGGGAATGGCTGCTATGTCATTGCAGAGGGCACACTGGATGGAGAGTTTCACACTGGTGGAATTGTATGCCCCGAATGTGGCGCAAACCTTATTCATTCAAATGTTAACACCTGCCTTCCTGCACTCACTGATGTCTCCCTCCTTTCGGTGTGGAGATTTTAATAGTGTTCCGGACCGGACCGTGGCTAGACCTAGCCCACCGATTCAATGGGCACATTCTCATACTAACACCAAGCAGTTACAGCAATGGGCACAAGACAGGCAGGCAGACGATGTGTGGCAATTCCTGTATCCACTTCATGAGTATTCGCACTACTCTCACACACACGTACTCCACACGCGAACAGTTTTAATCTATGTCAGCAGAGACTTTATCAGTTTGCAAGAGGGCAGATTATTTAGCTAGGGTGCTGTCCGATCACTGCCCACTACTGGTGACATTTCAATGGGGATGAAGTCACCCGCTGATCCCTACTTGGCAACTTCAGCCACAGGCCCTGGCCATATCTTGTATTGGACACATGAGGGTGAACATATTCACAGATATTTGACAGACAATGAGGGTACGGCCACACACAAAGAAACTGAATGGGATGCATTCAAAGTGATCCTGAGGGGGGAATGTATGGCCACACAGTATGGGATGAAGAGGGGTCTCCAATGGGAACTACTTGAGATAGAGGGGAGGTTACAAAAAGCGGAATAGGCCTGTAATTGGACCCAGAAGGGTTCCGCAACCTAAAGGATATACAGTCCACTCATGGGGCGGCATCTAAGCATTTGTCTGCCTTTGACTACAGAGAATACACTAAACAAGATTTATGGGATAAGGCCTGTGTTTTATTGGCCTGGTTGCTTAGCTTTGATTACCCCCATACAGTTACTGGTGCCATCCGCACAACTAAGGTAGTGTTATGAACTCCCAAATGGCCATTAATAAGGAGTTTGAAACTTACCACAGGATGCTATATCAAGCCACACCGAGCGTACATCTGGAAGCAATTGTGGCCTACTTACGCCGCTTTGACTTGCCCCTTCTTAATCCACTGCTGAAACAAGAATTGGATGACCCCCTTGATTTTGGAAGAAATCAATTTGGCCATCAAACAGATAGCTAGAAGCAAAACACCCGGTACTGATGACTTACCAATAGAGTTTTATGCCACATTCCAGGCCTCTCTTGTTCCTCGTCTCTTGAGGGTATTGGTAGAGCTAGAGAACAGGGTAGACTTTCAGACAGTATGCAGGAAGTCTTAATAACGGTGCTCTCCAAGCCTGGGCACGATCCACTGGCTGGAGGTAGCATCTTATTGCCTCCTTTTGTTGCCCTACCTTGATTACAAGGTGTTGAGTAAGATATTGGCAAATAGATTGACACCAATGATACATACGGTGATCCATTCGGATCAGAATGGATTCATTCCAAGCAGGAACACGTTTTTGAATCTTCGCCGGTTATTTGGTACCATGGACTGAGCGTATAGAACCAACACGCAAGGATGGGTGGCCTCACTAGACGTAGAAAAGGCATTCAACACCCTGGGATGGATATAAGTACAGGCAATGTTATTAAAGGTAGGACTGGGGCCGGAATTTTGTAAATGGGCAAGTGTCCTTTACGAGCTTCCGGTCGCAAGGGTGCATACAGGCAGAATTATCTCAGATAGTTTTGTTATTGACCATGGTACTAGACAGGATTGTCCCTTATCTCCCTTGCTATTCACCCTAGCCATGGAGCCACTGGCTTGTATGCTCCTTGAACAGACACGCCCGTGGGGGATACTATGTAGGAGATCATCCGAGGATTTTTTTAAATGAAGGCGGAAACACACTGGTTTATCTGCAGGTGAACCCCACAATACTGTCAGAGGTTATGTCTGCTTTAGACACTTTTGGCCACATCTCAGGCCTGCCGATCAACTGGGACAAATCATGCTTATTCCACTTGTTGCGGACACTTGACCTATCATGCCACTCTGCCGGGGATGTCCCGTCGCTGTGGAAGTATGACACCTTTAAGTACTTGGGTGTACAAGTTTACTATTCTGAGAATGACCTATTAGAGGAAAATTAGGGGATGACTGTCTTCGATCAGTCACTGCCTTTCTGAACGCAACTGCCTCTATTGCCCATGGGGAGATTGTCTATTGCTAAAATGCTGGTCCTTCCTCGACTCCTGTATTTTATTTACGGCCCTCCCGATGATACTGAAGAGGGCTTTCTTTCTAGACCTCCAGCACCTGTTGGCCTCATTGATATGGGCCAATAAGAGACATAGGGTCAAATTGGACACCTTATTTGCCCCACTGGAAAATGGAGGGCTGAGAGCTCCCACTTATGAACTTTATTATGCTGCGGCTCAACCTCCGTGGCCACTTTGTTGGCTATTGGACGCTACCAACCCGGAACATGATCTGTGGGGCTCAAATTCTGGAGGTACTTCCCTGTTGGAGTGGTTACTGACCTCTCCCTCACACAATGCTATCCCTAGTAAATTATTAAAAGTGGCCACATGGAGTTGGAAGAAATACATATTATATGGTAACCGGGCAATGCCCTATGCACCTAGTATTCCCTTTTGTGCGACCCCACAGTGTAGACTAAAGGAGATCTATCAAGCAGAATCATGGACCTGGATATAGGACCTGTGGTGTGGGGGGAGCATGCAGAGTTGATTATCTTGGCAGATACTTATTCCTTCTCGTTCTGAACCTTAACCCTTGGTGGGTGCGGTCAGCATGTAATTGGGCTCATTTATGCTGTAATTATTCATATATGAATGTATTGCTATACTGGGCACCTGAACCAGACCTGCCCATACACCAGTACTGACACAGCCTGATATACATAATTTATGTCATAGGAGGAAAAAGTAATGAAATGTTAATTAAAAGCATTTAAAAAAAAGCCTAATGTAGCCTTTCTTGTGTCATTCAATAACAAATTTACACATTGGACTTCTTTTCTGACTTTTGAAGCCCCTGCTTTCTGATTTTGTTTAGCGTTGGAATATTCTGGACCTGCAAGGGGAACCCCCCAACCATCCACTTCATTCTCCCTTAGCCCTTTAAATGGAGGGAGGACGGTATACAATGTATGATGTGAGAAAGGTAAGATATAGAATTATGTGGATTACCTAAAGTACTCAGAATATTACCTCCGCATCTTGCTTCACTGCACCATTCACAAGCTGAGGATATACACATGCTGAAAACTGTTGGAGGAACAAGAAAGTTTCTAAGACACCAAACTTGTGTCACCAATACACAAAAGATTACTTGAGAGAACAATACAAAATATAATTCAGTCTGTAAAGAGGTAGAAAATATTTTTTTTCTTAACCGAAGGCTGTACCCAAAATGAACTGAATCATCTATAAGGGAGCCCCACCCTGGACTGAAAGGCAATCATGGACAGGAAAGGTTGTAGGAGATCTCTGTTATTGTCGAAGGAAGGAATCCCTCTGCTGAAGTGTGGAAAGTTGCAGCTCCTCAAGCCAACGAACACTGTATCTAAGAAGGAAGAGTTATACCTACTACCACATAGGCAGAGTCAACAAGCATCCACTGCCACCAACCTAGGGTTGCATTTGAAGGTTTGAAACCTGTGTGCCCAGCACCAAACGTCATAAGAAGTAAATTACAATGTCCTGTCTCAATAGACTAGTAGTGCCTCAGATATTGAACCCTGACAGGGTAACATCCATTTCCTGTATTTCTGGAAGAATCACCTTCTCCTTAAGAAGAACGGAGGCAAAAATGACAGGCCTAGTCTTAAAAGCAATGGGATTGGTGGAGAAAGCTTTATGGCCAAGAGGAGACCATGGGGAGCGGTGCAGAGTTTAATACAGCAAAGGTTGCATTGTTGAATGCAATCCCTGAGATATGCCTAGTAAAAACTGACTGGACTAAGATTATCAATTACAAGCAGAATAATGGTTAGGCTCCGGCCTGTTATCTGGGCAGACTTCAGGATGACTGACAGAGATGGCTCAGGAAACTGCGTCTACTGTTTTTGTTGAGGGATTGATATTGAATATTAAGACTGTATTGACCATTATATGTATATGAATGCAGACTAAGACATTAGCATTGTTAGTGACCATAGCAAACGACTGTGTCATGTAACAGGAAAGAAATAAGGAGAGTGTTCACTTGAAATTGAGGTCACTAAAACTGAAACATACAGTGAGTAACTAAAGGAGCAGAGCAGGCCTGGAAGTACCACAACGGTGTAGAGGGTGAGTAAGGTAGGAAGGAGGAGAATTGGAAGGGGGAATGGCAGAAGAAGAGGATAGTCCACAGGGCTGGGAGGTTCTTGTTTTGCATGCAGTCAGATGGGGCATCGGAAGCAAGACTGTCCTAACACCACTTACGGTGCACCATGACTTCTGAATCAACCTGGGTACTACCAAAGTTTTCAAAGCTCTTACCTCGACTTTTAGGTCATGGCAATAGGTTCAGACTGTGAAAGGACCCTCATGCAGACTGCTTCATTAATGGTAAATGCACAACTTGCCTCATTGATACGAGGCACAAACCTCTCCAGCTTTAAAACCTCTAAATTCAAATTCTTTTTGCCTCTCAGGTTTGTCTCCAGACACAGTCGGTATTTTTAACCATGAGTTACCCAATACAATACAGACTTATTGTCCATTTGTGTAGCACCTATCTGTGATTTTAGTACCCATTGTTGGCAGATGTAACCTCAATTCTTCTGCTAGCAAAACTGGGGATGACAACGTGTACAGGTTTGTACAGGACATTATGGCTTTAAATAATGTGGCTATTTCAAGTTCTACTGTAGTCCTCAAACCTGCTACCATTGTATCCCACCATAGTCCAACTGTTCGCTGAGCGTGACCAAATTCTGCTTTCTTTTCTATCTTCATACACGACTAGAGTCAGTATCTGTTCTCATTCACATTCCAAGGGTCATAACTTTTGTGCAATTGTCTCTCATAAAAATGTACAGTCTCCCGCAAGCTTCACACAAAGCCCCTAAGAAGGATTTGGACACAGTGGTTTTCCCCTAGGCATCTAGTCTGATACAATATGTTGACAATTTAATGTTAGCAATGGTTACTCTAGATTAGTGCAAGGAAGATAGGCTATCTTAGTTAGATATATTGGACATGAGATTTCTACTGGGAAGCTTCATCTGTCCTCTGAAAGAAGTGAAGCCATTTGTAAGTTGTTCCAACTAGTAACTGTTTCCTAGGTAGGTATTTCTGAGAAATGGTAGGGGATTGTAGGCAGTGGGTTTGGGCTATGTTGACATGGCCAAGACTTTGCAAGTATTTGTCAGAAAAAAAACCATCCCTGTCCCTTGCAGTGGTCCAGTAAAGCTGAAAATGAATTTGTAAAGATAAAGCAGACGTTGACTTCTGCACCCACCTTATGCCTCCTGTATTATGTAAAGCCTTTTACTTTGTATTGCCATGAATGAAATGCATTTGCACTTGGGAATTGATACAAAGCAACTGGCATCACAAAAGACCCATAACATATTATTCCTTAACGCTGGACCCTGTTGCAGCTGAGCCCCACCATGTTTATGATCTGCAGTGGCTGCCCAAATTCTTGTTGGAGCATCTTAAAGAAATTGTGCTAAGTTCTCCAACAACTATTGTCATGTCCCATTCTTTGATTATACTACTCCTCACTGCAATAACTCTGTACCTGCCCACTGCATGGCTATATCAATGTGAACTCTTACTGTTATCTGATTCTCATATTACTTTGGTGTCCTGCTTTGAACCCTGCTTCTTGAATGCCTACTGGAGAAGGTGGAGAACCATGTGATTTCAATTTAACCACCTCACAGATTCTCAAGCCACATACTGACCTTAAATTAATGTGAATTAACTTATTTTGTGGATGGTTCCAGTCTCAGAAACAAAGAACGCTACTCGAGTTGATGGTTATGCTATTTGTACTGTATGTCATGTGGTGGAATGTTGCTATCTGCCCACAGTGAAATTGGCCCAGATTGCCGAGCAAACGGCATTCACTTGAGCTTGCATTCTAACCAAAGAAAGGACTATTACTTATATATGCAAAGAGGTTTATTGACCTCAGCTGAGAATCCAATAAAAAAAAGCAGCATGCAGTATGTTCTAATTCTTTTAAATGCTCTGCAAATTACCAGAAAAGGTGGCCTGCCTACCAACACCCTCATGAATATTTCTCTCGAGACAATGCCTTAGTAGCTTCTGCTACTAAAAAATGCCACCCTGTCTAAAATTGCAAATGCTGCCATGTATGTTATGAAAGTCGATCTATTTCCCATGCCAACATTAAAAGATTTGTCTCAATTGCAGGAGCAAGCCTCTGAAAATGAAAAGCAGTCCTAGACTAGAGACCCTGAGGGGATGTGGAAAATAGGGAGAGGGTGTGTGGTAGCACTGAGATTTCTACTCCCCAACCTCGCAAGGTTGCATCACTGAACAGCCAACATTGGTACAGACGGCATGATATGTGCCGCTGCAACTCATTTGTATGCACCCAATTTTTCTCTTATAGCCCAAAGTTTTTGACAATCCTGTGCCTGTCTGCCTCTGCTCAAACTCAAGAGACCAGCACTTCCATTTTGTCCATCACCCAGAGTGAGTTGATGTGGGAGATAGTATTCCTTTGTCCAACGTGAAAACTTTGCACTCCAATCAAACTGCCATTATGCAGGCATCTCTAGAAGGCTTCTCCCCTTACTTCTGTAAAACACCACATTTTGATTGTAACATGCCAGACATTAATTTACCTAGAAATGACTTAGTGAGCATATATTTGCGAGCATCGGACAGCAAATGTCTCCAGTATCTTTGCTGGATAGAGTAAATGCTACTTAAATGTAGATAATATTACTTTTGTGTCACCTCTCTGAGTACTGCCTGCCCCATGGACTGTTTCTCAATCGTCACCTCAAGTAGATCATGCATGTTTAATCTGTGGATCACAAGCTTATCATTGGCTACCTTTGGACTGGACATTTGACTTGCTACTCAGAGTACAGCGTTTCTGTAAAAGACGGATGATCTCTGGGTAAGAAAGAGGGGTAAACAGGTTATTTCAAATACACATAGGTTCCTCTCTGCACTAATTCCCATGAATAGAATGGCTGTGATCCTAGAGAAGAAAAGAAGGAATGCATAGATTTTCGAAGAAATAGCAAATTCCACTGCAATAGCTGTAAGATTAGTAACTGAACAGCTATGCGTATGGCACAATGCTGATCTAACTTAGAATGGTTTTAGGATATTGTCAATGGCCACAGGTGGCCGGGGGTAACAGACTTGGGCCCTATGCTATCGTAGAGACTGAATGATGCACTCGCCTTCCTAACACTTCCCTTGGCATATACAAGTAGATAGATAACATTATGGAAAGTGAGAAGACCGCACCAGAGACAAAGTGGCACTGACCTGAGTCCAAACGGCATCTGGGAGCACCTGGCAGTTAGCCCTTCAGGGATGAAGATATTCAAATGCATTACTGGCATTATTCCGATTGTGGTTGTCATTTGTGTTGCTATTAGATTGATTGTATGCAACACGAGCACTCTCACAAAAATAAAAGCACTGCCAATACTTTTACGTTTGCTATTTCTCAGAAAAATGACAGAGGTGATAATGAAATGAATAAAGAGATGGTAAGAAAGTATTCTACTGAAAAAAGGGGGCCTCTGAAAAACGTTTTTAAATTTGGTTTGTATTATGTTTATATACACTAATGAAAAGTAATGCTAACAACTGTATATTTAATCCCAGATGTATCAACTATGAATCAAATACTATTTTCTTTCCCACAGCATTATATTATTTTGATGAATACTTCTAACTGCAGATTCCTCACCTTGTGAATATACTCAGGTGCCTGTCTAGATACTGACTTTTTCCTCTGCATTGCTCGGCGTTCCAGCTAGTGGTGTTGTGCGACTCCAGGTCCACTTTATCCTGCATCAGAAGTGATGCCAGAGACATATAGAAGCACCACCCCTCCATACTGACATCAGTTCCTTTCTTACTGCGTCCTTTGACATGGAAACAGAGCTCAGTCCCAAAGAAGTTACCTTATCTCTAAGATTTTGTGGCAAAATTCGTTTTCCAATGTGCCAGGGAAATGTCTCCAACAAATCCTTAAGCCTTGTAGGGACGGTCACAAGCAAATGTCTGTGACAGATCCCTATGTAGCATGTTGCTGGTGTCTTCATATGACTCAGTCTTGCAGGAATTGAGCCTTGATGAATTCTAGGGGTACTGAGGACAAGAAAGCCAAACTGTAAGTCATCGAATATTGTCGCCAAAAGGCACACAAGGACCAAACTCCTTCAAAGTGGAGGATGAATACCCCCTCCTGTACTTGAGATTGTTCCTACAAAACAATCTCGCCACTCCAAATCTTCAGTTAAGTACAAGTTGAAGAAAGTGTAACGACGATGAAGAAGAAGTCATCCACTTCCTCCACTCTCAACCAGAGAAGTCACAGGGATGGCAAGGCACCCCTCTTGCTCCTACAGAAGAACGATTCAACAAACTGCCCAACACACCCAGAGTTTCCAGGTCCATCAGAGATGCTTCACCAAACAAAGGTTTTCAAAGCGGCTATGTTACAGATTTTTAGCAATCTTCTGGCTCTTTCTGATATCCTTTCAGGGCCCCAAGGATCTGAGGAGACCACCAGTATGATTGCTGTTGGCAGATCTGTTCGCAATGCCATCTGTGCCTCTTAACTTCGCTGTGGGGTCTACTCCAATTTCAGGGTCAATGCCCAACCAAATCCACACCGGTTCCTGCCCCATTGACTCACCTGCATTCAGCAGCTGTCAGAGAACTATTTGCCCTTTTTGCGGCTGGAGGTCTAGGCTCTTTTGCACACAGGAGCCATAGAGAGGGTATTGGTATTAGAACTTGTCAAATTCTAACCTGCATACCATAGGGGTGATTGAAGCCTGAGCTGTTAGGTCCCAACACCACTGCTATAATTAAACTTCCCGAAACATATATGTATTCTGTGGAAGTTCCAACCCAGTGGGGCGAATGGGATAGCAGAAAAAGATGCTGTTCTGGTTGCTTCTGCACTTTGCACCGCTCTCTACGAGGTTGAACTACTACTTAGAAAATTAAGATATGGTGTCTCTCAGATGCGCTTGTGAAGAGAAATGAGAACAGTTGCTACCATGTGTAAGAATACCTCAATCCTTCCTCTCACCAACCCTCAAGTATGTATAAGTACCTGTTGCATTCTCTCTTTCCCACGTAGACTAATTGTGGAGTTCACAACTGGGGGTTGAGAAAACAGCATAAGGAAATAAGGACCGAATGTTATTTACAGATCTCATCTAAAGTTGTCAGTAACACTTAATCATCACTTATATTAACCAACATACTCCAAGTCTATCATAAAGCAACCACTGTGTCATCTTTCTTGAGGAGTAGCCTTCTAGCCAGGGATTCAAATTATGTATTCACACCTGGGTGTATGAGATTCTCTTCAGAGAACATATACTTTTAGTGTGACATAAACAGAAGCTATGGCATAACTGGATACATTCATCATGTGCATTTATCCATAGTCAAAATGAAAACCTGACATGCGAGTATTAATCAAGTTCAATATTCAAGAAAGTCTACATACGTATTATCAACCGGCTTTCCAACCCTCCTTCAGAAGCTTTGCTATTTTGCAGGTCTTTGGAGGAGTGCGCAAAGGTGGTGCAGTTTCAAAGGTAGGTATTGTTAGAATTTAGTCTAAAAGCGTAAGCACAGGCAGCACACATTACAGCCTTATCAGCACTGTAGCCTGTAATTCTTGTGTTCTTTCTTTCTTGGTGACCTTGATCCAGCACATTAGGGAAAGAAGCCAGAGATGTGAAAAACGATCCTCTCAGATAAGTGATCAGTACAACAAGCGTCTCTGAACAGCCTGGGCGCAGTTTAAATAGCTGACCATGCCCAAGATGGCTACCAAATCTCGCGAGACTATGTCATATTGCAGGACTTCTTTTATGGTTTTAGGTGGGGTTCGAACAGTGCGGCAAGGGTAAAGAGCCCCAGAGGTGACCACAAGAGTGTTCTCAGGCCCATTTAGAACTCAGTTACCTAAAACCCTCTTCTCAATCTGGGTGTTCACCAATAGATTCCTGAACAGATGGGGCTCTAGTCTGTGTCCCCTTCCATGACACTGGAGCACATGAGGGTCCCTCAGGCCCAACAGAGATAGGGACTGGATATTCCTCTTGTTATTGCCTGGTGCCGACTAAGAACTTCTTCTTATTTTAAATCTTCACCCTCTCCATTTCTTCCTGAAAAAGGGCAAATTCAAGATACTCATGTTGGCCAAAGTTCTGTGTGCTCTGGATCCACTCTGAATCTAGGAAATCAGATGGTAACAGTGACCTGCAAGCAACAAATGTTCACATTCTCGTTCTACAGTCCCACAAATGTTACCTGCAGTTCAAGGTGGGCCAGGAGCATATTCAGTGCTCATCTTTGGCCTCACCAGTGCACCTCAGGTGTACACGAAAGTGATGGTGCTGGTTGCAGCACATCTTTGGAGGTTGAGGATACCAGTGTTCCTCTACCTAGACAACTTGCTGTTGAATATGGGCTTGCCACAGTCAGGTGTAGACCACCTCCAGGAGACAGCAAACTTGTAATAACTTTGAAGTTCACGATCAACACCCTGCAGTCACACCCAACTCCTTCACAGAGGCTCACATTTATCAGAGCCATCCTGGCTATGGTGCAGTCTCAAGTCTTCCTTTCGGTTCAACGAGGTCAGGATATTTGGGCTAGGATTCTGATGTTCCAGCCCCTGTCCTGGGTCTCAGTGAGAGTGTCTCAGACTTCTTGGCCTGCTGGCATCATGCCTATCGACTTTGCCAGATGGCACATGCAGGCTTTACAGTGTGGGATCTGAAGATTTTGGGCTCAGCAGCAAGGGAACCTATTAGATCCCATTAAGGTTTCGGAGGGGACTGCAAAAGGCCTGCAGTGGTGGCTGCTTGACCACAACTGGACCGGTAGCAGACCCCTCATTCCATCCCCCCCAGAGCGGACTGTGACAGGCTCCAGACTGTTGGGATACGGAGGTCATCTGGGAGAGCTTGCTATCAGATGACTTATGTCTACAGTGGAGACCCCGTTCCATATCAATCTGTCAGAGCTACGGGCCATTTGATTGTCATCTGTGGGGGAAGGGAGGTGGAATCTTCTATATTGCAACAAGCCAGGGTAGTGCATCTGGGCCTGGACAATCAACACATACATGTGTGGAGACTAACTGGTGACAGCCGACCTCTTTTGATATCCCTCCCAAAGTAGTGGATGTCATTCTAACAGTCAGGCACCATCTACGCTGGAAACTGGGATAGGTTTGTGGCTTGCTGTAGATCCTGCCATACAGATCCATTACAGGCAAAGTTGTCAGATGTTTTGCTTTTTACCAGCAAGGACTAGCCATAGGCACTGTTAAAGCTTACTTGTCTGCCCTTTCTTTTTGTATTCACCAAATCAACCCCACTTATTTATACCACCCACTATGATGCATTTTTTAAGCGGTCTGATTTATTTTCAGCCAAGCCTTTTGTGGTGCTTCAGTGGGGCCTTACAGTGGTTCTTCCTTTCCTTATTTATACCCCATTTGAGCTGACACACAGCTCTCCTTTGCATGTACTGACTTGCAAAATAGTGTTTCTCATAGGGATAACTTCAGCTTGTCGCATGAATCAATTGCATACTATGTCCCTTCGTTCACTATACAACACCTTTTTCCTGAACTGGTGTTGTGGATGGGCAACATTCTTGCCATGTTTTTGATGTGTTCTCATGTAGGACAATCCATTACCGTTTCAGTATCTTGAAAGAGGAAGGGCTCCACTGCTTAGACCCCCAAAGTGCCTTGAAATTTTACATCGAACATACCAAAGACCATCAGGTATACAATCAGCGGTCTCTGGGGTTCACTGGGTCCCCCCCCAAAAAAGGTAAGGCACTGCAGAGGACATTTTCGAGGTAGATAGTCTTCTGTATTAAGATTTGCTATGTATTGCCCAAGAAGCAGCCTCCCAAGGGACTGATGGACCATTCCACCCGAGCCAAGGCTGTTACCACTGCATTGGCACAACGAGTGCCTGGACATCTATCCGGCTGTGACGTGGGTGCCACTGCTCATGTTCACTTAACACTAAAACCTTCATGGCTTTAGCAGGTGCATTTGCTTTCCTGCCTGCCATTCTGCATGAAATTCTATTTCGATTATAGGCTATCTTATCCAACTGTAAGCCAAAAAGAAACTTACCATCAAATGGCATGTGTAGCAGGACATTTCTTGGATGGTATCTTTGTTCCAAATATTCTTAATACAAAGGGACAACAAGAGAATGCTACTGCCCTAATGGAATCAAATGAGCTGAATACTCAACTACTTCTTTCACAGAAGACAGTACATCTAAACAATCAGCTGCATCCTGCATGAACTCTACTCTCCTTCATAAGGAATGTGTCCATGCATGCCATGTATGGCTGTATGCTAGGTATAACCACAGATAGATCAAACCGCGTGTCACTTTTTTTGGGGAAAGGTTTGCCAAGCCTTTATGATGTGAATCTGAGACTCCAGTAGCTAGCCTCCCAGACAAATTAGGCAACAATTACAAGAAAATAGCGAAGGGCAAGATGCACGAAAATGCAATTTAGCATTTCTTAAATAGTGACTTCATAGCAATCACTATTCAAGAAATGCAAAATGCAATGTACAAAAGATATCGATTTCCTAACAGCGATTCCTAAAAAGTATCGCAATTAAGAAATCCCATTGCATTTGAGTCAATGGGGCGGTTTTGCATGTCCCAAATAGGGATTTCTAATTAGGAAAATCACTATTTAGGAAATGCAAAACCAAGGATGGCAATGTTCAGCACACATATGCACAAGAGGCATGTGGGTGCCCTATTGCAATTAATAAAAAGCACTTTGGGGTGCCTCGTTTTGTTTTTAAATTGCACCTGGTTACCATCGACGCCAAGTTGATGATAATTGCATCTCCTAAATGCCCAAATCGCATTTAGGAAATGCATGGTACATCAGAATGGGAATCGCAAATCCCTATTTGCGATTTCCTATTCTGGGAATTGCAAATTGCGATTTCTACCCAAAGCGGTTCCTTAAAGGACTTTGTACGTAAGAAAAGCCCATTTTGCATTTCTTAACAGCCCGAAATAGCAATCGGTCCATTGAGAAATACAACCTGGCTTCATATACCTGGCCCTAAATTATTCATCCACAATTGGGGATAGCTTTGCCATACATTCGAATAAAGAAGGAATTTCTGGTCCTTTTCATTTTAACCGTATGCAGATTTCATGGCGCACCAAACTGAAATTTGGGAAAAGAGTTGTTCTTAACAAATTCCAGTGCCAGCTTAGCGCTCTCTTTATACATGAAGTGAGACTGAGAATACCCTTCCTTCTCTGTGTCAGAAATTGAAGTGAAGGAAGGTCGCCCTTCCTTTCTGGTCATTATTGTGGCTACAGCAGCATTGGTTAGAACTCTATATTTATCCTGAGGGAAAGCAGTGGTGAACAGGCAACCTGCAACAGGAGTGAGAATAGGAATGGGACGTGCCTACACTGCTCTTTTTTCCCCTCTTCCCCATTGTTAATTTCTAGCAATCCTTAAACATATCAAGAATCAACAGTCAGAAATGGAAAAT
The DNA here is from genome assembly GCF_031143425.1 of Pleurodeles waltl. Classification (NCBI taxonomy): domain Eukaryota; kingdom Metazoa; phylum Chordata; class Amphibia; order Caudata; family Salamandridae; genus Pleurodeles; species Pleurodeles waltl. The sequence goes on along the minus strand of NC_090446.1, from coordinate 1,059,691,459 downwards.
GTTACTTACCTAGTATACATCTTTTTGTGACATGTAGTGCTGTAGATTCACATGCTTTGCATAACTCTGCCATCTAGTGTTGGGGTTGCAGTGTTACAGGTTGTTTTTCTTCTAAGAAGGTTTTCTAGTCACGGGATCGAGTGATTCCTCCTCTCGGTAATATTGTGCATGGGCATAGAGTCCTTTGTTAGATTGTTTTCTCGCAGACGGGTGAAGTAAAGAGTGTATAAATGTAAATGTAGATATACAGTAATTAAATTAGATGTCCATGCAATGTATATACATATTTACAACATATTATACCACAAACGGCTAAAGGCTCCTGGGGAGGAGGGAGGGCGCATGTGAAGCCACAGCACTACATACCACAAACAGATGTCTACTGGGTAAGTAACATTTTCTGTTTGATGGCATGTGTAGCTGTGGATACACATGCTTTGCATAGACTGTAAAGCAGTCCCCTCCCAAAATAAGCAGTGGTTAGCCTGTAGGAGTGGAGTAGTTTCAAACAGTGTTCTAAGTACTGCCTGTCCAACCTCTGCTTGTTGGCGAGATATCTCCCCCTCCCCCCCATTGTAGTGTTTAGTAAATGTGTGGGGTGTAAACCAAGGGGCAGCTTTACATATGTCTCCCATTGATATGCTCCCTAAGAATGCCATTGAAGCTCCTTTTTTCCTAGTGGAATGTGCCTTAGGAGTTACTGGTAACTGCCTTTTAGCTTTAAGATAGCAAATATGAATACACTTCACTATCCATCCAGCTAATCCATTTTTTGAAATAGGATTACCTTTGTGAGGTTCTGAAAATGTTGTTTGGGTTTTCTGAAATCTTTTGTTCTGTCTATATAGTACATGAGAGCTCTTTTAGCAACTGAATTTGGCTGTGGAAAGAAGACTGGCAATTCCACTGACCGACTGATATGAAAAGGTGTAACTACCTTAGGTAGGAATTTTGGATTTAAGAACTAATTTGTCTTTATAGATTTGGAAGAAAGGTTCTTCTAAAGTGAATGCTTGAATTTCGCTAACTCTTCTTAAAGAAGTGATTGCTACTACGAAAGCAACCTTCCATGAGAGAAGCTGTAGAGTACAAGAATGTATGGGTTCAAATGGTGGCCCCATAAGTCTTGTGAGTACAATATTAAGATTCCATGCAGGGGCTGGAGGAACTCTAGGTGGAATAACTCTTAAGATCCTCAATAAAGGCTTTTATAACAGGAATCCTAAATACCTAAATCTAACAACTCTCTTTCTCAATTAGAATGTGAGGAAATGGCTGCTTTCTTTATCAAGAGGGTGGAGACTATTAGAAACAAGTTGTTATCTTCTGCAAACATCTCAGAAATCATGGTTAATCCTAATTTTAGAACCCTAATAACTCATTTCACACCTATGGAGATAACTGAGGTACGATTTGCATTATCAACCCTGAAATCTGGATCCCAGTTAGATCCTTGCCTTCCCGATATCCTAGGCAATCTCTCTCCAAGTAATTTAGCATTAATATTTCATTTGAATAAACAAGTCTCTACTAAAGGGGGAAGTTCCTAGTTCTGGAAAACAGCCTTGGTTACCCCTTTGCTGAAAAAGCCTAAGGTCAATCCACAGGTATGGTCCAACTATAGGCCTATTTCCCTTCTATTTTTTTCTAAATTGTTAGAAAAACATATGAACCTACAATTAGCACAACTTATGGATCTCCATGACCTACTCCACCCCTCCAAATCTGGTTTCAGAGCACGATACAGCATGGAATCAGCTTTACTCAGGGCTACTGAGTTTTTGAGACATGATCTGGATGAAGGTGGGGTAGCTGCTCTTTTGCTTCTGGCCTTAAGTGCTGCTTTTGATACACTTAACCACAATATTTTACTAAAAAAGAATAGATGGCTTAGGAATCCAAAGTAAAGCACTGGCCTGGATAGAATCTTTCTTAAAAGGTCACTCTTTTCAGGTCCACTCAAACCAAGGGTGATCAAAAGCACATGCTCTTATGTATGGAGTGCCACAAGGGGCTCTATTTTGAGCCCCCTACACTTTAACCCTTATGTAAGACCTCTGGCCAATTTTTTTTTTTTTTTGAGTTTTGGCTTTACTATATTTTTCTATGCAGATGATACGCAAATAGTGGTCTCTCTGTCATCTAACTATCAAGCAACTGCGGCAGCACTTCCCCTTTGTCTTAAACAGGTTGCATACAGGATGTCAGCTAACTCTTTGAAACTTATTGGGGAAAACACTGAATTGCTATTGGTTGGTAAATCCCCTACTATATGGGATACACACCTTTGGCCAACTTCATTGCTGGCAGCCGTGGCAGTAAAGAGTCTAGGGGGTATGGCTGGATCAGATGTTGTCCATGTGGACACAGACAACTAAAGTAGCAGACACTTGTTTTGGCATTTCGAAATGGCTAGGTAAAATTCTAGCCTAGCGCACAGTTGACCAGGCCCTGATTATATCAAGGCTGGATTATGGAAATGTCCTCTACCTCGGTGTGGCAAAACCTTGTTAAATCATTTGCAAATAGTTCAGGACACCCCGGCTCGTGTCTTGCATCGCCACGTTCAGTTCTCTAGCTCGGCTACTCTTCTGAATTCCCTACAATGGCTGTCTGTGGAAAAACAAGGGCACTTTAAAGCATTGTGCTTTATGTTTAAATGCCTCCACAATACTGCCCCCCATATTTATGTTCGGGAATAACTTACTATGTCCCCCGATTTACTCTGCAATCTAGCCAATTGAGCTCAGTTGCCATCCCCAGAGTGAAGAGGGCTAGTCAGAGGGGATGCTCCTTTCGAGTCCCTGAACCTAATTGTGGAACAACCTTCCACTTCATTTGAAAGAATGCAAAACCTGTCTGGAATTCCGTAAGCTGATAAAACCTTGGTTGTTCCCAATGTTATAATCTGGATAGTTGATCATGGACGTGAGAGCTGGTAAACCCTATGGGTAGCTATGCTCTTTATAAATCATGGAATCAATAGTGAAATATGTTGTCTGTTTTGAAGGTAAACAGCTATAGCTGTTAAATGAATCCTAATAGATGAATATGCCAGATTTGTTTTTCGTAAGTGTAGCAAATAGCAGACGATGTCCTGTACTGAAGCATTAAGTGGATCAATATTTTTACGTTGACAATAGTAGACAAAACGTTTCCATTTAGCCGTATAACATTGTCTAGATGTGGGTTTGCATGCTTCTTTTAGAATATCCATGCATTCAGATGGAAGTTGTAGATAGCCAAACTCTATAACTTCAGGAGCAAATCACCAGGTTGAGTGTGCTCGGATTTGGATGTCTGGTTTGGCCTCTCCTTTGAGTAAACAAATCTGTTCTGATTGGCAGCTTGTGATGTGGTACTACAGATTGGTCCAATAATGTTGTGTACCTATGTTGACATGCCCACGTGGGAGCTATAAGTATCAGTGAGTGAGGTTTGTTTCATCTTTATCGTCAGAGATGGAATTAGTGGGAGAGGTGGAAAAGCGTAAGCAAATAACCCTGATCAATTCATCTATAGAGCATTGCCCTTGGATTGAGGGTGTGGGTACCTGGATGCAAAGTTTTGGCATTTTGCATTTTCTTTTGTAGCGAAAAAGGTCTATGTCTGGCGTTCCCCACATTTGAAAGTATTGTTGAATCACTTGTGGGCGAATTTTCCATTCATGGACTTGTTGCTGCGTCCTGCTTAAGAGGTCCGCTAGTTGATTGTGTATCACTGGGAGATACTCTGCCACTAAATGAATGTGATTGTGAATCACCCACTTTCAAATTGTCTGTGCTAAAAGGGACAATTAGGATGAGTGTGCCCACCCCCCCACCTTGTTTTTTCAGATAATACATTGCAGTCACATTGTCCATATTAACACTATCTTGTGTGCGATTTGTGTCTGAAAAGCTTTGAGTGCTAGAATACTGGGAATACTGCTAGTAATTCCAAGTAGTTTATATGATACGTCTGTTGGATTGAGTCCCATTCCCCTTGTATAGTGAGGTTGTTGAGATGAGCTCCCCAACCTCTCAGTGATGAATTTGTTGTGATTGTGGTCTGAGGTACAGGGCCATGAAGGGGCCACCCCTTTGATAGGTTGGTGTAATGCCACCATTGCAGAAAGCGATGAGTCTGGCGGTTCAACTACACTAGATCCTGAATCTGACCCTGTGACTGAGACCATTGTTGGGAAAAGCCCTACTGCAGTGGTCACATGTGCAGTCTTGCATTTGGAAATATGGCTTTACAGAAAGCCATCATTCCCTAATGTTTCATGACTAGCTTTACTGTATAAGTGCGGGTGTATTATAGTTGAGATATCAGATTGTGAAATGCATGAATCCTTACTGGGTTTGGATATGCTAATCCCGATTGAGTGTTCAGAATTGCTCCCAGATACGGTTGTATCCGTGATGGTTGCAGGTGAGATTTGTGGTAATTGATTGTGAATCCTAGACTGTGTGGGATATCTATGGTATATTGAGTATGTTGTTGACTAATTTTAATTGTAATGGTTTTATGAGCCAGTCGTCTAGATATGGGAAGACATGTAGGTGTTGTCTTCTGAGGAATGTTGTAACCACTGCTAAGCATATGGTAAATACCCTTCGTGCTGTTACTCCAAACGGTAGCACTTTGAATTGGTAGTTCTTTCCTGCTATGACAAATCTTAGATATTTCCGATGTGCTGTATGTATGGAAATAAGCATCTTTGAGGTCTAATGCTGTCATGTAATCCAGTTTTTGTAGTAGGGGAATGACATCTTGTAGAGTGACCATATGAAAGTGTTCTGAAAGGATGTAGAATTTGAGGGGTCTAAGATATAAAATTGGTCTGAAAGTACTGTCGTTCTTTGGTATCAGGAAGTATAGTGAATATACTCCAGAACCCTGTTGAGATATAGGTACTATCTAAATGGCTCTGGTGAGTAGTATTGATTGTACCTCCTGTTTTAATAGAGTGAGATGCTCTTGAGTAAGTCTGTGTGAACAAGGGGGAATGTTTGGTGGAGTGGAAATTAGTTCTAGACAATAACCATGTTGGATAATAGACAGAACCCATCTGTAGTGATGCTGTGCCATTTTGGATAGAGATTTACCAGTCTTCCTCTCACAGGAGATGTGCACTTTGTGGGAATGGTGAGAAAGTCACTGTTTATTTGAGGTAGAGGAAAATCTGGAAGTGGATAGTTTACCTCTCCTCTGTAGGAGCTTTTAAATGATCCTCTTGCATAGAAGTGTGACAAATGTTTTTGTTGGGAAGTTGCTGTTTCTGTGGTTCTTGCTTTGAAACCCCCTCTAAACTGTGGTCTACGAAAATTTCTTCTAGGGGGTGTGGTGTAGAACGCACCCACTGCTGTAGCGATTTCAGAATCTTGTTTACGTTTGTCTATAGTTGCATTAACTTCTGGGCTGAACAGATGTTCCTTGTCAAAGGGCATATTTAAAACAGCTTGCTGTATTTCAGGTTTGAATTGTGAACATCTTAAGGAAGCATGTCTTCTAATAAGTACACTGGTGTTGATTGCTCTGGCTGCTGTATCAGCTGCACCTGTAGCAGATCGAACAGCATTATTAGAAATTGCCTGCCCTTCTGTTACTATTTGCTGTCCCTTTTTTAGGTGCTCTGGTGGAAGGTACTGCAACAGCTGTTCCATCTCGTCCCAGTGGGCCCTATCATATCTAGCTAAGAGAGCCTGTGAGTTGGCTACCCTCCAGTTATTGGCAGCTTATGAAGCTACCCTTTTAACTGCTGCATCTATTTTCTTGCTCTCTTTGTCAGGAGGAGGAGTGTCTCCTGTGGACTGACTGTTGGCCCCTTTCCTCGCTGTGCTAACCACAATTGAGCCAGGTGGTAACTGAGTTTTGATAAACACTGGGTCTGAAGGTGCAGGTTTATATTTTTTGTCTGCTCTAGGAGTGATAATTCTGATCTTCACTGGTTCTTTGAAAATGTTAGAAGCATGTCTGAGCATCCCTGGAAGCATTGGGAGACATTGCTATTCTTTGTGTGTAGATGCTAATGTGTCAAAAAGAAAATCTTGCTCTATTTGATCTATATGCATCTGCACTTTATGATAGGCAGCAGCTCTGGCTATAACTTGGTTATATGCAGTAGTGTCTTCTGGTGGGGAAGGTCTAGCGGGTTACAAGTCTGGATCGTTTGGAACAATGGGAGCAGGATCATATATATCCCATGGATCTATATCCTGCTGGTCATTACGAAGATCATCCCTGTGTGGTGAGAGTGAGTATGTCTGTGGAGGAAACTGCATTTCATAAGTGGGTGATGGTGGAGGTGTGGAAGGAAGAACAGGAGAAAAGTCTGTTTTTGTTTTGTAGCGTCTTCCTGCTCTTTGCCTTTTGAGACCTTTTTTGGTCTCTTGAAAAGTTAATTTCCTCTTAAAGGGCAGTGGAGGAGAAGCAATTATTCTTCCTGTGCCCTTTTGAATTCGCTGTTTAGTGTCCATCACCTCTAAAATTGGTTGTATGTCCCAAGATTCTTGGGTAGAAATAGTATGTTTACTACTTGTGGCTTTTGACTCCAAAGGTTTAGAAACCAACTGTTTAACTTGAATTGAAAATGTTGGCTCTGAACTTGTTACTGTTTTTTTTGGCTCCGAAGATGTCCTTTTGTTTTTTTTGGCGATACCGATACCACTGAGCAGCCTGTTTTGCCGATGCAGAGTGCACTTTGGTCTTTGTTCTCAGCGCCAAATCCGAAGGTTGGTCACCCAGATTTGCTTTTCGGATCTGACCATGGCCCAAAGGCAGTGGAGGACAAACAAGCAGTGTTGGAGTCTTTTTTAGTGTCTTTGTGTGGTGTGATGGGGCAGTTGTACTCACATACTGCACCGGAGGTATGTCATGGCTATCATCATCGGAGTGTTGCTCAGAATCCGAGTCTTGAATAGAAAATGCTGCCGCTGGTCGAACTTCTTCCTGCACGTATTCTTTACTGAAAATATCAGGTGTGCTTTCTGTGGACTTGGATGCCATTTTGAGACAATGAGCTCTACGGTCCTGGAGAGTCTTTTTAGATCGAAATGATCTGCAGGGGTCACAGGTCTCTTCTCAATGATCGGGAGATAGACAGAGATCACACACGGAATGTTGGTCGATGTATGGGAATTTTGCATGACACTGAGGACAGAATTGAAACAGAGTTTGTTCCGTCAGCCCGACATTGAAGTAGGCCCTAAACGGAAGAGGTCCTTTTTATGGGCAAAAATTCGACCCAGACTGTCTAAATCGGATCGAGTATGGATAATAAAGGCAAAACCAACGGTATTATAGAAAGGTAGAAAAGTTCAGAAATATCAAAACGAGATGCACCGGAGCGAGAGGAAACGCATCAAAACCTGACAGAAAAGAAAACAATCTAACAAAATGTACTCGATGCCCATGCACACTCGATCCCTTGAATCGAAAACCTTCTTAGAAGAAAAACAACTTATAACACTCCAAGCCCAACACTAGATGGCGGACTTATGCAAAGCATGTGTTTCTACAGCTACACAGCCTAATTTTGACCTCGCCTGCTGCAAGCAGGAGTGTTGCCTTGACGAATGTGTGACTACAAGCACACACCCGTCCCGAAGGACCTAAGATGCGAATAGCATAGATACTCAAAGTTTGCCCAGCAGAACAACGATACTGATGGGTATTACCTAATTTAATTTAGTTGTATATATTACCGTACCACATAGCAAGTAGTAATAGTGCTTTTAGTGGTAGGCGCACAAGGAGTGACACTAGGGAGTTCACCTTGGTCCTGATGAGGAGTCTGGGGGTAGACTCCGAAACATGTAGACCATCTAGAAGGTACATAATATACCCACCCTCCCAACACCCCTTTTTAATCATACCACCTCTGTGAGACGTACTAAATTAGTAATATCATCCAGAGGGTAGTATTTTTAACTCACAAAGACCCCACCACTCCTATCCCTTTCTAGCATTCACATTGTTGAAACCAACAGTGCTCCTACGTATTCCGTCGGTCGTAGCACGCCTCGTTCTGTAGCAGAACGGGAGGAAACCCAATGATGAAGCATGCCACAAAGGGGTAACCCTGGTGGGTGAGGGTTTTTTATACAAAAAAACCTTTTTGTCTTCCAGTGGAAGTTTCTTTTCAGGCTGGGCCTTTATGTATGCTTTGTTAAAGGCAGAACTCAACTTTCTCTTGATCGTTCTTATGTTCTAGGGGGAGGGAGAATAAGGAGGGATTAGACTGAATCTACCTGAAACCCTGAAGTTTGAGATGCGAGCTGGGAGACAGAACAGGCTTCTACTTGTTGATGACAATCCCCAGATCCCGCAACATTTGAACAGCACATGGCAGGTGGAGGACCATCGTGGTCATATCCTGGGTTACCAGAATGAGATCGTCCAGGCAAACGTCTCTCCCCTGCAGAGCCTCCACCACTGGTCTCATCAGCTTGGTGAACCACCAAGGGGCTGATGACAAACCGAAGGGAAGGATTTTGAACCCGAAACAATGGTCTTGCCAGAAGAACTGTAGGAACCTCTGTGTGGAGGAAAAATAAGGAGTGTGAGATAGGCTTCTTTTAGGTCCAAACAAATTATCCAGTTGCCTGGCCTTAAAATATCTTGTAAGAGATGGATGCCGCCCATCTTGAAATGACTAAGGTATCCAGGCACTGAACTCTCTCAAGTTCAAAACCAAGTGAGAACCCCCACCTTTTTTTAATCCACCAAGTAAATGGTACTGATGAAACAGTTGGGGTAGGTTTCAGAGGGACAAATCGCTTTCTTTTGGAGGAACGCCTGGATCTCAGAATTCATGAAACTCTGCTTGTGAAGGGAACAATACAGTTCTTGAGGGATATGGGCTTGGCGCAGAGTCTTGTAAAACTCTAGATTGTAACCCTGGACCGTCCCCCCCCCCCAACCCATGGATCTCTGGAAAATATTTCACCAGTTGTCCTGGCAAGGGGAGGGGGGGGAGGAGATGGAGGTGAGGGCTCTGTGTTTTTTTTCTACAGAAACAGCTCCTGGGCCTCTGCCACCCTGATGGCAGGAGGCAACAAAGGTAGTTCCACTTGAGACATCCTACCACCCCCTCGGCCATTTGGGGGGTGGTTTGGATGTAATTTCACTTGAAGCTTTAGAAGTGACCATAGCCTGAAAACTGCCCCATGCAGCCCTGCCAAAACCGATTTGTCAGAACACTTTCTTATGAGACAATTGAGCTTTGTCTAGGGTGATATGGAAAACGTCACTTACCCAGTGTACATCTGTTCGAGGCATGTTCCTCTGCAGATTCACATGCTGTGCATTATCCTGCCATCTAGTGTTGGGCTCGGAGTGTTACAAGTTGTTTTTCTTTGAAGAAGTGTTTGAGTCACGAGATCGAGTGACTCCTCTTCACTTCCATTGTGCACAGGCATCAACTCCACTGTTAGATTGTTTTCTTTCCGCCGTCGGGTTTGGGCCAATGAAAAGGAGCCCTTCAGGTACCAGCCAGCTTCTGAAGAGGACAGATCATTCAGTTTGAGGTCAATTTGCATCAAAATGGAACGTCTACGCTCCGTGGAGATGGCACAGTTGGCACTGGCTGATTGCTCTCTGGGTCCAACCCACCAGTGCATCAATCAATAGGAAAGCCAGTATCCTTCGCATGATAGCAATTTTCAGGATATTTGTAAGGGGACCTGACATGTCTTGTAACTTATCCTGGCAATTAAGGCATGCTTAGTCCAAGCCCTTTTTAGGATAATTTGAATACTTCTTCATGAAGGTAACCATTGTGGGGTCTACTTCTGGAGTAGCCCTCACTTTGCCTGGAAGATTTGGTCTAGGGCCCTCTGCTCTTAACAGAGTCCAATCTCCTTCACAAAACTGTGTCTAATGTGCGACTGCACATAGTTTGCTACTTGTGGAGAGGTGACCCAATTGAATGACTTTGGGTGTACGTCACTAGGTTTAAAATAGAACACCTTCTTTGATTTAGAGGACACTGACTGTCCACTGGTCATATCGGAATGTATCTTTATGCTCAGCACCAGTTCGTCATCTCTACTATTAGAATTAAGAGGAAGATGAGTCAGAGTCAGCTAGGATCTTGTCTGAGGGCAGTTCAACAGGCACAGGGGAGTCAAACATGGAGGGTGCACAATATCTGTGACTGCCAACAAAAGACTCAAACAACTTTTCAAAGGCCAAAGATGCTCTTGGACTTGGATTTACTCTTTTTGGGTCCGGCAAGGGCTGAGTCCCGTGCTTTTGATCTGTGTGGACCCCAACTGTGCTGCAGGGCATCGTCATGTAAATGGTCCCAGTGCTAGGGCCAACACCTTGTTCACAGAGTGCTGAACAATGCTATTTAATATATCCAAGAGATCAAGTTATAGACTGGAACCAGGTTCCTGCTAGTGCCCATCATGATCATCCTCATAAGATCTTATTGAGCCATGGTGTTCAAACAAGTAAATGAAATTGTCCAAGCACCGGGCAAGTGAGACCCAAGTCACATGTGGAGGGAGCTGCCAGAGCACAACACTCTAGACCCCAAGCCTTCTAATGGCCTTTTCTAATGATTTCTACAACACTGGCAGACTCTGTCCATGGTGTCAACAAGGGAGCTGTGGCAGGACTAGAGCTGTGATGCGGCAAGGGGGCCATCAGGACTGCTGCAAGTAATGCGGTCTGGTATGTGTGGCTGTTTGAAGCCTGCAGTATCAAGCACACTTGCACACTGGGTCCTGCAACAAAGAAATAGGGCTATGCCTATTGTCCCAAGGGATCCCCGTTCCACTGAACAGCACTATCGGCCTTGGGCAACAGCCACTGGTCAGAAGGCAGCAACACGTGCTCCCAATGATTATTAAAACAAACACAAAAGAGTGAGACACCTCCCACAAACAACAGTCCCAAAAGGAGGATTAACAGAAAGACAGCACTGCCTAAGATGGTGCTGATACTAGTGAACAGGACAAACCGCTCAACATACTATAAAATATTGTCACAAATATTATAAGAAAAATCAAAAGACACTTAACTGTCTGTGCAGCAGCAAAGAAACAGGAATCAAGATGGTGGTTCCAGTATTTAAGATTGGAGCATGTGTTGATTGCCATGTATAAGATGTTCCTAGGATATGTTGTTTTAAGATTACTGTGTTTTAATTGGCTGCTGTGATTCTGGTGCAGTAAAGATAAAGAAGCATAATTGGAGCCTTCGGTCCTGACCTAGAATATGTGGCAAGCTGATACTTTCCGGAAAAAAATAACAGTGTAGCAAAAAGACGAAACTGCAGCTGCAGTATTTAAATTTGTGTTTTCAAGAAAAGAGCTAAAGAAAAATGCAAGCTGATAGTTGGGGAATCAAAATTACTGCATGTTCTTGTACATTTAAAGGTTTGGTAAATTATTCAAAATGGGTTGGGTATGGGTGAAGTTATTTCCTTGGGACTAGGGGTATCTGCTTCTAAAGAGGTTTTAAAATACCTCACAAGGAAGCTTTTCTTCATCTCCGTTAATAAAGCTGTGTATGACATTGCCACCACTGCTGTACACTGTCTCTACTTGCTAGACTGTTATAACCTCATGCTAACATCTGCTCTCTGAACATGTAAGGCCTTTACAACCTGAACAGTAGCCTGGGGGTGGGATGGTGGGGGGGAAGTGAGATAGAGAGAGAGAGAGAGAGAGAGAGAGCGCGCGTTGCATGTGCTTGAGTTTGAGCTAGTGGCATTGTAAATTCATAACTGGACTTTTTTTGCACATAAATTGGTCAACCCTGCCTCATAATTTAGGGCCATATGTACAAACACTTTTTCCCATAGACACAGAATGGGTAAAAACCTTTGCTACATCTGGCCCCTAGTCTTTTACTTCCACATAATTCCAGTGGCCCTGCATATAACTAAAACACTTCCATTTACCGTCTTCCTCTAGCTACAGACAAAAATGCAAATGTTGCCATTTAGCAAACTAATTTAAATCTGCCATGCTAATATAGCTACAGGCTAATAAAGAAGTGAAATGCGTGTGAGTGGGGGCTTAGGGGAGATTAGGGGCACTAGTGGAGCGTGGGTAGTGAAGGAAATCATGGAGGAGATTATTTTTGGGAGGGGGGAGGGAATGGGGCGGGGGTTTCGGTGTTAAAAGATTGATGCACGGTGGCTCCACCAGCGGTAAAGGCGACCCGGACATCAGAAATCTGTAGGCTGGAGAAGGTAAGTATGAGACCTGTGTAACCATTAAACTTACCACCCTGTCCCTTCAAATAACTGCTTGAAAGGCACAGGACGGGCGAATAAGAGGAAAGAAGAAAGACGATACAATGTGTGTTGAAAATGAGAGCATACACCTAGATCATTTGAACAGCCTGCAAAACAATTTCCTAATTTTTATTATAGTGGTTTCCAGAACTGATATGGAAAATGTCACCCAGTGTACATCTGTTCGTGGCATGTAGTGCTGCAGGTTCACATGCTGTGCATATTCTGCCATCTAGTGTTGGGCTCGGAGTGTTACAAGTTGTTTTTCTTCGAAGAAGTCTTTTCTCGAGTCACGGGATCGAGCGACTCCTCCTCTCGGTGATAGTGCGCATGGGCATCGACTCCTTTGTTAGATTGTTTTCACGCAGAAGGGTGTAGGAAGGATTGATAGAGTGAAAGAATGTAAATGTACAACTAAATGTAATAAGTAAATAAGATGTCCATGCATATATATATATATATATATACAGGGAGTGCAGAATTATTAGGCAAATGAGTATTTTGACCACATCATCCTCTTTATGCATGTTGTCTTACTCCAAGCTGTATAGGCTCGAAAGCCTACTACCAATTAAGCATATTAGGTGATGTGCATCTCTGTAATGAGAAGGGGTGTGGTCTAATGACATCAACACCCTATATCAGGAGTGCATAATTATTAGGCAACTTCCTTTCCTTTGGCAAAATGGGTCAAAAGAAGGACTTGACAGGCTCAGAAAAGTCAAAAATAGTGAGATATCTTGCAGAGGGATGCAGCACTCTTAAAATTGCAATGCTTCTGAAGCGTGATCATCGAACAATCAAGCGTTTCATTCAAAATAGTCAACAGGGTCGCAAGAAGCGTGTGGAAAAACCAAGGCGCAAAATAACTGCCCATGAACTGAGAAAAGTCAAGCGTGCAGCTGCCACGATGCCACTTGCCACCAGTTTGGCCATATTTCAGAGCTGCAACATCACTGGAGTGCCCAAAGCACAAGGTGTGCAATACTCAGAGACATGGCCAATGTAAGAAAGGCTGAAAGACGACCACCACTGAACAAGACACACAAGCTGAAACGTCAAGACTGGGCCAAGAAATATCTCAAGACTGATTTTTCTAAGGTTTTATGGACTGATGAAATGAGAGTGAGTCTTGATGGGCCAGATGGATGGGCCCGTGGCTGGATTGGTAAAGGGCAGAGAGCTCCAGTCCGACTCAGACGCCAGCAAGGTGGAGGGGGAGTACTGGTTTGGGCTGGTATCATCAAAGATGAGCTTGTGGGGCCTTTTCGGGTTGAGGATGGAGTCAAGCTCAACTCCCAGTGCTACTGCCAGTTCCTGGAAGACACCTTCTTCAAGCAGTGGTACAGGAAGAAGTCTGCATCCTTCAAGAAAAACATGATTTTCATGCAGGACAATGCTCCATCACACGCGTCCAAGTACTCCACAGCGTGGCTGGCAAGAAAGGGTATAAAAGAAGGAAATCTAATGACATGGCCTCCTTGTTCACCTGATCTGAACCCCATTGAGAACCTGTGGTCCATCATCAAATGTGAGATTTACAAGGAGGGAAAACAGTACACCTCTCTGAACAGTGTCTGGGAGGCTGTGGTTGCTGCTGCACGCAATGTTGATGGTGAACAGATCAAAACACTGACAGAATCCATGGATGGCAGGCTTTTGAGTGTCCTTGCAAAGAAAGGTGACTATATTGGTCACTGATTTGTTTTTGTTTTGTTTTTGAATGTCAGAAATTTATATTTGTGAATGTTGAGATGTTATATTGGTTTCACTGGTAATAATAAATAATTGAAATGGGTATATATTTTTTTTTGTTAAGTTGCCTAATAATTATGCACAGTAATAGTCACCTGCACACACAGATATCCCCCTAACATAGCTAAAACTAAAAACAAACTAAAAACTACTTCCAAAAATATTCAGCTTTGATATTAATTAGTTTTTTGGGTTCATTGAGAACATGGTTGTTGTTCAATAATAAAATTAATCCTCAAAAATACAACTTGCCTAATAATTCTGCACTCCCTGTATATATATATATATATATATATACATACACATACACACACACACACACACATATGTACAAATAAGTACTGCAACGACTACAGGCTTCCGAGGAGGACGGAGGGCACATGTGAATCTGCAGCACTACATGGCACAAACAGATGTACACTGGGTAAGTGACATTTTCTGTTTGATGGCATGTGTAGCTGCAGATACACTTGCTATGTATAGACTAAAAAGCAGTCCTTCTCCCAATAAAGCTGTTGCTAGCCTGTAGGGGTTGAAGTGGTTTGAAATAGTGTCTTAAGTACTGCTTGACCAACACTGGCCTGTTGCTTTGATAATACATCCACACAGTAATGGTTTGTGAATGTATGTGGACCATGTGGCAGCTTTGCATATGTCTGCCATTGTTAAGTTTCCTAAAAATGAAATATAAGCACCTTTTGTCTTTGTGGAATGTGCTTTAGGAGTTATCAAAAGTTGCCTTTTTGCTTTAATGTAACATGTCTGAATACATCTCACAATCCACCTAGCTAATCCTTGTTTTTAGATAGGATTACCTTTATGTGGCTGTTGTAAAGCAACAAAAAGCTGTTTAGGTCAAGAGTGTGAAGAGCTCTTTCAGCAGTTGACGCTGGCTGTAGGAAGAAGACTGGCAATTCCACTGATTGGTTAATGTGAAAAGGAGAAACTACTTTTGGCAAAAATTTCAGATTTGTCTTAAGTACAACTTTATGTTTGTGTACTTGGAAAAATGGTTCCTCTAGAATGAATGCTTGTATTTCCCTCACTCTTCTTAATAAAGTAATTGCTACTAAGAAAGCAACTTTCCATTTGAGAAACTGAATACCACATGAATGCATGGGCTCGAATGGTGGTCCCGTTAATCTTGTGAGTACAATATTGAGAGTCCATGCAGGAACTGGTGGAGTTCTTGGTGGAATAATATGTGTAAGTCCTTCCATAAAGGCTTTTATGTCAGGGACTCTGAAGAGAGAAGTATGCTGTATGGTTTGTAAGTACGCTGATATAGCGGTGAAATCAATCTTAATAGAGGAAAAAGCTACATTTGCTTTTTGTAAATAAAGCAGGTAACATATAATATCTTGTATTGATGCTTTAAGTGGATCTATATTTTTGGGTTGACAGTAGTAAACAAACCGTTTCCACTTGTTTGCATAGCATTGTCTAGTTGTTGGTTTGCATGCTTGTTTTAGAACTTCCATACGTTCTAATGGAAGGTGTAAATAACCAAACTCTATGACCTCAGGGGCCAAATCGCTGAGTACACTGGCATTAGGATGCCTGATTTGACCCTTGTTCTGTGTTAACAGATCTGGTATGTTTGGAAGTTTGTGATGGGGTACTACTGACAGATCCAGAAGTGTTCCAGTACCAGTATTGGCGTGCCCACATGGGAGCTATGAGTATCATGGTGAGAGATGTGTGATGGAGTTTGTTGACCAGAAATGGAATTAATGTGAGAGGGGGGGAAAGCGTAAGCAAATATCCCTGACCAGTTGATCCATAGAGCATTGCCCTTGGACAGAGGGTGTGGGTGTCTCGATGCAAAGTTTTGGCATATTGCGTTTTCGCTTGTTGTGAAAAGGTCTATGCCTGGTGTTCCCCACATTTGAAAGTAATGTTGAAGTACCAGTGAGGGAATTTCCCATTCTTGTATTTGTAGCTGCGTCCTGCTTAGAGGGTCTGCTAAGTGGTTGTGTATCCCTGGGATGTATTCCGCTAGCAAGTAAACCGGATTGTGAATTGCCCATCTCCACATTGTTTGGGCTAGAAGGGACAATTGGGATGAATGTGCCCCCCCCCCGTTTCTTCAGATAATACATTGTTGTCATATTGTCTGTTTTTATTAAGACTGTATTGTGCCTGATCTGAGGTTGAAAAGCTTTTAGGGCCAGGAACACAGCTAATAATTCGAAATGGTTTATGTGATAAGTTAATTGCATGGAGTTCCACTCCCCTTGTATGGTTAGGTTGTTGAGATGAGCTCCCCAACCTGTCATTGACACATCTGTTATTATGGTCTGAGGCACTGGGTCATGAAATGACCGTCCATTTATTAAGTTGTTGTGATTCCACCATTGCAGAGAATTGTAAGTTTGGCGGTCTAACACCACCATATCCTGTAACTGACCCTGTGCTTGAGAACATTGTTGTGGGAGACACTGTTGCAGTGGTCTCATGTTTAGTCTTGCATGCGGTACTATTGCTATGCATGATGCCATCATTCCCAATAGTTTCATGATAAATCTTACTGTGTAATTCTGATTGAGCTGTATCTGTGATATGAGAATTTGAAAAGCCTGTATCCTTTGTGGATTTGGGTAGGCTTATGCTTTTTGAGTATTGAGAATAGCACCTAGGTAAGGTTGAACCTGTGCTGGTTGAAGATGAGATTTTTGGTAATTGATTGTGAACTCTATTGTGCATTGAGTGTGTTTTTGGCACTGTAGTATATTGCTTGATTTTATTAGCCAATTGTCTAGATAAGGGAAGACATGTATTTGTTGTCTTCTGAGGTGAGCTGCTTCTACAGCTAGACATTTTGTGAAAACTCTTAGAGCAGCTGTTATGCCGAAGAGAAGTACCTTGTCGGTAGTGTTGGCTTGCTATTACCAATTTTAGATATTTGCGATGAGCTGGATGTATGGGAATATGGAAGTAAGCATCTTTGAGATCCAAAGCAGTCATGTATCCGTGTTTTTGTAGTAGGGGAATTACATCCTGTAGAGTGACCATGTGAAAATGTTCTGACAGGATGTATAGATTTAGAGGTCTGAGATCTAGGATGGGTCCGAGAGTACCATCCTTTTTTGGTATCAAGAAATATAGAGAATATACTCCTGTTCCCTGTTGTGATATTGGAACCATTTCTATTGCTCCTTTTAGTAATAGAGATTGTACCTCTTAGCAGAACATTGTGTTCTGGAGAGAGTCTGAGAGCGAGGGGAATGTTTGGTGGAGTAGAAATGAGTTCTAGGCAGTAACCATTGCGGATAATTGAAAGTACCCACTGATCTGTGGTGATGTTTTGCCAGTGAGTGGAATTGTTGCAGTCTTCCTCCCACAGGAGACATGTGTGATGTTGAGGAAATTATTGTTTTGGGGGAGTGGTGACACTCTGAGGTATTAAACTTTCCTCTGGCTCTAAAGTGTTGGCCTCCATAAGAGCCTCTAAATGCCCCTCTTGGATAATATTGCTGCGTTTGTTTAGGATGTGAGGTGGAAGCCTCTGTAGTTTGAGGTTTGAAGCTTCCCCTAAAATGTTGTTAGCAAAAGGAACCCCGAACAGGTGTGGTAGATAGGGCTCCCATGGCGTTTGCAGTGTCCGAATCCTTTCTGAGATTTTCGATAGTTGTTTCTACTTCAGGTCCGAATAGATGTTCTTTATCGAAAGTCATGTTAAGCACTGCCTGCTGGATTTTGGGTTTAAACCCGGAAGATCTTAGCCATGCATGTCTACGAATTTTTATGCTAGTGTTGATACTTCTAGCTGTGGTATCAACTGCGTCAAGGGCAGAACTAATTTGATTATTAGTGATCGCTTGTCCCTCTTCAACAATTTGTTGTGTTCTCTTCTGATGCTCTTTGGGTAAATACTGCAAGAACTCTTGCATTTCACCCCAGTATGCCCTGTCATACCTTGCTAATAGGGCTTGGGAATTGGAAATACGCCATTGGTTAGCTCCTACTTTCTTTGTCAGGGGGACAAGTATCCCCTGAAGACTGGCTATTAGCCCTTTTCCTTGCAGCACTAACTACAATAGAGTCTGGTGCTACCTGTTGGGTAATGTAGACTGGGTCCGTTGGCGCACGCTTATATTCTTTTTATCTGTTCTCGGAGTTAAAACTCTAGCCTTGACTGGTTCCTTAAATAGATCTTCAGCATGTCTAAGCATACCAGGCAGCGTTGGTAAACACTGGTAGCGTGAGTGAGTAGAGGATAATGTATTAAAAAGAAATTCCACCTCCAGTGGTTCTGCATACATCTGAACTCCATGGTATGCAGCTGCCCTAGAAATGACCTGAGTGTAAACTGTACTATCCTCTGGTGGTGAAGGTTTGGTAGGAAAGAGATCTAGGTCATTTGACTGTATATGATATGGGTCATACAAGTCCCAGGGGTCCACTGTATCTCCCTATGAGTAGGTGTGGGAGTGTGATGGTGAGGGCAGTGGTGGTGGGGTAGTAGGTGGTGGAGAGAAAGAAAGCTCTGGCGAATGTGGTGGAGAGAGCTGTAGAGGTGATGGCTTTTCCTTTCTCAAATATTTTTGCTGGTGGTGGAGCAGTGCCAAAAGTCTATTGAAACACAAGCTTCCTTTTTGCCTGTGGAGGAGGTGAAGCAATAATTTCCCCCTTCTCCTTATGGATATGTATCCTTCTTTGTCATCTGTCCATAACCTCCAAGATTGGCTGAATATCAGAGTCCTCAGATTGATATTCAGATGGTCTTATGACTTTAGAGATTTGTTCAGTAGTTGTCCTTGATATGTGCTTTAGATGGCTCGAAAGTCCTGTCCCTTCTGTGTAGAAGGATTTTTTCGGCTCCAAAATGGTACATACTTTTTTCGGTCCCGAAGATACCAGCTGAGATTTCGGCTTTGAAGCCGGACGTTGAATTTTCAACTCCGAAGAGTGTGGATGTCAGCTCTACTTGGAGGTGGAGCTTTTTATGTGTTTGCTCGACTCCGGCACTGAAACAGGCATGGCTTGTTCATGGGGTGACTTGGCCTTTTTCAGCGCCGAACCCGAAGGTCAGTCGCCAACAAATTTCTTTCAGGTAATACCATGGCTTTCTAGCAGTGGTGCACCCAAGGCCTTAATAGGTTTCTTGGTAGTGGGCGCAGGGGCAGGTGTAATCACTTGCTGAGCCGCAGTGATAGGTTGGCTGTCTTCATCTGAATCTGCTTCGGAGTCGGTGTCCTGAATTGAAACAGCTGTCTGTGCCTGCTCCTCCTCTAAGGTGTCGGTGGTCTCTGTATACTTAGATGCCACTTCGAGTCTTCTTGCTCTCCGGCCACGCCATGTCTTTTTCGACCAAAACGACCAACAGGCTTCACAATCTTCTTCTCGATGTTCTGGAGAAAGGCAAAGATTACATACCACATGCTGATCAGTGTAAGGGAATTTCCCGTTGCATCAAGGACATAACCGGAATGGGGTCAGATCCATCAGGCTATGGCGTGGTAGGCCTGAACATTCCGAAGTAGGGCACAAGCGCCCAAAAGGGTGTTTTCTTGATCCCAGCGATACTATCTGAGCGATTGCAGATGGAAACGCAATGGAAACAATTCCGACAGTAGAATAAAGTTTATATTAAGTTTCCGAATCGAAAGTCTCGGAGCGAGAGGAAACACGTCCGAACCAGACGGCAGAAAGAAAACAATCTAACAAAGGAGTATATGCCCATGCGCACTATCACCGAGAGGAGGAGTCACTCGATCCCGTGACTCGAGAAAAGACTTCTTCAAAGAAAAACTTGTAACACTCCGAGCCCAACACTAGATGGCAGAATATGCACAACATGTATCTGCAGCTACACATGCCACCAGTCATATATTTACATTTATTTATTTAAGGAGCTGCCCTGGCTTCCTTTGGCGGTATGGAAAAAATCTGCTATCTTACCTTCAATTATATTTATCTAGGTAGAAAGCGCTACCTAGTGCATTTATTGATGTGGAGGTTTAAGAACATCTACGAAGAAGCAGACGCTTTATCTGGAAACACTGAAATTCTGAACGAAGCACTAGGACAATCATTCTCCAGGGGCGTATGCAAACATCTGTAACATCCTATCAGTACAACTAGGAAGTTTACCTGACATCCAGAAAATGTCTGAAGACCCACCTGTTCAGTTATGCTTGAAATGATGGTATTTGTGTTTTAGAGTCAAAGAAGAAAAACGTTGTTAGGAGATCTTTCCATGTCTTATTCTAAGTAACTGCAGACACTGTCTCATATGCTTTCCCTCACTGTTGTCCAGCTCTCACGCCATATCTTTTTTACATGTCCTAACTACATGCATAACAGGTAACTCGTGTCCTTCACTCTTCTATAACGCACTATGATACATTTAAAAAAATGGTATTGAGAGAGCGTAGTTTAAATATTACATATTAGATGTGTAATGCTTATACTTAACAATGCTGCATACAAAACAATCGCAAAATATTATTTGCTTGAATGTATCTTTTAACGCAATTATAAGTAAAGTTGCTGTTGTACACATAAACTAATGTCGACTATAAGAAATGATTGCTTGTATTATGATTAATTGAATGCATTAACATCTACAAAGATTGCATTTGTATTAGAACCCATAAGCCTTAAGTTAGCATGAGTCGAAGAATTAGCTGTGTAGCTCTCATATTAAAGCATATTTTTCTGTTTCTCCAGTGTGCTGACTCGCAAAAGGCCATGACCCAGCATTCGTTCTTTTCTCCGCTTTATGTAGCAATGATAGTTATATTCCCATCCGCTTGCTAGATGTTTTAGTATAAGTTTTATATGTTTTGTAACATTAGTTGAAACATTCAAGGATGTATGCCATGGACGAAGGAACTGTTGACCCGAAAAACGTGCCAGAAAATGAAGTAACCCCGGATGTGCCACCTACGAA